>NC_140288.1:10805009-11405009 GCF_964030765.1 Micromesistius poutassou
TTTTTGACCCTAACACGTGAATTATAGTCAAAACAACTGCTCTCCACTTCCAAATGGTGCGCGATGGCATAAATAACCCTATTTAAGCTCAGTTACACGTTTGCATTGAAAGGGACTGAGTTATCAACTTTTCCAGTTTTTATGCGTGCAAAATGCTTTTCAGAGCGAGAAAAGCATGTTTTGACCCACAATGTGTTTTTTGACCCTAACACGTGAATTATAGTCAAAACAACTGCTCTCCACTTCCAAATGGTGCGCGATGGCATAAATAACCCTATTTAAGCTCAGTTACACGTTTGCATTGAAAGGGACTGAGTTATCAACTTTTCCAGTTTTTATGCGTGCAAAATGCTTTTCAGAGCGAGAAAAGCATGTTTTGACCCACAATGTGTTTTTGACCCTAACACGTGAATTATAGTCAAAACAACTGCTCTCCACTTCCAAATGGTGCGCGATGGCGTAAATAACCCTATTTAAGCTCAGTTACACGTTTGCATTGAAAGGGACTGAGTTATCAACTTTTCCAGTTTTTATGCGTGCAAAATGCTTTTCAGAGCGAGAAAAGCATGTTTTGACCCACAATGTGTTTTTGACCCTAACACGTGAATTATAGTCAAAACAACTGCTCTCCACTTCCAAATGGTGCGCGATGGCATAAATAACCCTATTTAAGCTCAGTTACACGTTTGCATTGAAAGGGACTGAGTTATCAACTTTTCCAGTTTTTATGCGTGCAAAATGCTTTTCAGAGCGAGAAAAGCATGTTTTGACCCACAATGTGTTTTTGACCCTAACACGTGAATTATAGTCAAAACAACTGCTCTCCACTTCCAAATGGTGCGCGATGGCATAAATAACCCTATTTAAGCTCAGTTACACGTTTGCATTGAAAGGGACTGAGTTATCAACTTTTCCAGTTTTTATGCGTGCAAAATGCTTTTCAGAGCGAGAAAAGCATGTTTTGACCCACAATGTGTTTTTGACCCTAACACGTGAATTATAGTCAAAACAACTGCTCTCCACTTCCAAATGGTGCGCGATGGCATAAATAACCCTATTTAAGCTCAGTTACACGTTTGCATTGAAAGGGACTGAGTTATCAACTTTTCCAGTTTTTATGCGTGCAAAATGCTTTTCAGAGCGAGAAAAGCATGTTTTGACCCACAATGTGTTTTTGACCCTAACACGTGAATTATAGTCAAAACAACTGCTCTCCACTTCCAAATGGTGCGCGATGGCATAAATAACCCTATTTAAGCTCAGTTACACGTTTGCATTGAAAGGGACTGAGTTATCAACTTTTCCAGTTTTTATGCGTGCAAAATGCTTTTCAGAGCGAGAAAAGCATGTTTTGACCCACAATGTGTTTTTGACCCTAACACGTGAATTATAGTCAAAACAACTGCTCTCCACTTCCAAATGGTGCGCGATGGCATAAATAACCCTATTTAAGCTCAGTTACACGTTTGCATTGAAAGGGACTGAGTTATCAACTTTTCCAGTTTTTATGCGTGCAAAATGCTTTTCAGAGCGAGAAAAGCATGTTTTGACCCACAATGTGTTTTTGACCCTAACACGTGAATTATAGTCAAAACAACTGCTCTCCACTTCCAAATGGTGCGCGATGGCATAAATAACCCTATTTAAGCTCAGTTACACGTTTGCATTGAAAGGGACTGAGTTATCAACTTTTCCAGTTTTTATGCGTGCAAAATGCCTTTCAGAGCGAGAAAAGCATGTTTTGACCCAAAATGTGTTTTTGACCCTAACACGTGAATTATAGTCAAAACAACTGCTCTCCACTTCCAAATGGTGCGCGATGGCATAAATAACCCTATTTAAGCTCAGTTACACGTTTGCATTGAAAGGGACTGAGTTATCAACTTTTCCAGTTTTTATGCGTGCAAAATGCTTTTCAGAGCGAGAGAATCACTTTTTGACCAAAAATGTGTTTTTGACCCTGACACGTGAATTTTGCTCAAGACAAATGCTCTCCACTTCCAAATGGTGCGCAATGGCATACATAACCCTATTTAAGCTCAGTTACACGTTTGCATTGAAAGGGACTGAGTTATTCACTTTTCCCGTTTTTATGCGTGCAAAGTGCTTTTCAGAGCGAGAGAATCACTTTTTGACCAAAAAGGTGCTTTTGACCCTAACACGTGAATTATAGTCAAAACAACTGCTCTCCACTTCCAAATGGTGCGCGATGGCATAAATAACCCTATTTAAGCTCAGTTACACGTTTGCATTGAAAGGGACTGAGTTATCAACTTTTCCAGTTTTTATGCGTGCAAAATGCTTTTCAGAGCGAGAAAAGCATGTTTTGACCCACAATGTGTTTTTGACCCTAACACGTGAATTATAGTCAAAACAACTGCTCTCCACTTCCAAATGGTGCGCGATGGCATAAATAACCCTATTTAAGCTCAGTTACACGTTTGCATTGAAAGGGACTGAGTTATCAACTTTTCCAGTTTTTATGCGTGCAAAATGCTTTTCAGAGCGAGAAAAGCATGTTTTGACCCACAATGTGTTTTTGACCCTAACACGTGAATTATAGTCAAAACAACTGCTCTCCACTTCCAAATGGTGCGCGATGGCATAAATAACCCTATTTAAGCTCAGTTACACGTTTGCATTGAAAGGGACTGAGTTATCAACTTTTCCAGTTTTTATGCGTGCAAAATGCTTTTCAGAGCGAGAAAAGCATGTTTTGACCCACAATGTGTTTTTGACCCTAACACGTGAATTATAGTCAAAACAACTGCTCTCCACTTCCAAATGGTGCGCGATGGCATAAATAACCCTATTTAAGCTCAGTTACACGTTTGCATTGAAAGGGACTGAGTTATCAACTTTTCCAGTTTTGATGCGTGCAAAATGCTTTTCAGAGCGAGAAAAGCATGTTTTGACCCACAATGTGTTTTTGACCCTAACACGTGAATTATAGTCAAAACAACTGCTCTCCACTTCCAAATGGTGCGCGATGGCATAAATAACCCTATTTAAGCTCAGTTACACGTTTGCATTGAAAGGGACTGAGTTATCAACTTTTCCAGTTTTTATGCGTGCAAAATGCTTTTCAGAGCGAGAAAAGCATGTTTTGACCCACAATGTGTTTTTGACCCTAACACGTGAATTATAGTCAAAACAACTGCTCTCCACTTCCAAATGGTGCGCGATGGCATAAATAACCCTATTTAAGCTCAGTTACACGTTTGCATTGAAAGGGACTGAGTTATCAACTTTTCCAGTTTTTATGCGTGCAAAATGCTTTTCAGAGCGAGAAAAGCATGTTTTGACCCACAATGTGTTTTTGACCCTAACACGTGAATTATAGTCAAAACAACTGCTCTCCACTTCCAAATGGTGCGCGATGGCATAAATAACCCTATTTAAGCTCAGTTACACGTTTGCATTGAAAGGGACTGAGTTATCAACTTTTCCAGTTTTTATGCGTGCAAAATGCTTTTCAGAGCGAGAAAAGCATGTTTTGACCCAAAATGTGTTTTTGACCCTAACACGTGAATTATAGTCAAAACAACTGCTCTCCACTTCCAAATGGTGCGCAATGGCATACATAACCCTATTTAAGCTCAGTTACACGTTTGCATTGAAAGGGACTGAGTTATTCACTTTTCCAGTTTTTATGCGTGCAAAGTGCTTTTCAGAGCGAGAGAATCACTTTTTGACCAAAAAGGTGCTTTTGACCCTAACACGTGAATTATAGTCAAAACAATTGCTCTCCACTTCCAAATGGTGCGCGATGGCATAAATAACCCTATTTAAGCTCAGTTACACGTTTGCATTGAAAGGGACTGAGTTATCAACTTTTCCAGTTTTTATGCGTGCAAAATGCTTTTCAGAGCGAGAAAAGCATGTTTTGACCCACAATGTGTTTTTGACCCTAACACGTGAATTATAGTCAAAACAACTGCTCTCCACTTCCAAATGGTGCACGATGGCATAAATAACCCTATTTAAGCTCAGTTACACGTTTGCATTGAAAGGGACTGAGTTATCAACTTTTCCAGTTTTTATGCGTGCAAAATGCTTTTCAGAGCGAGAAAAGCATGTTTTGACCCAAAATGTGTTTTTGACCCTAACACGTGAATTATAGTCAAAACAACTGCTCTCCACTTCCAAATGGTGCGCGATGGCATAAATAACCCTATTTAAGCTCAGTTACACGTTTGCATTGAAAGGGACTGAGTTATCAACTTTTCCAGTTTTTATGCGTGCAAAATGCTTTTCAGAGCGAGAGAATCACTTTTTGACCAAAAATGTGTTTTTGACCCTGACACGTGAATTTTGCTCAAAACAAATGCTCTCCACTTCCAAATGGTGCGCAATGGCATACATAACCCTATTTAAGCTCAGTTACACGTTTGCATTGAAAGGGACTGAGTTATTCACTTTTCCCGTTTTTATGCGTGCAAAGTGCTTTTCAGAGCGAGAGAATCACTTTTTGACCAAAAAGGTGCTTTTGACCCTAACACGTGAATTATAGTCAAAACAACTGCTCTCCACTTCCAAATGGTGCGCGATGGCATAAATAACCCTATTTAAGCTCAGTTACACGTTTGCATTGAAAGGGACTGAGTTATCAACTTTTCCAGTTTTTATGCGTGCAAAATGCTTTTCAGAGCGAGAAAAGCATGTTTTGACCCACAATGTGTTTTTGACCCTAACACGTGAATTATAGTCAAAACAACTGCTCTCCACTTCCAAATGGTGCGCGATGGCATAAATAACCCTATTTAAGCTCAGTTACACGTTTGCATTGAAAGGGACTGAGTTATCAACTTTTCCAGTTTTTATGCGTGCAAAATGCTTTTCAGAGCGAGAAAAGCATGTTTTGACCCACAATGTGTTTTTGACCCTAACACGTGAATTATAGTCAAAACAACTGCTCTCCACTTCCAAATGGTGCGCGATGGCATAAATAACCCTATTTAAGCTCAGTTACACGTTTGCATTGAAAGGGACTGAGTTATCAACTTTTCCAGTTTTTATGCGTGCAAAATGCTTTTCAGAGCGAGAAAAGCATGTTTTGACCCACAATGTGTTTTTGACCCTAACACGTGAATTATAGTCAAAACAACTGCTCTCCACTTCCAAATGGTGCGCGATGGCATAAATAACCCTATTTAAGCTCAGTTACACGTTTGCATTGAAAGGGACTGAGTTATCAACTTTTCCAGTTTTTATGCGTGCAAAATGCTTTTCAGAGCGAGAAAAGCATGTTTTGACCCACAATGTGTTTTTGACCCTAACACGTGAATTATAGTCAAAACAACTGCTCTCCACTTCCAAATGGTGCGCGATGGCATAAATAACCCTATTTAAGCTCAGTTACACGTTTGCATTGAAAGGGACTGAGTTATCAACTTTTCCAGTTTTTATGCGTGCAAAATGCTTTTCAGAGCGAGAAAAGCATGTTTTGACCCACAATGTGTTTTTGACCCTAACACGTGAATTATAGTCAAAACAACTGCTCTCCACTTCCAAATGGTGCGCGATGGCATAAATAACCCTATTTAAGCTCAGTTACACGTTTGCATTGAAAGGGACTGAGTTATCAACTTTTCCAGTTTTTATGCGTGCAAAATGCTTTTCAGAGCGAGAAAAGCATGTTTTGACCCAAAATGTGTTTTTGACCCTAACACGTGAATTATAGTCAAAACAACTGCTCTCCACTTCCAAATGGTGCGCGATGGCATAAATAACCCTATTTAAGCTCAGTTACACGTTTGCATTGAAAGGGACTGAGTTATCAACTTTTCCAGTTTTTATGCGTGCAAAATGCTTTTCAGAGCGAGAAAAGCATGTTTTGACCCACAATGTGTTTTTGACCCTAACACGTGAATTATAGTCAAAACAACTGCTCTCCACTTCCAAATGGTGCGCGATGGCATAAATAACCCTATTTAAGCTCAGTTACACGTTTGCATTGAAAGGGACTGAGTTATCAACTTTTCCAGTTTTTATGCGTGCAAAATGCTTTTCAGAGCGAGAAAAGCATGTTTTGACCCACAATGTGTTTTTGACCCTAACACGTGAATTATAGTCAAAACAACTGCTCTCCACTTCCAAATGGTGCGCGATGGCATAAATAACCCTATTTAAGCTCAGTTACACGTTTGCATTGAAAGGGACTGAGTTATCAACTTTTCCAGTTTTTATGCGTGCAAAATGCTTTTCAGAGCGAGAAAAGCATGTTTTGACCCAAAATGTGTTTTTGACCCTAACACGTGAATTATAGTCAAAACAACTGCTCTCCACTTCCAAATGGTGCGCGATGGCATAAATAACCCTATTTAAGCTCAGTTACACGTTTGCATTGAAAGGGACTGAGTTATCAACTTTTCCAGTTTTTATGCGTGCAAAATGCTTTTCAGAGCGAGAGAATCACTTTTTGACCAAAAATGTGTTTTTGACCCTGACACGTGAATTTTGCTCAAGACAAATGCTCTCCACTTCCAAATGGTGCGCAATGGCATACATAACCCTATTTAAGCTCAGTTACACGTTTGCATTGAAAGGGACTGAGTTATTCACTTTTCCCGTTTTTATGCGTGCAAAGTGCTTTTCAGAGCGAGAGAATCACTTTTTGACCAAAAAGGTGCTTTTGACCCTAACACGTGAATTATAGTCAAAACAACTGCTCTCCACTTCCAAATGGTGCGCGATGGCATAAATAACCCTATTTAAGCTCAGTTACACGTTTGCATTGAAAGGGACTGAGTTATCAACTTTTCCAGTTTTTATGCGTGCAAAATGCTTTTCAGAGCGAGAAAAGCATGTTTTGACCCACAATGTGTTTTTGACCCTAACACGTGAATTATAGTCAAAACAACTGCTCTCCACTTCCAAATGGTGCGCGATGGCATAAATAACCCTATTTAAGCTCAGTTACACGTTTGCATTGAAAGGGACTGAGTTATCAACTTTTCCAGTTTTTATGCGTGCAAAATGCTTTTCAGAGCGAGAAAAGCATGTTTTGACCCACAATGTGTTTTTGACCCTAACACGTGAATTATAGTCAAAACAACTGCTCTCCACTTCCAAATGGTGCGCGATGGCATAAATAACCCTATTTAAGCTCAGTTACACGTTTGCATTGAAAGGGACTGAGTTATCAACTTTTCCAGTTTTTATGCGTGCAAAATGCTTTTCAGAGCGAGAAAAGCATGTTTTGACCAACAATGTGTTTTTGACCCTAACACGTGAATTATAGTCAAAACAACTGCTCTCCACTTCCAAATGGTGCGCGATGGCATAAATAACCCTATTTAAGCTCAGTTACACGTTTGCATTGAAAGGGACTGAGTTATTCACTTTTCCCGTTTTTATGCGTGCAAAGTGCTTTTCAGAGCGAGAGAATCACTTTTTGACCAAAAAGGTGCTTTTGACCCTAACACGTGAATTATAGTCAAAACAACTGCTCTCCACTTCCAAATGGTGCGCGATGGCATAAATAACCCTATTTAAGCTCAGTTACACGTTTGCATTGAAAGGGACTGAGTTATCAACTTTTCCAGTTTTTATGCGTGCAAAATGCTTTTCAGAGCGAGAAAAGCATGTTTTGACCCACAATGTGTTTTTGACCCTAACACGTGAATTATAGTCAAAACAACTGCTCTCCACTTCCAAATGGTGCGCGATGGCATAAATAACCCTATTTAAGCTCAGTTACACGTTTGCATTGAAAGGGACTGAGTTATCAACTTTTCCAGTTTTTATGCGTGCAAAATGCTTTTCAGAGCGAGAAAAGCATGTTTTGACCCACAATGTGTTTTTGACCCTAACACGTGAATTATAGTCAAAACAACTGCTCTCCACTTCTAAATGGTGCGCGATGGCATAAATAACCCTATTTAAGCTCAGTTACACGTTTGCATTGAAAGGGACTGAGTTATCAACTTTTCCAGTTTTTATGCGTGCAAAATGCTTTTCAGAGCGAGAAAAGCATGTTTTGACCAACAATGTGTTTTTGACCCTAACACGTGAATTATAGTCAAAACAACTGCTCTCCACTTCCAAATGGTGCGCGATGGCATAAATAACCCTATTTAAGCTCAGTTACACGTTTGCATTGAAAGGGACTGAGTTATCAACTTTTCCAGTTTTTATGCGTGCAAAATGCTTTTCAGAGCGAGAAAAGCATGTTTTGACCCAAAATGTGTTTTTGACCCTAACACGTGAATTATAGTCAAAACAACTGCTCTCCACTTCCAAATGGTGCGCAATGGCATACATAACCCTATTTAAGCTCAGTTACACGTTTGCATTGAAAGGGACTGAGTTATTCACTTTTCCAGTTTTTATGCGTGCAAAGTGCTTTTCAGAGCGAGAGAATCACTTTTTGACCAAAAAGGTGCTTTTGACCCTAACACGTGAATTATAGTCAAAACAATTGCTCTCCACTTCCAAATGGTGCGCGATGGCATAAATAACCCTATTTAAGCTCAGTTACACGTTTGCATTGAAAGGGACTGAGTTATCAACTTTTCCAGTTTTTATGCGTGCAAAATGCTTTTCAGAGCGAGAAAAGCATGTTTTGACCCACAATGTGTTTTTGACCCTAACACGTGAATTATAGTCAAAACAACTGCTCTCCACTTCCAAATGGTGCGCGATGGCATAAATAACCCTATTTAAGCTCAGTTACACGTTTGCATTGAAAGGGACTGAGTTATCAACTTTTCCAGTTTTTATGCGTGCAAAATGCTTTTCAGAGCGAGAAAAGCATGTTTTGACCCACAATGTGTTTTTGACCCTAACACGTGAATTATAGTCAAAACAACTGCTCTCCACTTCCAAATGGTGCGCGATGGCATAAATAACCCTATTTAAGCTCAGTTACACGTTTGCATTGAAAGGGACTGAGTTATCAACTTTTCCAGTTTTTATGCGTGGAAAATGCTTTTCAGAGCGAGAGAATCACTTTTTGACCAAAATGTGTTTTTGACCCTGACACGTGAATTTTGCTCAAAACAAATGCTCTCCACTTCCAAATGGTGCGCAATGGCATACATAACCCTATTTAAGCTCAGTTACACGTTTGCATTGAAAGGGACTGAGTTATTCACTTTTCCCGTTTTTATGCGTGCAAAGTGCTTTTCAGAGCGAGAGAATCACTTTTTGACCAAAAAGGTGCTTTTGACCCTAACACGTGAATTATAGTCAAAACAACTGCTCTCCACTTCCAAATGGTGCGCGATGGCATAAATAACCCTATTTAAGCTCAGTTACACGTTTGCATTGAAAGGGACTGAGTTATCAACTTTTCCAGTTTTTATGTGTGCAAAATGCTTTTCAGAGCGAGAAAAGCATGTTTTGACCCACAATGTGTTTTTGACCCTAACACGTGAATTATAGTCAAAACAACTGCTCTCCACTTCCAAATGGTGCGCGATGGCATAAATAACCCTATTTAAGCTCAGTTACACGTTTGCATTGAAAGGGACTGAGTTATCAACTTTTCCAGTTTTTATGTGTGCAAAATGCTTTTCAGAGCGAGAAAAGCATGTTTTGACCCACAATGTGTTTTTGACCCTAACACGTGAATTATAGTCAAAACAACTGCTCTCCACTTCCAAATGGTGCGCGATGGCATAAATAACCCTATTTAAGCTCAGTTACACGTTTGCATTGAAAGGGACTGAGTTATCAACTTTTCCAGTTTTTATGCGTGCAAAATGCTTTTCAGAGCGAGAGAATCACTTTTTGACCAAAAATGTGTTTTTGACCCTGACACGTGAATTTTGCTCAAAACAAATGCTCTCCACTTCCAAATGGTGCGCAATGGCATACATAACCCTATTTAAGCTCAGTTACACGTTTGCATTGAAAGGGACTGAGTTATTCACTTTTCCCGTTTTTATGCGTGCAAAGTGCTTTTCAGAGCGAGAGAATCACTTTTTGACCAAAAAGGTGCTTTTGACCCTAACACGTGAATTATAGTCAAAACAACTGCTCTCCACTTCCAAATGGTGCGCGATGGCATAAATAACCCTATTTAAGCTCAGTTACACGTTTGCATTGAAAGGGACTGAGTTATCAACTTTTCCAGTTTTTATGCGTGCAAAATGCTTTTCAGAGCGAGAAAAGCATGTTTTGACCCACAATGTGTTTTTGACCCTAACACGTGAATTATAGTCAAAACAACTGCTCTCCACTTCCAAATGGTGCGCGATGGCGTAAATAACCCTATTTAAGCTCAGTTACACGTTTGCATTGAAAGGGACTGAGTTATCAACTTTTCCAGTTTTTATGCGTGCAAAATGCTTTTCAGAGCGAGAAAAGCATGTTTTGACCCACAATGTGTTTTTGACCCTAACACGTGAATTATAGTCAAAACAACTGCTCTCCACTTCCAAATGGTGCGCGATGGCATAAATAACCCTATTTAAGCTCAGTTACACGTTTGCATTGAAAGGGACTGAGTTATCAACTTTTCCAGTTTTTATGCGTGCAAAATGCTTTTCAGAGCGAGAAAAGCATGTTTTGACCCACAATGTGTTTTTGACCCTAACACGTGAATTATAGTCAAAACAACTGCTCTCCACTTCCAAATGGTGCGCGATGGCATAAATAACCCTATTTAAGCTCAGTTACACGTTTGCATTGAAAGGGACTGAGTTATCAACTTTTCCAGTTTTTATGCGTGCAAAATGCTTTTCAGAGCGAGAAAAGCATGTTTTGACCCACAATGTGTTTTTGACCCTAACACGTGAATTATAGTCAAAACAACTGCTCTCCACTTCCAAATGGTGCGCGATGGCATAAATAACCCTATTTAAGCTCAGTTACACGTTTGCATTGAAAGGGACTGAGTTATCAACTTTTCCAGTTTTTATGCGTGCAAAATGCTTTTCAGAGCGAGAAAAGCATGTTTTGACCCACAATGTGTTTTTGACCCTAACACGTGAATTATAGTCAAAACAACTGCTCTCCACTTCCAAATGGTGCGCGATGGCATAAATAACCCTATTTAAGCTCAGTTACACGTTTGCATTGAAAGGGACTGAGTTATCAACTTTTCCAGTTTTTATGCGTGGAAAATGCTTTTCAGAGCGAGAGAATCACTTTTTGACCAAAAATGTGTTTTTGACCCTGACACGTGAATTTTGCTCAAAACAAATGCTCTCCACTTCCAAATGGTGCGCAATGGCATACATAACCCTATTTAAGCTCAGTTACACGTTTGCATTGAAAGGGACTGAGTTATTCACTTTTCCCGTTTTTATGCGTGCAAAGTGCTTTTCAGAGCGAGAGAATCACTTTTTGACCAAAAAGGTGCTTTTGACCCTAACACGTGAATTATAGTCAAAACAACTGCTCTCCACTTCCAAATGGTGCGCGATGGCATAAATAACCCTATTTAAGCTCAGTTACACGTTTGCATTGAAAGGGACTGAGTTATCAACTTTTCCAGTTTTTATGTGTGCAAAATGCTTTTCAGAGCGAGAAAAGCATGTTTTGACCCACAATGTGTTTTTGACCCTAACACGTGAATTATAGTCAAAACAACTGCTCTCCACTTCCAAATGGTGCGCGATGGCATAAATAACCCTATTTAAGCTCAGTTACACGTTTGCATTGAAAGGGACTGAGTTATCAACTTTTCCAGTTTTTATGTGTGCAAAATGCTTTTCAGAGCGAGAAAAGCATGTTTTGACCCACAATGTGTTTTTGACCCTAACACGTGAATTATAGTCAAAACAACTGCTCTCCACTTCCAAATGGTGCGCGATGGCATAAATAACCCTATTTAAGCTCAGTTACACGTTTGCATTGAAAGGGACTGAGTTATCAACTTTTCCAGTTTTTATGCGTGCAAAATGCTTTTCAGAGCGAGAAAAGCATGTTTTGACCCACAATGTGTTTTTGACCCTAACACGTGAATTATAGTCAAAACAACTGCTCTCCACTTCCAAATGGTGCGCGATGGCATAAATAACCCTATTTAAGCTCAGTTACACGTTTGCATTGAAAGTGACTGAGTTATTCACTTTTCCAGTTTTTATGCGTGCAAAGTGCTTTTCAGAGCGAGAGAATCACTTTTTGACCAAAAAGGTGCTTTTGACCCTAACACGTGAATTATAGTCAAAACAACTGCTCTCCACTTCCAAATGGTGCGCGATGGCGTAAATAACCCTATTTAAGCTCAGTTACACGTTTGCATTGAAAGTGACTGAGTTATTCACTTTTCCAGTTTTTATGCGTGCAAAATGCTTTTCAGAGCGAGAGAATCACTTTTTGACCAAAAATGTGTTTTTGACCCTGACACGTGAATTGTGCTCAAAACCAATGCTCTCCACTTCCAAATGGTGCGCAATGGCATAAATAACCCTATTTAAGCTCAGTTACACGATCGCATTGAAAGGGACTGAGTTTTTCACTTTTCCAGTTTTTATGCATGCAAAATGCTTTTCAGAGCGAGAAAAGCATGTTTTGACCCACAATGTGTTTTTGACCCTAACACGTGAATTATGCTCAAAACCAATGCTCTCCACTTCCAAATGGTGCGCAATGGCATAAATAACCCTATTTAAGCTCAGTTACACGTTTGCATTGAAAGTGACTGAGTTATTCACTTTTCCAGTTTTTATGCGTGCAAAACGCTTTTCAGAGCGAGAAAAGCATGTTTTGACCCACAATGTGTTTTTGACCCTAACACGTGAATTATAGTCAAAACAACTGCTCTCCACTTCCAAATGGTGCGCGATGGCATAAATAACCCTATTTAAGCTCAGTTACATGTTTGCATTGAAAGGGACTGAGTTATCAACTTTTCCAGTTTTTATGCGTGCAAAATGCTTTTCAGAGCGAGAGAATCACTTTTTGACCAAAAATGTGTTTTTGACCCTGACACGTGAATTTTGCTCAAAACAAATGCTCTCCACTTCCAAATGGTGCGCAATGGCATAAATAACCCTATTTAAGCTCAGTTACACGTTTGCATTGAAAGTGACTGAGTTATTCACTTTTCCAGTTTTTATGCGTGCAAAATGCTTTTCAGAGCGAGAGAATCACTTTTTGACCAAAAATGTGTTTTTGACCCTGACACGTGAATTGTGCTCAAAACCAATGCTCTCCACTTCCAAATGGTGCGCAATGGCATAAATAACCCTATTTAAGCTCAGTTACACGTTCGCATTGAAAGGGACTGAGTTTTTCACTTTTCCAGTTTTTATGCATGCAAAATGCTTTTCAGAGCGAGAAAAGCATGTTTTGACCCACAATGTGTTTTTGACCCTAACACGTGAATTATGCTCAAAACCAATGCTCTCCACTTCCAAATGGTGCGCAATGGCATAAATAACCCTATTTAAGCTCAGTTACACGTTTGCATTGAAAGTGACTGAGTTATTCACTTTTCCAGTTTTTATGCGTGCAAAATGCTTTTCAGAGCGAGAAAAGCATGTTTTGACCCACAATGTGTTTTTGACCCTAACACGTGAATTATAGTCAAAACAACTGCTCTCCACTTCCAAATGGTGCGCGATGGCATAAATAACCCTATTTAAGCTCAGTTACACGTTTGCATTGAAAGGGACTGAGTTATCAACTTTTCCAGTTTTTATGCGTGCAAAATGCTTTTCAGAGCGAGAGAATCACTTTTTGACCAAAAATGTGTTTTTGACCCTGACACGTGAATTTTGCTCAAAACAAATGCTCTCCACTTCCAAATGGTGCGCAATGGCATAAATAACCCTATTTAAGCTCAGTTACACGTTTGCATTGAAAGTGACTGAGTTATTCACTTTTCCAGTTTTTATGCGTGCAAAATGCTTTTCAGAGCGAGAGAATCACTTTTTGACCAAAAATGTGTTTTTGACCCTGACACGTGAATTGTGCTCAAAACCAATGCTCTCCACTCCCAAATGGTGCGCAATGGCATAAATAACCCTATTTAAGCTCAGTTACACGTTCGCATTGAAAGGGACTGAGTTTTTCACTTTTCCAGTTTTTATGCATGCAAAATGCTTTTCAGAGCGAGAAAAGCATGTTTTGACCCACAATGTGTTTTTGACCCTAACACGTGAATTATAGTCAAAACAACTGCTCTCCACTTCCAAATGGTGCGCGATGGCATAAAAAACCCTATTTAAGCTCAGTTACACGTTTGCATTGAAAGGGACTGAGTTATCAACTTTTCCAGTTTTTATGCGTGCAAAATGCTTTTCAGAGCGAGAAAAGCATGTTTTGACCCACAATGTGTTTTTGACCCTAACACGTGAATTATAGTCAAAACAACTGCTCTCCACTTCCAAATGGTGCGCGATGGCATAAATAACCCTATTTAAGCTCAGTTACACGTTTGCATTGAAAGGGACTGAGTTATCAACTTTTCCAGTTTTTATGCGTGCAAAATGCTTTTCAGAGCGAGAAAAGCATGTTTTGACCCACAATGTGTTTTTGACCCTAACACGTGAATTATAGTCAAAACAACTGCTCTCCACTTCCAAATGGTGCGCGATGGCATAAATAACCCTATTTAAGCTCAGTTACACGTTTGCATTGAAAGGGACTGAGTTATCAACTTTTCCAGTTTTTATGCGTGCAAAATGCTTTTCAGAGCGAGAAAAGCATGTTTTGACCCACAATGTGTTTTTGACCCTAACACGTGAATTATAGTCAAAACAACTGCTCTCCACTTCCAAATGGTGCGCGATGGCATAAATAACCCTATTTAAGCTCAGTTACACGTTTGCATTGAAAGGGACTGAGTTATCAACTTTTCCAGTTTTTATGCGTGCAAAATGCTTTTCAGAGCGAGAAAAGCATGTTTTGACCCACAATGTGTTTTTGACCCTAACACGTGAATTATAGTCAAAACAACTGCTCTCCACTTCCAAATGGTGCGCGATGGCATAAATAACCCTATTTAAGCTCAGTTACACGTTTGCATTGAAAGGGACTGAGTTATCAACTTTTCCAGTTTTTATGCGTGCAAAATGCTTTTCAGAGCGAGAAAAGCATGTTTTGACCCACAATGTGTTTTTGACCCTAACACGTGAATTATAGTCAAAACAACTGCTCTCCACTTCCAAATGGTGCGCGATGGCATAAATAACCCTATTTAAGCTCAGTTACACGTTTGCATTGAAAGGGACTGAGTTATCAACTTTTCCAGTTTTTATGCGTGCAAAATGCTTTTCAGAGCGAGAAAAGCATGTTTTGACCCAAAATGTGTTTTTGACCCTAACACGTGAATTATAGTCAAAACAACTGCTCTCCACTTCCAAATGGTGCGCGATGGCATAAATAACCCTATTTAAGCTCAGTTACACGTTTGCATTGAAAGGGACTGAGTTATCAACTTTTCCAGTTTTTATGCGTGCAAAATGCTTTTCAGAGCGAGAAAAGCATGTTTTGACCCACAATGTGTTTTTGACCCTAACACGTGAATTATAGTCAAAACAACTGCTCTCCACTTCCAAATGGTGCGCGATGGCATAAATAACCCTATTTAAGCTCAGTTACACGTTTGCATTGAAAGGGACTGAGTTATCAACTTTTCCAGTTTTTATGCGTGCAAAATGCTTTTCAGAGCGAGAAAAGCATGTTTTGACCCACAATGTGTTTTTGACCCTAACACGTGAATTATAGTCAAAACAACTGCTCTCCACTTCCAAATGGTGCGCGATGGCATAAATAACCCTATTTAAGCTCAGTTACACGTTTGCATTGAAAGGGACTGAGTTATCAACTTTTCCAGTTTTTATGCGTGCAAAATGCTTTTCAGAGCGAGAAAAGCATGTTTTGACCCACAATGTGTTTTTGACCCTAACACGTGAATTATAGTCAAAACAACTGCTCTCCACTTCCAAATGGTGCGCGATGGCATAAATAACCCTATTTAAGCTCAGTTACACGTTTGCATTGAAAGGGACTGAGTTATCAACTTTTCCAGTTTTTATGCGTGCAAAATGCTTTTCAGAGCGAGAAAAGCATGTTTTGACCCAAAATGTGTTTTTGACCCTAACACGTGAATTATAGTCAAAACAACTGCTCTCCACTTCCAAATGGTGCGCGATGGCATAAATAACCCTATTTAAGCTCAGTTACACGTTTGCATTGAAAGGGACTGAGTTATCAACTTTTCCAGTTTTTATGCGTGCAAAATGCTTTTCAGAGCGAGAGAATCACTTTTTGACCAAAAATGTGTTTTTGACCCTGACACGTGAATTTTGCTCAAAACAAATGCTCTCCACTTCCAAATGGTGCGCAATGGCATACATAACCCTATTTAAGCTCAGTTACACGTTTGCATTGAAAGGGACTGAGTTATTCACTTTTCCCGTTTTTATGCGTGCAAAGTGCTTTTCAGAGCGAGAGAATCACTTTTTGACCAAAAAGGTGCTTTTGACCCTAACACGTGAATTATAGTCAAAACAACTGCTCTCCACTTCCAAATGGTGCGCGATGGCATAAATAACCCTATTTAAGCTCAGTTACACGTTTGCATTGAAAGGGACTGAGTTATCAACTTTTCCAGTTTTTATGCGTGCAAAATGCTTTTCAGAGCGAGAAAAGCATGTTTTGACCCACAATGTGTTTTTGACCCTAACACGTGAATTATAGTCAAAACAACTGCTCTCCACTTCCAAATGGTGCGCGATGGCATAAATAACCCTATTTAAGCTCAGTTACACGTTTGCATTGAAAGGGACTGAGTTATCAACTTTTCCAGTTTTTATGCGTGCAAAATGCTTTTCAGAGCGAGAAAAGCATGTTTTGACCCACAATGTGTTTTTGACCCTAACACGTGAATTATAGTCAAAACAACTGCTCTCCACTTCCAAATGGTGCGCGATGGCATAAATAACCCTATTTAAGCTCAGTTACACGTTTGCATTGAAAGGGACTGAGTTATCAACTTTTCCAGTTTTTATGCGTGCAAAATGCTTTTCAGAGCGAGAAAAGCATGTTTTGACCAACAATGTGTTTTTGACCCTAACACGTGAATTATAGTCAAAACAACTGCTCTCCACTTCCAAATGGTGCGCGATGGCATAAATAACCCTATTTAAGCTCAGTTACACGTTTGCATTGAAAGGGACTGAGTTATCAACTTTTCCAGTTTTTATGCGTGCAAAATGCTTTTCAGAGCGAGAAAAGCATGTTTTGACCCAAAATGTGTTTTTGACCCTAACACGTGAATTATAGTCAAAACAACTGCTCTCCACTTCCAAATGGTGCGCAATGGCATACATAACCCTATTTAAGCTCAGTTACACGTTTGCATTGAAAGGGACTGAGTTATTCACTTTTCCAGTTTTTATGCGTGCAAAGTGCTTTTCAGAGCGAGAGAATCACTTTTTGACCAAAAAGGTGCTTTTGACCCTAACACGTGAATTATAGTCAAAACAATTGCTCTCCACTTCCAAATGGTGCGCGATGGCATAAATAACCCTATTTAAGCTCAGTTACACGTTTGCATTGAAAGGGACTGAGTTATCAACTTTTCCAGTTTTTATGCGTGCAAAATGCTTTTCAGAGCGAGAAAAGCATGTTTTGACCCACAATGTGTTTTTGACCCTAACACGTGAATTATAGTCAAAACAACTGCTCTCCACTTCCAAATGGTGCGCGATGGCATAAATAACCCTATTTAAGCTCAGTTACACGTTTGCATTGAAAGGGACTGAGTTATCAACTTTTCCAGTTTTTATGCGTGCAAAATGCTTTTCAGAGCGAGAAAAGCATGTTTTGACCCACAATGTGTTTTTGACCCTAACACGTGAATTATAGTCAAAACAACTGCTCTCCACTTCCAAATGGTGCGCGATGGCATAAATAACCCTATTTAAGCTCAGTTACACGTTTGCATTGAAAGGGACTGAGTTATCAACTTTTCCAGTTTTTATGCGTGGAAAATGCTTTTCAGAGCGAGAGAATCACTTTTTGACCAAAAATGTGTTTTTGACCCTGACACGTGAATTTTGCTCAAAACAAATGCTCTCCACTTCCAAATGGTGCGCAATGGCATACATAACCCTATTTAAGCTCAGTTACACGTTTGCATTGAAAGGGACTGAGTTATTCACTTTTCCCGTTTTTATGCGTGCAAAGTGCTTTTCAGAGCGAGAGAATCACTTTTTGACCAAAAAGGTGCTTTTGACCCTAACACGTGAATTATAGTCAAAACAACTGCTCTCCACTTCCAAATGGTGCGCGATGGCATAAATAACCCTATTTAAGCTCAGTTACACGTTTGCATTGAAAGGGACTGAGTTATCAACTTTTCCAGTTTTTATGTGTGCAAAATGCTTTTCAGAGCGAGAAAAGCATGTTTTGACCCACAATGTGTTTTTGACCCTAACACGTGAATTATAGTCAAAACAACTGCTCTCCACTTCCAAATGGTGCGCGATGGCATAAATAACCCTATTTAAGCTCAGTTACACGTTTGCATTGAAAGGGACTGAGTTATCAACTTTTCCAGTTTTTATGTGTGCAAAATGCTTTTCAGAGCGAGAAAAGCATGTTTTGACCCACAATGTGTTTTTGACCCTAACACGTGAATTATAGTCAAAACAACTGCTCTCCACTTCCAAATGGTGCGCGATGGCATAAATAACCCTATTTAAGCTCAGTTACACGTTTGCATTGAAAGGGACTGAGTTATCAACTTTTCCAGTTTTTATGCGTGCAAAATGCTTTTCAGAGCGAGAAAAGCATGTTTTGACCCACAATGTGTTTTTGACCCTAACACGTGAATTATAGTCAAAACAACTGCTCTCCACTTCCAAATGGTGCGCGATGGCATAAATAACCCTATTTAAGCTCAGTTACACGTTTGCATTGAAAGTGACTGAGTTATTCACTTTTCCAGTTTTTATGCGTGCAAAGTGCTTTTCAGAGCGAGAGAATCACTTTTTGACCAAAAAGGTGCTTTTGACCCTAACACGTGAATTATAGTCAAAACAACTGCTCTCCACTTCCAAATGGTGCGCGATGGCGTAAATAACCCTATTTAAGCTCAGTTACACGTTTGCATTGAAAGTGACTGAGTTATTCACTTTTCCAGTTTTTATGCGTGCAAAATGCTTTTCAGAGCGAGAGAATCACTTTTTGACCAAAAATGTGTTTTTGACCCTGACACGTGAATTGTGCTCAAAACCAATGCTCTCCACTTCCAAATGGTGCGCAATGGCATAAATAACCCTATTTAAGCTCAGTTACACGATCGCATTGAAAGGGACTGAGTTTTTCACTTTTCCAGTTTTTATGCATGCAAAATGCTTTTCAGAGCGAGAAAAGCATGTTTTGACCCACAATGTGTTTTTGACCCTAACACGTGAATTATGCTCAAAACCAATGCTCTCCACTTCCAAATGGTGCGCAATGGCATAAATAACCCTATTTAAGCTCAGTTACACGTTTGCATTGAAAGTGACTGAGTTATTCACTTTTCCAGTTTTTATGCGTGCAAAACGCTTTTCAGAGCGAGAAAAGCATGTTTTGACCCACAATGTGTTTTTGACCCTAACACGTGAATTATAGTCAAAACAACTGCTCTCCACTTCCAAATGGTGCGCGATGGCATAAATAACCCTATTTAAGCTCAGTTACATGTTTGCATTGAAAGGGACTGAGTTATCAACTTTTCCAGTTTTTATGCGTGCAAAATGCTTTTCAGAGCGAGAGAATCACTTTTTGACCAAAAATGTGTTTTTGACCCTGACACGTGAATTTTGCTCAAAACAAATGCTCTCCACTTCCAAATGGTGCGCAATGGCATAAATAACCCTATTTAAGCTCAGTTACACGTTTGCATTGAAAGTGACTGAGTTATTCACTTTTCCAGTTTTTATGCGTGCAAAATGCTTTTCAGAGCGAGAGAATCACTTTTTGACCAAAAATGTGTTTTTGACCCTGACACGTGAATTGTGCTCAAAACCAATGCTCTCCACTTCCAAATGGTGCGCAATGGCATAAATAACCCTATTTAAGCTCAGTTACACGTTCGCATTGAAAGGGACTGAGTTTTTCACTTTTCCAGTTTTTATGCATGCAAAATGCTTTTCAGAGCGAGAAAAGCATGTTTTGACCCACAATGTGTTTTTGACCCTAACACGTGAATTATGCTCAAAACCAATGCTCTCCACTTCCAAATGGTGCGCAATGGCATAAATAACCCTATTTAAGCTCAGTTACACGTTTGCATTGAAAGTGACTGAGTTATTCACTTTTCCAGTTTTTATGCGTGCAAAATGCTTTTCAGAGCGAGAAAAGCATGTTTTGACCCACAATGTGTTTTTGACCCTAACACGTGAATTATAGTCAAAACAACTGCTCTCCACTTCCAAATGGTGCGCGATGGCATAAATAACCCTATTTAAGCTCAGTTACACGTTTGCATTGAAAGGGACTGAGTTATCAACTTTTCCAGTTTTTATGCGTGCAAAATGCTTTTCAGAGCGAGAGAATCACTTTTTGACCAAAAATGTGTTTTTGACCCTGACACGTGAATTTTGCTCAAAACAAATGCTCTCCACTTCCAAATGGTGCGCAATGGCATAAATAACCCTATTTAAGCTCAGTTACACGTTTGCATTGAAAGTGACTGAGTTATTCACTTTTCCAGTTTTTATGCGTGCAAAATGCTTTTCAGAGCGAGAGAATCACTTTTTGACCAAAAATGTGTTTTTGACCCTGACACGTGAATTGTGCTCAAAACCAATGCTCTCCACTCCCAAATGGTGCGCAATGGCATAAATAACCCTATTTAAGCTCAGTTACACGTTCGCATTGAAAGGGACTGAGTTTTTCACTTTTCCAGTTTTTATGCATGCAAAATGCTTTTCAGAGCGAGAAAAGCATGTTTTGACCCACAATGTGTTTTTGACCCTAACACGTGAATTATAGTCAAAACAACTGCTCTCCACTTCCAAATGGTGCGCGATGGCATAAAAAACCCTATTTAAGCTCAGTTACACGTTTGCATTGAAAGGGACTGAGTTATCAACTTTTCCAGTTTTTATGCGTGCAAAATGCTTTTCAGAGCGAGAAAAGCATGTTTTGACCCACAATGTGTTTTTGACCCTAACACGTGAATTATAGTCAAAACAACTGCTCTCCACTTCTAAATGGTGCGCAATGGCATAAATAACCCTATTTAAGCTCAGTTACACGTTTGCATTGAAAGTGACTGAGTTATTCACTTTTCCAGTTTTTATGCGTGCAAAGTGCTTTTCAGAGCGAGAGAATCACTTTTTGACCAAAAAGGTGCTTTTGACCCTAACACGTGAATTATAGTCAAAACAACTGCTCTCCACTTCCAAATGGTGCGCGATGGCATAAATAACCCTATTTAAGCTCAGTTACACGTTTGCATTAAAAGTGACTGAGTTATTCACTTTTCCAGTTTTTATGCGTGCAAAGTGCTTTTCAGAGCGAGAGAATTACTTTTTGACCAAAAAGGTGCTTTTGACCCTAACACGTGAATTATAGTCAAAACAACTGCTCTCCACTTCCAAATGGTGCGCGATGGCATAAATAACCCTATTTAAGCTCAGTTACACGTTTGCATTGAAAGTGACTGAGTTATTCACTTTTCCAGTTTTTATGCGTGCAAAGTGCTTTTCAGAGCGAGAGAATCACTTTTTGACCAAAAATGTGTTTTTGACCCTGACACGTGAATTGTGCTCAAAACCAATGCTCTCCACTTCCAAATGGTGCGCAATGGCATAAATAACCCTATTTAAGCTCAGTTACACGTTCGCATTGAAAGGGACTGAGTTTTTCACTTTTCCAGTTTTTATGCATGCAAAATGCTTTTCAGAGCGAGAAAAGCATGTTTTGACCCACAATGTGTTTTTGACCCTAACACGTGAATTATAGTCAAAACAACTGCTCTCCACTTCCAAATGGTGCGCGATGGCATAAATAACCCTATTTAAGCTCAGTTACACGTTTGCATTAAAAGTGACTGAGTTATTCACTTTTCCAGTTTTTATGCGTGCAAAGTGCTTTTCAGAGCGAGAGAATTACTTTTTGACCAAAAAGGTGCTTTTGACCCTAACACGTGAATTATAGTCAAAACAACTGCTCTCCACTTCCAAATGTTGCGCGATGGCATAAATAACCCTATTTAAGCTCAGTTACACGTTTGCATTGAAAGTGACTGAGTTATTCACTTTTCCAGTTTTTATGCTGCAAAGTGCTTTTCAGAGCGAGAGAATCACTTTTTGACCAAAAAGGTGCTTTTGACCCTAACACGTGAATTATAGTCAAAACAACTGCTCTCCACTTCCAAATGGTGCGCGATGGCATAAATAACCCTATTTAAGCTCAGTTACACGTTTGCATTGAAAGGGACTGAGTTATCAACTTTTCCAGTTTTTATGCGTGCAAAATGCTTTTCAGAGCGAGAGAATCACTTTTTGACCAAAAATGTGTTTTTGACCCTGACACG
Organism: Micromesistius poutassou; assembly: GCF_964030765.1. Taxonomy (NCBI): domain Eukaryota; kingdom Metazoa; phylum Chordata; class Actinopteri; order Gadiformes; family Gadidae; genus Micromesistius; species Micromesistius poutassou. Next base: position 10,827,451 of record NC_140288.1, read on the forward strand.
TGAATTTTGCTCAAAACAAATGCTCTCCACTTCCAAATGGTGCGCAATGGCATAAATAACCCTAGTAGTTAATAATATATCCCCCTTATAACGATCACGGAGCTCTCCTACTTCCTGTCCAGATATTAATATTCATGTATCAGACCGGAAGTGGGCGTATGGCTGGGAGCTCGTTTTTCCCCGGGTGCCACAGTTTTCTGGGGGGTGATGTCTGAGCAAGTGTTTGTGGGGGAGTAGGGAGTGCTAATGGGTTTAGAGTGCCGGAGGTCGTATAATGTTTATTGGGGGGTTCTGTTGACAGTGACCTGAGAGTGACCTGACAGTGACCTGACATTGGCTGATGTTCTATACGCATCATGGCCACAATGTGGATGTGTTGGTAAAAGTGGGTGTGTTTCGGAGGGGTAGAGAAATAGGTTTAAAAGGTTGGCGTTCTGCACTAGCCAGTGATACAGAAGCATTCAGCAGCCGACGGCCTTACGCGTTACTTCTCAACACGATCCCGAAAACCCTTGGAAATGGACCCCATTGAAAACCAGTCCCCCATGGGTATGTCCAGCCATTGTACGCCTGAATCTACCCATGCTTTTAGTGCTGAAAGAGTATCTTTGATTAATGCGCCAATCAAAAGACTGAGGCCTGTTTCAGGTGCTAGACCCCCGTGTACCGAATCGACATACGGGCATAAAGGAAAGAACGGCTTTGAGTACGTAATTTCATTCGGGGGTGGATGTGTCCTGTTAAAAGCAAAAGACTGTGATGGCGTGGTGCATATGTGTACCGAGGATTGGCTACATTTCCGTGAGAATGTAACCCCCGAGTTAGACGTTGTTGGATGGCGTGAACCTCCGGCTGTCACCCAATGGTGTGGGGTTTCTGGATCTGTGTTATATCGGATGGAGTCCACATAGTGTACAACTAATTTCATTTTTTTCAAGCGATGCGTTGAACCAGGAGCGGTACTGGGTGGCTGTGACCCTTTTTCTATCACACGTCACCCTCGCTTTGACGGCTACGCAGCATCCGACCGTTGGTTTGAAACTGTCTTTTTTATCCAGAGATGTGATTGGCCCGCGATACGCTCGATTTTTGAGAAGATTGACAGAGTGGTCAAGAAGTACCCAACTACCCCAACTGTATGGTATCCAGATACCCCACGGAGTCCAAGCGATGCTGATGATGTTAAAAAACAGCTATTTTTATCGAATGATAATAAAGTGGGGGCCTCAGATCACAGTGATGTTGAGATGGTGTCTTGCTAGGATGCAGAGGACTACTAGCTATAGAGAATGGTGAATATTTAGAGATTGCGTTATTACAGCATGTGTGGGTGTATAGTTTTCATGTATGCAGTAGTGTCTAATGTAATGTTTGTTATGTTATACAGAACAGATCCATGCCAATTACCCCCGATATGATGATGACGACAATGCAATGAGTGGTGATGTAAATGACGGACAACCTGAACATGACGATTGGCTTCAAGAGTACGCCAAGCATTTATCTGAATTGAATCTAACCTTTCTACCGGACTATGAGGGAGGTCCACTGGTGGTTGATACGGCTACGGAGGAGGCGGATGGATGGCCAACCGTATCTCTTCACACCCGTATCAACTCTGAATCCCTCAGTGTTTTGAGAGCGACCACGGGTGTCTGCATAGCTGCCATCATCGACTGGAAGATCCGCGCAGACTGCTGGGGGTGTACGTACAACACCCCGAGTCAAAAACGGCATACCTGTCTGTGCAAACTATCTCAGGATCACTACGAGACCCATTACGATGATATATGTGTTGTGTTGGGTAGAGAGCCCTTTGGACTTCTTATGGATACAATATAAAAAAATACAATTGGTTTAATATTGGATCATAAGACAGTCATAGGGGCGGTGGACACTATGCTATGTGATTTACTAACTGAATTCTATGTTATGGACCAGCTGGAGGAGCTAACCCTAAAGTGTATCTCTCCTGAATATCAGCGTAAGATAATTGAGGCAACACGTTTGTGGAGGCGTACATTGGAGTGGCGTCGTACTACACAGAGGGCCTACAAATGTTTGTAAAATGGGTAATCTGTTTTCTTTTGGTTATGACATGTTTGTCGATTCTGTATCACATAGACTTGCTGGTTTGATGTTTAGTATGGTAGAAAATGATGCATTTATTAATCATAATGCTTATATCCGATGTGTGTATAAGGATTGGAATGATTTGGTCCTGAAATTCTCGTGTGACAGACCCCAGGATTTAATGTTATCTGAACTAGTTAACCATTTCTCAGATGACAAATGTTTTACTGTTGGGCATGTCATGTGTATATGTGCATTTGTATCCGACGTCTTAAAGTTAAATAAGGATAAAAAATCAGAGTGTCTTAGGGTTGCTCAAATGATGTCTTGTAAAATGGTACAGAAAAATAAAACTGTCTGTAAGTTGTATCTTGACATTGTGGAAAGTGGGCGGTTGTTTTTTAAATAAAATGATGATGTAAACTCTGCTCAGTGTACCAGTATTCAGTTTGTCACCGTCAGACGATATGGATAGACTGCTTTCTAAAACTTATTACGACTCTGCGGGATCTGGCTCTTACGGTGGTATTGATAAACTACAACGGGGCCTTAAGCATAGTGGCGAGGAGATACCTCCTTTAAAATATGTAAAGAAATGGCTATTGAAGCAGGATGCATATACTCTGCATGCTCCAGCTTCTATACATTTCCGCAGAAATAGAGTATTGGTCAGCGGTATAGATAGACAGTTTCAGGCAGATCTAGTGGATATGTCCGAGTATGCGCCCGAAAATGACGGGGTGCATTTTCTGTTGACGTGTATTGATGTGTTTTCAAAATACGCATGGGTTCGCTCTTTACCATCCAAGAGTGCTTTAGATGTCAGTAAAGCATTTGGTGATATTCTCAAAGAAGGACGTGTTCCTGTGAAATTACAGACTGACGCCGGAAAAGAATTTTACAACAAGACCTTCCAGCGGCTGTTGGAGCGTCACGACATTAAACATTTCTCTACATCTAATGAGACCAAGGCCAGTATAGTTGAGCGTTTCAACAGGACTCTGAAAACCAACATGTGGAGATATTTAACAGCTTCCAATTCCAGACGTTACGTAGACAAACTACAAGATATGGTACATGCCTATAATCGCTCATACCACAGATCTATAAAAATGACGCCTGTCAGCGTTGTTAAAGATAATGAGCAAACGGTATTTAATACCCTCTACAAAACAAAACAAGATGCTAAGATCGTATTTAGGTACGATATCGGCGATACGGTTAGAATTTCAAAAGCAAAAGGTATATTTCGAAAAGGCTACGAGCAGACATTTACAGATGAATACTTTGTGATATCACAGAAGATATCGCGTTACCCCCCAGTCTACAAGCTAAAAGACTACGGAGGTGATACACTGCAAGGAACGTTTTACGAGAAAGAGTTACAAAAAGTCATAGTGCCTAAAAACAAAGAATTTAAAATAGAGAAGGTTATCGATAGAAAAAAGGTGGGGCGTAAGAATATGGTATTTGTTAAATGGTTAGGGTGGCCGGACGTTTTCAATTCGTGGGTTCCTGAAAATGTGATAATCGACGTGTAAGAGGAATATAAGACATTATAACCGAGATATTCGATGGAGAAGGAGGCTGCAGGGGGGTTTTATGTGACTCTGGCTAGTAACGCCTCAGCGGGGGTCTACCCTCAAAATAAGATATGGAATTTTAGAACTAAATTAGCAAAAGCTATACATACAACTCAACCCTATGAAGTAGGGCTGATTGAAGCTCAATATCCATGCAGATGGCTGAGTTTTCCGTGGGAGGACGCCGTAATATCTCTGGGTGATTCTAAAACAGGCTATACCTTGCTATTAGCAACGGGGTTCTACGAGAGTATTACCCGGTTATTAGAACATATCAACAAGACTATAACCAAACACACGCCTCAAGTGGACATTAAACTTTACCACGAAAGTATTAGAAATCGTGTATACATCAAAGGTAGTGACTTCTTATCTCTTGGGTTTAGAGGAAAACTGGCTAACATCTTGGGCTTCAACCCCGGCGAAATGTACCCTGCAGACAAGACCAGAGCGTTATTCGCACCACATCCAGCAGACATCCATGGGGGGTGCTATAACATGTTTATTTATAGCGATATTGTCGATCACCAGTGGGTGGGGGACAGCTATGTCCCGTTGTTAAGGTGTATTAATATAACTGACACACACAAGAGCCACCGCAGTCTCATGTTTGACAAACCGCACTACGTTCACGTGTCCCGAGACCCTATTGGAGATATCGAAATCGATCTAAAGTCTGACCAGAATACAAATATACCATTCACATACGGCAAAGTGATCCTGAAGCTTCATTTTAGACCGGTAAAACAACAACATTTCTAGCCCAATGCACAGTGTAATGGGTTATAGACCGCCATACGATGAGGAAAAATACGTACAGTATTATTTAAACCAGGCCGGGAACGGATTAACCGGATATGAAGGCAGCAGCACACAATATGGAGCTGGAATCGGTGGAATGTTCCGCAGCCTCTTTAGGATGGCGGTACCTTTATTTAAAAGGGGTGTGAGCATAGCCAAGCCTCATTTGAAAAGTGCTGCCAAAAACATTATAGGCGACGTGATTACAAATATAACGCGGGCGTCATCTACGCCGAAACAACAGGGAGCAGGCATGATTGCTTCTTTCAAAAGACCCACTAAATATCCTCCTTCAAGCTGGGGGCGGTCCCGGTGTCCTACGGGGCGTAGAAAACAACGTAAAACACCAGCCTCAGGCAGAAAAAGGGCAAAACCTAAAAGGACCAAGAAGGTATCAAACCGTCGCTTTAGAGGGGCTGCTAATGATATATTCATTTAGCTGTCAATAATCGGTATTGAACAACAATGGCTCTCCTACATCGTATGTCAGAAGAATGTGTCAAGAGTGAGCTGGACCTTTTCACTCTACCGTTAACGCAGACGGCTATAGAGAAAAGTACGTATATAGAGATTCCTCCACTATCGGCTCTGACAGACAGGGGCCCCATAGAGTTCTTTGTGTCGGCCAGTAGCGAAGACTATATGGATCTAAACAACACGTATCTGCATCTACGGGTCAAGATCACTAATCCCAATGGAACAGACCTAGCCGAGGATGCAGAAGTGGGGTTGATTAACTATCCGGGATGTACATTATTCTCACAGGTGGATATTACTCTAGGTGATAGGCTTATTACCCAATCATCAAATACCTATCCATACAGAGGCATAATAGAATGCTTGCTAAACTATGGAAATGGTACTCTGGACACACAGTTTGGATGCGGTCTATTCAAGAAAGACACGTATGGTGAAATGGATGAACATGACCCCGACGGTCCTAATCGCGGCTTAGCAGCCAGGAGTGCATATTCAACACGTAGTCGTATAGTCGAACTAATAGCCCCTATTCACGCAGACATGTTTTTCCAGGAAAAACTACTGATTAACGGTGTTGATCTTCGCATAAGATTCATCAGAGCAAAAAACGATTTCTGTCTCATGGCCACCGGTCCGGTGGAATACAGAGTCTCTATAGTGTCTGCGAATATATTTATTAAGAAGGTCTCAGTTGCACCGGGTGTCAAGTTGGCGCATGCCCGAGCGTTGACTCAAGCTAACATAAAATATCCTGTTGATAGAGTGTGTCTAAAAAATGTATCTATCCCTGCGGGTAGTAGAATATGCAATCAAGACAATTTGTTTCTTGGACAAATTCCGAAGATGATTGTTATAGGTTTCGTGGATAACGAAGCATTCACGGGGAGCTATGTTCGGAATCCGTTCAGATTTCAACATTTCACCACAGAGTTCCTAGCACTCTACTGTGATGGACATTCATACCCTGCTAAACCCTTTCAACCGGACTTTAGAAATGGCTTGTATACACGGGAATATTTCCAGCTTATTCAGGCAACAGGACGGCAGCTGAAAGACAGAGATATTGCCATCACCCGGGAAGAGTTTGGAGACGGTTATGCATTGTTTTGTTTTAACCTGGAAGCAGATGAAGGGTGTGGACAGCATGTGTCGCTAGTCAAAACAGGGAACGTGAGGTTAGAAGTACGATTCAGAAACGCTCTAGCTACAACCGTCAATTTAATATGTTATGCAGTTTATGATTCTGTTATAGAAATATCAAACAGACGTCAGGTGTTACTGGACTATTACTGAAGAGTTATTGCAAAACATGAATACTATCGAGCTAACAGCTGTAGGCCAGAAAATTGCTCATAGGGCTTCTTTTCTGGGGGTCGTACCGTGCGATCATCTACCTAGAGACATTCGTCACGTGCCTGCTATGCTAGTGGTTAATACAGAACCTTCAAATGCAGCCGGGGCCCATTGGCTAGCTATATATATCACGGCCGAGAGACAAGGATACTTTTTTGACTCCTATGGAAACCCACCCACGTACTCAGAGTTTCCCGTATCCATACAACAGTTTCTTGATCATAGCTGTAGTGATGTGGTTTATTCTACACAACAGATCCAGGACCATTTAAGTACAGCCTGTGGACAGCATTGCCTATTTTTCTTGTTTAATATGCAGAAAGGTGTGTCGTACCACAAGTTTTTGAGAATGTTTGGGGCTAATCTACCCCGCAATGATAAAAAGGTATACGACTTTGTTAGTAGTGTAAAACCAAGTTTTTGTAATGAACATGAACTGATATGTGTGCAGTCGTGTATCTGTGGTTGTAACATGTAACATGCCTTTTGAAAATAAATACAAAGACGAGTAAAAAAAGTTTATGTTGTCAAGTTTTTTATTTAGCTGATACTACACAAGCGTTTTTCAAAAAGATAACAGTCACAGTATATATACAATTATTCAGATAGGCACATCAGAATTGTAACCACGCACTTTCATGTGTTTTAGGGGTATTAGAAGGTGAGTCAGGTCGTTCACGTCTTCTCCTCTTATTAGATCCAGAGTGGTGGCTCTCATACTCGTCAATTGCATTAACACTATCCGATGGTGGGGCATGTTTATACATGTCTACCAACTGTCTAAGTCGTTTACTAGGTATAGATGTAGACGGTACATTAATATGGGCTAAAACTTTCAGAAACGCTATCCACCCCGGTGGCCTGTCGGAATCTAAAACGCGATAGGACGCTGTGACATTCTTTAACAAATCATACATATGTGACCCCTTAATAGTTTCTCCTTTTAACACAAGCTCGCCCTTGTTCGTCCATGATACGTTTTTAGATTTCTTCAACGATTCCATGATGTGTCCGGCGTTTCTCTTACTTTTTGTCGGTATGTGTCTCATTACCTCCTCAAAAACACTATCACCAGCACTAGCATTACCCCCCTCATCTGCATCCCGCGGCTGAGACTTGGACCCGTCCTCAGCAAGTGATAGAGTCAACTCTCCTTGCTCACGTTGTCCTTGTTTAACCAGAGATAGATATCGCTGTAAAACAGATCCGTACCTCTTGGCTTTTTCATACAAATCGGTATCGGGGCTGTTCAACACCTCCTCGATAGCTTTATCCAAAGCGTTTTCAGCCGTCTGTCTAACCGATTCCCTAGGATGGGGCTGCTTTAAGGCATCGAGTTGATGCTGAGGAACTAGATACATCTTGTGAGTGTGCTCCATTACGATTTCAATCAACCACCTCTGGAGAAAAGACTGGTAATCAAAGGTATGGCTACAGACAGTAAAGGCAACAGAAATCCACCGGTCTGATTGATGAGTCTCTTCTTCTTTTTAGAAATCACCACAGACTTATTAGCCAGTAACCTAATGTCCTTTTTTTGTTTCTGCAATCTTTTGTGCTGACTGGGGGTCATTGGTATCTTGCCTTGTAAAATATTCAACGCTATTTCACACAGCGAGTTGATAAAATCGTCGTTGGCTGTCCGTAGAATAACTTTACGCAGAGCAGGCGGTGATTTATATAACAGCTTTAGGCGGTCTCGATTTCTGCGTATACGCTCCGACATGGCCTCTAGCTAGTCACTTTGCTCTCTGGGTGTAGACGACTTGACGGTCTGATAAAATAGCTGTTCTAAGTCTCATATTGTCGGGGGTCGTGGCTTTAAAGTCGACAAGCAAATACCCATAGGGTATGCTAGTAGCGTCGTTAAAGGACTCTAGAAAATACTTTGTCTTACACGGAAACATCTGTCTGGCTATCAACAAAATCTGATATTTGTCACGTGGGTTCTTAAACAAGACCATGTAATTTGTATTTAAGCTTATTGTTCTGCTGGTTTTACCTTGCATAAACAAATTTTGCACCAGATACATACAGCTAAGGTTACGATGGTGTACATATTTTGTAAAAACATGCTGAACCTCTATATTATTGCACGCATCATTCATCAAGTCATCAATAATGAGAAGATTTCTAGTATTGACCGGTAATATTGAATCGTCGCAAAGAGATTTGGGAATCCCTTCCACAAAGTTAATACTCCTTATCTTTAACAATTCATCATATATCGGTTGCCAGCATGAATAAATATAGACTATGTTTTCAATATCTTCGAAAATAGACGACCAACGTTTTCAACGATTGTTTTGACAAAATAGGTTTTTCCGCTGTTGGAGGGGCCAGACACTACCATACTGAACGGGTGCTGAAGTCTGGGGTCAAACATCTCTCCAACAACCGACTTCTGACCAGTAGCCATCTTACCATACAACTGATGTGTTTTTAACCAGGAGTCTCTTCTTAGCCCTCTGATGGGTGGATCCTTTGTGGTGAAAAAACCTTTATGACCCCAACAGTATTTATTTTAGCCAATAACATGTTTTATTACAAACGCAGAAACATCAGCAAAGCCAACTGGATGATTGTGATCAAATCCTAAGCTAATGTGTAAAGCCTGGGCAACCAACAATTTAGCCTCTTCAGACACTGTATCATCCTCCGACACTGTATCACCCCCCGACACTGTATCATCCTCCGACACCCCCTCTTTTAGATAATGAGCTATAGCAAAAAACATAGATTGTCATGAGTGTTGGAGGGGGTGTATAGACTCAATCTTTTCCTGCTTATGATATCACCATAGGGGACGCTTTTTAACTTTAACCGGACGCCTCCGTTTTTATTGTGAACGCCTGTGACAACAAACTCTAATGCATCATCAGTCAAGCTAGCGTCATTACTTTGTATAACTTGCGAAATCTGCTCTAGAAACGTATCATCATTGTAATCGTCACCAGTCGTGAGTACAGCCTGGATATCACTGGCCAACGACGGACCCCGCAGGACCACGTTTAAAACACTGCCTCGGACGGTTCTTTGAGAGCACTCTGTTATGACGCCTGTCAACCTCTCCCTGATAAAATTAGGTATCTCTTCTAAATTATCGATAGGGATAGTCCTTAGATCAACAGAGCGCCTAACCTCGAAGCCGTTAAAGTAGGGATAGTGTCTTATCCTCGTCTCATCATTAGCGCTGACTGCCCCTCCACACTCGGGGCCACCATCATCATCATCACCACCCCCACCACTACCATCACCACTACTGCCTCCATCAGCGCTACCCCGGACGCCCAACACCTCATCTACCCCCACCGTTGTTCCATCAGCATCGGCACCATCCTGTACACCATCACCTGTACAGGCCCCACCCCCACCACCACCACGCTGAATAGACGACCCTTCATTTACACTCTGTACAACCACTACGACATCATCGTCATTACCCCCCTGGCCAAAGAAACCTTCTATCTCACCCCCTCTGTCTAGATCCTCTAATACCCCGCACACAGTCCTCTCTATAGAATTGAATTCAGTACTATTTAACAATTCATCAAGATCTGTATCACACACGTCTATAGTATCATCAAACACATCATCATCGTCATCCTCATCAGCCCAGGCATCTGACAATTCCGCCACCATGCCTGTATCGTTAGCAAACTCATTCATCAGCTGATCAAAACATGTGTCCGTACTAGTGCTACTACTACTACCACTGCTGGATCTACATCTCCTCTTGACATTGCCATTAATAGACTTGCATTTTCTTTTTCTGGGGCTCATGTTTATTGATTGATTACATATGTATTTACCAAAACGAATATACAACGTCACACAAAAAAAAAAACATAACAAAAAAAAAATCAAAGATATAAAAATAAAAGATGAATACGTGATTTTAAAAAGACACGATTTTACAAAAGACAATCCCCAAAGTTGACTAAGGCTACATCCTCTTGCGTCTCTTGAGCTTCTGAAACTTTTTTATTTAGGCCCACGAGCAATGTAAGCATTCTATCGATAGCTTTGGAGTGGTCACCTAGAGTTTTATCATGCGCTTTAACCTCATCCGCCACATTCATCACCTTAGACAAGCATTTAGCATAGTTTTCCCGCACAGCCTTCTCCCGTAGGGCTTCGACCCTGTAACGTTGGCGAGCTGTTATATCGTTGATTTTAACTTTAAGGGCTTCGATCTTGTAACGTCTGCGAGCTATTATATCGTGGATTTTAACTTTACGTTCGAGTTTCAGAATGCGAATAGCATAGACATCTTGTTCTGACCCTGTTTTTATGCCAGCCACAGGTACAACGGTAGAAGGTTCATCGTCTGTGTGTGTGGTTATACCGCCGCGGACCGGGCTGTGTCGTCACCACGGCTCACCTCAGGCGGATTGTTCAAAGGGGGTTTTAGAGGTAGATGGAGCGTTGGCCTTGGTCGACACCTCTTCTGCAGTATTCTGCAGGTCTGACGAGGGGGTGAGATCGCTCCTGTCCACCGATGGCTCTACTGCACGCTGTGGGGCATCCAGGCGCATGAACTGGTCGTCCCCCGGATCACCGTTAATCAGGAAGTCGCAATCTGCATCAGTCAGCTCCGCATATGTTCTCTCCGGCCGGTCTTCAGGGGCCATGTCTGCGGTACCTAATTAAAAGAAAAGAAAATTAACAATCAATAATGATCAATAACGTGATATCTAGCGCTAATGTGTATGTACATCAGTATTTACAACTACCGACCGTTTGGTAGGCCTATATCATCACCCGGTTGCACAGCTAGGACCCCTCCTTCAGTCACAATATACTCACACGCTCTCCTCTCGGCTTCACCCCTCTTTGGTCTCAGCTATGACCAGCTTTATGGTCTCCCCTGATAACAGGCTATGAGTTTTCCTCTCAGGCCTTACAGCGGTGACATCATCAGGTTTTATAACACACTCCTGTGGTGCTGTGGGTAGAGGTGCTATGAAAAAAGAAAAAGAAAAGAAAGCATAGAATAAGAAATGTGACGAATAGCAATTAGATAATACATCAGAATACCCTAATAATATTTTGATACCTTACCTCTAGATGGACCCTCCCCATTGGTCAGATCAATAAGAGCTGGGCTTTGAGTTATCCTCGTCGACACAGTGTCAAACAGACCTAACACATAACATAGACATTGATTGTTTACCTCCAGGGTCTACATATAAGTAGTAATAATAATAATAGTAATAATTCAACCTTAATGATTAAAAGGGTAGGGTTATATACATACACTGTGGTGGGTCTGGATAATGGAACACATGTCCCTGTGCATCTGTTGAAATACCTAATAACCCACTTTTTCATCAAAACAAATATTAAAAAAAAAAAAAACAGTTACACAATGTCATAGGTCTAATATAACTGAAATAGAGAAGGTATTAGGAGATACTCACTGCTGATCAGCATGTTGTAGTGGGCTGTGTTTGTCTCAGTACGACTGGCGAAAATAAAAAGAGCTGCAGAGGTGGTTGTCTTCTCTTGGGTATGGACAGGGAATCAGTTGCCTAACAAATCCTGATCTATGGGTTTGTTTTTTTTATAACCCCACACCCAGTCGACACCCCTCAACGTATCAGATTCATTGATCACCACCCACCCCCCCCCTGAACATATGCAAATCCTTCACCCCTAGGCCTACGCCCAACCTTGATCATCTCACAACCCCTGATCATCCATCGGTATCTGGTAAAATCGCTGACCCACAATAAAACATTATACAAACTCTGGATGGTCCACTTTACCCCCTCCTCTTCCCCATCCGAGAAAACAGACACACGGCCTTGCACCCTTCACTTGATGAACTTCCTCTACTATCTGCGGGAAAGCAACTCCGAATTAACAAACACATAACCCCCCCTTCCTCATAACTCCTATCTGGACACCTGCAAATCCTTCACACACACACACACACACACACACACACACACACACACACACACACAGTCCTACACCCAGCCATCAGGTCTGTCAGGGCACTGCCGGGTCATAGACAGCAGCCCACCCAATAAAACATTATACAAACTCTGGATGGTCCACTTTACCCCCTCCTCTTCCCCATCCGAGAAAACAGACACACGGCCTTGCACCCTTCACTTAATGAACTTCCTCTACTATCTGCGGGAAAGCAACTCAGAATTAACAAAACACATAACCCCCCTTCCTCATAACTCCTATCTGGACATATACAAATCCTTCACACCCACAGCGCGTCCGCATATTATATATGTAAATATTAAATGCATGGTCAAAGGATAATGAGTGGAAAGTTGCTATCATTTAGCAACACAGCAACGAGCGCTGGAGCTAGTCTATGAACAGCAGCGCATACATTAGTTATCCCACGTTTTGATGGTAGTGTTTATTTCGAAGCTTTTACCCAGCGTGCAAAATACCCGTCAATATTCGGGGTAATGCAATCCAAGACAAACAGTCTATAGCCTACATGACAACACACACACACGCCCCCACTTAACAATTTTGATAAACCGATATGCTATAGTATTCGTAAAGCAAACACTGACATAGGAGGCTGCATTGACTAAAGTTGTTTCGATGTACGTTGTTTTAAGGAGAGACCAAGATGTACATTACAATGCAAACACAACAATAATTGGTATCAATCTGGCGCATTTTAGAAGAGCAATCAACTGAATAAATGCCAGGTATATATCCTATCAGACACGCAATCAGTGAACTTGCAAATGAGAGCCTACAGTATGACCGATCGCGTGACATTATTTAACCATCCATCTACAGCAAATACGATCAGCCAGATACATCATTGACACACAAAGCACATTCGTCCATCCTGGCAGATGCTGACAGCCCACAACGAGCCAAACAGCACCACGGCGGGGTGCTCTCTCTCGCTCTCGCTCGCACACGCACACACACACACACACACACACACCCACACACACACACACACACACACACACACACACACACACACACACACACACACACCCTGGCCTTGCACCCTGCACTTAACAAACATCCTCTAATGTCTGTGGGAAAGCTGCTCAGAATTAACAAACACATAACTAACCCTTCTTCTTGACACCTATCTGGACACACACACACACACACACACACACACACACACACACACACACACACACACACACACACACACACACACACACACACACACAGTCCCACAACCAGCCCCGCAGATCTGCCTGCCCCAGTCAGGTTGCTGTCAACAGAACCCCCCAATAAACATTATACGACCTCCGGCACTCTAAACCCATTAGCACTCCCTACTCCCCCACAAACACTTGCTCAGACATCACCCCCCAGAAAACTGTGGCACCCGGGGAAAAACGAGCTCCCAGCCATACGCCCACTTCCGGTCTGATACATGAATATTAATATCTGGACAGGAAGTAGGAGAGCTCCGTGATCGTTATAAGGGGGATATATTATTAACTACTAACCCTATTTAAGCTCAGTTACACGTTTGCATTGAAAGTGACTGAGTTATTCACTTTTCCAGTTTTTATGCGTGCAAAATGCTTTTCAGAGCGAGAGAATCACTTTTTGACCAAAAATGTGTTTTTGACCCTGACACGTGAATTGTGCTCAAAACCAATGCTCTCCACTTCCAAATGGTGCGCAATGGCATAAATAACCCTATTTAAGCTCAGTTACACGTTCGCATTGAAAGGGACTGAGTTTTTCACTTTTCCAGTTTTTATGCATGCAAAATGCTTTTCAGAGCGAGAAAAGCATGTTTTGACCCACAATGTGTTTTTGACCCTAACACGTGAATTATGCTCAAAACCAATGCTCTCCACTTCCAAATGGTGCGCAATGGCATAAATAACCCTATTTAAGCTCAGTTACACGTTTGCATTGAAAGTGACTGAGTTATTAGCTTTTCCAGTTTTTATGCGTGCAAAATGCTTTTCAGAGCGAGAAAAGCATCTTTTGACCCACAATGTGTTTTTGACCCTAACACGTGAATTATAGTCAAAACAACTGCTCTCCACTTCCAAATGGTGCGCGATGGCATAAATAACCCTATTTAAGCTCAGTTACACGTTTGCATTGAAAGGGACTGAGTTATCAACTTTTCCAGTTTTTATGCGTGCAAAATGCTTTTCAGAGCGAGAAAAGCATGTTTTGACCCACAATGTGTTTTTGACCCTAACACGTGAATTATAGTCAAAACAACTGCTCTCCACTTCCAAATGGTGCGCGATGGCATAAATAACCCTATTTAAGCTCAGTTACACGTTTGCATTGAAAGGGACTGAGTTATCAACTTTTCCAGTTTTTATGAGTGCAAAATGCTTTTCAGAGCGAGAGAATCACTTTTTGACCAAAAATGTGTTTTTGACCCTGACACGTGAATTTTGCTCAAAACAAATGCTCTCCACTTCCAAATGGTGCGCAATGGCATAAATAACCCTATTTAAGCTCAGTTACACGTTTGCATTGAAAGTGACTGAGTTATTCACTTTTCCAGTTTTTATGCGTGCAAAATGCTTTTCAGAGCGAGAGAATCACTTTTTGACCAAAAATGTGTTTTTGACCCTGACACGTGAATTGTGCTCAAAACCAATGCTCTCCACTTCCAAATGGTGCGCAATGGCATAAATAACCCTATTTAAGCTCAGTTACACGTTTGCATTGAAAGTGACTGAGTTATTCACTTTTCCAGTTTTTATGCGTGCAAAATGCTTTTCAGAGCGAGAAAAGCATGTTTTGACCCACAATGTGTTTTTGACCCTAACACGTGAATTATAGTCAAAACAACTGCTCTCCACTTCCAAATGGTGCGCGATGGCATAAATAACCCTATTTAAGCTCAGTTACACGTTTGCATTGAAAGGGACTGAGTTATCAACTTTTCCAGTTTTTATGCGTGCAAAATGCTTTTCAGAGCGAGAAAAGCATGTTTTGACCCACAATGTGTTTTTGACCCTAACACGTGAATTATAGTCAAAACAACTGCTCTCCACTTCCAAATGGTGCGCGATGGCATAAATAACCCTATTTAAGCTCAGTTACACGTTTGCATTGAAAGGGACTGAGTTATCAACTTTTCCAGTTTTTATGCGTGCAAAATGCTTTTCAGAGCGAGAAAGGCATGTTTTGACCCACAATGTGTTTTTGACCCTAACACGTGAATTATAGTCAAAACAACTGCTCTCCACTTCCAAATGGTGCGCGATGGCATAAATAACCCTATTTAAGCTCAGTTACACGTTTGCATTGAAAGTGACTGAGTTATTCACTTTTCCAGTTTTTATGCGTGCAAAGTGCTTTTCAGAGCGAGAGAATTACTTTTTGACCAAAAAGGTGCTTTTGACCCTAACACGTGAATTATAGTCAAAACAACTGCTCTCCACTTCCAAATGGTGCGCGATGGCATAAATAACCCTATTTAAGCTCAGTTACACGTTTGCATTGAAAGTGACTGAGTTATTCACTTTTCCAGTTTTTATGCGTGCAAAGTGCTTTTCAGAGCGAGAGAATCACTTTTTGACCAAAAAGGTGCTTTTGACCCTAACACGTGAATTATAGTCAAAACAACTGCTCTCCACTTCCAAATGGTGCGCGATGGCATAAATAACCCTATTTAAGCTCAGTTACACGTTTGCATTGAAAGGGACTGAGTTATCAACTTTTCCAGTTTTTATGCGTGCAAAATGCTTTTCAGAGCGAGAGAATCACTTTTTGACCAAAAATGTGTTTTTGACCCTGACACGTGAATTTTGCTCAAAACAAATGCTCTCCACTTCCAATTGTTGCGCAATGGCATAAATAACCCTATTTAAGCTCAGTTACACGTTTGCATTGAAAGTGACTGAGTTATTCACTTTTCCAGTTTTTATGCGTGCAAAATGCTTTTCAGAGCGAGAGAATTACTTTTTGACCAAAAAGGTGCTTTTGACCCTAACACGTGAATTATAGTCAAAACAACTGCTCTCCACTTCCAAATGGTGCGCGATGGCATAAATAACCCTATTTAAGCTCAGTTACACGTTTGCATTGAAAGTGACTGAGTTATTCACTTTTCCAGTTTTTATGCGTGCAAAGTGCTTTTCAGAGCGAGAGAATCACTTTTTGACCAAAAAGGTGCTTTTGACCCTAACACGTGAATTATAGTCAAAACAACTGCTCTCCACTTCCAAATGGTGCGCGATGGCATAAATAACCCTATTTAAGCTCAGTTACACGTTTGCATTGAAAGGGACTGAGTTATCAACTTTTCCAGTTTTTATGCGTGCAAAATGCTTTTCAGAGCGAGAGAATCACTTTTTGACCAAAAATGTGTTTTTGACCCTGACACGTGAATTTTGCTCAAAACAAATGCTCTCCACTTCCAAATGGTGCGCAATGGCATAAATAACCCTATTTAAGCTCAGTTACACGTTTGCATTGAAAGTGACTGAGTTATTCACTTTTCCAGTTTTTATGCGTGCAAAATGCTTTTCAGAGCGAGAGAATCACTTTTTGACCAAAAATGTGTTTTTGACCCTGACACGTGAATTGTGCTCAAAACCAATGCTCTCCACTTCCAAATGGTGCGCAATGGCATAAATAACCCTATTTAAGCTCAGTTACACGTTCGCATTGAAAGGGACTGAGTTTTTCACTTTTCCAGTTTTTATGCATGCAAAATGCTTTTCAGAGCGAGAAAAGCATGTTTTGACCCACAATGTGTTTTTGACCCTAACACGTGAATTATAGTCAAAACAACTGCTCTCCACTTCCAAATGGTGCGCGATGGCATAAATAACCCTATTTAAGCTCAGTTACACGTTTGCATTGAAAGGGACTGAGTTATCAACTTTTCCAGTTTTTATGCGTGCAAAATGCTTTTCAGAGCGAGAGAATCACTTTTTGACCAAAAATGTGTTTTTGACCCTGACACGTGAATTTTGCTCAAAACAAATGCTCTCCACTTCCAAATGGTGCGCAATGGCATAAATAACCCTATTTAAGCTCAGTTACACGTTTGCATTGAAAGTGACTGAGTTATTCACTTTTCCAGTTTTTATGCGTGCAAAATGCTTTTCAGAGCGAGAGAATCACTTTTTGACCAAAAATGTGTTTTTGACCCTGACACGTGAATTGAGCTCAAAACCAATGCTCTCCACTTCCAAATGGTGCGCAATGGCATAAATAACCCTATTTAAGCTCAGTTACACGTTTGCATTGAAAGTGACTGAGTTATTCACTTTTCCAGTTTTTATGCGTGCAAAATGCTTTTCAGAGCGAGAAAAGCATGTTTTGACCCACAATGTGTTTTTGACCCTAACACGTGAATTATAGTCAAAACAACTGCTCTCCACTTCCAAATGGTGCGCGATGGCATAAATAACCCTATTTAAGCTCAGTTACACGTTTGCATTGAAAGGGACTGAGTTATCAACTTTTCCAGTTTTTATGCGTGCAAAATGCTTTTCAGAGCGAGAAAAGCATGTTTTGACCCACAATGTGTTTTTGACCCTAACACGTGAATTATAGTCAAAACAACTGCTCTCCACTTCCAAATGGTGCGCGATGGCATAAATAACCCTATTTAAGCTCAGTTACACGTTTGCATTGAAAGGGACTGAGTTATCAACTTTTCCAGTTTTTATGCGTGCAAAATGCTTTTCAGAGCGAGAAAGGCATGTTTTGACCCACAATGTGTTTTTGACCCTAACACGTGAATTATAGTCAAAACAACTGCTCTCCACTTCCAAATGGTGCGCGATGGCATAAATAACCCTATTTAAGCTCAGTTACACGTTTGCATTGAAAGTGACTGAGTTATTCACTTTTCCAGTTTTTATGCGTGCAAAGTGCTTTTCAGAGCGAGAGAATTACTTTTTGACCAAAAAGGTGCTTTTGACCCTAACACGTGAATTATAGTCAAAACAACTGCTCTCCACTTCCAAATGGTGCGCGATGGCATAAATAACCCTATTTAAGCTCAGTTACACGTTTGCATTGAAAGGGACTGAGTTATCAACTTTTCCAGTTTTTATGCGTGCAAAATGCTTTTCAGAGCGAGAGAATCACTTTTTGACCAAAAATGTGTTTTTGACCCTGACACGTGAATTTTGCTCAAAACAAATGCTCTCCACTTCCAAATGGTGCGCAATGGCATAAATAACCCTATTTAAGCTCAGTTACACGTTTGCATTGAAAGTGACTGAGTTATTCACTTTTCCAGTTTTTATGCGTGCAAAATGCTTTTCAGAGCGAGAGAATCACTTTTTGACCAAAAATGTGTTTTTGACCCTGACACGTGAATTGTGCTCAAAACCAATGCTCTCCACTTCCAAATGGTGCGCAATGGCATAAATAACCCTATTTAAGCTCAGTTACACGTTCGCATTGAAAGGGACTGAGTTTTTCACTTTTCCAGTTTTTATGCATGCAAAATGCTTTTCAGAGCGAGAAAAGCATGTTTTGACCCACAATGTGTTTTTGACCCTAACACGTGAATTATAGTCAAAACAACTGCTCTCCACTTCCAAATGGTGCGCGATGGCATAAATAACCCTATTTAAGCTCAGTTACACGTTTGCATTGAAAGGGACTGAGTTATCAACTTTTCCAGTTTTTATGCGTGTGTGGCGGGACTCTATAAAAACTCAATATAAAGGGGAGGGAAGGTAACTAAAGAGGGACCGACAACGCCACCTGGGGAATTGCACCCCAGGAAATAAAACAAAGAAAATAAACTATTACGATACAGAAATTATAAGGACACAGGTTCGAAAATCTAAAAGAGGCAGAGACGATATATATATATATATAATGTTTATTTTAATACAATAATGATGAAATGATGAATCACTAAATAAAGAAAACTGGAATAAAACCAAACTAAACCAAACAACAAAACAAAAGGTTAAGTAAACCAACAACTCAATTGTCAAAACAATGACACAGAAAACGGGAAATAACACAACGCAAACTTAACCAAAGCAAACAAAAGAAAATATCAAAACAGAACCAAAACAAAACCAAAACAGAACAGAACCAAAACCGTACAGAACAGAACCAAAACCGTACAGAACAGCAGCAGGGGATCCTAAAAACAAGAGACACAAATTAATAAAAGGGAAAATGGGAACTCAAAACTGTTAAAAAGCGGGGACCCTACTCACCACCCTGGGAGGCAACCAGCAGAGGCTGAGTTCAGCCATCTTGGGCCTTTTATATTGCACCTGGGTGCAGGGGGAGGAGCTAAGATGGGGTTGCATTCGCAACCCCTACTGAGGTTCACTACAATCTACCCCCTGGGTTTTTAATCGTCGGCCCGACGATTTACATTTACTGCCATGGCCTAAACACAGCACAGCCACTAAGCACAGGCATCAGAGAGTTAGTAGAAACCATCTGGACTAGGAACCCTCTGGACTAGGAACCCATGTGCACTAGTAGGAACCATGTGGACTAGGAACCATGTGCACTAGTAGGAACCATATGGACTAGGAACCATGTGCACTAGTAGGAACCCATGTCGACTAGGAACCCATGTAGACTAGGAACCCGTGTAGACTAGGAACCATGTGCACTAGTAGGAACCCATGTCGACTAGGAACCCATGTAGACTAGGAACCATGTGCACTAGTAGGAACCCATGTAGACTAGGAACCCATGTAGACTAGGAACCATCTGGTCTAGGAGGAACCCATGTAGAGGAGGAACCCATGTGGACTAGGAACCCATGTGGACTAGGAACCCTCTGGACTAGGAACCATGTGCACTAGTAGGAACCATCTGGACTAGGAACCCATGTGGACTAGGAACCATGTAGACTGGGGGTCCAGGTCAGAAACCAAGTGAATGCTTGGTCTACATGAGGGCCAATGACTGCCCTGGTTGGATGCCACCACTAAACAGAATGCATCTGGGGTGCTGCGGACGCTGGTCGCCCTGCTCATAGGGCTGGACACCCAGGTGTTCATAGATGAAGGGTACTTGGTCTACTGGAGACAGGTGACGAGCTCGTACACAGGCGTGGACCTCCTCAATCCACCCCCCAATGCTCAGTCCCGTCCCGCCCCGAAACAGCGGGCACCTCCGGTCTCTGAGGAAATGAACCAGTCTCTCAGTCACTGCAACAGGAGCTGAAGAGAGTCAAGGAGCCGATGAAACTGCTGATGAGGTGTTGGGCCAAGGCCGGCCAGCCCCTTGCTCCCGACGCATCCGCTGACTCTCAGCTCGCAGCTGAGTGGTCAGGTCTCTTAATTGGGCGACCTCCTCCTCCATGAGGAAACAAAACCGAAGAGGTGAAAGAAACTGTCCATGCCAGGAACTGCCCGGCACCTGCTGCTGTTCTGTAAAAAAAAATAAACCCTAACAAGCTATATACAAATAAATTGGGTTGTGGAAAAAAATAACTACAAGTCTCTGCCTCAAAAGAAATCCTGCCGACAACGCCAAAATGTGGCGGGACTCTATAAAAACTCAATATAAAGGGGAGGGAAGGTAACTAAAGAGGGACCGACAACGCCACCTGGGGAATTGCACCCCAGGAAATAAAACAAAGAAAATAAACTATTACGATACAGAAATTATAAGGACACAGGTTCGAAAATCTAAAAGAGGCAGAGACGATATATATATATATATAATGTTTATTTTAATACAATAATGATGAAATGATGAATCACTAAATAAAGAAAACTGGAATAAAACCAAACTAAACCAAACAACAAAACAAAAGGTTAAGTAAACCAACAACTCAATTGTCAAAACAATGACACAGAAAACGGGAAATAACACAACGCAAACTTAACCAAAGCAAACAAAAGAAAATATCAAAACAGAACCAAAACAAAACCAAAACAGAACAGAACCAAAACCGTACAGAACAGAACCAAAACCGTACAGAACAGCAGCAGGGGATCCTAAAAACAAGAGACACAAATTAATAAAAGGGAAAATGGGAACTCAAAACTGTTAAAAAGCGGGGACCCTACTCACCACCCTGGGAGGCAACCAGCAGAGGCTGAGTTCAGCCATCTTGGGCCTTTTATATTGCACCTGGGTGCAGGGGGAGGAGCTAAGATGGGGTTGCATTCGCAACCCCTACTGAGGTTCACTACACGTGCAAAATGCTTTTCAGAGCGAGAGAATCACTTTTTGACCAAAAATGTGTTTTTGACCCTGACACGTGAATTTTGCTCAAAACAAATGCTCTCCACTTCCAAATGGTGCGCAATGGCATAAATAACCCTATTTAAGCTCAGTTACACGTTTGCATTGAAAGTGACTGAGTTATTCACTTTTCCAGTTTTTATGCGTGCAAAATGCTTTTCAGAGCGAGAGAATCACTTTTTGACCAAAAATGTGTTTTTGACCCTGACACGTGAATTGTGCTCAAAACCAATGCTCTCCACTTCCAAATGGTGCGCAATGGCATAAATAACCCTATTTAAGCTCAGTTACACGTTCGCATTGAAAGGGACTGAGTTTTTCACTTTTCCAGTTTTTATGCATGCAAAATGCTTTTCAGAGCGAGAAAAGCATGTTTTGACCCACAATGTGTTTTTGACCCTAACACGTGAATTATGCTCAAAACCAATGCTCTCCACTTCCAAATGGTGCGCAATGGCATAAATAACCCTATTTAAGCTCAGTTACACGTTTGCATTGAAAGTGACTGAGTTATTAGCTTTTCCAGTTTTTATGCGTGCAAAATGCTTTTCAGAGCGAGAAAAGCATCTTTTGACCCACAGTGTGTTTTTGACCCTAACACGTGAATTATAGTCAAAACAACTGCTCTCCACTTCCAAATGGTGCGCGATGGCATAAATAACCCTATTTAAGCTCAGTTACACGTTTGCATTGAAAGGGACTGAGTTATCAACTTTTCCAGTTTTTATGCGTGCAAAATGCTTTTCAGAGCGAGAAAAGCATGTTTTGACCCACAATGTGTTTTTGACCCTAACACGTGAATTATAGTCAAAACAACTGCTCTCCACTTCCAAATGGTGCGCGATGGCATAAATAACCCTATTTAAGCTCAGTTACACGTTTGCATTGAAAGGGACTGAGTTATCAACTTTTCCAGTTTTTATGCGTGCAAAATGCTTTTCAGAGCGAGAAAAGCATGTTTTGACCCACAATGTGTTTTTGACCCTAACACGTGAATTATAGTCAAAACAACTGCTCTCCACTTCCAAATGGTGCGCGATGGCATAAATAACCCTATTTAAGCTCAGTTACACGTTTGCATTGAAAGGGACTGAGTTATCAACTTTTCCAGTTTTTATGCGTGCAAAATGCTTTTCAGAGCGAGAAAAGCATGTTTTGACCCACAATGTGTTTTTGACCCTAACACGTGAATTATAGTCAAAACAACTGCTCTCCACTTCCAAATGGTGCGCGATGGCATAAATAACCCTATTTAAGCTCAGTTACACGTTTGCATTGAAAGGGACTGAGTTATCAACTTTTCCAGTTTTTATGCGTGCAAAATGCTTTTCAGAGCGAGAAAAGCATGTTTTGACCCACAATGTGTTTTTGACCCTAACACGTGAATTATAGTCAAAACAACTGCTCTCCACTTCCAAATGGTGCGCGATGGCATAAATAACCCTATTTAAGCTCAGTTACACGTTTGCATTGAAAGGGACTGAGTTATCAACTTTTCCAGTTTTTATGAGTGCAAAATGCTTTTCAGAGCGAGAGAATCACTTTTTGACCAAAAATGTGTTTTTGACCCTGACACGTGAATTTTGCTCAAAACAAATGCTCTCCACTTCCAAATGGTTCGCAATGGCATAAATAACCCTATTTAAGCTCAGTTACACGTTTGCATTGAAAGTGACTGAGTTATTCACTTTTCCAGTTTTTATGCGTGCAAAATGCTTTTCAGAGCGAGAGAATCACTTTTTGACCAAAAATGTGTTTTTGACCCTGACACGTGAATTGTGCTCAAAACCAATGCTCTCCACTTCCAAATGGTGCGCAATGGCATAAATAACCCTATTTAAGCTCAGTTACACGTTTGCATTGAAAGTGACTGAGTTATTCACTTTTCCAGTTTTTATGCGTGCAAAATGCTTTTCAGAGCGAGAAAAGCATGTTTTGACCCACAATGTGTTTTTGACCCTAACACGTGAATTATAGTCAAAACAACTGCTCTCCACTTCCAAATGGTGCGCGATGGCATAAATAACCCTATTTAAGCTCAGTTACACGTTTGCATTGAAAGGGACTGAGTTATCAACTTTTCCAGTTTTTATGCGTGCAAAATGCTTTTCAGAGCGAGAAAAGCATGTTTTGACCCACAATGTGTTTTTGACCCTAACACGTGAATTATAGTCAAAACAACTGCTCTCCACTTCCAAATGGTGCGCGATGGCATAAATAACCCTATTTAAGCTCAGTTACACGTTTGCATTGAAAGTGACTGAGTTATTCACTTTTCCAGTTTTTATGCGTGCAAAGTGCTTTTCAGAGCGAGAGAATTACTTTTTGACCAAAAAGGTGCTTTTGACCCTAACACGTGAATTATAGTCAAAACAACTGCTCTCCACTTCCAAATGGTGCACGATGGCATAAATAACCCTATTTAAGCTCAGTTACACGTTTGCATTGAAAGTGACTGAGTTATTCACTTTTCCAGTTTTTATGCGTGCAAAGTGCTTTTCAGAGCGAGAGAATCACTTTTTGACCAAAAATGTGTTTTTGACCCTGACACGTGAATTATAGTCAAAACAACTGCTCTCCACCTCCAAATCGTGCGCGATGGCATAAATAACCCTATTTAAGCTCAGTTACACGTTTGCATTGAAAGTGACTGAGTTATTCACTTTTCCAGTTTTTATGCGTGCAAAGTGCTTTTCAGAGCGAGAGAATTACTTTTTGACCAAAAAGGTGCTTTTGACCCTAACACGTGAATTATAGTCAAAACAACTGCTCTCCACTTCCAAATGGTGCGCGATGGCATAAATAACCCTATTTAAGCTCAGTTACACGTTTGCATTGAAAGTGACTGAGTTATTCACTTTTCCAGTTTTTATGCGTGCAAAGTGCTTTTCAGAGAGAGAGAATCACTTTTTGACCAAAAAGGTGCTTTTGACCCTAACACGTGAATTATAGTCAAAACAACTGCTCTCCACTTCCAAATGGTGCGCGATGGCATAAATAACCCTATTTAAGCTCAGTTACACGTTTGCATTGAAAGGGACTGAGTTATCAACTTTTCCAGTTTTTATGCGTGCAAAATGCTTTTCAGAGCGAGAAAAGCATGTTTTGACCCACAATGTGTTTTTGACCCTAACACGTGAATTATAGTCAAAACAACTGCTCTCCACTTCCAAATGGTGCGCGATGGCATAAATAACCCTATTTAAGCTCAGTTACACGTTTGCATTGAAAGGGACTGAGTTATCAACTTTTCCAGTTTTTATGAGTGCAAAATGCTTTTCAGAGCGAGAGAATCACTTTTTGACCAAAAATGTGTTTTTGACCCTGACACGTGAATTTTGCTCAAAACAAATGCTCTCCACTTCCAAATGGTTCGCAATGGCATAAATAACCCTATTTAAGCTCAGTTACACGTTTGCATTGAAAGTGACTGAGTTATTCACTTTTCCAGTTTTTATGCGTGCAAAATGCTTTTCAGAGCGAGAGAATCACTTTTTGACCAAAAATGTGTTTTTGACCCTGACACGTGAATTGTGCTCAAAACCAATGCTCTCCACTTCCAAATGTTGCGCAATGGCATAAATAACCCTATTTAAGCTCAGTTACACGTTTGCATTGAAAGTGACTGAGTTATTCACTTTTCCAGTTTTTATGCGTGCAAAATGCTTTTCAGAGCGAGAAAAGCATCTTTTGACCCACAATGTGTTTTTGACCCTAACACGTGAATTATAGTCAAAACAACTGCTCTCCACTTCCAAATGGTGCGCGATGGCATAAATAACCCTATTTAAGCTCAGTTACACGTTTGCATTGAAAGGGACTGAGTTATCAACTTTTCCAGTTTTTATGCGTGCAAAATGCTTTTCAGAGCGAGAAAAGCATGTTTTGACCCACAATGTGTTTTTGACCCTAACACGTGAATTATAGTCAAAACAACTGCTCTCCACTTCCAAATGGTGCGCGATGGCATAAATAACCCTATTTAAGCTCAGTTACACGTTTGCATTGAAAGGGACTGAGTTATCAACTTTTCCAGTTTTTATGCGTGCAAAATGCTTTTCAGAGCGAGAAAAGCATGTTTTGACCCACAATGTGTTTTTGACCCTAACACGTGAATTATAGTCAAAACAACTGCTCTCCACTTCCAAATGGTGCGCGATGGCATAAATAACCCTATTTAAGCTCAGTTACACGTTTGCATTGAAAGTGACTGAGTTATTCACTTTTCCAGTTTTTATGCGTGCAAAGTGCTTTTCAGAGCGAGAGAATTACTTTTTGACCAAAAAGGTGCTTTTGACCCTAACACGTGAATTATAGTCAAAACAACTGCTCTCCACTTCCAAATGGTGCACGATGGCATAAATAACCCTATTTAAGCTCAGTTACACGTTTGCATTGAAAGTGACTGAGTTATTCACTTTTCCAGTTTTTATGCGTGCAAAGTGCTTTTCAGAGCGAGAGAATCACTTTTTGACCAAAAAGGTGCTTTTGACCCTAACACGTGAATTATAGTCAAAACAACTGCTCTCCACTTCCAAATGGTGCGCGATGGCATAAATAACCCTATTTAAGCTCAGTTACACGTTTGCATTGAAAGGGACTGAGTTATCAACTTTTCCAGTTTTTATGCGTGCAAAATGCTTTTCAGAGCGAGAGAATCACTTTTTGACCAAAAATGTGTTTTTGACCCTGACACGTGAATTTTGCTCAAAACAAATGCTCTCCACTTCCAAATGGTGCGCAATGGCATAAATAACCCTATTTAAGCTCAGTTACACGTTTGCATTGAAAGTGACTGAGTTATTCACTTTTCCAGTTTTTATGCGTGCAAAATGCTTTTCAGAGCGAGAGAATCACTTTTTGACCAAAAATGTGTTTTTGACCCTGACACGTGAATTGTGCTCAAAACCAATGCTCTCCACTTCCAAATGGTGCGCAATGGCATAAATAACCCTATTTAAGCTCAGTTACACGTTCGCATTGAAAGGGACTGAGTTTTTCACTTTTCCAGTTTTTATGCATGCAAAATGCTTTTCAGAGCGAGAAAAGCATGTTTTGACCCACAATGTGTTTTTGACCCTAACACGTGAATTATAGTCAAAACAACTGCTCTCCACTTCCAAATGGTGCGCGATGGCATAAATAACCCTATTTAAGCTCAGTTACACGTTTGCATTGAAAGTGACTGAGTTATTCACTTTTCCAGTTTTTATGCGTGCAAAGTGCTTTTCAGAGCGAGAGAATCACTTTTTGACCAAAAAGGTGCTTTTGACCCTAACACGTGAATTATAGTCAAAACAACTGCTCTCCACTTCCAAATGGTGCGCGATGGCATAAATAACCCTATTTAAGCTCAGTTACACGTTTGCATTGAAAGGGACTGAGTTATCAACTTTTCCAGTTTTTATGCGTGCAAAATGCTTTTCAGAGCGAGAGAATCACTTTTTGACCAAAAATGTGTTTTTGACCCTGACACGTGAATTTTGCTCAAAACAAATGCTCTCCACTTCCAAATGGTGCGCAATGGCATAAATAACCCTATTTAAGCTCAGTTACACGTTTGCATTGAAAGTGACTGAGTTATTCACTTTTCCAGTTTTTATGCGTGCAAAATGCTTTTCAGAGCGAGAGAATCACTTTTTGACCAAAAATGTGTTTTTGACCCTGACACGTGAATTGTGCTCAAAACCAATGCTCTCCACTTCCAAATGGTGCGCAATGGCATAAATAACCCTATTTAAGCTCAGTTACACGTTCGCATTGAAAGGGACTGAGTTTTTCACTTTTCCAGTTTTTATGCATGCAAAATGCTTTTCAGAGCGAGAAAAGCATGTTTTGACCCACAATGTGTTTTTGACCCTAACACGTGAATTATGCTCAAAACCAATGCTCTCCACTTCCAAATGGTGCGCAATGGCATAAATAACCCTATTTAAGCTCAGTTACACGTTTGCATTGAAAGTGACTGAGTTATTAGCTTTTCCAGTTTTTATGCGTGCAAAATGCTTTTCAGAGCGAGAAAAGCATCTTTTGACCCACAGTGTGTTTTTGACCCTAACACGTGAATTATAGTCAAAACAACTGCTCTCCACTTCCAAATGGTGCGCGATGGCATAAATTACACGTTTGCATTGAAAGGGACTGAGTTATCAACTTTTCCAGTTTTTATGCGTGCAAAATGCTTTTCAGAGCGAGAAAAGCATGTTTTGACCCACAATGTGTTTTTGACCCTAACACGTGAATTATAGTCAAAACAACTGCTCTCCACTTCCAAATGGTGCGCGATGGCATAAATAACCCTATTTAAGCTCAGTTACACGTTTGCATTGAAAGGGACTGAGTTATCAACTTTTCCAGTTTTTATGCGTGCAAAATGCTTTTCAGAGCGAGAGAATCACTTTTTGACCAAAAATGTGTTTTTGACCCTGACACGTGAATTTTGCTCAAAACAAATGCTCTCCACTTCCAAATGGTGCGCAATGGCATAAATAACCCTATTTAAGCTCAGTTACACGTTTGCATTGAAAGTGACTGAGTTATTCACTTTTCCAGTTTTTATGCGTGCAAAATGCTTTTCAGAGCGAGAGAATCACTTTTTGACCAAAAATGTGTTTTTGACCCTGACACGTGAATTGAGCTCAAAACCAATGCTCTCCACTTCCAAATGGTGCGCAATGGCATAAATAACCCTATTTAAGCTCAGTTACACGTTCGCATTGAAAGGGACTGAGTTTTTCACTTTTCCAGTTTTTATGCATGCAAAATGCTTTTCAGAGCGAGAAAAGCATGTTTTGACCCACAATGTGTTTTTGACCCTAACACGTGAATTATAGTCAAAACAACTGCTCTCCACTTCCAAATGGTGCGCGATGGCATAAATAACCCTATTTAAGCTCAGTTACACGTTTGCATTGAAAGGGACTGAGTTATCAACTTTTCCAGTTTTTATGCGTGCAAAATGCTTTTCAGAGCGAGAGAATCACTTTTTGACCAAAAATGTGTTTTTGACCCTGACACGTGAATTTTGCTCAAAACAAATGCTCTCCACTTCCAAATGGTGCGCAAATGGCATAAATAACCCTATTTAAGCTCAGTTACACGTTTGCATTGAAAGTGACTGAGTTATTCACTTTTCCAGTTTTTATGCGTGCAAAATGCTTTTCAGAGCGAGAGAATCACTTTTTGACCAAAAATGTGTTTTTGACCCTGACACGTGAATTGTGCTCAAAACCAATGCTCTCCACTTCCAAATGGTGCGCAATGGCATAAATAACCCTATTTAAGCTCAGTTACACGTTCGCATTGAAAGGGACTGAGTTTTTCACTTTTCCAGTTTTTATGCATGCAAAATGCTTTTCAGAGCGAGAAAAGCATGTTTTGACCCACAATGTGTTTTTGACCCTAACACGTGAATTATGCTCAAAACCAATGCTCTCCACTTCCAAATGGTGCGCAATGGCATAAATAACCCTATTTAAGCTCAGTTACACGTTTGCATTGAAAGTGACTGAGTTATTCACTTTTCCAGTTTTTATGCGTGCAAAATGCTTTTCAGAGCGAGAAAAGCATCTTTTGACCCACAATGTGTTTTTGACCCTAACACGTGAATTATAGTCAAAACAACTGCTCTCCACTTCCAAATGGTGCGCGATGGCATAAATAACCCTATTTAAGCTCAGTTACACGTTTGCATTGAAAGGGACTGAGTTATCAACTTTTCCAGTTTTTATGCGTGCAAAATGCTTTTCAGAGCGAGAGAATCACTTTTTGACCAAAAATGTGTTTTTGACCCTGACACGTGAATTTTGCTCAAAACAAATGCTCTCCACTTCCAAATGGTGCGCAAATGGCATAAATAACCCTATTTAAGCTCAGTTACACGTTTGCATTGAAAGTGACTGAGTTATTCACTTTTCCAGTTTTTATGCGTGCAAAATGCTTTTCAGAGCGAGAGAATCACTTTTTGACCAAAAATGTGTTTTTGACCCTGACACGTGAATTGTGCTCAAAACCAATGCTCTCCACTTCCAAATGGTGCGCAATGGCATAAATAACCCTATTTAAGCTCAGTTACACGTTCGCATTGAAAGGGACTGAGTTTTTCACTTTTCCAGTTTTTATGCATGCAAAATGCTTTTCAGAGCGAGAAAAGCATGTTTTGACCCACAATGTGTTTTTGACCCTAACACGTGAATTATGCTCAAAACCAATGCTCTCCACTTCCAAATGGTGCGCGATGGCATAAATAACCCTATTTAAGCTCAGTTACACGTTTGCATTGAAAGGGACTGAGTTATCAACTTTTCCAGTTTTTATGCGTGCAAAATGCTTTTCAGAGCGAGAAAAGCATGTTTTGACCCACAATGTGTTTTTGACCCTAACACGTGAATTATAGTCAAAACAACTGCTCTCCACTTCCAAATGGTGCGCGATGGCATAAATAACCCTATTTAAGCTCAGTTACACGTTTGCATTGAAAGGGACTGAGTTATCAACTTTTCCAGTTTTTATGCGTGCAAAATGCTTTTCAGAGCGAGAAAAGCATGTTTTGACCCACAATGTGTTTTTGACCCTAACACGTGAATTATAGTCAAAACAACTGCTCTCCACTTCCAAATGGTGCGCGATGGCATAAATAACCCTATTTAAGCTCAGTTACACGTTTGCATTGAAAGGGACTGAGTTATCAACTTTTCCAGTTTTTATGCGTGCAAAATGCTTTTCAGAGCGAGAAAAGCATGTTTTGACCCACAATGTGTTTTTGACCCTAACACGTGAATTATAGTCAAAACAACTGCTCTCCACTTCCAAATGGTGCGCGATGGCATAAATAACCCTATTTAAGCTCAGTTACACGTTTGCATTGAAAGGGACTGAGTTATCAACTTTTCCAGTTTTTATGCGTGCAAAATGCTTTTCAGAGCGAGAAAAGCATGTTTTGACCCACAATGTGTTTTTGACCCTAACACGTGAATTATAGTCAAAACAACTGCTCTCCACTTCCAAATGGTGCGCGATGGCATAAATAACCCTATTTAAGCTCAGTTACACGTTTGCATTGAAAGGGACTGAGTTATCAACTTTTCCAGTTTTTATGCGTGCAAAATGCTTTTCAGAGCGAGAAAAGCATGTTTTGACCCACAATGTGTTTTTGACCCTAACACGTGAATTATAGTCAAAACAACTGCTCTCCACTTCCAAATGGTGCGCGATGGCATAAATAACCCTATTTAAGCTCAGTTACACGTTTGCATTGAAAGGGACTGAGTTATCAACTTTTCCAGTTTTTATGCGTGCAAAATGCTTTTCAGAGCGAGAGAATCACTTTTTGACCAAAAATGTGTTTTTGACCCTGACACGTGAATTGTGCTCAAAACCAATGCTCTCCACTTCCAAATGGTGCGCAATGGCATAAATAACCCTATTTAAGCTCAGTTACACGTTCGCATTGAAAGGGACTGAGTTTTTCACTTTTCCAGTTTTTATGCATGCAAAATGCTTTTCAGAGCGAGAAAAGCATGTTTTGACCCACAATGTGTTTTTGACCCTAACACGTGAATTATAGTCAAAACAACTGCTCTCCACTTCCAAATGGTGCGCGATGGCATAAATAACCCTATTTAAGCTCAGTTACACGTTTGCATTGAAAGGGACTGAGTTATCAACTTTTCCAGTTTTTATGCGTGCAAAATGCTTTTCAGAGCGAGAAAAGCATGTTTTGACCCACAATGTGTTTTTGACCCTAACACGTGAATTATAGTCAAAACAACTGCTCTCCACTTCCAAATGGTGCGCGATGGCATAAATAACCCTATTTAAGCTCAGTTACACGTTTGCATTGAAAGGGACTGAGTTATCAACTTTTCCAGTTTTTATGCGTGCAAAATGCTTTTCAGAGCGAGAAAAGTATGTTTTGACCCACAATGTGTTTTTGACCCTAACACGTGAATTATAGTCAAAACAACTGCTCTCCACTTCCAAATGGTGCGCGATGGCATAAATAACCCTATTTAAGCTCAGTTACACGTTTGCATTGAAAGGGACTGAGTTATCAACTTTTCCAGTTTTTATGCGTGCAAAATGCTTTTCAGAGCGAGAGAATCACTTTTTGACCAAAAATGTGTTTTTGACCCTGACACGTGAATTGTGCTCAAAACCAATGCTCTCCACTTCCAAATGGTGCGCAATGGCATAAATAACCCTATTTAAGCTCAGTTACACGTTCGCATTGAAAGGGACTGAGTTTTTCACTTTTCCAGTTTTTATGCATGCAAAATGCTTTTCAGAGCGAGAAAAGCATGTTTTGACCCACAATGTGTTTTTGACCCTAACACGTGAATTATGCTCAAAACCAATGCTCTCCACTTCCAAATGGTGCGCAATGGCATAAATAACCCTATTTAAGCTCAGTTACACGTTTGCATTGAAAGTGACTGAGTTATTAGCTTTTCCAGTTTTTATGCGTGCAAAATGCTTTTCAGAGCGAGAAAAGCATCTTTTGACCCACAATGTGTTTTTGACCCTAACACGTGAATTATAGTCAAAACAACTGCTCTCCACTTCCAAATGGTGCGCGATGGCATAAATAACCCTATTTAAGCTCAGTTACACGTTTGCATTGAAAGGGACTGAGTTATCAACTTTTCCAGTTTTTATGCGTGCAAAATGCTTTTCAGAGCGAGAAAAGCATGTTTTGACCCACAATGTGTTTTTGACCCTAACACGTGAATTATAGTCAAAACAACTGCTCTCCACTTCCAAATGGTGCGCGATGGCATAAATAACCCTATTTAAGCTCAGTTACACGTTTGCATTGAAAGTGACTGAGTTATTCACTTTTCCAGTTTTTATGCGTGCAAAGTGCTTTTCAGAGCGAGAGAATTACTTTTTGACCAAAAAGGTGCTTTTGACCCTAACACGTGAATTATAGTCAAAACAACTGCTCTCCACTTCCAAATGGTGCGCGATGGCATAAATAACCCTATTTAAGCTCAGTTACACGTTTGCATTGAAAGGGACTGAGTTATCAACTTTTCCAGTTTTTATGCGTGCAAAATGCTTTTCAGAGCGAGAGAATCACTTTTTGACCAAAAATGTGTTTTTGACCCTGACACGTGAATTTTGCTCAAAACAAATGCTCTCCACTTCCAAATGGTGCGCAATGGCATAAATAACCCTATTTAAGCTCAGTTACACGTTTGCATTGAAAGTGACTGAGTTATTCACTTTTCCAGTTTTTATGCGTGCAAAATGCTTTTCAGAGCGAGAGAATCACTTTTTGACCAAAAATGTGTTTTTGACCCTGACACGTGAATTGTGCTCAAAACCAATGCTCTCCACTTCCAAATGGTGCGCAATGGCATAAATAACCCTATTTAAGCTCAGTTACACGTTCGCATTGAAAGGGACTGAGTTTTTCACTTTTCCAGTTTTTATGCATGCAAAATGCTTTTCAGAGCGAGAAAAGCATGTTTTGACCCACAATGTGTTTTTGACCCTAACACGTGAATTATGCTCAAAACCAATGCTCTCCACTTCCAAATGGTGCGCAATGGCATAAATAACCCTATTTAAGCTCAGTTACACGTTTGCATTGAAAGTGACTGAGTTATTCACTTTTCCAGTTTTTATGCGTGCAAAATGCTTTTCAGAGCGAGAAAAGCATCTTTTGACCCACAATGTGTTTTTGACCCTAACACGTGAATTATAGTCAAAACAACTGCTCTCCACTTCCAAATGGTGCGCGATGGCATAAATAACCCTATTTAAGCTCAGTTACACGTTTGCATTGAAAGGGACTGAGTTATCAACTTTTCCAGTTTTTATGCGTGCAAAATGCTTTTCAGAGCGAGAAAAGCATGTTTTGACCCACAATGTGTTTTTGACCCTAACACGTGAATTATAGTCAAAACAACTGCTCTCCACTTCCAAATGGTGCGCGATGGCATAAATAACCCTATTTAAGCTCAGTTACACGTTTGCATTGAAAGGGACTGAGTTATCAACTTTTCCAGTTTTTATGCGTGCAAAATGCTTTTCAGAGCGAGAAAAGCATGTTTTGACCCACAATGTGTTTTTGACCCTAACACGTGAATTATAGTCAAAACAACTGCTCTCCACTTCCAAATGGTGCGCGATGGCATAAATAACCCTATTTAAGCTCAGTTACACGTTTGCATTGAAAGGGACTGAGTTATCAACTTTTCCAGTTTTTATGCGTGCAAAATGCTTTTCAGAGCGAGAAAAGCATGTTTTGACCCACAATGTGTTTTTGACCCTAACACGTGAATTATAGTCAAAACAACTGCTCTCCACTTCCAAATGGTGCGCGATGGCATAAATAACCCTATTTAAGCTCAGTTACACGTTTGCATTGAAAGGGACTGAGTTATCAACTTTTCCAGTTTTTATGCGTGCAAAATGCTTTTCAGAGCGAGAAAAGCATGTTTTGACCCACAATGTGTTTTTGACCCTAACACGTGAATTATAGTCAAAACAACTGCTCTCCACTTCCAAATGGTGCGCGATGGCATAAATAACCCTATTTAAGCTCAGTTACACGTTTGCATTGAAAGGGACTGAGTTATCAACTTTTCCGGTTTTTATGAGTGCAAAATGCTTTTCAGAGCGAGAGAATCACTTTTTGACCAAAAATGTGTTTTTGACCCTGACACGTGAATTTTGCTCAAAACAAATGCTCTCCACTTCCAAATGGTGCGCAATGGCATAAATAACCCTATTTAAGCTCAGTTACACGTTTGCATTGAAAGTGACTGAGTTATTCACTTTTCCAGTTTTTATGCGTGCAAAATGCTTTTCAGAGCGAGAGAATCACTTTTTGACCAAAAATGTGTTTTTGACCCTGACACGTGAATTGTGCTCAAAACCAATGCTCTCCACTTCCAAATGGTGCGCAATGGCATAAATAACCCTATTTAAGCTCAGTTACACGTTTGCATTGAAAGTGACTGAGTTATTCACTTTTCCAGTTTTTATGCGTGCAAAATGCTTTTCAGAGCGAGAAAAGCATGTTTTGACCCACAATGTGTTTTTGACCCTAACACGTGAATTATAGTCAAAACAACTGCTCTCCACTTCCAAATGGTGCGCGATGGCATAAATAACCCTATTTAAGCTCAGTTACACGTTTGCATTGAAAGGGACTGAGTTATCAACTTTTCCAGTTTTTATGCGTGCAAAATGCTTTTCAGAGCGAGAGAATCACTTTTTGACCAAAAATGTGTTTTTGACCCTGACACGTGAATTGTGCTCAAAACCAATGCTCTCCACTTCCAAATGGTGCGCAATGGCATAAATAACCCTATTTAAGCTCAGTTACACGTTCGCATTGAAAGGGACTGAGTTTTTCACTTTTCCAGTTTTTATGCATGCAAAATGCTTTTCAGAGCGAGAAAAGCATGTTTTGACCCACAATGTGTTTTTGACCCTAACACGTGAATTATAGTCAAAACAACTGCTCTCCACTTCCAAATGGTGCGCGATGGCATAAATAACCCTATTTAAGCTCAGTTACACGTTTGCATTGAAAGGGACTGAGTTATCAACTTTTCCAGTTTTTATGCGTGCAAAATGCTTTTCAGAGCGAGAAAAGCATGTTTTGACCCACAATGTGTTTTTGACCCTAACACGTGAATTATAGTCAAAACAACTGCTCTCCACTTCCAAATGGTGCGCGATGGCATAAATAACCCTATTTAAGCTCAGTTACACGTTTGCATTGAAAGGGACTGAGTTATCAACTTTTCCAGTTTTTATGCGTGCAAAATGCTTTTCAGAGCGAGAAAAGTATGTTTTGACCCACAATGTGTTTTTGACCCTAACACGTGAATTATAGTCAAAACAACTGCTCTCCACTTCCAAATGGTGCGCGATGGCATAAATAACCCTATTTAAGCTCAGTTACACGTTTGCATTGAAAGGGACTGAGTTATCAACTTTTCCAGTTTTTATGCGTGCAAAATGCTTTTCAGAGCGAGAGAATCACTTTTTGACCAAAAATGTGTTTTTGACCCTGACACGTGAATTGTGCTCAAAACCAATGCTCTCCACTTCCAAATGGTGCGCAATGGCATAAATAACCCTATTTAAGCTCAGTTACACGTTCGCATTGAAAGGGACTGAGTTTTTCACTTTTCCAGTTTTTATGCATGCAAAATGCTTTTCAGAGCGAGAAAAGCATGTTTTGACCCACAATGTGTTTTTGACCCTAACACGTGAATTATGCTCAAAACCAATGCTCTCCACTTCCAAATGGTGCGCAATGGCATAAATAACCCTATTTAAGCTCAGTTACACGTTTGCATTGAAAGTGACTGAGTTATTAGCTTTTCCAGTTTTTATGCGTGCAAAATGCTTTTCAGAGCGAGAAAAGCATCTTTTGACCCACAATGTGTTTTTGACCCTAACACGTGAATTATAGTCAAAACAACTGCTCTCCACTTCCAAATGGTGCGCGATGGCATAAATAACCCTATTTAAGCTCAGTTACACGTTTGCATTGAAAGGGACTGAGTTATCAACTTTTCCAGTTTTTATGCGTGCAAAATGCTTTTCAGAGCGAGAAAAGCATGTTTTGACCCACAATGTGTTTTTGACCCTAACACGTGAATTATAGTCAAAACAACTGCTCTCCACTTCCAAATGGTGCGCGATGGCATAAATAACCCTATTTAAGCTCAGTTACACGTTTGCATTGAAAGTGACTGAGTTATTCACTTTTCCAGTTTTTATGCGTGCAAAGTGCTTTTCAGAGCGAGAGAATTACTTTTTGACCAAAAAGGTGCTTTTGACCCTAACACGTGAATTATAGTCAAAACAACTGCTCTCCACTTCCAAATGGTGCGCGATGGCATAAATAACCCTATTTAAGCTCAGTTACACGTTTGCATTGAAAGGGACTGAGTTATCAACTTTTCCAGTTTTTATGCGTGCAAAATGCTTTTCAGAGCGAGAGAATCACTTTTTGACCAAAAATGTGTTTTTGACCCTGACACGTGAATTTTGCTCAAAACAAATGCTCTCCACTTCCAAATGGTGCGCAATGGCATAAATAACCCTATTTAAGCTCAGTTACACGTTTGCATTGAAAGTGACTGAGTTATTCACTTTTCCAGTTTTTATGCGTGCAAAATGCTTTTCAGAGCGAGAGAATCACTTTTTGACCAAAAATGTGTTTTTGACCCTGACACGTGAATTGTGCTCAAAACCAATGCTCTCCACTTCCAAATGGTGCGCAATGGCATAAATAACCCTATTTAAGCTCAGTTACACGTTCGCATTGAAAGGGACTGAGTTTTTCACTTTTCCAGTTTTTATGCATGCAAAATGCTTTTCAGAGCGAGAAAAGCATGTTTTGACCCACAATGTGTTTTTGACCCTAACACGTGAATTATGCTCAAAACCAATGCTCTCCACTTCCAAATGGTGCGCAATGGCATAAATAACCCTATTTAAGCTCAGTTACACGTTTGCATTGAAAGTGACTGAGTTATTCACTTTTCCAGTTTTTATGCGTGCAAAATGCTTTTCAGAGCGAGAAAAGCATCTTTTGACCCACAATGTGTTTTTGACCCTAACACGTGAATTATAGTCAAAACAACTGCTCTCCACTTCCAAATGGTGCGCGATGGCATAAATAACCCTATTTAAGCTCAGTTACACGTTTGCATTGAAAGGGACTGAGTTATCAACTTTTCCAGTTTTTATGCGTGCAAAATGCTTTTCAGAGCGAGAAAAGCATGTTTTGACCCACAATGTGTTTTTGACCCTAACACGTGAATTATAGTCAAAACAACTGCTCTCCACTTCCAAATGGTGCGCGATGGCATAAATAACCCTATTTAAGCTCAGTTACACGTTTGCATTGAAAGTGACTGAGTTATTCACTTTTCCAGTTTTTATGCGTGCAAAGTGCTTTTCAGAGCGAGAGAATTACTTTTTGACCAAAAAGGTGCTTTTGACCCTAACACGTGAATTATAGTCAAAACAACTGCTCTCCACTTCCAAATGGTGCGCGATGGCATAAATAACCCTATTTAAGCTCAGTTACACGTTTGCATTGAAAGGGACTGAGTTATCAACTTTTCCAGTTTTTATGCGTGCAAAATGCTTTTCAGAGCGAGAGAATCACTTTTTGACCAAAAATGTGTTTTTGACCCTGACACGTGAATTTTGCTCAAAACAAATGCTCTCCACTTCCAAATGGTGCGCAATGGCATAAATAACCCTATTTAAGCTCAGTTACACGTTTGCATTGAAAGTGACTGAGTTATTCACTTTTCCAGTTTTTATGCGTGCAAAATGCTTTTCAGAGCGAGAGAATCACTTTTTGACCAAAAATGTGTTTTTGACCCTGACACGTGAATTGTGCTCAAAACCAATGCTCTCCACTTCCAAATGGTGCGCAATGGCATAAATAACCCTATTTAAGCTCAGTTACACGTTCGCATTGAAAGGGACTGAGTTTTTCACTTTTCCAGTTTTTATGCATGCAAAATGCTTTTCAGAGCGAGAAAAGCATGTTTTGACCCACAATGTGTTTTTGACCCTAACACGTGAATTATGCTCAAAACCAATGCTCTCCACTTCCAAATGGTGCGCAATGGCATAAATAACCCTATTTAAGCTCAGTTACACGTTTGCATTGAAAGTGACTGAGTTATTCACTTTTCCAGTTTTTATGCGTGCAAAATGCTTTTCAGAGCGAGAAAAGCATCTTTTGACCCACAATGTGTTTTTGACCCTAACACGTGAATTATAGTCAAAACAACTGCTCTCCACTTCCAAATGGTGCGCGATGGCATAAATAACCCTATTTAAGCTCAGTTACACGTTTGCATTGAAAGGGACTGAGTTATCAACTTTTCCAGTTTTTATGCGTGCAAAGTGCTTTTCAGAGCGAGAGAATTACTCTTTGACCAAAAAGGTGCTTTTGACCCTAACACGTGAATTATAGTCAAAACAACTGCTCTCCACTTCCAAATGGTGCGCGATGGCATAAATAACCCTATTTAAGCTCAGTTACACGTTTGCATTGAAAGTGACTGAGTTATTCACTTTTCCAGTTTTTATGCGTGCAAAGTGCTTTTCA
Source organism: Micromesistius poutassou (assembly GCF_964030765.1). Classification (NCBI taxonomy): domain Eukaryota; kingdom Metazoa; phylum Chordata; class Actinopteri; order Gadiformes; family Gadidae; genus Micromesistius; species Micromesistius poutassou. Next base: position 10,866,001 of record NC_140288.1, read on the forward strand.
GAGCGAGAGAATCACTTTTTGACCAAAAAGGTGCTTTTGACCCTAACACGTGAATTATAGTCAAAACAACTGCTCTCCACTTCCAAATGGTGCGCGATGGCATAAATAACCCTATTTAAGCTCAGTTACACGTTTGCATTGAAAGGGACTGAGTTATCAACTTTTCCAGTTTTTATGCGTGCAAAATGCTTTTCAGAGCGAGAGAATCACTTTTTGACCAAAAATGTGTTTTTGACCCTGACACGTGAATTTTGCTCAAAACAAATGCTCTCCACTTCCAAATGGTGCGCAATGGCATAAATAACCCTATTTAAGCTCAGTTACACGTTTGCATTGAAAGTGACTGAGTTATTCACTTTTCCAGTTTTTATGCGTGCAAAGTGCTTTTCAGAGCGAGAGAATCACTTTTTGACCAAAAAGGTGCTTTTGACCCTAACACGTGAATTATAGTCAAAACAACTGCTCTCCACTTCCAAATGGTGCGCGATGGCATAAATAACCCTATTTAAGCTCAGTTACACGTTTGCATTGAAAGGGACTGAGTTATCAACTTTTCCAGTTTTTATGCGTGCAAAATGCTTTTCAGAGCGAGAAAAGCATGTTTTGACCCACAATGTGTTTTTGACCCTAACACGTGAATTATAGTCAAAACAACTGCTCTCCACTTCCAAATGGTGCGCGATGGCATAAATAACCCTATTTAAGCTCAGTTACACGTTTGCATTGAAAGGGACTGAGTTATCAACTTTTCCAGTTTTTATGCGTGCAAAATGCTTTTCAGAGCGAGAGAATCACTTTTTGACCAAAAATGTGTTTTTGACCCTGACACGTGAATTGTGCTCAAAACCAATGCTCTCCACTTCCAAATGGTGCGCAATGGCATAAATAACCCTATTTAAGCTCAGTTACACGTTTGCATTGAAAGTGACTGAGTTATTCACTTTTCCAGTTTTTATGCGTGCAAAATGCTTTTCAGAGCGAGAAAAGCATCTTTTGACCCACAATGTGTTTTTGACCCTAACACGTGAATTATAGTCAAAACAACTGCTCTCCACTTCCAAATGGTGCGCGATGGCATAAATAACCCTATTTAAGCTCAGTTACACGTTTGCATTGAAAGGGACTGAGTTATCAACTTTTCCAGTTTTTATGCGTGCAAAGTGCTTTTCAGAGCGAGAGAATTACTCTTTGACCAAAAAGGTGCTTTTGACCCTAACACGTGAATTATAGTCAAAACAACTGCTCTCCACTTCCAAATGGTGCGCGATGGCATAAATAACCCTATTTAAGCTCAGTTACACGTTTGCATTGAAAGTGACTGAGTTATTCACTTTTCCAGTTTTTATGCGTGCAAAGTGCTTTTCAGAGCGAGAGAATCACTTTTTGACCAAAAAGGTGCTTTTGACCCTAACACGTGAATTATAGTCAAAACAACTGCTCTCCACTTCCAAATGGTGCGCGATGGCATAAATAACCCTATTTAAGCTCAGTTACACGTTTGCATTGAAAGGGACTGAGTTATCAACTTTTCCAGTTTTTATGCGTGCAAAATGCTTTTCAGAGCGAGAGAATCACTTTTTGACCAAAAATGTGTTTTTGACCCTGACACGTGAATTTTGCTCAAAACAAATGCTCTCCACTTCCAAATGGTGCGCAATGGCATAAATAACCCTATTTAAGCTCAGTTACACGTTTGCATTGAAAGTGACTGAGTTATTCACTTTTCCAGTTTTTATGCGTGCAAAGTGCTTTTCAGAGCGAGAGAATCACTTTTTGACCAAAAAGGTGCTTTTGACCCTAACACGTGAATTATAGTCAAAACAACTGCTCTCCACTTCCAAATGGTGCGCGATGGCATAAATAACCCTATTTAAGCTCAGTTACACGTTTGCATTGAAAGGGACTGAGTTATCAACTTTTCCAGTTTTTATGCGTGCAAAATGCTTTTCAGAGCGAGAGAATCACTTTTTGACCAAAAATGTGTTTTTGACCCTGACACGTGAATTTTGCTCAAAACAAATGCTCTCCACTTCCAAATGGTGCGCAATGGCATAAATAACCCTATTTAAGCTCAGTTACACGTTTGCATTGAAAGTGACTGAGTTATTCACTTTTCCAGTTTTTATGCGTGCAAAATGCTTTTCAGAGCGAGAGAATCACTTTTTGACCAAAAATGTGTTTTTGACCCTGACACGTGAATTGTGCTCAAAACCAATGCTCTCCACTTCCAAATGGTGCGCAATGGCATAAATAACCCTATTTAAGCTCAGTTACACGTTCGCATTGAAAGGGACTGAGTTTTTCACTTTTCCAGTTTTTATGCATGCAAAATGCTTTTCAGAGCGAGAAAAGCATGTTTTGACCCACAATGTGTTTTTGACCCTAACACGTGAATTATGCTCAAAACCAATGCTCTCCACTTCCAAATGGTGCGCAATGGCATAAATAACCCTATTTAAGCTCAGTTACACGTTTGCATTGAAAGTGACTGAGTTATTCACTTTTCCAGTTTTTATGCGTGCAAAATGCTTTTCAGAGCGAGAAAAGCATCTTTTGACCCACAATGTGTTTTTGACCCTAACACGTGAATTATAGTCAAAACAACTGCTCTCCACTTCCAAATGGTGCGCGATGGCATAAATAACCCTATTTAAGCTCAGTTACACGTTTGCATTGAAAGGGACTGAGTTATCAACTTTTCCAGTTTTTATGCGTGCAAAGTGCTTTTCAGAGCGAGAGAATTACTCTTTGACCAAAAAGGTGCTTTTGACCCTAACACGTGAATTATAGTCAAAACAACTGCTCTCCACTTCCAAATGGTGCGCGATGGCATAAATAACCCTATTTAAGCTCAGTTACACGTTTGCATTGAAAGTGACTGAGTTATTCACTTTTCCAGTTTTTATGCGTGCAAAGTGCTTTTCAGAGCGAGAGAATCACTTTTTGACCAAAAAGGTGCTTTTGACCCTAACACGTGAATTATAGTCAAAACAACTGCTCTCCACTTCCAAATGGTGCGCGATGGCATAAATAACCCTATTTAAGCTCAGTTACACGTTTGCATTGAAAGGGACTGAGTTATCAACTTTTCCAGTTTTTATGCGTGCAAAATGCTTTTCAGAGCGAGAGAATCACTTTTTGACCAAAAATGTGTTTTTGACCCTGACACGTGAATTTTGCTCAAAACAAATGCTCTCCACTTCCAAATGGTGCGCAATGGCATAAATAACCCTATTTAAGCTCAGTTACACGTTTGCATTGAAAGTGACTGAGTTATTCACTTTTCCAGTTTTTATGCGTGCAAAGTGCTTTTCAGAGCGAGAGAATCACTTTTTGACCAAAAAGGTGCTTTTGACCCTAACACGTGAATTATAGTCAAAACAACTGCTCTCCACTTCCAAATGGTGCGCGATGGCATAAATAACCCTATTTAAGCTCAGTTACACGTTTGCATTGAAAGGGACTGAGTTATCAACTTTTCCAGTTTTTATGCGTGCAAAATGCTTTTCAGAGCGAGAAAAGCATGTTTTGACCCACAATGTGTTTTTGACCCTAACACGTGAATTATAGTCAAAACAACTGCTCTCCACTTCCAAATGGTGCGCGATGGCATAAATAACCCTATTTAAGCTCAGTTACACGTTTGCATTGAAAGGGACTGAGTTATCAACTTTTCCAGTTTTTATGCGTGCAAAATGCTTTTCAGAGCGAGAGAATCACTTTTTGACCAAAAATGTGTTTTTGACCCTGACACGTGAATTGTGCTCAAAACCAATGCTCTCCACTTCCAAATGGTGCGCAATGGCATAAATAACCCTATTTAAGCTCAGTTACACGTTTGCATTGAAAGTGACTGAGTTATTCACTTTTCCAGTTTTTATGCGTGCAAAATGCTTTTCAGAGCGAGAAAAGCATCTTTTGACCCACAATGTGTTTTTGACCCTAACACGTGAATTATAGTCAAAACAACTGCTCTCCACTTCCAAATGGTGCGCGATGGCATAAATAACCCTATTTAAGCTCAGTTACACGTTTGCATTGAAAGGGACTGAGTTATCAACTTTTCCAGTTTTTATGCGTGCAAAGTGCTTTTCAGAGCGAGAGAATTACTCTTTGACCAAAAAGGTGCTTTTGACCCTAACACGTGAATTATAGTCAAAACAACTGCTCTCCACTTCCAAATGGTGCGCGATGGCATAAATAACCCTATTTAAGCTCAGTTACACGTTTGCATTGAAAGTGACTGAGTTATTCACTTTTCCAGTTTTTATGCGTGCAAAGTGCTTTTCAGAGCGAGAGAATCACTTTTTGACCAAAAAGGTGCTTTTGACCCTAACACGTGAATTATAGTCAAAACAACTGCTCTCCACTTCCAAATGGTGCGCGATGGCATAAATAACCCTATTTAAGCTCAGTTACACGTTTGCATTGAAAGGGACTGAGTTATCAACTTTTCCAGTTTTTATGCGTGCAAAATGCTTTTCAGAGCGAGAGAATCACTTTTTGACCAAAAATGTGTTTTTGACCCTGACACGTGAATTTTGCTCAAAACAAATGCTCTCCACTTCCAAATGGTGCGCAATGGCATAAATAACCCTATTTAAGCTCAGTTACACGTTTGCATTGAAAGTGACTGAGTTATTCACTTTTCCAGTTTTTATGCGTGCAAAGTGCTTTTCAGAGCGAGAGAATCACTTTTTGACCAAAAAGGTGCTTTTGACCCTAACACGTGAATTATAGTCAAAACAACTGCTCTCCACTTCCAAATGGTGCGCGATGGCATAAATAACCCTATTTAAGCTCAGTTACACGTTTGCATTGAAAGGGACTGAGTTATCAACTTTTCCAGTTTTTATGCGTGCAAAATGCTTTTCAGAGCGAGAAAAGCATGTTTTGACCCACAATGTGTTTTTGACCCTAACACGTGAATTATAGTCAAAACAACTGCTCTCCACTTCCAAATGGTGCGCGATGGCATAAATAACCCTATTTAAGCTCAGTTACACGTTTGCATTGAAAGGGACTGAGTTATCAACTTTTCCAGTTTTTATGCGTGCAAAATGCTTTTCAGAGCGAGAGAATCACTTTTTGACCAAAAATGTGTTTTTGACCCTGACACGTGAATTGTGCTCAAAACCAATGCTCTCCACTTCCAAATGGTGCGCAATGGCATAAATAACCCTATTTAAGCTCAGTTACACGTTCGCATTGAAAGGGACTGAGTTTTTCACTTTTCCAGTTTTTATGCATGCAAAATGCTTTTCAGAGCGAGAAAAGCATGTTTTGACCCACAATGTGTTTTTGACCCTAACACGTGAATTATGCTCAAAACCAATGCTCTCCACTTCCAAATGGTGCGCAATGGCATAAATAACCCTATTTAAGCTCAGTTACACGTTTGCATTGAAAGTGACTGAGTTATTCACTTTTCCAGTTTTTATGCGTGCAAAATGCTTTTCAGAGCGAGAAAAGCATCTTTTGACCCACAATGTGTTTTTGACCCTAACACGTGAATTATAGTCAAAACAACTGCTCTCCACTTCCAAATGGTGCGCGATGGCATAAATAACCCTATTTAAGCTCAGTTACACGTTTGCATTGAAAGGGACTGAGTTATCAACTTTTCCAGTTTTTATGCGTGCAAAATGCTTTTCAGAGCGAGAAAAGCATGTTTTGACCCACAATGTGTTTTTGACCCTAACACGTGAATTATAGTCAAAACAACTGCTCTCCACTTCCAAATGGTGCGCGATGGCATAAATAACCCTATTTAAGCTCAGTTACACGTTTGCATTGAAAGGGACTGAGTTATCAACTTTTCCAGTTTTTATGCGTGCAAAATGCTTTTCAGAGCGAGAAAAGCATGTTTTGACCCACAATGTGTTTTTGACCCTAACACGTGAATTATAGTCAAAACAACTGCTCTCCACTTCCAAATGGTGCGCGATGGCATAAATAACCCTATTTAAGCTCAGTTACACGTTTGCATTGAAAGTGACTGAGTTATTCACTTTTCCAGTTTTTATGCGTGCAAAGTGCTTTTCAGAGCGAGAGAATCACTTTTTGACCAAAAAGGTGCTTTTGACCCTAACACGTGAATTATAGTCAAAACAACTGCTCTCCACTTCCAAATGGTGCGCGATGGCATAAATAACCCTACTTAAGCTCAGTTACACGTTTGCATTGAAAGGGACTGAGTTATCAACTTTTCCAGTTTTTATGCGTGCAAAATGCTTTTCAGAGCGAGAGAATCACTTTTTGACCAAAAATGTGTTTTTGACCCTGACACGTGAATTTTGCTCAAAACAAATGCTCTCCACTTCCAAATGGTGCGCAATGGCATAAATAACCCTATTTAAGCTCAGTTACACGTTTGCATTGAAAGTGACTGAGTTATTCACTTTTCCAGTTTTTATGCGTGCAAAATGCTTTTCAGAGCGAGAGAATCACTTTTTGACCAAAAATGTGTTTTTGACCCTGACACGTGAATTGTGCTCAAAACCAATGCTCTCCACTTCCAAATGGTGCGCAATGGCATAAATAACCCTATTTAAGCTCAGTTACACGTTCGCATTGAAAGGGACTGAGTTTTTCACTTTTCCAGTTTTTATGCATGCAAAATGCTTTTCAGAGCGAGAAAAGCATGTTTTGACCCACAATGTGTTTTTGACCCTAACACGTGAATTATGCTCAAAACCAATGCTCTCCACTTCCAAATGGTGCGCAATGGCATAAATAACCCTATTTAAGCTCAGTTACACGTTTGCATTGAAAGTGACTGAGTTATTCACTTTTCCAGTTTTTATGCGTGCAAAATGCTTTTCAGAGCGAGAAAAGCATCTTTTGACCCACAATGTGTTTTTGACCCTAACACGTGAATTATAGTCAAAACAACTGCTCTCCACTTCCAAATGGTGCGCGATGGCATAAATAACCCTATTTAAGCTCAGTTACACGTTTGCATTGAAAGGGACTGAGTTATCAACTTTTCCAGTTTTTATGCGTGCAAAGTGCTTTTCAGAGCGAGAGAATTACTCTTTGACCAAAAAGGTGCTTTTGACCCTAACACGTGAATTATAGTCAAAACAACTGCTCTCCACTTCCAAATGGTGCGCGATGGCATAAATAACCCTATTTAAGCTCAGTTACACGTTTGCATTGAAAGTGACTGAGTTATTCACTTTTCCAGTTTTTATGCGTGCAAAGTGCTTTTCAGAGCGAGAGAATCACTTTTTGACCAAAAAGGTGCTTTTGACCCTAACACGTGAATTATAGTCAAAACAACTGCTCTCCACTTCCAAATGGTGCGCGATGGCATAAATAACCCTATTTAAGCTCAGTTACACGTTTGCATTGAAAGGGACTGAGTTATCAACTTTTCCAGTTTTTATGCGTGCAAAATGCTTTTCAGAGCGAGAGAATCACTTTTTGACCAAAAATGTGTTTTTGACCCTGACACGTGAATTTTGCTCAAAACAAATGCTCTCCACTTCCAAATGGTGCGCAATGGCATAAATAACCCTATTTAAGCTCAGTTACACGTTTGCATTGAAAGTGACTGAGTTATTCACTTTTCCAGTTTTTATGCGTGCAAAGTGCTTTTCAGAGCGAGAGAATCACTTTTTGACCAAAAAGGTGCTTTTGACCCTAACACGTGAATTATAGTCAAAACAACTGCTCTCCACTTCCAAATGGTGCGCGATGGCATAAATAACCCTATTTAAGCTCAGTTACACGTTTGCATTGAAAGGGACTGAGTTATCAACTTTTCCAGTTTTTATGCGTGCAAAATGCTTTTCAGAGCGAGAAAAGCATGTTTTGACCCACAATGTGTTTTTGACCCTAACACGTGAATTATAGTCAAAACAACTGCTCTCCACTTCCAAATGGTGCGCGATGGCATAAATAACCCTATTTAAGCTCAGTTACACGTTTGCATTGAAAGGGACTGAGTTATCAACTTTTCCAGTTTTTATGCGTGCAAAATGCTTTTCAGAGCGAGAAAAGCATGTTTTGACCCACAATGTGTTTTTGACCCTAACACGTGAATTATAGTCAAAACAACTGCTCTCCACTTCCAAATGGTGCGCGATGGCATAAATAACCCTATTTAAGCTCAGTTACACGTTTGCATTGAAAGGGACTGAGTTATCAACTTTTCCAGTTTTTATGCGTGCAAAGTGCTTTTCAGAGCGAGAGAATTACTCTTTGACCAAAAAGGTGCTTTTGACCCTAACACGTGAATTATAGTCAAAACAACTGCTCTCCACTTCCAAATGGTGCGCGATGGCATAAATAACCCTATTTAAGCTCAGTTACACGTTTGCATTGAAAGTGACTGAGTTATTCACTTTTCCAGTTTTTATGCGTGCAAAGTGCTTTTCAGAGCGAGAGAATCACTTTTTGACCAAAAAGGTGCTTTTGACCCTAACACGTGAATTATAGTCAAAACAACTGCTCTCCACTTCCAAATGGTGCGCGATGGCATAAATAACCCTATTTAAGCTCAGTTACACGTTTGCATTGAAAGGGACTGAGTTATCAACTTTTCCAGTTTTTATGCGTGCAAAATGCTTTTCAGAGCGAGAAAAGCATGTTTTGACCCACAATGTGTTTTTGACCCTAACACGTGAATTATAGTCAAAACAACTGCTCTCCACTTCCAAATGGTGCGCGATGGCATAAATAACCCTATTTAAGCTCAGTTACACGTTTGCATTGAAAGGGACTGAGTTATCAACTTTTCCAGTTTTTATGCGTGCAAAATGCTTTTCAGAGCGAGAAAAGCATGTTTTGACCCACAATGTGTTTTTGACCCTAACACGTGAATTATAGTCAAAACAACTGCTCTCCACTTCCAAATGGTGCGCGATGGCATAAATAACCCTATTTAAGCTCAGTTACACGTTTGCATTGAAAGGGACTGAGTTATCAACTTTTCCAGTTTTTATGCGTGCAAAATGCTTTTCAGAGCGAGAAAAGCATGTTTTGACCCACAATGTGTTTTTGACCCTAACACGTGAATTATAGTCAAAACAACTGCTCTCCACTTCCAAATGGTGCGCGATGGCATAAATAACCCTATTTAAGCTCAGTTACACGTTTGCATTGAAAGGGACTGAGTTATCAACTTTTCCAGTTTTTATGCGTGCAAAATGCTTTTCAGAGCGAGAGAATCACTTTTTGACCAAAAATGTGATTTTGACCCTAACACGTGAATTATAGTCAAAACAACTGCTCTCCACTTCCAAATGGTGCGCGATGGCATAAATAACCCTATTTAAGCTCAGTTACACGTTTGCATTGAAAGGGACTGAGTTATTCACTTTTCCAGTTTTTATGCGTGCAAAGTGCTTTTCAGAGCGAGAGAATCACTTTTTGACCAAAAAGGTGCTTTTGACCCTAACACGTGAATTATAGTCAAAACAACTGCTCTCCACTTCCAAATGGTGCGCGATGGCATAAATAACCCTATTTAAGCTCAGTTACACGTTTGCATTGAAAGTGACTGAGTTATTCACTTTTCCAGTTTTTATGCGTGCAAAGTGCTTTTCAGAGCGAGAGAATCACTTTTTGACCAAAAAGGTGCTTTTGACCCTAACACGTGAATTATAGTCAAAACAACTGCTCTCCACTTCCAAATGGTGCGCGATGGCATAAATAACCCTATTTAAGCTCAGTTACACGTTTGCATTGAAAGGGACTGAGTTATCAACTTTTCCAGTTTTTATGCGTGCAAAATGCTTTTCAGAGCGAGAGAATCACTTTTTGACCAAAAATGTGTTTTTGACCCTGACACGTGAATTTTGCTCAAAACAAATGCTCTCCACTTCCAAATGGTGCGCAATGGCATAAATAACCCTATTTAAGCTCAGTTACACGTTTGCATTGAAAGTGACTGAGTTATTCACTTTTCCAGTTTTTATGCGTGCAAAGTGCTTTTCAGAGCGAGAGAATCACTTTTTGACCAAAAAGGTGCTTTTGACCCTAACACGTGAATTATAGTCAAAACAACTGCTCTCCACTTCCAAATGGTGCGCGATGGCATAAATAACCCTATTTAAGCTCAGTTACACGTTTGCATTGAAAGGGACTGAGTTATCAACTTTTCCAGTTTTTATGCGTGCAAAATGCTTTTCAGAGCGAGAAAAGCATGTTTTGACCCACAATGTGTTTTTGATCCTAACACGTGAATTATAGTCAAAACAACTGCTCTCCACTTCCAAATGGTGCGCGATGGCATAAATAACCCTATTTAAGCTCAGTTACACGTTTGCATTGAAAGGGACTGAGTTATCAACTTTTCCAGTTTTTATGCGTGCAAAATGCTTTTCAGAGCGAGAAAAGCATGTTTTGACCCACAATGTGTTTTTGACCCTAACACGTGAATTATAGTCAAAACAACTGCTCTCCACTTCCAAATGGTGCGCGATGGCATAAATAACCCTATTTAAGCTCAGTTACACGTTTGCATTGAAAGGGACTGAGTTATCAACTTTTCCAGTTTTTATGCGTGCAAAATGCTTTTCAGAGCGAGAAAAGCATGTTTTGACCCACAATGTGTTTTTGACCCTAACACGTGAATTATAGTCAAAACAACTGCTCTCCACTTCCAAATGGTGCGCGATGGCATAAATAACCCTATTTAAGCTCAGTTACACGTTTGCATTGAAAGGGACTGAGTTATCAACTTTTCCAGTTTTTATGCGTGCAAAATGCTTTTCAGAGCGAGAGAATCACTTTTTGACCAAAAATGTGTTTTTGACCCTGACACGTGAATTTTGCTCAAAACAAATGCTCTCCACTTCCAAATGGTGCGCAATGGCATAAATAACCCTATTTAAGCTCAGTTACACGTTTGCATTGAAAGTGACTGAGTTATTCACTTTTCCAGTTTTTATGCGTGCAAAATGCTTTTCAGAGCGAGAGAATCACTTTTTGACCAAAAATGTGTTTTTGACCCTGACACGTGAATTGTGCTCAAAACCAATGCTCTCCACTTCCAAATGGTGCGCAATGGCATAAATAACCCTATTTAAGCTCAGTTACACGTTCGCATTGAAAGGGACTGAGTTTTTCACTTTTCCAGTTTTTATGCATGCAAAATGCTTTTCAGAGCGAGAAAAGCATGTTTTGACCCACAATGTGTTTTTGACCCTAACACGTGAATTATGCTCAAAACCAATGCTCTCCACTTCCAAATGGTGCGCAATGGCATAAATAACCCTATTTAAGCTCAGTTACACGTTTGCATTGAAAGTGACTGAGTTATTCACTTTTCCAGTTTTTATGCGTGCAAAATGCTTTTCAGAGCGAGAAAAGCATCTTTTGACCCACAATGTGTTTTTGACCCTAACACGTGAATTATAGTCAAAACAACTGCTCTCCACTTCCAAATGGTGCGCGATGGCATAAATAACCCTATTTAAGCTCAGTTACACGTTTGCATTGAAAGGGACTGAGTTATCAACTTTTCCAGTTTTTATGCGTGCAAAATGCTTTTCAGAGCGAGAAAAGCATGTTTTGACCCACAATGTGTTTTTGACCCTAACACGTGAATTATAGTCAAAACAACTGCTCTCCACTTCCAAATGGTGCGCGATGGCATAAATAACCCTATTTAAGCTCAGTTACACGTTTGCATTGAAAGGGACTGAGTTATCAACTTTTCCAGTTTTTATGCGTGCAAAATGCTTTTCAGAGCGAGAAAAGCATGTTTTGACCCACAATGTGTTTTTGACCCTAACACGTGAATTATAGTCAAAACAACTGCTCTCCACTTCCAAATGGTGCGCGATGGCATAAATAACCCTATTTAAGCTCAGTTACACGTTTGCATTGAAAGTGACTGAGTTATTCACTTTTCCAGTTTTTATGCGTGCAAAATGCTTTTCAGAGCGAGAGAATCACTTTTTGACCAAAAATGTGTTTTTGACCCTGACACGTGAATTGTGCTCAAAACCAATGCTCTCCACTTCCAAATGGTGCGCAATGGCATAAATAACCCTATTTAAGCTCAGTTACACGTTCGCATTGAAAGGGACTGAGTTATTCACTTTTCCAGTTTTTATGCGTGCAAAATGCTTTTCAGAGCGAGAAAAGCATCTTTTGACCCACAATGTGTTTTTGACCCTAACACGTGAATTATAGTCAAAACAACTGCTCTCCACTTCCAAATGGTGCGCGATGGCATAAATAACCCTATTTAAGCTCAGTTACACGTTTGCATTGAAAGGGACTGAGTTATCAACTTTTCCAGTTTTTATGCGTGCAAAATGCTTTTCAGAGCGAGAAAAGCATGTTTTGACCCACAATGTGTTTTTGACCCTAACACGTGAATTATAGTCAAAACAACTGCTCTCCACTTCCAAATGGTGCGCGATGGCATAAATAACCCTATTTAAGCTCAGTTACACGTTTGCATTGAAAGGGACTGAGTTATCAACTTTTCCAGTTTTTATGCGTGCAAAATGCTTTTCAGAGCGAGAAAAGCATGTTTTGACCCACAATGTGTTTTTGACCCTAACACGTGAATTATAGTCAAAACAACTGCTCTCCACTTCCAAATGGTGCGCGATGGCATAAATAACCCTATTTAAGCTCAGTTACACGTTTTCATTGAAAGTGACTGAGTTATTCACTTTTCCAGTTTTTATGCGTGCAAAGTGCTTTTCAGAGCGAGAGAATTACTTTTTGACCAAAAAGGTGCTTTTGACCCTAACACGTGAATTATAGTCAAAACAACTGCTCTCCACTTCCAAATGGTGCGCGATGGCATAAATAACCCTATTTAAGCTCAGTTACACGTTTGCATTGAAAGTGACTGAGTTATTCACTTTTCCAGTTTTTATGCGTGCAAAGTGCTTTTCAGAGCGAGAGAATCACTTTTTGACCAAAAAGGTGCTTTTGACCCTAACACGTGAATTATAGTCAAAACAACTGCTCTCCACTTCCAAATGGTGCGCGATGGCATAAATAACCCTACTTAAGCTCAGTTACACGTTTGCATTGAAAGGGACTGAGTTATCAACTTTTCCAGTTTTTATGCGTGCAAAATGCTTTTCAGAGCGAGAGAATCACTTTTTGACCAAAAATGTGTTTTTGACCCTGATACGTGAATTTTGCTCAAAACAAATGCTCTCCACTTCCAAATGGTGCGCAATGGCATAAATAACCCTATTTAAGCTCAGTTACACGTTTGCATTGAAAGTGACTGAGTTATTCACTTTTCCAGTTTTTATGCGTGCAAAATGCTTTTCAGAGCGAGAGAATCACTTTCTGACCAAAAATGTGTTTTTGACCCTGACACGTGAATTGTGCTCAAAACCAATGCTCTCCACTTCCAAATGGTGCGCAATGGCATAAATAACCCTATTTAAGCTCAGTTACACGTTCGCATTGAAAGGGACTGAGTTTTTCACTTTTCCAGTTTTTATGCATGCAAAATGCTTTTCAGAGCGAGAAAAGCATGTTTTGACCCACAATGTGTTTTTGACCCTAACACGTGAATTATGCTCAAAACCAATGCTCTCCACTTCCAATAGGTGCGCAATGGCATAAATAACCCTATTTAAGCTCAGTTACACGTTTGCATTGAAAGTGACTGAGTTATTCACTTTTCCAGTTTTTATGCGTGCAAAATGCTTTTCAGAGCGAGAAAAGCATCTTTTGACCCACAATGTGTTTTTGACCCTAACACGTGAATTATAGTCAAAACAACTGCTCTCCACTTCCAAATGGTGCGCGATGGCATAAATAACCCTATTTAAGCTCAGTTACACGTTTGCATTGAAAGGGACTGAGTTATCAACTTTTCCAGTTTTTATGCGTGCAAAATACTTTTCAGAGCGAGAAAAGCATGTTTTGACCCACAATGTGTTTTTGACCCTAACACGTGAATTATAGTCAAAACAACTGCTCTCCACTTCCAAATGGTGCGCGATGGCATAAATAACCCTATTTAAGCTCAGTTACACGTTTGCATTGAAAGGGACTGAGTTATCAACTTTTCCAGTTTTTATGCGTGCAAAATGCTTTTCAGAGCGAGAAAAGCATGTTTTGACCCACAATGTGTTTTTGACCCTAACACGTGAATTATAGTCAAAACAACTGCTCTCCACTTCCAAATGGTGCGCGATGGCATAAATAACCCTATTTAAGCTCAGTTACACGTTTGCATTGAAAGGGACTGAGTTATCAACTTTTCCAGTTTTTATGCGTGCAAAATGCTTTTCAGAGCGAGAAAAGCATGTTTTGACCCACAATGTGTTTTTGACCCTAACACGTGAATTATAGTCAAAACAACTGCTCTCCACTTCCAAATGGTGCGCGATGGCATAAATAACCCTATTTAAGCTCAGTTACACGTTTTCATTGAAAGTGACTGAGTTATTCACTTTTCCAGTTTTTATGCGTGCAAAGTGCTTTTCAGAGCGAGAGAATTACTTTTTGACCAAAAAGGTGCTTTTGACCCTAACACGTGAATTATAGTCAAAACAACTGCTCTCCACTTCCAAATGGTGCGCGATGGCATAAATAACCCTATTTAAGCTCAGTTACACGTTTGCATTGAAAGTGACTGAGTTATTCACTTTTCCAGTTTTTATGCGTGCAAAGTGCTTTTCAGAGCGAGAGAATCACTTTTTGACCAAAAAGGTGCTTTTGACCCTAACACGTGAATTATAGTCAAAACAACTGCTCTCCACTTCCAAATGGTGCGCGATGGCATAAATAACCCTATTTAAGCTCAGTTACACGTTTGCATTGAAAGGGACTGAGTTATCAACTTTTCCAGTTTTTATGCGTGCAAAATGCTTTTCAGAGCGAGAGAATCACTTTTTGACCAAAAATGTGTTTTTGACCCTGACACGTGAATTTTGCTCAAAACCAATGCTCTCCACTTCCAAATGGTGCGCAATGGCATAAATAACCCTATTTAAGCTCAGTTACACGTTCGCATTGAAAGGGACTGAGTTTTTCACTTTTCCAGTTTTTATGCATGCAAAATGCTTTTCAGAGCGAGAAAAGCATGTTTTGACCCACAATGTGTTTTTGACCCTAACACGTGAATTATGCTCAAAACCAATGCTCTCCACTTCCAAATGGTGCGCAATGGCATAAATAACCCTATTTAAGCTCAGTTACACGTTTGCATTGAAAGTGACTGAGTTATTCACTTTTCCAGTTTTTATGCGTGCAAAATGCTTTTCAGAGCGAGAAAAGCATGTTTTGACCAAAAATGTGTTTTTGACCCTGACACGTGAATTGTGCTCAAAACCAATGCTCTCCACTTCCAAATGGTGCGCAATGGCATAAATAACCCTATTTAAGCTCAGTTACACGTTCGCATTGAAAGGGACTGAGTTATTCACTTTTCCAGTTTTTATGCGTGCAAAATGCTTTTCAGAGCGAGAAATGCATCTTTTGACCCACAATGTGTTTTTGACCCTAACACGTGAATTATAGTCAAAACAACTGCTCTCCACTTCCAAATGGTGCGCGATGGCATAAATAACCCTATTTAAGCTCAGTTACACGTTTGCATTGAAAGGGACTGAGTTATCAACTTTTCCCGTTTTTATGCGTGCAAAATGCTTTTCAGAGCGAGAAAAGCATGTTTTGACCCACAATGTGTTTTTGACCCTAACCCGTGAATTATAGTCAAAACAACTGCTCTCCACTTCCAAATGGTGCGCGATGGCATAAATAACCCTATTTAAGCTCAGTTACACGTTTGCATTGAAAGGGACTGAGTTATCAACTTTTCCAGTTTTTATGCGTGCAAAATGCTTTTCAGAGCGAGAAAAGCATGTTTTGACCCACAATGTGTTTTTGACCCTAACACGTGAATTATAGTCAAAACAACTGCTCTCCACTTCCAAATGGTGCGCGATGGCATAAATAACCCTATTTAAGCTCAGTTACACGTTTTCATTGAAAGTGACTGAGTTATTCACTTTTCCAGTTTTCATGCGTGCAAAGTGCTTTTCAGAGCGAGAGAATTACTTTTTGACCAAAAAGGTGCTTTTGACCCTAACACGTGAATTATAGTCAAAACAACTGCTCTCCACTTCCAAATGGTGCGCGATGGCATAAATAACCCTATTTAAGCTCAGTTACACGTTTGCATTGAAAGTGACTGAGTTATTCACTTTTCCAGTTTTTATGCGTGCAAAGTGCTTTTCAGAGCGAGAGAATCACTTTTTGACCAAAAAGGTGCTTTTGACCCTAACACGTGAATTATAGTCAAAACAACTGCTCTCCACTTCCAAATGGTGCGCGATGGCATAAATAACCCTACTTAAGCTCAGTTACACGTTTGCATTGAAAGGGACTGAGTTATCAACTTTTCCAGTTTTTATGCGTGCAAAATGCTTTTCAGAGCGAGAGAATCACTTTTTGACCAAAAATGTGTTTTTGACCCTGACACGTGAATTTTGCTCAAAACAAATGCTCTCCACTTCCAAATGGTGCGCGATGGCATAAATAACCCTATTTAAGCTCAGTTACACGTTTGCATTGAAAGTGACTGAGTTATTCACTTTTCCAGTTTTTATGCGTGCAAAATGCTTTTCAGAGCGAGAGAATCACTTTTTGACCAAAAATGTGTTTTTGACCCTGACACGTGAATTGTGCTCAAAACCAATGCTCTCCACTTCCAAATGGTGCGCAATGGCATAAATAACCCTATTTAAGCTCAGTTACACGTTCGCATTGAAAGGGACTGAGTTTTTCACTTTTCCATTTTTTATGCATGCAAAATGCTTTTCAGAGCGAGAAAAGCATGTTTTGACCCACAATGTGTTTTTGACCCTAACACGTGAATTATGCTCAAAACCAATGCTCTCCACTTCCAAATGGTGCGCAATGGCATAAATAACCCTATTTAAGCTCAGTTACACGTTTGCATTGAAAGTGACTGAGTTATTCACTTTTCCAGTTTTTATGCGTGCAAAATGCTTTTCAGAGCGAGAAAAGCATCTTTTGACCCACAATGTGTTTTTGACCCTAACACGTGAATTATAGTCAAAACAACTGCTCTCCACTTCCAAATGGTGCGCGATGGCATAAATAACCCTATTTAAGCTCAGTTACACGTTTGCATTGAAAGGGACTGAGTTATCAACTTTTCCAGTTTTTATGCGTGCAAAATGCTTTTCAGAGCGAGAAAAGCATGTTTTGACCCACAATGTGTTTTTGACCCTAACACGTGAATTATAGTCAAAACAACTGCTCTCCACTTCCAAATGGTGCGCGATGGCATAAATAACCCTATTTAAGCTCAGTTACACGTTTGCATTGAAAGGGACTGAGTTATCAACTTTTCCAGTTTTTATGCGTGCAAAATGCTTTTCAGAGCGAGAAAAGCATGTTTTGACCCCTAATGTGTTTTTGACCCTAACACGTGAATTATAGTCAAAACAACTGCTCTCCACTTCCAAATGGTGCGCGATGGCATAAATAACCCTATTTAAGCTCAGTTACACGTTTGCATTGAAAGGGACTGAGTTATTCACTTTTCCAGTTTTTATGCGTGCAAAGTGCTTTTCAGAGCGAGAGAATCACTTTTTGACCAAAAAGGTGCTTTTGACCCTAACACGTGAATTATAGTCAAAACAACTGCTCTCCACTTCCAAATGGTGCGCGATGGCATAAATAACCCTATTTAAGCTCAGTTACACGTTTGCATTGAAAGTGACTGAGTTATTCACTTTTCCAGTTTTTATGCGTGCAAAATACTTTTCAGAGCGAGAAAAGCATGTTTTGACCCACAATGTGTTTTTGACCCTAACACGTGAATTATAGTCAAAACAACTGCTCTCCACTTCCAAATGGTGCGCGATGGCATAAATAACCCTATTTAAGCTCAGTTACACGTTTGCATTGAAAGGGACTGAGTTATCAACTTTTCCAGTTTTTATGCGTGCAAAATGCTTTTCAGAGCGAGAAAAGCATGTTTTGACCAAAAATGTGTTTTTGACCCTGACACGTGAATTGTGCTCAAAACCAATGCTCTCCACTTCCAAATGGTGCGCAATGGCATAAATAACTCTATTTAAGCTCAGTTACACGTTCGCATTGAAAGGGACTGAGTTATTCACTTTTCCAGTTTTTATGCGTGCAAAATGCTTTTCAGAGCGAGAAATGCATCTTTTGACCCACAATGTGTTTTTGACCCTAACACGTGAATTATAGTCAAAACAACTGCTCTCCACTTCCAAATGGTGCGCGATGGCATAAATAACCCTATTTAAGCTCAGTTACACGTTTGCATTGAAAGGGACTGAGTTATCAACTTTTCCAGTTTTTATGCGTGCAAAATGCTTTTCAGAGCGAGAAAAGCATGTTTTGACCCACAATGTGTTTTTGACCCTAACACGTGAATTATAGTCAAAACAACTGCTCTCCACTTCCAAATGGTGCGCGATGGCATAAATAACCCTATTTAAGCTCAGTTACACGTTTGCATTGAAAGGGACTGAGTTATCAACTTTTCCAGTTTTTATGCGTGCAAAATGCTTTTCAGAGCGAGAAAAGCATGTTTTGACCCACAATGTGTTTTTGACCCTAACACGTGAATTATAGTCAAAACAACTGCTCTCCACTTCCAAATGGTGCGCGATGGCATAAATAACCCTATTTAAGCTCAGTTACACGTTTTCATTGAAAGTGACTGAGTTATTCACTTTTCCAGTTTTTATGCGTGCAAAGTGCTTTTCAGAGCGAGAGAATTACTTTTTGACCAAAAAGGTGCTTTTGACCCTAACACGTGAATTATAGTCAAAACAACTGCTCTCCACTTCCAAATGGTGCGCGATGGCATAAATAACCCTATTTAAGCTCAGTTACACGTTTGCATTGAAAGTGACTGAGTTATTCACTTTTCCAGTTTTTATGCGTGCAAAGTGCTTTTCAGAGCGAGAGAATCACTTTTTGACCAAAAAGGTGCTTTTGACCCTAACACGTGAATTATAGTCAAAACAACTGCTCTCCACTTCCAAATGGTGCGCGATGGCATAAATAACCCTACTTAAGCTCAGTTACACGTTTGCATTGAAAGGGACTGAGTTATCAACTTTTCCAGTTTTTATGCGTGCAAAATGCTTTTCAGAGCGAGAGAATCACTTTTTGACCAAAAATGTGTTTTTGACCCTGACACGTGAATTTTGCTCAAAACAAATGCTCTCCACTTCCAAATGGTGCGCAATGGCATAAATAACCCTATTTAAGCTCAGTTACACGTTTGCATTGAAAGTGACTGAGTTATTCACTTTTCCAGTTTTTATGCGTGCAAAATGCTTTTCAGAGAGAGAGAATCACTTTTGGACCAAAAATGTGTTTTTGACCCTGACACGTGAATTGTGCTCAAAACCAATGCTCTCCACTTCCAAATGGTGCGCAATGGCATAAATAACCCTATTTAAGCTCAGTTACACGTTCGCATTGAAAGGGACTGAGTTATTCACTTTTCCAGTTTTTATGCGTGCAAAATGCTTTTCAGAGCGAGAAATGCATCTTTTGACCCACAATGTGTTTTTGACCCTAACACGTGAATTATAGTCAAAACAACTGCTCTCCACTTCCAAATGGTGCGCGATGGCATAAATAACCCTATTTAAGCTCAGTTACACGTTTGCATTGAAAGGGACTGAGTTATCAACTTTTCCCGTTTTTATGCGTGCAAAATGCTTTTCAGAGCGAGAAAAGCATGTTTTGACCCACAATGTGTTTTTGACCCTAACCCGTGAATTATAGTCAAAACAACTGCTCTCCACTTCCAAATGGTGCGCGATGGCATAAATAACCCTATTTAAGCTCAGTTACACGTTTGCATTGAAAGGGACTGAGTTATCAACTTTTCCAGTTTTTATGCGTGCAAAATGCTTTTCAGAGCGAGAAAAGCATGTTTTGACCCACAATGTGTTTTTGACCCTAACACGTGAATTATAGTCAAAACAACTGCTCTCCACTTCCAAATGGTGCGCGATGGCATAAATAACCCTATTTAAGCTCAGTTACACGTTTTCATTGAAAGTGACTGAGTTATTCACTTTTCCAGTTTTCATGCGTGCAAAGTGCTTTTCAGAGCGAGAGAATTACTTTTTGACCAAAAAGGTGCTTTTGACCCTAACACGTGAATTATAGTCAAAACAACTGCTCTCCACTTCCAAATGGTGCGCGATGGCATAAATAACCCTATTTAAGCTCAGTTACACGTTTGCATTGAAAGTGACTGAGTTATTCACTTTTCCAGTTTTTATGCGTGCAAAGTGCTTTTCAGAGCGAGAGAATCACTTTTTGACCAAAAAGGTGCTTTTGACCCTAACACGTGAATTATAGTCAAAACAACTGCTCTCCACTTCCAAATGGTGCGCGATGGCATAAATAACCCTACTTAAGCTCAGTTACACGTTTGCATTGAAAGGGACTGAGTTATCAACTTTTCCAGTTTTTATGCGTGCAAAATGCTTTTCAGAGCGAGAGAATCACTTTTTGACCAAAAATGTGTTTTTGACCCTGACACGTGAATTTTGCTCAAAACAAATGCTCTCCACTTCCAAATGGTGCGCGATGGCATAAATAACCCTATTTAAGCTCAGTTACACGTTTGCATTGAAAGTGACTGAGTTATTCACTTTTCCAGTTTTTATGCGTGCAAAATGCTTTTCAGAGCGAGAGAATCACTTTTTGACCAAAAATGTGTTTTTGACCCTGACACGTGAATTGTGCTCAAAACCAATGCTCTCCACTTCCAAATGGTGCGCAATGGCATAAATAACCCTATTTAAGCTCAGTTACACGTTCGCATTGAAAGGGACTGAGTTTTTCACTTTTCCATTTTTTATGCATGCAAAATGCTTTTCAGAGCGAGAAAAGCATGTTTTGACCCACAATGTGTTTTTGACCCTAACACGTGAATTATGCTCAAAACCAATGCTCTCCACTTCCAAATGGTGCGCAATGGCATAAATAACCCTATTTAAGCTCAGTTACACGTTTGCATTGAAAGTGACTGAGTTATTCACTTTTCCAGTTTTTATGCGTGCAAAATGCTTTTCAGAGCGAGAAAAGCATCTTTTGACCCACAATGTGTTTTTGACCCTAACACGTGAATTATAGTCAAAACAACTGCTCTCCACTTCCAAATGGTGCGCGATGGCATAAATAACCCTATTTAAGCTCAGTTACACGTTTGCATTGAAAGGGACTGAGTTATCAACTTTTCCAGTTTTTATGCGTGCAAAATGCTTTTCAGAGCGAGAAAAGCATGTTTTGACCCACAATGTGTTTTTGACCCTAACACGTGAATTATAGTCAAAACAACTGCTCTCCACTTCCAAATGGTGCGCGATGGCATAAATAACCCTATTTAAGCTCAGTTACA
Source organism: Micromesistius poutassou (assembly GCF_964030765.1). Lineage (NCBI taxonomy): Eukaryota > Metazoa > Chordata > Actinopteri > Gadiformes > Gadidae > Micromesistius > Micromesistius poutassou. Next base: position 10,887,386 of record NC_140288.1, read on the forward strand.
CGTTTGCATTGAAAGGGACTGAGTTATCAACTTTTCCAGTTTTTATGCGTGCAAAATGCTTTTCAGAGCGAGAAAAGCATGTTTTGACCCCTAATGTGTTTTTGACCCTAACACGTGAATTATAGTCAAAACAACTGCTCTCCACTTCCAAATGGTGCGCGATGGCATAAATAACCCTATTTAAGCTCAGTTACACGTTTGCATTGAAAGGGACTGAGTTATTCACTTTTCCAGTTTTTATGCGTGCAAAGTGCTTTTCAGAGCGAGAGAATCACTTTTTGACCAAAAAGGTGCTTTTGACCCTAACACGTGAATTATAGTCAAAACAACTGCTCTCCACTTCCAAATGGTGCGCGATGGCATAAATAACCCTATTTAAGCTCAGTTACACGTTTGCATTGAAAGTGACTGAGTTATTCACTTTTCCAGTTTTTATGCGTGCAAAATACTTTTCAGAGCGAGAAAAGCATGTTTTGACCCACAATGTGTTTTTGACCCTAACACGTGAATTATAGTCAAAACAACTGCTCTCCACTTCCAAATGGTGCGCGATGGCATAAATAACCCTATTTAAGCTCAGTTACACGTTTGCATTGAAAGGGACTGAGTTATCAACTTTTCCAGTTTTTATGCGTGCAAAATGCTTTTCAGAGCGAGAAAAGCATGTTTTGACCAAAAATGTGTTTTTGACCCTGACACGTGAATTGTGCTCAAAACCAATGCTCTCCACTTCCAAATGGTGCGCAATGGCATAAATAACTCTATTTAAGCTCAGTTACACGTTCGCATTGAAAGGGACTGAGTTATTCACTTTTCCAGTTTTTATGCGTGCAAAATGCTTTTCAGAGCGAGAAATGCATCTTTTGACCCACAATGTGTTTTTGACCCTAACACGTGAATTATAGTCAAAACAACTGCTCTCCACTTCCAAATGGTGCGCGATGGCATAAATAACCCTATTTAAGCTCAGTTACACGTTTGCATTGAAAGGGACTGAGTTATCAACTTTTCCAGTTTTTATGCGTGCAAAATGCTTTTCAGAGCGAGAAAAGCATGTTTTGACCCACAATGTGTTTTTGACCCTAACACGTGAATTATAGTCAAAACAACTGCTCTCCACTTCCAAATGGTGCGCGATGGCATAAATAACCCTATTTAAGCTCAGTTACACGTTTGCATTGAAAGGGACTGAGTTATCAACTTTTCCAGTTTTTATGCGTGCAAAATGCTTTTCAGAGCGAGAAAAGCATGTTTTGACCCACAATGTGTTTTTGACCCTAACACGTGAATTATAGTCAAAACAACTGCTCTCCACTTCCAAATGGTGCGCGATGGCATAAATAACCCTATTTAAGCTCAGTTACACGTTTTCATTGAAAGTGACTGAGTTATTCACTTTTCCAGTTTTTATGCGTGCAAAGTGCTTTTCAGAGCGAGAGAATTACTTTTTGACCAAAAAGGTGCTTTTGACCCTAACACGTGAATTATAGTCAAAACAACTGCTCTCCACTTCCAAATGGTGCGCGATGGCATAAATAACCCTATTTAAGCTCAGTTACACGTTTGCATTGAAAGTGACTGAGTTATTCACTTTTCCAGTTTTTATGCGTGCAAAGTGCTTTTCAGAGCGAGAGAATCACTTTTTGACCAAAAAGGTGCTTTTGACCCTAACACGTGAATTATAGTCAAAACAACTGCTCTCCACTTCCAAATGGTGCGCGATGGCATAAATAACCCTACTTAAGCTCAGTTACACGTTTGCATTGAAAGGGACTGAGTTATCAACTTTTCCAGTTTTTATGCGTGCAAAATGCTTTTCAGAGCGAGAGAATCACTTTTTGACCAAAAATGTGTTTTTGACCCTGACACGTGAATTTTGCTCAAAACAAATGCTCTCCACTTCCAAATGGTGCGCAATGGCATAAATAACCCTATTTAAGCTCAGTTACACGTTTGCATTGAAAGTGACTGAGTTATTCACTTTTCCAGTTTTTATGCGTGCAAAATGCTTTTCAGAGAGAGAGAATCACTTTTGGACCAAAAATGTGTTTTTGACCCTGACACGTGAATTGTGCTCAAAACCAATGCTCTCCACTTCCAAATGGTGCGCAATGGCATAAATAACCCTATTTAAGCTCAGTTACACGTTTGCATTGAAAGTGACTGAGTTATTCACTTTTCCAGTTTTTATGCGTGCAAAATGCTTTTCAGAGCGAGAAAAGCATCTTTTGACCCACAATGTGTTTTTGACCCTAACACGTGAATTATAGTCAAAACAACTGCTCTCCACTTCCAAATGGTGCGCGATGGCATAAATAACCCTATTTAAGCTCAGTTACACGTTTGCATTGAAAGGGACTGAGTTATCAACTTTTCCAGTTTTTATGCGTGCAAAATGCTTTTCAGAGCGAGAAAAGCATGTTTTGACCCACAATGTGTTTTTGACCCTAACACGTGAATTATAGTCAAAACAACTGCTCTCCACTTCCAAATGGTGCGCGATGGCATAAATAACCCTATTTAAGCTCAGTTACACGTTTTCATTGAAAGTGACTGAGTTATTCACTTTTCCAGTTTTTATGCGTGCAAAGTGCTTTTCAGAGCGAGAGAATTACTTTTTGACCAAAAAGGTGCTTTTGACCCTAACACGTGAATTATAGTCAAAACAACTGCTCTCCACTTCCAAATGGTGCGCGATGGCATAAATAACCCTATTTAAGCTCAGTTACACGTTTGCATTGAAAGTGACTGAGTTATTCACTTTTCCAGTTTTTATGCGTGCAAAGTGCTTTTCAGAGCGAGAGAATCACTTTTTGACCAAAAAGGTGTTTTTGACCCTGACACGTGAATTTTGCTCAAAACAAATGCTCTCCACTTCCAAATGGTGCGCAATGGCATAAATAACCCTATTTAAGCTCAGTTACACGTTTGCATTGAAAGTGACTGAGTTATTCACTTTTCCAGTTTTTATGCGTGCAAAATGCTTTTCAGAGCGAGAGAATCACTTTTTGACCAAAAATGTGTTTTTGACCCTGACACGTGAATTGTGCTCAAAACCAATGCTCTCCACTTCCAAATGGTGCGCAATGGCATAAATAACCCTATTTAAGCTCAGTTACACGTTCGCATTGAAAGGGACTGAGTTTTTCACTTTTCCAGTTTTTATGCATGCAAAATGCTTTTCAGAGCGAGAAAAGCATGTTTTGACCCACAATGTGTTTTTGACCCTAACACGTGAATTATGCTCAAAACCAATGCTCTCCACTTCCAAATGGTGCGCAATGGCATAAATAACCCTATTTAAGCTCAGTTACACGTTCGCATTGAAAGGGACTGAGTTTTTCACTTTTCCAGTTTTTATGCATGCAAAATGCTTTTCAGAGCGAGAAAAGCATGTTTTGACCCACAATGTGTTTTTGACCCTAACACGTGAATTATGCTCAAAACCAATGCTCTCCACTTCCAAATGGTGCGCAATGGCATAAATAACCCTATTTAAGCTCAGTTACACGTTTGCATTGAAAGTGACTGAGTTATTCACTTTTCCAGTTTTTATGCGTGCAAAATGCTTTTCAGAGCGAGAAAAGCATGTTTTGACCAAAAATGTGTTTTTGACCCTGACACGTGAATTGTGCTCAAAACCAATGCTCTCCACTTCCAAATGGTGCGCAATGGCATAAATAACCCTATTTAAGCTCAGTTACACGTTCGCATTGAAAGGGACTGAGTTATTCACTTTTCCAGTTTTTATGCGTGCAAAATGCTTTTCAGAGCGAGAAATGCATCTTTTGACCCACAATGTGTTTTTGACCCTAACACGTGAATTATAGTCAAAACAACTGCTCTCCACTTCCAAATGGTGCGCGATGGCATAAATAACCCTATTTAAGCTCAGTTACACGTTTGCATTGAAAGGGACTGAGTTATCAACTTTTCCAGTTTTTATGCGTGCAAAATGCTTTTCAGAGCGAGAAAAGCATGTTTTGACCCACAATGTGTTTTTGACCCTAACACGTGAATTATAGTCAAAACAACTGCTCTCCACTTCCAAATGGTGCGCGATGGCATAAATAACCCTATTTAAGCTCAGTTACACGTTTGCATTGAAAGGGACTGAGTTATCAACTTTTCCAGTTTTTATGCGTGCAAAATGCTTTTCAGAGCGAGAAAAGCATGTTTTGACCCACAATGTGTTTTTGACCCTAACACGTGAATTATAGTCAAAACAACTGCTCTCCACTTCCAAATGGTGCGCGATGGCATAAATAACCCTATTTAAGCTCAGTTACACGTTTTCATTGAAAGTGACTGAGTTATTCACTTTTCCAGTTTTTATGCGTGCAAAGTGCTTTTCAGAGCGAGAGAATTACTTTTTGACCAAAAAGGTGCTTTTGACCCTAACACGTGAATTATAGTCAAAACAACTGCTCTCCACTTCCAAATGGTGCGCGATGGCATAAATAACCCTATTTAAGCTCAGTTACACGTTTGCATTGAAAGTGACTGAGTTATTCACTTTTCCAGTTTTTATGCGTGCAAAGTGCTTTTCAGAGCGAGAGAATCACTTTTTGACCAAAAAGGTGCTTTTGACCCTAACACGTGAATTATAGTCAAAACAACTGCTCTCCACTTCCAAATGGTGCGCGATGGCATAAATAACCCTACTTAAGCTCAGTTACACGTTTGCATTGAAAGGGACTGAGTTATCAACTTTTCCAGTTTTTATGCGTGCAAAATGCTTTTCAGAGCGAGAGAATCACTTTTTGACCAAAAATGTGTTTTTGACCCTGACACGTGAATTTTGCTCAAAACAAATGCTCTCCACTTCCAAATGGTGCGCAATGGCATAAATAACCCTATTTAAGCTCAGTTACACGTTTGCATTGAAAGTGACTGAGTTATTCACTTTTCCAGTTTTTATGCGTGCAAAATGCTTTTCAGAGAGAGAGAATCACTTTTGGACCAAAAATGTGTTTTTGACCCTGACACGTGAATTGTGCTCAAAACCAATGCTCTCCACTTCCAAATGGTGCGCAATGGCATAAATAACCCTATTTAAGCTCAGTTACACGTTCGCATTGAAAGGGACTGAGTTTTTCACTTTTCCAGTTTTTATGCATGCAAAATGCTTTTCAGAGCGAGAAAAGCATGTTTTGACCCACAATGTGTTTTTGACCCTAACACGTGAATTATGCTCAAAACCAATGCTCTCCACTTCCAAATGGTGCGCAATGGCATAAATAACCCTATTTAAGCTCAGTTACACGTTTGCATTGAAAGTGACTGAGTTATTCACTTTTCCAGTTTTTATGCGTGCAAAATGCTTTTCAGAGCGAGAAAAGCATCTTTTGACCCACAATGTGTTTTTGACCCTAACACGTGAATTATAGTCAAAACAACTGCTCTCCACTTCCAAATGGTGCGCGATGGCATAAATAACCCTATTTAAGCTCAGTTACACGTTTGCATTGAAAGGGACTGAGTTATCAACTTTTCCAGTTTTTATGCGTGCAAAATGCTTTTCAGAGCGAGAAAAGCATGTTTTGACCCACAATGTGTTTTTGACCCTAACACGTGAATTATAGTCAAAACAACTGCTCTCCACTTCCAAATGGTGCGCGATGGCATAAATAACCCTATTTAAGCTCAGTTACACGTTTTCATTGAAAGTGACTGAGTTATTCACTTTTCCAGTTTTTATGCGTGCAAAGTGCTTTTCAGAGCGAGAGAATTACTTTTTGACCAAAAAGGTGCTTTTGACCCTAACACGTGAATTATAGTCAAAACAACTGCTCTCCACTTCCAAATGGTGCGCGATGGCATAAATAACCCTATTTAAGCTCAGTTACACGTTTGCATTGAAAGTGACTGAGTTATTCACTTTTCCAGTTTTTATGCGTGCAAAGTGCTTTTCAGAGCGAGAGAATCACTTTTTGACCAAAAAGGTGTTTTTGACCCTGACACGTGAATTTTGCTCAAAACAAATGCTCTCCACTTCCAAATGGTGCGCAATGGCATAAATAACCCTATTTAAGCTCAGTTACACGTTTGCATTGAAAGTGACTGAGTTATTCACTTTTCCAGTTTTTATGCGTGCAAAGTGCTTTTCAGAGCGAGAGAATCACTTTTTGACCAAAAAGGTGCTTTTGACCCTAACACGTGAATTATAGTCAAAACAACTGCTCTCCACTTCCAAATGGTGCGCGATGGCATAAATAACCCTACTTAAGCTCAGTTACACGTTTGCATTGAAAGGGACTGAGTTATCAACTTTTCCAGTTTTTATGCGTGCAAAATGCTTTTCAGAGCGAGAGAATCACTTTTTGACCAAAAATGTGTTTTTGACCCTGACACGTGAATTTTGCTCAAAACAAATGCTCTCCACTTCCAAATGGTGCGCAATGGCATAAATAACCCTATTTAAGCTCAGTTACACGTTTGCATTGAAAGTGACTGAGTTATTCACTTTTCCAGTTTTTATGCGTGCAAAATGCTTTTCAGAGAGAGAGAATCACTTTTGGACCAAAAATGTGTTTTTGACCCTGACACGTGAATTGTGCTCAAAACCAATGCTCTCCACTTCCAAATGGTGCGCAATGGCATAAATAACCCTATTTAAGCTCAGTTACACGTTTGCATTGAAAGTGACTGAGTTATTCACTTTTCCAGTTTTTATGCGTGCAAAATGCTTTTCAGAGCGAGAAAAGCATCTTTTGACCCACAATGTGTTTTTGACCCTAACACGTGAATTATAGTCAAAACAACTGCTCTCCACTTCCAAATGGTGCGCGATGGCATAAATAACCCTATTTAAGCTCAGTTACACGTTTGCATTGAAAGGGACTGAGTTATCAACTTTTCCAGTTTTTATGCGTGCAAAATGCTTTTCAGAGCGAGAAAAGCATGTTTTGACCCACAATGTGTTTTTGACCCTAACACGTGAATTATAGTCAAAACAACTGCTCTCCACTTCCAAATGGTGCGCGATGGCATAAATAACCCTATTTAAGCTCAGTTACACGTTTTCATTGAAAGTGACTGAGTTATTCACTTTTCCAGTTTTTATGCGTGCAAAGTGCTTTTCAGAGCGAGAGAATTACTTTTTGACCAAAAAGGTGCTTTTGACCCTAACACGTGAATTATAGTCAAAACAACTGCTCTCCACTTCCAAATGGTGCGCGATGGCATAAATAACCCTATTTAAGCTCAGTTACACGTTTGCATTGAAAGTGACTGAGTTATTCACTTTTCCAGTTTTTATGCGTGCAAAGTGCTTTTCAGAGCGAGAGAATCACTTTTTGACCAAAAAGGTGTTTTTGACCCTGACACGTGAATTTTGCTCAAAACAAATGCTCTCCACTTCCAAATGGTGCGCAATGGCATAAATAACCCTATTTAAGCTCAGTTACACGTTTGCATTGAAAGTGACTGAGTTATTCACTTTTCCAGTTTTTATGCGTGCAAAATGCTTTTCAGAGCGAGAGAATCACTTTTTGACCAAAAATGTGTTTTTGACCCTGACACGTGAATTGTGCTCAAAACCAATGCTCTCCACTTCCAAATGGTGCGCAATGGCATAAATAACCCTATTTAAGCTCAGTTACACGTTCGCATTGAAAGGGACTGAGTTTTTCACTTTTCCAGTTTTTATGCATGCAAAATGCTTTTCAGAGCGAGAAAAGCATGTTTTGACCCACAATGTGTTTTTGACCCTAACACGTGAATTATGCTCAAAACCAATGCTCTCCACTTCCAAATGGTGCGCAATGGCATAAATAACCCTATTTAAGCTCAGTTACACGTTCGCATTGAAAGGGACTGAGTTTTTCACTTTTCCAGTTTTTATGCATGCAAAATGCTTTTCAGAGCGAGAAAAGCATGTTTTGACCCACAATGTGTTTTTGACCCTAACACGTGAATTATGCTCAAAACCAATGCTCTCCACTTCCAAATGGTGCGCAATGGCATAAATAACCCTATTTAAGCTCAGTTACACGTTTGCATTGAAAGTGACTGAGTTATTCACTTTTCCAGTTTTTATGCGTGCAAAATGCTTTTCAGAGCGAGAAAAGCATGTTTTGACCAAAAATGTGTTTTTGACCCTGACACGTGAATTGTGCTCAAAACCAATGCTCTCCACTTCCAAATGGTGCGCAATGGCATAAATAACCCTATTTAAGCTCAGTTACACGTTCGCATTGAAAGGGACTGAGTTATTCACTTTTCCAGTTTTTATGCGTGCAAAATGCTTTTCAGAGCGAGAAATGCATCTTTTGACCCACAATGTGTTTTTGACCCTAACACGTGAATTATAGTCAAAACAACTGCTCTCCACTTCCAAATGGTGCGCGATGGCATAAATAACCCTATTTAAGCTCAGTTACACGTTTGCATTGAAAGGGACTGAGTTATCAACTTTTCCAGTTTTTATGCGTGCAAAATGCTTTTCAGAGCGAGAAAAGCATGTTTTGACCCACAATGTGTTTTTGACCCTAACACGTGAATTATAGTCAAAACAACTGCTCTCCACTTCCAAATGGTGCGCGATGGCATAAATAACCCTATTTAAGCTCAGTTACACGTTTGCATTGAAAGGGACTGAGTTATCAACTTTTCCAGTTTTTATGCGTGCAAAATGCTTTTCAGAGCGAGAAAAGCATGTTTTGACCCACAATGTGTTTTTGACCCTAACACGTGAATTATAGTCAAAACAACTGCTCTCCACTTCCAAATGGTGCGCGATGGCATAAATAACCCTATTTAAGCTCAGTTACACGTTTTCATTGAAAGTGACTGAGTTATTCACTTTTCCAGTTTTTATGCGTGCAAAGTGCTTTTCAGAGCGAGAGAATTACTTTTTGACCAAAAAGGTGCTTTTGACCCTAACACGTGAATTATAGTCAAAACAACTGCTCTCCACTTCCAAATGGTGCGCGATGGCATAAATAACCCTATTTAAGCTCAGTTACACGTTTGCATTGAAAGTGACTGAGTTATTCACTTTTCCAGTTTTTATGCGTGCAAAGTGCTTTTCAGAGCGAGAGAATCACTTTTTGACCAAAAAGGTGCTTTTGACCCTAACACGTGAATTATAGTCAAAACAACTGCTCTCCACTTCCAAATGGTGCGCGATGGCATAAATAACCCTACTTAAGCTCAGTTACACGTTTGCATTGAAAGGGACTGAGTTATCAACTTTTCCAGTTTTTATGCGTGCAAAATGCTTTTCAGAGCGAGAGAATCACTTTTTGACCAAAAATGTGTTTTTGACCCTGACACGTGAATTTTGCTCAAAACAAATGCTCTCCACTTCCAAATGGTGCGCAATGGCATAAATAACCCTATTTAAGCTCAGTTACACGTTTGCATTGAAAGTGACTGAGTTATTCACTTTTCCACTTTTTATGCGTGCAAAATGCTTTTCAGAGAGAGAGAATCACTTTTGGACCAAAAATGTGTTTTTGACCCTGACACGTGAATTGTGCTCAAAACCAATGCTCTCCACTTCCAAATGGTGCGCAATGGCATAAATAACCCTATTTAAGCTCAGTTACACGTTCGCATTGAAAGGGACTGAGTTTTTCACTTTTCCAGTTTTTATGCATGCAAAATGCTTTTCAGAGCGAGAAAAGCATGTTTTGACCCACAATGTGTTTTTGACCCTAACACGTGAATTATGCTCAAAACCAATGCTCTCCACTTCCAAATGGTGCGCAATGGCATAAATAACCCTATTTAAGCTCAGTTACACGTTTGCATTGAAAGTGACTGAGTTATTCACTTTTCCAGTTTTTATGCGTGCAAAATGCTTTTCAGAGCGAGAAAAGCATCTTTTGACCCACAATGTGTTTTTGACCCTAACACGTGAATTATAGTCAAAACAACTGCTCTCCACTTCCAAATGGTGCGCGATGGCATAAATAACCCTATTTAAGCTCAGTTACACGTTTGCATTGAAAGGGACTGAGTTATCAACTTTTCCAGTTTTTATGCGTGCAAAATGCTTTTCAGAGCGAGAAAAGCATGTTTTGACCCACAATGTGTTTTTGACCCTAACACGTGAATTATAGTCAAAACAACTGCTCTCCACTTCCAAATGGTGCGCGATGGCATAAATAACCCTATTTAAGCTCAGTTACACGTTTTCATTGAAAGTGACTGAGTTATTCACTTTTCCAGTTTTTATGCGTGCAAAGTGCTTTTCAGAGCGAGAGAATTACTTTTTGACCAAAAAGGTGCTTTTGACCCTAACACGTGAATTATAGTCAAAACAACTGCTCTCCACTTCCAAATGGTGCGCGATGGCATAAATAACCCTATTTAAGCTCAGTTACACGTTTGCATTGAAAGTGACTGAGTTATTCACTTTTCCAGTTTTTATGCGTGCAAAGTGCTTTTCAGAGCGAGAGAATCACTTTTTGACCAAAAAGGTGTTTTTGACCCTGACACGTGAATTTTGCTCAAAACAAATGCTCTCCACTTCCAAATGGTGCGCAATGGCATAAATAACCCTATTTAAGCTCAGTTACACGTTTGCATTGAAAGTGACTGAGTTATTCACTTTTCCAGTTTTTATGCGTGCAAAATGCTTTTCAGAGCGAGAGAATCACTTTTTGACCAAAAATGTGTTTTTGACCCTGACACGTGAATTGTGCTCAAAACCAATGCTCTCCACTTCCAAATGGTGCGCAATGGCATAAATAACCCTATTTAAGCTCAGTTACACGTTCGCATTGAAAGGGACTGAGTTTTTCACTTTTCCAGTTTTTATGCATGCAAAATGCTTTTCAGAGCGAGAAAAGCATGTTTTGACCCACAATGTGTTTTTGACCCTAACACGTGAATTATGCTCAAAACCAATGCTCTCCACTTCCAAATGGTGCGCAATGGCATAAATAACCCTATTTAAGCTCAGTTACACGTTCGCATTGAAAGGGACTGAGTTTTTCACTTTTCCAGTTTTTATGCATGCAAAATGCTTTTCAGAGCGAGAAAAGCATGTTTTGACCCACAATGTGTTTTTGACCCTAACACGTGAATTATGCTCAAAACCAATGCTCTCCACTTCCAAATGGTGCGCAATGGCATAAATAACCCTATTTAAGCTCAGTTACACGTTTGCATTGAAAGTGACTGAGTTATTCACTTTTCCAGTTTTTATGCGTGCAAAATGCTTTTCAGAGCGAGAAAAGCATGTTTTGACCAAAAATGTGTTTTTGACCCTGACACGTGAATTGTGCTCAAAACCAATGCTCTCCACTTCCAAATGGTGCGCAATGGCATAAATAACCCTATTTAAGCTCAGTTACACGTTCGCATTGAAAGGGACTGAGTTATTCACTTTTCCAGTTTTTATGCGTGCAAAATGCTTTTCAGAGCGAGAAATGCATCTTTTGACCCACAATGTGTTTTTGACCCTAACACGTGAATTATAGTCAAAACAACTGCTCTCCACTTCCAAATGGTGCGCGATGGCATAAATAACCCTATTTAAGCTCAGTTACACGTTTGCATTGAAAGGGACTGAGTTATCAACTTTTCCAGTTTTTATGCGTGCAAAATGCTTTTCAGAGCGAGAAAAGCATGTTTTGACCCACAATGTGTTTTTGACCCTAACACGTGAATTATAGTCAAAACAACTGCTCTCCACTTCCAAATGGTGCGCGATGGCATAAATAACCCTATTTAAGCTCAGTTACACGTTTTCATTGAAAGTGACTGAGTTATTCACTTTTCCAGTTTTTATGCGTGCAAAGTGCTTTTCAGAGCGAGAGAATTACTTTTTGACCAAAAAGGTGCTTTTGACCCTAACACGTGAATTATAGTCAAAACAACTGCTCTCCACTTCCAAATGGTGCGCGATGGCATAAATAACCCTATTTAAGCTCAGTTACACGTTTGCATTGAAAGTGACTGAGTTATTCACTTTTCCAGTTTTTATGCGTGCAAAGTGCTTTTCAGAGCGAGAGAATCACTTTTTGACCAAAAAGGTGCTTTTGACCCTAACACGTGAATTATAGTCAAAACAACTGCTCTCCACTTCCAAATGGTGCGCGATGGCATAAATAACCCTACTTAAGCTCAGTTACACGTTTGCATTGAAAGGGACTGAGTTATCAACTTTTCCAGTTTTTATGCGTGCAAAATGCTTTTCAGAGCGAGAGAATCACTTTTTGACCAAAAATGTGTTTTTGACCCTGATACGTGAATTTTGCTCAAAACAAATGCTCTCCACTTCCAAATGGTGCGCAATGGCATAAATAACCCTATTTAAGCTCAGTTACACGTTTGCATTGAAAGTGACTGAGTTATTCACTTTTCCAGTTTTTATGCGTGCAAAATGCTTTTCAGAGCGAGAGAATCACTTTCTGACCAAAAATGTGTTTTTGACCCTGACACGTGAATTGTGCTCAAAACCAATGCTCTCCACTTCCAAATGGTGCGCAATGGCATAAATAACCCTATTTAAGCTCAGTTACACGTTCGCATTGAAAGGGACTGAGTTTTTCACTTTTCCAGTTTTTATGCATGCAAAATGCTTTTCAGAGCGAGAAAAGCATGTTTTGACCCACAATGTGTTTTTGACCCTAACACGTGAATTATGCTCAAAACCAATGCTCTCCACTTCCAATAGGTGCGCAATGGCATAAATAACCCTATTTAAGCTCAGTTACACGTTTGCATTGAAAGTGACTGAGTTATTCACTTTTCCAGTTTTTATGCGTGCAAAATGCTTTTCAGAGCGAGAAAAGCATCTTTTGACCCACAATGTGTTTTTGACCCTAACACGTGAATTATAGTCAAAACAACTGCTCTCCACTTCCAAATGGTGCGCGATGGCATAAATAACCCTATTTAAGCTCAGTTACACGTTTGCATTGAAAGGGACTGAGTTATCAACTTTTCCAGTTTTTATGCGTGCAAAATACTTTTCAGAGCGAGAAAAGCATGTTTTGACCCACAATGTGTTTTTGACCCTAACACGTGAATTATAGTCAAAACAACTGCTCTCCACTTCCAAATGGTGCGCGATGGCATAAATAACCCTATTTAAGCTCAGTTACACGTTTGCATTGAAAGGGACTGAGTTATCAACTTTTCCAGTTTTTATGCGTGCAAAATGCTTTTCAGAGCGAGAAAAGCATGTTTTGACCAAAAATGTGTTTTTGACCCTGACACGTGAATTGTGCTCAAAACCAATGCTCTCCACTTCCAAATGGTGCGCAATGGCATAAATAACCCTATTTAAGCTCAGTTACACGTTCGCATTGAAAGGGACTGAGTTATCAACTTTTCCAGTTTTTATGCGTGCAAAATGCTTTTCAGAGCGAGAAAAGCATGTTTTGACCCACAATGTGTTTTTGACCCTAACACGTGAATTATAGTCAAAACAACTGCTCTCCACTTCCAAATGGTGCGCGATGGCATAAATAACCCTATTTAAGCTCAGTTACACGTTTGCATTGAAAGGGACTGAGTTATCAACTTTTCCAGTTTTTATGCGTGCAAAATGCTTTTCAGAGCGAGAAAAGCATGTTTTGACCCACAATGTGTTTTTGACCCTAACACGTGAATTATAGTCAAAACAACTGCTCTCCACTTCCAAATGGTGCGCGATGGCATAAATAACCCTATTTAAGCTCAGTTACACGTTTTCATTGAAAGTGACTGAGTTATTCACTTTTCCAGTTTTTATGCGTGCAAAGTGCTTTTCAGAGCGAGAGAATTACTTTTTGACCAAAAAGGTGCTTTTGACCCTAACACGTGAATTATAGTCAAAACAACTGCTCTCCACTTCCAAATGGTGCGCGATGGCATAAATAACCCTATTTAAGCTCAGTTACACGTTTGCATTGAAAGTGACTGAGTTATTCACTTTTCCAGTTTTTATGCGTGCAAAGTGCTTTTCAGAGCGAGAGAATCACTTTTTGACCAAAAAGGTGCTTTTGACCCTAACACGTGAATTATAGTCAAAACAACTGCTCTCCACTTCCAAATGGTGCGCGATGGCATAAATAACCCTATTTAAGCTCAGTTACACGTTTGCATTGAAAGGGACTGAGTTATCAACTTTTCCAGTTTTTATGCGTGCAAAATGCTTTTCAGAGCGAGAGAATCACTTTTTGACCAAAAATGTGTTTTTGACCCTGACACGTGAATTTTGCTCAAAACCAATGCTCTCCACTTCCAAATGGTGCGCAATGGCATAAATAACCCTATTTAAGCTCAGTTACACGTTCGCATTGAAAGGGACTGAGTTATTCACTTTTCCAGTTTTTATGCGTGCAAAATGCTTTTCAGAGCGAGAAAAGCATGTTTTGACCAAAAATGTGTTTTTGACCCTGACACGTGAATTGTGCTCAAAACCAATGCTCTCCACTTCCAAATGGTGCGCAATGGCATAAATAACCCTATTTAAGCTCAGTTACACGTTCGCATTGAAAGGGACTGAGTTATTCACTTTTCCAGTTTTTATGCGTGCAAAATGCTTTTCAGAGCGAGAAATGCATCTTTTGACCCACAATGTGTTTTTGACCCTAACACGTGAATTATAGTCAAAACAACTGCTCTCCACTTCCAAATGGTGCGCGATGGCATAAATAACCCTATTTAAGCTCAGTTACACGTTTGCATTGAAAGGGACTGAGTTATCAACTTTTCCAGTTTTTATGCGTGCAAAATGCTTTTCAGAGCGAGAAAAGCATGTTTTGACCCACAATGTGTTTTTGACCCTAACCCGTGAATTATAGTCAAAACAACTGCTCTCCACTTCCAAATGGTGCGCGATGGCATAAATAACCCTATTTAAGCTCAGTTACACGTTTGCATTGAAAGGGACTGAGTTATCAACTTTTCCAGTTTTTATGCGTGCAAAATGCTTTTCAGAGCGAGAAAAGCATGTTTTGACCCACAATGTGTTTTTGACCCTAACACGTGAATTATAGTCAAAACAACTGCTCTCCACTTCCAAATGGTGCGCGATGGCATAAATAACCCTATTTAAGCTCAGTTACACGTTTTCATTGAAAGTGACTGAGTTATTCACTTTTCCAGTTTTCATGCGTGCAAAGTGCTTTTCAGAGCGAGAGAATTACTTTTTGACCAAAAAGGTGCTTTTGACCCTAACACGTGAATTATAGTCAAAACAACTGCTCTCCACTTCCAAATGGTGCGCGATGGCATAAATAACCCTATTTAAGCTCAGTTACACGTTTGCATTGAAAGTGACTGAGTTATTCACTTTTCCAGTTTTTATGCGTGCAAAGTGCTTTTCAGAGCGAGAGAATCACTTTTTGACCAAAAAGGTGCTTTTGACCCTAACACGTGAATTATAGTCAAAACAACTGCTCTCCACTTCCAAATGGTGCGCGATGGCATAAATAACCCTACTTAAGCTCAGTTACACGTTTGCATTGAAAGGGACTGAGTTATCAACTTTTCCAGTTTTTATGCGTGCAAAATGCTTTTCAGAGCGAGAGAATCACTTTTTGACCAAAAATGTGTTTTTGACCCTGACACGTGAATTTTGCTCAAAACAAATGCTCTCCACTTCCAAATGGTGCGCGATGGCATAAATAACCCTATTTAAGCTCAGTTACACGTTTGCATTGAAAGTGACTGAGTTATTCACTTTTCCAGTTTTTATGCGTGCAAAATGCTTTTCAGAGCGAGAGAATCACTTTTTGACCAAAAATGTGTTTTTGACCCTGACACGTGAATTGTGCTCAAAACCAATGCTCTCCACTTCCAAATGGTGCGCAATGGCATAAATAACCCTATTTAAGCTCAGTTACACGTTCGCATTGAAAGGGACTGAGTTTTTCACTTTTCCAGTTTTTATGCATGCAAAATGCTTTTCAGAGCGAGAAAAGCATGTTTTGACCCACAATGTGTTTTTGACCCTAACACGTGAATTATGCTCAAAACCAATGCTCTCCACTTCCAAATGGTGCGCAATGGCATAAATAACCCTATTTAAGCTCAGTTACACGTTTGCATTGAAAGTGACTGAGTTATTCACTTTTCCAGTTTTTATGCGTGCAAAATGCTTTTCAGAGCGAGAAAAGCATCTTTTGACCCACAATGTGTTTTTGACCCTAACACGTGAATTATAGTCAAAACAACTGCTCTCCACTTCCAAATGGTGCGCGATGGCATAAATAACCCTATTTAAGCTCAGTTACACGTTTGCATTGAAAGGGACTGAGTTATCAACTTTTCCAGTTTTTATGCGTGCAAAATGCTTTTCAGAGCGAGAAAAGCATGTTTTGACCCACAATGTGTTTTTGACCCTAACACGTGAATTATAGTCAAAACAACTGCTCTCCACTTCCAAATGGTGCGCGATGGCATAAATAACCCTATTTAAGCTCAGTTACACGTTTGCATTGAAAGGGACTGAGTTATCAACTTTTCCAGTTTTTATGCGTGCAAAATGCTTTTCAGAGCGAGAAAAGCATGTTTTGACCCCTAATGTGTTTTTGACCCTAACACGTGAATTATAGTCAAAACAACTGCTCTCCACTTCCAAATGGTGCGCGATGGCATAAATAACCCTATTTAAGCTCAGTTACACGTTTGCATTGAAAGGGACTGAGTTATTCACTTTTCCAGTTTTTATGCGTGCAAAGTGCTTTTCAGAGCGAGAGAATCACTTTTTGACCAAAAAGGTGCTTTTGACCCTAACACGTGAATTATAGTCAAAACAACTGCTCTCCACTTCCAAATGGTGCGCGATGGCATAAATAACCCTATTTAAGCTCAGTTACACGTTTGCATTGAAAGTGACTGAGTTATTCACTTTTCCAGTTTTTATGCGTGCAAAGTGCTTTTCAGAGCGAGAGAATCACTTTTTGACCAAAAAGGTGCTTTTGACCCTAACACGTGAATTATAGTCAAAACAACTGCTCTCCACTTCCAAATGGTGCGCGATGGCATAAATAACCCTATTTAAGCTCAGTTACACGTTTGCATTGAAAGGGACTGAGTTATCAACTTTTCCAGTTTTTATGCGTGCAAAATGCTTTTCAGAGCGAGGGAATCACTTTTTGACCAAAAATGTGTTTTTGACCCTGACACGTGAATTTTGCTCAAAACCAATGCTCTCCACTTCCAAATGGTGCGCAATGGCATAAATAACCCTATTTAAGCTCAGTTACACGTTCGCATTGAAAGGGACTGAGTTATTCACTTTTCCAGTTTTTATGCGTGCAAAATGCTTTTCAGAGCGAGAAAAGCATGTTTTGACCAAAAATGTGTTTTTGACCCTGACACGTGAATTGTGCTCAAAACCAATGCTCTCCACTTCCAAATGGTGCGCAATGGCATAAATAACCCTATTTAAGCTCAGTTACACGTTCGCATTGAAAGGGACTGAGTTATTCACTTTTCCAGTTTTTATGCGTGCAAAATGCTTTTCAGAGCGAGAAATGCATCTTTTGACCCACAATGTGTTTTTGACCCTAACACGTGAATTATAGTCAAAACAACTGCTCTCCACTTCCAAATGGTGCGCGATGGCATAAATAACCCTATTTAAGCTCAGTTACACGTTTGCATTGAAAGGGACTGAGTTATCAACTTTTCCAGTTTTTATGCGTGCAAAATGCTTTTCAGAGCGAGAAAAGCATGTTTTGACCCACAATGTGTTTTTGACCCTAACCCGTGAATTATAGTCAAAACAACTGCTCTCCACTTCCAAATGGTGCGCGATGGCATAAATAACCCTATTTAAGCTCAGTTACACGTTTGCATTGAAAGGGACTGAGTTATCAACTTTTCCAGTTTTTATGCGTGCAAAATGCTTTTCAGAGCGAGAAAAGCATGTTTTGACCCACAATGTGTTTTTGACCCTAACACGTGAATTATAGTCAAAACAACTGCTCTCCACTTCCAAATGGTGCGCGATGGCATAAATAACCCTATTTAAGCTCAGTTACACGTTTTCATTGAAAGTGACTGAGTTATTCACTTTTCCAGTTTTCATGCGTGCAAAGTGCTTTTCAGAGCGAGAGAATTACTTTTTGACCAAAAAGGTGCTTTTGACCCTAACACGTGAATTATAGTCAAAACAACTGCTCTCCACTTCCAAATGGTGCGCGATGGCATAAATAACCCTATTTAAGCTCAGTTACACGTTTGCATTGAAAGTGACTGAGTTATTCACTTTTCCAGTTTTTATGCGTGCAAAGTGCTTTTCAGAGCGAGAGAATCACTTTTTGACCAAAAAGGTGCTTTTGACCCTAACACGTGAATTATAGTCAAAACAACTGCTCTCCACTTCCAAATGGTGCGCGATGGCATAAATAACCCTACTTAAGCTCAGTTACACGTTTGCATTGAAAGGGACTGAGTTATCAACTTTTCCAGTTTTTATGCGTGCAAAATGCTTTTCAGAGCGAGAGAATCACTTTTTGACCAAAAATGTGTTTTTGACCCTGACACGTGAATTTTGCTCAAAACAAATGCTCTCCACTTCCAAATGGTGCGCGATGGCATAAATAACCCTATTTAAGCTCAGTTACACGTTTGCATTGAAAGTGACTGAGTTATTCACTTTTCCAGTTTTTATGCGTGCAAAATGCTTTTCAGAGCGAGAGAATCACTTTTTGACCAAAAATGTGTTTTTGACCCTGACACGTGAATTGTGCTCAAAACCAATGCTCTCCACTTCCAAATGGTGCGCAATGGCATAAATAACCCTATTTAAGCTCAGTTACACGTTCGCATTGAAAGGGACTGAGTTTTTCACTTTTCCAGTTTTTATGCATGCAAAATGCTTTTCAGAGCGAGAAAAGCATGTTTTGACCCACAATGTGTTTTTGACCCTAACACGTGAATTATGCTCAAAACCAATGCTCTCCACTTCCAAATGGTGCGCAATGGCATAAATAACCCTATTTAAGCTCAGTTACACGTTTGCATTGAAAGTGACTGAGTTATTCACTTTTCCAGTTTTTATGCGTGCAAAATGCTTTTCAGAGCGAGAAAAGCATCTTTTGACCCACAATGTGTTTTTGACCCTAACACGTGAATTATAGTCAAAACAACTGCTCTCCACTTCCAAATGGTGCGCGATGGCATAAATAACCCTATTTAAGCTCAGTTACACGTTTGCATTGAAAGGGACTGAGTTATCAACTTTTCCAGTTTTTATGCGTGCAAAATGCTTTTCAGAGCGAGAAAAGCATGTTTTGACCCACAATGTGTTTTTGACCCTAACACGTGAATTATAGTCAAAACAACTGCTCTCCACTTCCAAATGGTGCGCGATGGCATAAATAACCCTATTTAAGCTCAGTTACACGTTTGCATTGAAAGGGACTGAGTTATCAACTTTTCCAGTTTTTATGCGTGCAAAATGCTTTTCAGAGCGAGAAAAGCATGTTTTGACCCCTAATGTGTTTTTGACCCTAACACGTGAATTATAGTCAAAACAACTGCTCTCCACTTCCAAATGGTGCGCGATGGCATAAATAACCCTATTTAAGCTCAGTTACACGTTTGCATTGAAAGGGACTGAGTTATTCACTTTTCCAGTTTTTATGCGTGCAAAGTGCTTTTCAGAGCGAGAGAATCACTTTTTGACCAAAAAGGTGCTTTTGACCCTAACACGTGAATTATAGTCAAAACAACTGCTCTCCACTTCCAAATGGTGCGCGATGGCATAAATAACCCTATTTAAGCTCAGTTACACGTTTGCATTGAAAGTGACTGAGTTATTCACTTTTCCAGTTTTTATGCGTGCAAAATACTTTTCAGAGCGAGAAAAGCATGTTTTGACCCACAATGTGTTTTTGACCCTAACACGTGAATTATAGTCAAAACAACTGCTCTCCACTTCCAAATGGTGCGCGATGGCATAAATAACCCTATTTAAGCTCAGTTACACGTTTGCATTGAAAGGGACTGAGTTATCAACTTTTCCAGTTTTTATGCGTGCAAAATGCTTTTCAGAGCGAGAAAAGCATGTTTTGACCAAAAATGTGTTTTTGACCCTGACACGTGAATTGTGCTCAAAACCAATGCTCTCCACTTCCAAATGGTGCGCAATGGCATAAATAACTCTATTTAAGCTCAGTTACACGTTCGCATTGAAAGGGACTGAGTTATTCACTTTTCCAGTTTTTATGCGTGCAAAATGCTTTTCAGAGCGAGAAATGCATCTTTTGACCCACAATGTGTTTTTGACCCTAACACGTGAATTATAGTCAAAACAACTGCTCTCCACTTCCAAATGGTGCGCGATGGCATAAATAACCCTATTTAAGCTCAGTTACACGTTTGCATTGAAAGGGACTGAGTTATCAACTTTTCCAGTTTTTATGCGTGCAAAATGCTTTTCAGAGCGAGAAAAGCATGTTTTGACCCACAATGTGTTTTTGACCCTAACACGTGAATTATAGTCAAAACAACTGCTCTCCACTTCCAAATGGTGCGCGATGGCATAAATAACCCTATTTAAGCTCAGTTACACGTTTGCATTGAAAGGGACTGAGTTATCAACTTTTCCAGTTTTTATGCGTGCAAAATGCTTTTCAGAGCGAGAAAAGCATGTTTTGACCCACAATGTGTTTTTGACCCTAACACGTGAATTATAGTCAAAACAACTGCTCTCCACTTCCAAATGGTGCGCGATGGCATAAATAACCCTATTTAAGCTCAGTTACACGTTTTCATTGAAAGTGACTGAGTTATTCACTTTTCCAGTTTTTATGCGTGCAAAGTGCTTTTCAGAGCGAGAGAATCACTTTTTGACCAAAAAGGTGCTTTTGACCCTAACACGTGAATTATAGTCAAAACAACTGCTCTCCACTTCCAAATGGTGCGCGATGGCATAAATAACCCTACTTAAGCTCAGTTACACGTTTGCATTGAAAGGGACTGAGTTATCAACTTTTCCAGTTTTTATGCGTGCAAAATGCTTTTCAGAGCGAGAGAATCACTTTTTGACCAAAAATGTGTTTTTGACCCTGACACGTGAATTTTGCTCAAAACAAATGCTCTCCACTTCCAAATGGTGCGCAATGGCATAAATAACCCTATTTAAGCTCAGTTACACGTTTGCATTGAAAGTGACTGAGTTATTCACTTTTCCAGTTTTTATGCGTGCAAAATGCTTTTCAGAGAGAGAGAATCACTTTTGGACCAAAAATGTGTTTTTGACCCTGACACGTGAATTGTGCTCAAAACCAATGCTCTCCACTTCCAAATGGTGCGCAATGGCATAAATAACCCTATTTAAGCTCAGTTACACGTTCGCATTGAAAGGGACTGAGTTTTTCACTTTTCCAGTTTTTATGCATGCAAAATGCTTTTCAGAGCGAGAAAAGCATGTTTTGACCCACAATGTGTTTTTGACCCTAACACGTGAATTATGCTCAAAACCAATGCTCTCCACTTCCAAATGGTGCGCAATGGCATAAATAACCCTATTTAAGCTCAGTTACACGTTTGCATTGAAAGTGACTGAGTTATTCACTTTTCCAGTTTTTATGCGTGCAAAATGCTTTTCAGAGCGAGAAAAGCATCTTTTGACCCACAATGTGTTTTTGACCCTAACACGTGAATTATAGTCAAAACAACTGCTCTCCACTTCCAAATGGTGCGCGATGGCATAAATAACCCTATTTAAGCTCAGTTACACGTTTGCATTGAAAGGGACTGAGTTATCAACTTTTCCAGTTTTTATGCGTGCAAAATGCTTTTCAGAGCGAGAAAAGCATGTTTTGACCCACAATGTGTTTTTGACCCTAACACGTGAATTATAGTCAAAACAACTGCTCTCCACTTCCAAATGGTGCGCGATGGCATAAATAACCCTATTTAAGCTCAGTTACACGTTTTCATTGAAAGTGACTGAGTTATTCACTTTTCCAGTTTTTATGCGTGCAAAGTGCTTTTCAGAGCGAGAGAATCACTTTTTGACCAAAAAGGTGCTTTTGACCCTAACACGTGAATTATAGTCAAAACAACTGCTCTCCACTTCCAAATGGTGCGCGATGGCATAAATAACCCTACTTAAGCTCAGTTACACGTTTGCATTGAAAGGGACTGAGTTATCAACTTTTCCAGTTTTTATGCGTGCAAAATGCTTTTCAGAGCGAGAGAATCACTTTTTGACCAAAAATGTGTTTTTGACCCTGACACGTGAATTTTGCTCAAAACAAATGCTCTCCACTTCCAAATGGTGCGCAATGGCATAAATAACCCTATTTAAGCTCAGTTACACGTTTGCATTGAAAGTGACTGAGTTATTCACTTTTCCAGTTTTTATGCGTGCAAAATGCTTTTCAGAGAGAGAGAATCACTTTTGGACCAAAAATGTGTTTTTGACCCTGACACGTGAATTGTGCTCAAAACCAATGCTCTCCACTTCCAAATGGTGCGCAATGGCATAAATAACCCTATTTAAGCTCAGTTACACGTTCGCATTGAAAGGGACTGAGTTTTTCACTTTTCCAGTTTTTATGCATGCAAAATGCTTTTCAGAGCGAGAAAAGCATGTTTTGACCCACAATGTGTTTTTGACCCTAACACGTGAATTATGCTCAAAACCAATGCTCTCCACTTCCAAATGGTGCGCAATGGCATAAATAACCCTATTTAAGCTCAGTTACACGTTTGCATTGAAAGTGACTGAGTTATTCACTTTTCCAGTTTTTATGCGTGCAAAATGCTTTTCAGAGCGAGAAAAGCATCTTTTGACCCACAATGTGTTTTTGACCCTAACACGTGAATTATAGTCAAAACAACTGCTCTCCACTTCCAAATGGTGCGCGATGGCATAAATAACCCTATTTAAGCTCAGTTACACGTTTGCATTGAAAGGGACTGAGTTATCAACTTTTCCAGTTTTTATGCGTGCAAAATGCTTTTCAGAGCGAGAAAAGCATGTTTTGACCCACAATGTGTTTTTGACCCTAACACGTGAATTATAGTCAAAACAACTGCTCTCCACTTCCAAATGGTGCGCGATGGCATAAATAACCCTATTTAAGCTCAGTTACACGTTTTCATTGAAAGTGACTGAGTTATTCACTTTTCCAGTTTTTATGCGTGCAAAGTGCTTTTCAGAGCGAGAGAATTACTTTTTGACCAAAAAGGTGCTTTTGACCCTAACACGTGAATTATAGTCAAAACAACTGCTCTCCACTTCCAAATGGTGCGCGATGGCATAAATAACCCTATTTAAGCTCAGTTACACGTTTGCATTGAAAGTGACTGAGTTATTCACTTTTCCAGTTTTTATGCGTGCAAAGTGCTTTTCAGAGCGAGAGAATCACTTTTTGACCAAAAAGGTGTTTTTGACCCTGACACGTGAATTTTGCTCAAAACAAATGCTCTCCACTTCCAAATGGTGCGCAATGGCATAAATAACCCTATTTAAGCTCAGTTACACGTTTGCATTGAAAGTGACTGAGTTATTCACTTTTCCAGTTTTTATGCGTGCAAAATGCTTTTCAGAGCGAGAGAATCACTTTTTGACCAAAAATGTGTTTTTGACCCTGACACGTGAATTGTGCTCAAAACCAATGCTCTCCACTTCCAAATGGTGCGCAATGGCATAAATAACCCTATTTAAGCTCAGTTACACGTTCGCATTGAAAGGGACTGAGTTTTTCACTTTTCCAGTTTTTATGCATGCAAAATGCTTTTCAGAGCGAGAAAAGCATGTTTTGACCCACAATGTGTTTTTGACCCTAACACGTGAATTATGCTCAAAACCAATGCTCTCCACTTCCAAATGGTGCGCAATGGCATAAATAACCCTATTTAAGCTCAGTTACACGTTCGCATTGAAAGGGACTGAGTTTTTCACTTTTCCAGTTTTTATGCATGCAAAATGCTTTTCAGAGCGAGAAAAGCATGTTTTGACCCACAATGTGTTTTTGACCCTAACACGTGAATTATGCTCAAAACCAATGCTCTCCACTTCCAAATGGTGCGCAATGGCATAAATAACCCTATTTAAGCTCAGTTACACGTTTGCATTGAAAGTGACTGAGTTATTCACTTTTCCAGTTTTTATGCGTGCAAAATGCTTTTCAGAGCGAGAAAAGCATGTTTTGACCAAAAATGTGTTTTTGACCCTGACACGTGAATTGTGCTCAAAACCAATGCTCTCCACTTCCAAATGGTGCGCAATGGCATAAATAACCCTATTTAAGCTCAGTTACACGTTCGCATTGAAAGGGACTGAGTTATTCACTTTTCCAGTTTTTATGCGTGCAAAATGCTTTTCAGAGCGAGAAATGCATCTTTTGACCCACAATGTGTTTTTGACCCTAACACGTGAATTATAGTCAAAACAACTGCTCTCCACTTCCAAATGGTGCGCGATGGCATAAATAACCCTATTTAAGCTCAGTTACACGTTTGCATTGAAAGGGACTGAGTTATCAACTTTTCCAGTTTTTATGCGTGCAAAATGCTTTTCAGAGCGAGAAAAGCATGTTTTGACCCACAATGTGTTTTTGACCCTAACACGTGAATTATAGTCAAAACAACTGCTCTCCACTTCCAAATGGTGCGCGATGGCATAAATAACCCTATTTAAGCTCAGTTACACGTTTGCATTGAAAGGGACTGAGTTATCAACTTTTCCAGTTTTTATGCGTGCAAAATGCTTTTCAGAGCGAGAAAAGCATGTTTTGACCCACAATGTGTTTTTGACCCTAACACGTGAATTATAGTCAAAACAACTGCTCTCCACTTCCAAATGGTGCGCGATGGCATAAATAACCCTATTTAAGCTCAGTTACACGTTTTCATTGAAAGTGACTGAGTTATTCACTTTTCCAGTTTTTATGCGTGCAAAGTGCTTTTCAGAGCGAGAGAATTACTTTTTGACCAAAAAGGTGCTTTTGACCCTAACACGTGAATTATAGTCAAAACAACTGCTCTCCACTTCCAAATGGTGCGCGATGGCATAAATAACCCTATTTAAGCTCAGTTACACGTTTGCATTGAAAGTGACTGAGTTATTCACTTTTCCAGTTTTTATGCGTGCAAAGTGCTTTTCAGAGCGAGAGAATCACTTTTTGACCAAAAAGGTGCTTTTGACCCTAACACGTGAATTATAGTCAAAACAACTGCTCTCCACTTCCAAATGGTGCGCGATGGCATAAATAACCCTACTTAAGCTCAGTTACACGTTTGCATTGAAAGGGACTGAGTTATCAACTTTTCCAGTTTTTATGCGTGCAAAATGCTTTTCAGAGCGAGAGAATCACTTTTTGACCAAAAATGTGTTTTTGACCCTGACACGTGAATTTTGCTCAAAACAAATGCTCTCCACTTCCAAATGGTGCGCAATGGCATAAATAACCCTATTTAAGCTCAGTTACACGTTTGCATTGAAAGTGACTGAGTTATTCACTTTTCCAGTTTTTATGCGTGCAAAATGCTTTTCAGAGAGAGAGAATCACTTTTGGACCAAAAATGTGTTTTTGACCCTGACACGTGAATTGTGCTCAAAACCAATGCTCTCCACTTCCAAATGGTGCGCAATGGCATAAATAACCCTATTTAAGCTCAGTTACACGTTCGCATTGAAAGGGACTGAGTTTTTCACTTTTCCAGTTTTTATGCATGCAAAATGCTTTTCAGAGCGAGAAAAGCATGTTTTGACCCACAATGTGTTTTTGACCCTAACACGTGAATTATGCTCAAAACCAATGCTCTCCACTTCCAAATGGTGCGCAATGGCATAAATAACCCTATTTAAGCTCAGTTACACGTTTGCATTGAAAGTGACTGAGTTATTCACTTTTCCAGTTTTTATGCGTGCAAAATGCTTTTCAGAGCGAGAAAAGCATCTTTTGACCCACAATGTGTTTTTGACCCTAACACGTGAATTATAGTCAAAACAACTGCTCTTCACTTCCAAATGGTGCGCGATGGCATAAATAACCCTATTTAAGCTCAGTTACACGTTTGCATTGAAAGGGACTGAGTTATCAACTTTTCCAGTTTTTATGCGTGCAAAATGCTTTTCAGAGCGAGAAAAGCATGTTTTGACCCACAATGTGTTTTTGACCCTAACACGTGAATTATAGTCAAAACAACTGCTCTCCACTTCCAAATGGTGCGCGATGGCATAAATAACCCTATTTAAGCTCAGTTACACGTTTTCATTGAAAGTGACTGAGTTATTCACTTTTCCAGTTTTTATGCGTGCAAAGTGCTTTTCAGAGCGAGAGAATTACTTTTTGACCAAAAAGGTGCTTTTGACCCTAACACGTGAATTATAGTCAAAACAACTGCTCTCCACTTCCAAATGGTGCGCGATGGCATAAATAACCCTATTTAAGCTCAGTTACACGTTTGCATTGAAAGTGACTGAGTTATTCACTTTTCCAGTTTTTATGCGTGCAAAGTGCTTTTCAGAGCGAGAGAATCACTTTTTGACCAAAAAGGTGTTTTTGACCCTGACACGTGAATTTTGCTCAAAACAAATGCTCTCCACTTCCAAATGGTGCGCAATGGCATAAATAACCCTATTTAAGCTCAGTTACACGTTTGCATTGAAAGTGACTGAGTTATTCACTTTTCCAGTTTTTATGCGTGCAAAATGCTTTTCAGAGCGAGAGAATCACTTTTTGACCAAAAATGTGTTTTTGACCCTGACACGTGAATTGTGCTCAAAACCAATGCTCTCCACTTCCAAATGGTGCGCAATGGCATAAATAACCCTATTTAAGCTCAGTTACACGTTCGCATTGAAAGGGACTGAGTTTTTCACTTTTCCAGTTTTTATGCATGCAAAATGCTTTTCAGAGCGAGAAAAGCATGTTTTGACCCACAATGTGTTTTTGACCCTAACACGTGAATTATGCTCAAAACCAATGCTCTCCACTTCCAAATGGTGCGCAATGGCATAAATAACCCTATTTAAGCTCAGTTACACGTTCGCATTGAAAGGGACTGAGTTTTTCACTTTTCCAGTTTTTATGCATGCAAAATGCTTTTCAGAGCGAGAAAAGCATGTTTTGACCCACAATGTGTTTTTGACCCTAACACGTGAATTATGCTCAAAACCAATGCTCTCCACTTCCAAATGGTGCGCAATGGCATAAATAACCCTATTTAAGCTCAGTTACACGTTTGCATTGAAAGTGACTGAGTTATTCACTTTTCCAGTTTTTATGCGTGCAAAATGCTTTTCAGAGCGAGAAAAGCATGTTTTGACCAAAAATGTGTTTTTGACCCTGACACGTGAATTGTGCTCAAAACCAATGCTCTCCACTTCCAAATGGTGCGCAATGGCATAAATAACCCTATTTAAGCTCAGTTACACGTTCGCATTGAAAGGGACTGAGTTATTCACTTTTCCAGTTTTTATGCGTGCAAAATGCTTTTCAGAGCGAGAAATGCATCTTTTGACCCACAATGTGTTTTTGACCCTAACACGTGAATTATAGTCAAAACAACTGCTCTCCACTTCCAAATGGTGCGCGATGGCATAAATAACCCTATTTAAGCTCAGTTACACGTTTGCATTGAAAGGGACTGAGTTATCAACTTTTCCAGTTTTTATGCGTGCAAAATGCTTTTCAGAGCGAGAAAAGCATGTTTTGACCCACAATGTGTTTTTGACCCTAACACGTGAATTATAGTCAAAACAACTGCTCTCCACTTCCAAATGGTGCGCGATGGCATAAATAACCCTATTTAAGCTCAGTTACACGTTTGCATTGAAAGGGACTGAGTTATCAACTTTTCCAGTTTTTATGCGTGCAAAATGCTTTTCAGAGCGAGAAAAGCATGTTTTGACCCACAATGTGTTTTTGACCCTAACACGTGAATTATAGTCAAAACAACTGCTCTCCACTTCCAAATGGTGCGCGATGGCATAAATAACCCTATTTAAGCTCAGTTACACGTTTTCATTGAAAGTGACTGAGTTATTCACTTTTCCAGTTTTCATGCGTGCAAAGTGCTTTTCAGAGCGAGAGAATTACTTTTTGACCAAAAAGGTGCTTTTGACCCTAACACGTGAATTATAGTCAAAACAACTGCTCTCCACTTCCAAATGGTGCGCGATGGCATAAATAACCCTATTTAAGCTCAGTTACACGTTTGCATTGAAAGTGACTGAGTTATTCACTTTTCCAGTTTTTATGCGTGCAAAGTGCTTTTCAGAGCGAGAGAATCACTTTTTGACCAAAAAGGTGCTTTTGACCCTAACACGTGAATTATAGTCAAAACAACTGCTCTCCACTTCCAAATGGTGCGCGATGGCATAAATAACCCTACTTAAGCTCAGTTACACGTTTGCATTGAAAGGGACTGAGTTATCAACTTTTCCAGTTTTTATGCGTGCAAAATGCTTTTCAGAGCGAGAGAATCACTTTTTGACCAAAAATGTGTTTTTGACCCTGACACGTGAATTTTGCTCAAAACAAATGCTCTCCACTTCCAAATGGTGCGCAATGGCATAAATAACCCTATTTAAGCTCAGTTACACGTTTGCATTGAAAGTGACTGAGTTATTCACTTTTCCAGTTTTTATGCGTGCAAAATGCTTTTCAGAGAGAGAGAATCACTTTTGGACCAAAAATGTGTTTTTGACCCTGACACGTGAATTGTGCTCAAAACCAATGCTCTCCACTTCCAAATGGTGCGCAATGGCATAAATAACCCTATTTAAGCTCAGTTACACGTTCGCATTGAAAGGGACTGAGTTTTTCACTTTTCCAGTTTTTATGCATGCAAAATGCTTTTCAGAGCGAGAAAAGCATGTTTTGACCCACAATGTGTTTTTGACCCTAACACGTGAATTATGCTCAAAACCAATGCTCTCCACTTCCAAATGGTGCGCAATGGCATAAATAACCCTATTTAAGCTCAGTTACACGTTTGCATTGAAAGTGACTGAGTTATTCACTTTTCCAGTTTTTATGCGTGCAAAATGCTTTTCAGAGCGAGAAAAGCATCTTTTGACCCACAATGTGTTTTTGACCCTAACACGTGAATTATAGTCAAAACAACTGCTCTTCACTTCCAAATGGTGCGCGATGGCATAAATAACCCTATTTAAGCTCAGTTACACGTTTGCATTGAAAGGGACTGAGTTATCAACTTTTCCAGTTTTTATGCGTGCAAAATGCTTTTCAGAGCGAGAAAAGCATGTTTTGACCCACAATGTGTTTTTGACCCTAACACGTGAATTATAGTCAAAACAACTGCTCTCCACTTCCAAATGGTGCGCGATGGCATAAATAACCCTATTTAAGCTCAGTTACACGTTTTCATTGAAAGTGACTGAGTTATTCACTTTTCCAGTTTTTATGCGTGCAAAGTGCTTTTCAGAGCGAGAGAATTACTTTTTGACCAAAAAGGTGCTTTTGACCCTAACACGTGAATTATAGTCAAAACAACTGCTCTCCACTTCCAAATGGTGCGCGATGGCATAAATAACCCTATTTAAGCTCAGTTACACGTTTTCATTGAAAGTGACTGAGTTATTCACTTTTCCAGTTTTTATGCGTGCAAAGTGCTTTTCAGAGCGAGAGAATTACTTTTTGACCAAAAAGGTGCTTTTGACCCTAACACGTGAATTATAGTCAAAACAACTGCTCTCCACTTCCAAATGGTGCGCGATGGCATAAATAACCCTATTTAAGCTCAGTTACACGTTTGCATTGAAAGTGACTGAGTTATTCACTTTTCCAGTTTTTATGCGTGCAAAGTGCTTTTCAGAGCGAGAGAATTACTTTTTGACCAAAAAGGTGCTTTTGACCCTAACACGTGAATTATAGTCAAAACAACTGCTCTCCACTTCCAAATGGTGCGCGATGGCATAAATAACCCTATTTAAGCTCAGTTACACGTTTGCATTGAAAGTGACTGAGTTATTCACTTTTCCAGTTTTTATGCGTGCAAAGTGCTTTTCAGAGCGAGAGAATCACTTTTTGACCAAAAAGGTGCTTTTGACCCTAACACGTGAATTATAGTCAAAACAACTGCTCTCCACTTCCAAATGGTGCGCGATGGCATAAATAACCCTACTTAAGCTCAGTTACACGTTTGCATTGAAAGGGACTGAGTTATCAACTTTTCCAGTTTTTATGCGTGCAAAATGCTTTTCAGAGCGAGAGAATCACTTTTTGACCAAAAATGTGTTTTTGACCCTGACACGTGAATTTTGCTCAAAACAAATGCTCTCCACTTCCAAATGGTGCGCAATGGCATAAATAACCCTATTTAAGCTCAGTTACACGTTTGCATTGAAAGTGACTGAGTTATTCACTTTTCCAGTTTTTATGCGTGCAAAATGCTTTTCAGAGAGAGAGAATCACTTTTGGACCAAAAATGTGTTTTTGACCCTGACACGTGAATTGTGCTCAAAACCAATGCTCTCCACTTCCAAATGGTGCGCAATGGCATAAATAACCCTATTTAAGCTCAGTTACACGTTCGCATTGAAAGGGACTGAGTTTTTCACTTTTCCAGTTTTTATGCATGCAAAATGCTTTTCAGAGCGAGAAAAGCATGTTTTGACCCACAATGTGTTTTTGACCCTAACACGTGAATTATGCTCAAAACCAATGCTCTCCACTTCCAAATGGTGCGCAATGGCATAAATAACCCTATTTAAGCTCAGTTACACGTTTGCATTGAAAGTGACTGAGTTATTCACTTTTCCAGTTTTTATGCGTGCAAAATGCTTTTCAGAGCGAGAAAAGCATCTTTTGACCCACAATGTGTTTTTGACCCTAACACGTGAATTATAGTCAAAACAACTGCTCTTCACTTCCAAATGGTGCGCGATGGCATAAATAACCCTATTTAAGCTCAGTTACACGTTTGCATTGAAAGGGACTGAGTTATCAACTTTTCCAGTTTTTATGCGTGCAAAATGCTTTTCAGAGCGAGAAAAGCATGTTTTGACCCACAATGTGTTTTTGACCCTAACACGTGAATTATAGTCAAAACAACTGCTCTCCACTTCCAAATGGTGCGCGATGGCATAAATAACCCTATTTAAGCTCAGTTACACGTTTTCATTGAAAGTGACTGAGTTATTCACTTTTCCAGTTTTTATGCGTGCAAAGTGCTTTTCAGAGCGAGAGAATTACTTTTTGACCAAAAAGGTGCTTTTGACCCTAACACGTGAATTATAGTCAAAACAACTGCTCTCCACTTCCAAATGGTGCGCGATGGCATAAATAACCCTATTTAAGCTCAGTTACACGTTTTCATTGAAAGTGACTGAGTTATTCACTTTTCCAGTTTTTATGCGTGCAAAGTGCTTTTCAGAGCGAGAGAATTACTTTTTGACCAAAAAGGTGCTTTTGACCCTAACACGTGAATTATAGTCAAAACAACTGCTCTCCACTTCCAAATGGTGCGCGATGGCATAAATAACCCTATTTAAGCTCAGTTACACGTTTGCATTGAAAGTGACTGAGTTATTCACTTTTCCAGTTTTTATGCGTGCAAAGTGCTTTTCAGAGCGAGAGAATTACTTTTTGACCAAAAAGGTGCTTTTGACCCTAACACGTGAATTATAGTCAAAACAACTGCTCTCCACTTCCAAATGGTGCGCGATGGCATAAATAACCCTATTTAAGCTCAGTTACACGTTTGCATTGAAAGTGACTGAGTTATTCACTTTTCCAGTTTTTATGCGTGCAAAGTGCTTTTCAGAGCGAGAGAATCACTTTTTGACCAAAAAGGTGCTTTTGACCCTAACACGTGAATTATAGTCAAAACAACTGCTCTCCACTTCCAAATGGTGCGCGATGGCATAAATAACCCTACTTAAGCTCAGTTACACGTTTGCATTGAAAGGGACTGAGTTATCAACTTTTCCAGTTTTTATGCGTGCAAAATGCTTTTCAGAGCGAGAGAATCACTTTTTGACCAAAAATGTGTTTTTGACCCTGACACGTGAATTTTGCTCAAAACAAATGCTCTCCACTTCCAAATGGTGCGCAATGGCATAAATAACCCTATTTAAGCTCAGTTACACGTTTGCATTGAAAGTGACTGAGTTATTCACTTTTCCAGTTTTTATGCGTGCAAAATGCTTTTCAGAGAGAGAGAATCACTTTTGGACCAAAAATGTGTTTTTGACCCTGACACGTGAATTGTGCTCAAAACCAATGCTCTCCACTTCCAAATGGTGCGCAATGGCATAAATAACCCTATTTAAGCTCAGTTACACGTTCGCATTGAAAGGGACTGAGTTTTTCACTTTTCCAGTTTTTATGCATGCAAAATGCTTTTCAGAGCGAGAAAAGCATGTTTTGACCCACAATGTGTTTTTGACCCTAACACGTGAATTATGCTCAAAACCAATGCTCTCCACTTCCAAATGGTGCGCAATGGCATAAATAACCCTATTTAAGCTCAGTTACACGTTTGCATTGAAAGTGACTGAGTTATTCACTTTTCCAGTTTTTATGCGTGCAAAATGCTTTTCAGAGCGAGAAAAGCATCTTTTGACCCACAATGTGTTTTTGACCCTAACACGTGAATTATAGTCAAAACAACTGCTCTTCACTTCCAAATGGTGCGCGATGGCATAAATAACCCTATTTAAGCTCAGTTACACGTTTGCATTGAAAGGGACTGAGTTATCAACTTATCCAGTTTTTATGCGTGCAAAATGCTTTTCAGAGCGAGAAAAGCATGTTTTGACCCACAATGTGTTTTTGACCCTAACACGTGAATTATAGTCAAAACAACTGCTCTCCACTTCCAAATGGTGCGCGATGGCATAAATAACCCTATTTAAGCTCAGTTACACGTTTTCATTGAAAGTGACTGAGTTATTCACTTTTCCAGTTTTTATGCGTGCAAAGTGCTTTTCAGAGCGAGAGAATTACTTTTTGACCAAAAAGGTGCTTTTGACCCTAACACGTGAATTATAGTCAAAACAACTGCTCTCCACTTCCAAATGGTGCGCGATGGCATAAATAACCCTATTTAAGCTCAGTTACACGTTTGCATTGAAAGTGACTGAGTTATTCACTTTTCCAGTTTTTATGCGTGCAAAGTGCTTTTCAGAGCGAGAGAATTACTTTTTGACCAAAAAGGTGCTTTTGACCCTAACACGTGAATTATAGTCAAAACAACTGCTCTCCACTTCCAAATGGTGCGCGATGGCATAAATAACCCTATTTAAGCTCAGTTACACGTTTGCATTGAAAGTGACTGAGTTATTCACTTTTCCAGTTTTTATGCGTGCAAAGTGCTTTTCAGAGCGAGAGAATCACTTTTTGACCAAAAAGGTGCTTTTGACCCTAACACGTGAATTATAGTCAAAACAACTGCTCTCCACTTCCAAATGGTGCGCGATGGCATAAATAACCCTACTTAAGCTCAGTTACACGTTTGCATTGAAAGGGACTGAGTTATCAACTTTTCCAGTTTTTATGCGTGCAAAATGCTTTTCAGAGCGAGAGAATCACTTTTTGACCAAAAATGTGTTTTTGACCCTGACACGTGAATTTTGCTCAAAACAAATGCTCTCCACTTCCAAATGGTGCGCAATGGCATAAATAACCCTATTTAAGCTCAGTTACACGTTTGCATTGAAAGTGACTGAGTTATTCACTTTTCCAGTTTTTATGCGTGCAAAATGCTTTTCAGAGAGAGAGAATCACTTTTGGACCAAAAATGTGTTTTTGACCCTGACACGTGAATTGTGCTCAAAACCAATGCTCTCCACTTCCAAATGGTGCGCAATGGCATAAATAACCCTATTTAAGCTCAGTTACACGTTCGCATTGAAAGGGACTGAGTTTTTCACTTTTCCAGTTTTTATGCATGCAAAATGCTTTTCAGAGCGAGAAAAGCATGTTTTGACCCACAATGTGTTTTTGACCCTAACACGTGAATTATGCTCAAAACCAATGCTCTCCACTTCCAAATGGTGCGCAATGGCATAAATAACCCTATTTAAGCTCAGTTACACGTTTGCATTGAAAGTGACTGAGTTATTCACTTTTCCAGTTTTTATGCGTGCAAAATGCTTTTCAGAGCGAGAAAAGCATCTTTTGACCCACAATGTGTTTTTGACCCTAACACGTGAATTATAGTCAAAACAACTGCTCTTCACTTCCAAATGGTGCGCGATGGCATAAATAACCCTATTTAAGCTCAGTTACACGTTTGCATTGAAAGGGACTGAGTTATCAACTTTTCCAGTTTTTATGCGTGCAAAATGCTTTTCAGAGCGAGAAAAGCATGTTTTGACCCACAATGTGTTTTTGACCCTAACACGTGAATTATAGTCAAAACAACTGCTCTCCACTTCCAAATGGTGCGCGATGGCATAAATAACCCTATTTAAGCTCAGTTACACGTTTTCATTGAAAGTGACTGAGTTATTCACTTTTCCAGTTTTTATGCGTGCAAAGTGCTTTTCAGAGCGAGAGAATTACTTTTTGACCAAAAAGGTGCTTTTGACCCTAACACGTGAATTATAGTCAAAACAACTGCTCTCCACTTCCAAATGGTGCGCGATGGCATAAATAACCCTATTTAAGCTCAGTTACACGTTTGCATTGAAAGTGACTGAGTTATTCACTTTTCCAGTTTTTATGCGTGCAAAGTGCTTTTCAGAGCGAGAGAATCACTTTTTGACCAAAAAGGTGTTTTTGACCCTGACACGTGAATTTTGCTCAAAACAAATGCTCTCCACTTCCAAATGGTGCGCAATGGCATAAATAACCCTATTTAAGCTCAGTTACACGTTTGCATTGAAAGTGACTGAGTTATTCACTTTTCCAGTTTTTATGCGTGCAAAATGCTTTTCAGAGCGAGAGAATCACTTTTTGACCAAAAATGTGTTTTTGACCCTGACACGTGAATTGTGCTCAAAACCAATGCTCTCCACTTCCAAATGGTGCGCAATGGCATAAATAACCCTATTTAAGCTCAGTTACACGTTCGCATTGAAAGGGACTGAGTTTTTCACTTTTCCAGTTTTTATGCATGCAAAATGCTTTTCAGAGCGAGAAAAGCATGTTTTGACCCACAATGTGTTTTTGACCCTAACACGTGAATTATGCTCAAAACCAATGCTCTCCACTTCCAAATGGTGCGCAATGGCATAAATAACCCTATTTAAGCTCAGTTACACGTTCGCATTGAAAGGGACTGAGTTTTTCACTTTTCCAGTTTTTATGCATGCAAAATGCTTTTCAGAGCGAGAAAAGCATGTTTTGACCCACAATGTGTTTTTGACCCTAACACGTGAATTATGCTCAAAACCAATGCTCTCCACTTCCAAATGGTGCGCAATGGCATAAATAACCCTATTTAAGCTCAGTTACACGTTTGCATTGAAAGTGACTGAGTTATTCACTTTTCCAGTTTTTATGCGTGCAAAATGCTTTTCAGAGCGAGAAAAGCATGTTTTGACCAAAAATGTGTTTTTGACCCTGACACGTGAATTGTGCTCAAAACCAATGCTCTCCACTTCCAAATGGTGCGCAATGGCATAAATAACCCTATTTAAGCTCAGTTACACGTTCGCATTGAAAGGGACTGAGTTATTCACTTTTCCAGTTTTTATGCGTGCAAAATGCTTTTCAGAGCGAGAAATGCATCTTTTGACCCACAATGTGTTTTTGACCCTAACACGTGAATTATAGTCAAAACAACTGCTCTCCACTTCCAAATGGTGCGCGATGGCATAAATAACCCTATTTAAGCTCAGTTACACGTTTGCATTGAAAGGGACTGAGTTATCAACTTTTCCAGTTTTTATGCGTGCAAAATGCTTTTCAGAGCGAGAAAAGCATGTTTTGACCCACAATGTGTTTTTGACCCTAACACGTGAATTATAGTCAAAACAACTGCTCTCCACTTCCAAATGGTGCGCGATGGCATAAATAACCCTATTTAAGCTCAGTTACACGTTTGCATTGAAAGGGACTGAGTTATCAACTTTTCCAGTTTTTATGCGTGCAAAATGCTTTTCAGAGCGAGAAAAGCATGTTTTGACCCACAATGTGTTTTTGACCCTAACACGTGAATTATAGTCAAAACAACTGCTCTCCACTTCCAAATGGTGCGCGATGGCATAAATAACCCTATTTAAGCTCAGTTACACGTTTTCATTGAAAGTGACTGAGTTATTCACTTTTCCAGTTTTCATGCGTGCAAAGTGCTTTTCAGAGCGAGAGAATTACTTTTTGACCAAAAAGGTGCTTTTGACCCTAACACGTGAATTATAGTCAAAACAACTGCTCTCCACTTCCAAATGGTGCGCGATGGCATAAATAACCCTATTTAAGCTCAGTTACACGTTTGCATTGAAAGTGACTGAGTTATTCACTTTTCCAGTTTTTATGCGTGCAAAGTGCTTTTCAGAGCGAGAGAATCACTTTTTGACCAAAAAGGTGCTTTTGACCCTAACACGTGAATTATAGTCAAAACAACTGCTCTCCACTTCCAAATGGTGCGCGATGGCATAAATAACCCTACTTAAGCTCAGTTACACGTTTGCATTGAAAGGGACTGAGTTATCAACTTTTCCAGTTTTTATGCGTGCAAAATGCTTTTCAGAGCGAGAGAATCACTTTTTGACCAAAAATGTGTTTTTGACCCTGACACGTGAATTTTGCTCAAAACAAATGCTCTCCACTTCCAAATGGTGCGCAATGGCATAAATAACCCTATTTAAGCTCAGTTACACGTTTGCATTGAAAGTGACTGAGTTATTCACTTTTCCAGTTTTTATGCGTGCAAAATGCTTTTCAGAGCGAGAGAATCACTTTTTGACCAAAAATGTGTTTTTGACCCTGACACGTGAATTGTGCTCAAAACCAATGCTCTCCACTTCCAAATGGTGCGCAATGGCATAAATAACCCTATTTAAGCTCAGTTACACGTTCGCATTGAAAGGGACTGAGTTTTTCACTTTTCCAGTTTTTATGCATGCAAAATGCTTTTCAGAGCGAGAAAAGCATGTTTTGACCCACAATGTGTTTTTGACCCTAACACGTGAATTATGCTCAAAACCAATGCTCTCCACTTCCAAATGGTGCGCAATGGCATAAATAACCCTATTTAAGCTCAGTTACACGTTTGCATTGAAAGTGACTGAGTTATTCACTTTTCCAGTTTTTATGCGTGCAAAATGCTTTTCAGAGCGAGAAAAGCATCTTTTGACCCACAATGTGTTTTTGACCCTAACACGTGAATTATAGTCAAAACAACTGCTCTCCACTTCCAAATGGTGCGCGATGGCATAAATAACCCTATTTAAGCTCAGTTACACGTTTGCATTGAAAGGGACTGAGTTATCAACTTTTCCAGTTTTTATGCGTGCAAAATGCTTTTCAGAGCGAGAAAAGCATGTTTTGACCCACAATGTGTTTTTGACCCTAACACGTGAATTATAGTCAAAACAACTGCTCTCCACTTCCAAATGGTGCGCGATGGCATAAATAACCCTATTTAAGCTCAGTTACACGTTTGCATTGAAAGGGACTGAGTTATCAACTTTTCCAGTTTTTATGCGTGCAAAATGCTTTTCAGAGCGAGAAAAGCATGTTTTGACCCCTAATGTGTTTTTGACCCTAACACGTGAATTATAGTCAAAACAACTGCTCTCCACTTCCAAATGGTGCGCGATGGCATAAATAACCCTATTTAAGCTCAGTTACACGTTTGCATTGAAAGGGACTGAGTTATTCACTTTTCCAGTTTTTATGCGTGCAAAGTGCTTTTCAGAGCGAGAGAATCACTTTTTGACCAAAAAGGTGCTTTTGACCCTAACACGTGAATTATAGTCAAAACAACTGCTCTCCACTTCCAAATGGTGCGCGATGGCATAAATAACCCTATTTAAGCTCAGTTACACGTTTGCATTGAAAGTGACTGAGTTATTCACTTTTCCAGTTTTTATGCGTGCAAAATACTTTTCAGAGCGAGAAAAGCATGTTTTGACCCACAATGTGTTTTTGACCCTAACACGTGAATTATAGTCAAAACAACTGCTCTCCACTTCCAAATGGTGCGCGATGGCATAAATAACCCTATTTAAGCTCAGTTACACGTTTGCATTGAAAGGGACTGAGTTATCAACTTTTCCAGTTTTTATGCGTGCAAAATGCTTTTCAGAGCGAGAAAAGCATGTTTTGACCAAAAATGTGTTTTTGACCCTGACACGTGAATTGTGCTCAAAACCAATGCTCTCCACTTCCAAATGGTGCGCAATGGCATAAATAACTCTATTTAAGCTCAGTTACACGTTCGCATTGAAAGGGACTGAGTTATTCACTTTTCCAGTTTTTATGCGTGCAAAATGCTTTTCAGAGCGAGAAATGCATCTTTTGACCCACAATGTGTTTTTGACCCTAACACGTGAATTATAGTCAAAACAACTGCTCTCCACTTCCAAATGGTGCGCGATGGCATAAATAACCCTATTTAAGCTCAGTTACACGTTTGCATTGAAAGGGACTGAGTTATCAACTTTTCCAGTTTTTATGCGTGCAAAATGCTTTTCAGAGCGAGAAAAGCATGTTTTGACCCACAATGTGTTTTTGACCCTAACACGTGAATTATAGTCAAAACAACTGCTCTCCACTTCCAAATGGTGCGCGATGGCATAAATAACCCTATTTAAGCTCAGTTACACGTTTTCATTGAAAGTGACTGAGTTATTCACTTTTCCAGTTTTTATGCGTGCAAAGTGCTTTTCAGAGCGAGAGAATTACTTTTTGACCAAAAAGGTGCTTTTGACCCTAACACGTGAATTATAGTCAAAACAACTGCTCTCCACTTCCAAATGGTGCGCGATGGCATAAATAACCCTATTTAAGCTCAGTTACACGTTTGCATTGAAAGTGACTGAGTTATTCACTTTTCCAGTTTTTATGCGTGCAAAATGCTTTTCAGAGCGAGAGAATCACTTTTTGACCAAAAATGTGTTTTTGACCCTGACACGTGAATTGTGCTCAAAACCAATGCTCTCCACTTCCAAATGGTGCGCAATGGCATAAATAACCCTATTTAAGCTCAGTTACACGTTCGCATTGAAAGGGACTGAGTTTTTCACTTTTCCAGTTTTTATGCATGCAAAATGCTTTTCAGAGCGAGAAAAGCATGTTTTGACCCACAATGTGTTTTTGACCCTAACACGTGAATTATGCTCAAAACCAATGCTCTCCACTTCCAAATGGTGCGCAATGGCATAAATAACCCTATTTAAGCTCAGTTACACGTTTGCATTGAAAGTGACTGAGTTATTCACTTTTCCAGTTTTTATGCGTGCAAAATGCTTTTCAGAGCGAGAAAAGCATCTTTTGACCCACAATGTGTTTTTGACCCTAACACGTGAATTATAGTCAAAACAACTGCTCTCCACTTCCAAATGGTGCGCGATGGCATAAATAACCCTATTTAAGCTCAGTTACACGTTTGCATTGAAAGGGACTGAGTTATCAACTTTTCCAGTTTTTATGCGTGCAAAATGCTTTTCAGAGCGAGAAAAGCATGTTTTGACCCACAATGTGTTTTTGACCCTAACACGTGAATTATAGTCAAAACAACTGCTCTCCACTTCCAAATGGTGCGCGATGGCATAAATAACCCTATTTAAGCTCAGTTACACGTTTGCATTGAAAGGGACTGAGTTATCAACTTTTCCAGTTTTTATGCGTGCAAAATGCTTTTCAGAGCGAGAAAAGCATGTTTTGACCCACAATGTGTTTTTGATCCTAACACGTGAATTATAGTCAAAACAACTGCTCTCCACTTCCAAATGGTGCGCGATGGCATAAATAACCCTATTTAAGCTCAGTTACACGTTTGCATTGAAAGGGACTGAGTTATCAACTTTTCCAGTTTTTATGCGTGCAAAATGCTTTTCAGAGCGAGAAAAGCATGTTTTGACCCACAATGTGTTTTTGACCCTAACACGTGAATTATAGTCAAAACAACTGCTCTCCACTTCCAAATGGTGCGCGATGGCATAAATAACCCTATTTAAGCTCAGTTACACGTTTGCATTGAAAGGGACTGAGTTATCAACTTTTCCAGTTTTTATGCGTGCAAAATGCTTTTCAGAGCGAGAAAAGCATGTTTTGACCCACAATGTGTTTTTGACCCTAACACGTGAATTATAGTCAAAACAACTGCTCTCCACTTCCAAATGGTGCGCGATGGCATAAATAACCCTATTTAAGCTCAGTTACACGTTTGCATTGAAAGGGACTGAGTTATCAACTTTTCCAGTTTTTATGCGTGCAAAATGCTTTTCAGAGCGAGAAAAGCATGTTTTGACCCACAATGTGTTTTTGACCCTAACACGTGAATTATAGTCAAAACAACTGCTCTCCACTTCCAAATGGTGCGCGATGGCATAAATAACCCTATTTAAGCTCAGTTACACGTTTGCATTGAAAGGGACTTAGTTATCAACTTTTCCAGTTTTTATGCGTGCAAAATGCTTTTCAGAGCGAGAAAAGCATGTTTTGACCCACAATGTGTTTTTGACCCTAACACGTGAATTATAGTCAAAACAACTGCTCTCCACTTCCAAATGGTGCGCGATGGCATAAATAACCCTATTTAAGCTCAGTTACACGTTTGCATTGAAAGGGACTGAGTTATCAACTTTTCCAGTTTTTATGCGTGCAAAATGCTTTTCAGAGCGAGAAAAGCATGTTTTGACCCACAATGTGTTTTTGACCCTAACACGTGAATTATAGTCAAAACAACTGCTCTCCACTTCCAAATGGTGCGCGATGGCATAAATAACCCTATTTAAGCTCAGTTACACGTTTGCATTGAAAGGGACTTAGTTATCAACTTTTCCAGTTTTTATGCGTGCAAAATGCTTTTCAGAGCGAGAAAAG
This sequence comes from Micromesistius poutassou, assembly GCF_964030765.1. Lineage (NCBI taxonomy): Eukaryota > Metazoa > Chordata > Actinopteri > Gadiformes > Gadidae > Micromesistius > Micromesistius poutassou. The sequence continues at coordinate 10,928,218 of NC_140288.1, forward strand.
CATGTTTTGACCCACAATGTGTTTTTGACCCTAACACGTGAATTATAGTCAAAACAACTGCTCTCCACTTCCAAATGGTGCGCGATGGCATAAATAACCCTATTTAAGCTCAGTTACACGTTTGCATTGAAAGGGACTGAGTTATCAACTTTTCCAGTTTTTATGCGTGCAAAATGCTTTTCAGAGCGAGAAAAGCATGTTTTGACCCACAATGTGTTTTTGACCCTAACACGTGAATTATAGTCAAAACAACTGCTCTCCACTTCCAAATGGTGCGCGATGGCATAAATAACCCTATTTAAGCTCAGCTACACGTTTGCATTGAAAGGGACTGAGTTATCAACTTTTCCAGTTTTTATGCGTGCAAAATGCTTTTCAGAGCGAGAGAATCACTTTTTGACCAAAAATGTGTTTTTGACCCTGACACGTGAATTTTGCTCAAAACAAATGCTCTCCACTTCCAAATGGTGCGCAATGGCATAAATAACCCTATTTAAGCTCAGTTACACGTTTGCATTGAAAGTGACTGAGTTATTCACTTTTCCAGTTTTTATGCGTGCAAAATGCTTTTCAGAGCGAGAGAATCACTTTTTGACCAAAAATGTGTTTTTGACCCTGACACGTGAATTGTGCTCAAAACCAATGCTCTCCACTTCCAAATGGTGCGCAATGGCATAAATAACCCTATTTAAGCTCAGTTACACGTTCGCATTGAAAGGGACTGAGTTTTTCACTTTTCCAGTTTTTATGCATGCAAAATGCTTTTCAGAGCGAGAAAAGCATGTTTTGACCCACAATGTGTTTTTGACCCTAACACGTGAATTATGCTCAAAACCAATGCTCTCCACTTCCAAATGGTGCGCAATGGCATAAATAACCCTATTTAAGCTCAGTTACACGTTTGCATTGAAAGTGACTGAGTTATTCACTTTTCCAGTTTTTATGCGTGCAAAATGCTTTTCAGAGCGAGAAAAGCATCTTTTGACCCACAATGTGTTTTTGACCCTAACACGTGAATTATAGTCAAAACAACTGCTCTCCACTTCCAAATGGTGCGCGATGGCATAAATAACCCTATTTAAGCTCAGTTACACGTTTGCATTGAAAGGGACTGAGTTATCAACTTTTCCAGTTTTTATGCGTGCAAAATGCTTTTCAGAGCGAGAAAAGCATGTTTTGACCCACAATGTGTTTTTGACCCTAACACGTGAATTATAGTCAAAACAACTGCTCTCCACTTCCAAATGGTGCGCGATGGCATAAATAACCCTATTTAAGCTCAGTTACACGTTTGCATTGAAAGGGACTGAGTTATCAACTTTTCCAGTTTTTATGCGTGCAAAATGCTTTTCAGAGCGAGAAAAGCATGTTTTGACCCACAATGTGTTTTTGACCCTAACACGTGAATTATAGTCAAAACAACTGCTCTCCACTTCCAAATGGTGCGCGATGGCATAAATAACCCTATTTAAGCTCAGTTACACGTTTGCATTGAAAGTGACTGAGTTATTCACTTTTCCAGTTTTTATGCGTGCAAAGTGCTTTTCAGAGCGAGAGAATCACTTTTTGACCAAAAAGGTGCTTTTGACCCTAACACGTGAATTATAGTCAAAACAACTGCTCTCCACTTCCAAATGGTGCGCGATGGCATAAATAACCCTACTTAAGCTCAGTTACACGTTTGCATTGAAAGGGACTGAGTTATCAACTTTTCCAGTTTTTATGCGTGCAAAATGCTTTTCAGAGCGAGAGAATCACTTTTTGACCAAAAATGTGTTTTTGACCCTGACACGTGAATTTTGCTCAAAACAAATGCTCTCCACTTCCAAATGGTGCGCAATGGCATAAATAACCCTATTTAAGCTCAGTTACACGTTTGCATTGAAAGTGACTGAGTTATTCACTTTTCCAGTTTTTATGCGTGCAAAATGCTTTTCAGAGCGAGAGAATCACTTTTTGACCAAAAATGTGTTTTTGACCCTGACACGTGAATTGTGCTCAAAACCAATGCTCTCCACTTCCAAATGGTGCGCAATGGCATAAATAACCCTATTTAAGCTCAGTTACACGTTCGCATTGAAAGGGACTGAGTTTTTCACTTTTCCAGTTTTTATGCATGCAAAATGCTTTTCAGAGCGAGAAAAGCATGTTTTGACCCACAATGTGTTTTTGACCCTAACACGTGAATTATAGTCAAAACAACTGCTCTCCACTTCCAAATGGTGCGCGATGGCATAAATAACCCTATTTAAGCTCAGTTACACGTTTGCATTGAAAGTGACTGAGTTATTCACTTTTCCAGTTTATATGCGTGCAAAATGCTTTTCAGAGCGAGAAAAGCATCTTTTGACCCACAATGTGTTTTTGACCCTAACACGTGAATTATAGTCAAAACAACTGCTCTCCACTTCCAAATGGTGCGCGATGGCATAAATAACCCTATTTAAGCTCAGTTACACGTTTGCATTGAAAGTGACTGAGTTATTCACTTTTCCAGTTTTTATGCGTGCAAAGTGCTTTTCAGAGCGAGAGAATCACTTTTGACCAAAAAGGTGCTTTTGACCCTAACACGTGAATTATAGTCAAAACAACTGCTCTCCACTTCCAAATGGTGCGCGATGGCATAAATAACCCTATTTAAGCTCAGTTACACGTTTGCATTGAAAGGGACTGAGTTATCAACTTTTCCAGTTTTTATGCGTGCAAAATGCTTTTCAGAGCGAGAGAATCACTTTTTGACCAAAAATGTGTTTTTGACCCTGACACGTGAATTTTGCTCAAAACAAATGCTCTCCACTTCCAAATGGTGCGCAATGGCATAAATAACCCTATTTAAGCTCAGTTACACGTTTGCATTGAAAGTGACTGAGTTATTCACTTTTCCAGTTTTTATCCGTGCAAAATGCTTTTCAGAGCGAGAAAAGCATGTTTTGACCCACAATGTGTTTTTGACCCTAACACGTGAATTATAGTCAAAACAACTGCTCTCCACTTCCAAATGGTGCGCGATGGCATAAATAACCCTATTTAAGCTCGGTTACACGTTTGCATTGAAAGGGACTGAGTTATCAACTTTTCCAGTTTTTATGCGTGCAAAATGCTTTTCAGAGCGAGAAAAGCATGTTTTGACCCACAATGTGTTTTTGACCCTAACACGTGAATTATAGTCAAAACAACTGCTCTCCACTTCCAAATGGTGCGCATTGGCATAAATAACCCTATTTAAGCTCAGTTACACGTTTGCATTGAAAGTGACTGAGTTATTCACTTTTCCAGTTTTTATGCGTGCAAAGTGCTTTTCAGAGCGAGAGAATCACTTTTTGACCAAAAAGGTGCTTTTGACCCTAACACGTGAATTATAGTCAAAACAACTGCTCTCCACTTCCAAATGGTGCGCGATGGCATAAATAACCCTATTTAAGCTCAGTTACACGTTTGCATTGAAAGGGACTGAGTTATCAACTTTTCCAGTTTTTATGCGTGCAAAATGCTTTTCAGAGCGAGAAAAGCATGTTTTGACCCACAATGTGTTTTTGATCCTAACACGTGAATTATAGTCAAAACAACTGCTCTCCACTTCCAAATGGTGCGCGATGGCATAAATAACCCTATTTAAGCTCAGTTACACGTTTGCATTGAAAGGGACTGAGTTATCAACTTTTCCAGTTTTTATGCGTGCAAAATGCTTTTCAGAGCGAGAAAAGCATGTTTTGACCCACAATGTGTTTTTGACCCTAACACGTGAATTATAGTCAAAACAACTGCTCTCCACTTCCAAATGGTGCGCGATGGCATAAATAACCCTATTTAAGCTCAGTTACACGTTTGCATTGAAAGGGACTGAGTTATCAACTTTTCCAGTTTTTATGCGTGCAAAATGCTTTTCAGAGCGAGAAAAGCATGTTTTGACCCACAATGTGTTTTTGACCCTAACACGTGAATTATAGTCAAAACAACTGCTCTCCACTTCCAAATGGTGCGCGATGGCATAAATAACCCTATTTAAGCTCAGTTACACGTTTGCATTGAAAGGGACTGAGTTATCAACTTTTCCAGTTTTTATGCGTGCAAAATGCTTTTCAGAGCGAGAGAATCACTTTTTGACCAAAAATGTGTTTTTGACCCTGACACGTGAATTTTGCTCAAAACAAATGCTCTCCACTTCCAAATGGTGCGCAATGGCATAAATAACCCTATTTAAGCTCAGTTACACGTTTGCATTGAAAGTGACTGAGTTATTCACTTTTCCAGTTTTTATGCGTGCAAAATGCTTTTCAGAGCGAGAGAATCACTTTTTGACCAAAAATGTGTTTTTGACCCTGACACGTGAATTGTGCTCAAAACCAATGCTCTCCACTTCCAAATGGTGCGCAATGGCATAAATAACCCTATTTAAGCTCAGTTACACGTTCGCATTGAAAGGGACTGAGTTTTTCACTTTTCCAGTTTTTATGCATGCAAAATGCTTTTCAGAGCGAGAAAAGCATGTTTTGACCCACAATGTGTTTTTGACCCTAACACGTGAATTATGCTCAAAACCAATGCTCTCCACTTCCAAATGGTGCGCAATGGCATAAATAACCCTATTTAAGCTCAGTTACACGTTCGCATTGAAAGGGACTGAGTTTTTCACTTTTCCAGTTTTTATGCATGCAAAATGCTTTTCAGAGCGAGAAAAGCATGTTTTGACCCACAATGTGTTTTTGACCCTAACACGTGAATTATAGTCAAAACAACTGCTCTCCACTTCCAAATGGTGCGCGATGGCATAAATAACCCTATTTAAGCTCAGTTACACGTTTGCATTGAAAGTGACTGAGTTATTCACTTTTCCAGTTTATATGCGTGCAAAATGCTTTTCAGAGCGAGAAAAGCATCTTTTGACCCACAATGTGTTTTTGACCCTAACACGTGAATTATAGTCAAAACAACTGCTCTCCACTTCCAAATGGTGCGCGATGGCATAAATAACCCTATTTAAGCTCGGTTACACGTTTGCATTGAAAGGGACTGAGTTATCAACTTTTCCAGTTTTTATGCGTGCAAAATGCTTTTCAGAGCGAGAAAAGCATGTTTTGACCCACAATGTGTTTTTGACCCTAACACGTGAATTATAGTCAAAACAACTGCTCTCCACTTCCAAATGGTGCGCATTGGCATAAATAACCCTATTTAAGCTCAGTTACACGTTTGCATTGAAAGTGACTGAGTTATTCACTTTTCCAGTTTTTATGCGTGCAAAGTGCTTTTCAGAGCGAGAGAATCACTTTTTGACCAAAAAGGTGCTTTTGACCCTAACACGTGAATTATAGTCAAAACAACTGCTCTCCACTTCCAAATGGTGCGCGATGGCATAAATAACCCTATTTAAGCTCAGTTACACGTTTGCATTGAAAGGGACTGAGTTATCAACTTTTCCAGTTTTTATGCGTGCAAAATGCTTTTCAGAGCGAGAAAAGCATGTTTTGACCCACAATGTGTTTTTGATCCTAACACGTGAATTATAGTCAAAACAACTGCTCTCCACTTCCAAATGGTGCGCGATGGCATAAATAACCCTATTTAAGCTCAGTTACATGTTTGCATTGAAAGGGACTGAGTTATCAACTTTTCCAGCTTTTATGCGTGCAAAATGCTTTTCAGAGCGAGAAAAGCATGTTTTGACCCACAATGTGTTTTTGACCCTAACACGTGAATTATAGTCAAAACAACTGCTCTCCACTTCCAAATGGTGCGCGATGGCATAAATAACCCTATTTAAGCTCAGTTACATGTTTGCATTGAAAGGGACTGAGTTATCAACTTTTCCAGTTTTTATGCGTGCAAAATGCTTTTCAGAGCGAGAAAAGCATGTTTTGACCCACAATGTGTTTTTGACCCTAACACGTGAATTATAGTCAAAACAACTGCTCTCCACTTCCAAATGGTGCGCGATGGCATAAATAACCCTATTTAAGCTCAGTTACACGTTTGCATTGAAAGTGACTGAGTTATTCACTTTTCCAGTTTTTATGCGTGCAAAGTGCTTTTCAGAGCGAGAGAATCACTTTTTGACCAAAAAGGTGCTTTTGACCCTAACACGTGAATTATAGTCAAAACAACTGCTCTCCACTTCCAAATGGTGCGCGATGGCATAAATAACCCTATTTAAGCTCAGTTACACGTTTGCATTGAAAGGGACTGAGTTATCAACTTTTCCAGTTTTTATGCGTGCAAAATGCTTTTCAGAGCGAGAAAAGCATGTTTTGACCCACAATGTGTTTTTGACCCTAACACGTGAATTATAGTCAAAACAACTGCTCTCCACTTCCAAATGGTGCGCGATGGCATAAATAACCCTATTTAAGCTCAGTTACACGTTTGCATTGAAAGTGACTGAGTTATTCACTTTTCCAGTTTTTATGCGTGCAAAGTGCTTTTCAGAGCGAGAGAATCACTTTTTGACCAAAAAGGTGCTTTTGACCCTAACACGTGAATTATAGTCAAAACAACTGCTCTCCACTTCCAAATGGTGCGCGATGGCATAAATAACCCTATTTAAGCTCAGTTACACGTTTGCATTGAAAGGGACTGAGTTATCAACTTTTCCAGTTTTTATGCGTGCAAAATGCTTTTCAGAGCGAGAAAAGCATGTTTTGACCCACAATGTGTTTTTGACCCTAACACGTGAATTATAGTCAAAACAACTGCTCTCCACTTCCAAATGGTGCGCGATGGCATAAATAACCCTATTTAAGCTCAGTTACACGTTTGCATTGAAAGTGACTGAGTTATTCACTTTTCCAGTTTATATGCGTGCAAAATGCTTTTCAGAGCGAGAAAAGCATCTTTTGACCCACAATGTGTTTTTGACCCTAACACGTGAATTATAGTCAAAACAACTGCTCTCCACTTCCAAATGGTGCGCGATGGCATAAATAACCCTATTTAAGCTCAGTTACACGTTTGCATTGAAAGTGACTGAGTTATTCACTTTTCCAGTTTTTATGCGTGCAAAGTGCTTTTCAGAGCGAGAGAATCACTTTTTGACCAAAAAGGTGCTTTTGACCCTAACACGTGAATTATAGTCAAAACAACTGCTCTCCACTTCCAAATGGTGCGCGATGGCATAAATAACCCTATTTAAGCTCAGTTACATGTTTGCATTGAAAGGGACTGAGTTATCAACTTTTCCAGTTTTTATGCGTGCAAAATGCTTTTCAGAGCGAGAAAAGCATGTTTTGACCCACAATGTGTTTTTGACCCTAACACGTGAATTATAGTCAAAACAACTGCTCTCCACTTCCAAATGGTGCGCGATGGCATAAATAACCCTATTTAAGCTCAGTTACATGTTTGCATTGAAAGGGACTGAGTTATCAACTTTTCCAGTTTTTATGCGTGCAAAATGCTTTTCAGAGCGAGAAAAGCATGTTTTGACCCACAATGTGTTTTTGACCCTAACACGTGAATTATAGTCAAAACAACTGCTCTCCACTTCCAAATGGTGCGCGATGGCATAAATAACCCTATTTAAGCTCAGTTACACGTTTGCATTGAAAGTGACTGAGTTATTCACTTTTCCAGTTTTTATGCGTGCAAAGTGCTTTTCAGAGCGAGAGAATCACTTTTTGACCAAAAAGGTGCTTTTGACCCTAACACGTGAATTATAGTCAAAACAACTGCTCTCCACTTCCAAATGGTGCGCGATGGCATAAATAACCCTATTTAAGCTCAGTTACATGTTTGCATTGAAAGGGACTGAGTTATCAACTTTTCCAGTTTTTATGCGTGCAAAATGCTTTTCAGAGCGAGAAAAGCATGTTTTGACCCACAATGTGTTTTTGACCCTAACACGTGAATTATAGTCAAAACAACTGCTCTCCACTTCCAAATGGTGCGCGATGGCATAAATAACCCTATTTAAGCTCAGTTACACGTTTGCATTGAAAGTGACTGAGTTATTCACTTTTCCAGTTTTTATGCGTGCAAAGTGCTTTTCAGAGCGAGAGAATCACTTTTTGACCAAAAAGGTGCTTTTGACCCTAACACGTGAATTATAGTCAAAACAACTGCTCTCCACTTCCAAATGGTGCGCGATGGCATAAATAACCCTATTTAAGCTCAGTTACACGTTTGCATTGAAAGGGACTGAGTTATCAACTTTTCCAGTTTTTATGCGTGCAAAATGCTTTTCAGAGCGAGAAAAGCATGTTTTGACCCACAATGTGTTTTTGACCCTAACACGTGAATTATAGTCAAAACAACTGCTCTCCACTTCCAAATGGTGCGCGATGGCATAAATAACCCTATTTAAGCTCAGTTACACGTTTGCATTGAAAGGGACTGAGTTATCAACTTTTCCAGTTTTTATGCGTGCAAAATGCTTTTCAGAGCGAGAAAAGCATGTTTTGACCCACAATGTGTTTTTGACCCTAACACGTGAATTATAGTCAAAACAACTGCTCTCCACTTCCAAATGGTGCGCGATGGCATAAATAACCCTATTTAAGCTCAGTTACACGTTTGCATTGAAAGGGACTGAGTTATCAACTTTTCCAGTTTTTATGCGTGCAAAATGCTTTTCAGAGCGAGAGAATCACTTTTTGACCAAAAATGTGTTTTTGACCCTGACACGTGAATTTTGCTCAAAACAAATGCTCTCCACTTCCAAATGGTGCGCAATGGCATAAATAACCCTATTTAAGCTCAGTTACACGTTTGCATTGAAAGTGACTGAGTTATTCACTTTTCCAGTTTTTATGCGTGCAAAATGCTTTTCAGAGCGAGAGAATCACTTTTTGACCAAAAATGTGTTTTTGACCCTGACACGTGAATTGTGCTCAAAACCAATGCTCTCCACTTCCAAATGGTGCGCAATGGCATAAATAACCCTATTTAAGCTCAGTTACACGTTCGCATTGAAAGGGACTGAGTTTTTCACTTTTCCAGTTTTTATGCATGCAAAATGCTCTTCAGAGCGAGAAAAGCATGTTTTGACCCACAATGTGTTTTTGACCCTAACACGTGAATTATGCTCAAAACCAATGCTCTCCACTTCCAAATGGTGCGCAATGGCATAAATAACCCTATTTAAGCTCAGTTACACGTTCGCATTGAAAGGGACTGAGTTTTTCACTTTTCCAGTTTTTATGCATGCAAAATGCTTTTCAGAGCGAGAAAAGCATGTTTTGACCCACAATGTGTTTTTGACCCTAACACGTGAATTATAGTCAAAACAACTGCTCTCCACTTCCAAATGGTGCGCGATGGCATAAATAACCCTATTTAAGCTCAGTTACACGTTTGCATTGAAAGTGACTGAGTTATTCACTTTTCCAGTTTATATGCGTGCAAAATGCTTTTCAGAGCGAGAAAAGCATCTTTTGACCCACAATGTGTTTTTGACCCTAACACGTGAATTATAGTCAAAACAACTGCTCTCCACTTCCAAATGGTGCGCGATGGCATAAATAACCCTATTTAAGCTCAGTTACACGTTTGCATTGAAAGTGACTGAGTTATTCACTTTTCCAGTTTTTATGCGTGCAAAGTGCTTTTCAGAGCGAGAGAATCACTTTTTGACCAAAAAGGTGCTTTTGACCCTAACACGTGAATTATAGTCAAAACAACTGCTCTCCACTTCCAAATGGTGCGCGATGGCATAAATAACCCTATTTAAGCTCAGTTACACGTTTGCATTGAAAGGGACTGAGTTATCAACTTTTCCAGTTTTTATGCGTGCAAAATGCTTTTCAGAGCGAGAGAATCACTTTTTGACCAAAAATGTGTTTTTGACCCTGACACGTGAATTTTGCTCAAAACAAATGCTCTCCACTTCCAAATGGTGCGCAATGGCATAAATAACCCTATTTAAGCTCAGTTACACGTTTGCATTGAAAGTGACTGAGTTATTCACTTTTCCAGTTTTTATGCGTGCAAAATGCTTTTCAGAGCGAGAAAAGCATGTTTTGACCCACAATGTGTTTTTGACCCTAACACGTGAATTATAGTCAAAACAACTGCTCTCCACTTCCAAATGGTGCGCGATGGCATAAATAACCCTATTTAAGCTCGGTTACACGTTTGCATTGAAAGGGACTGAGTTATCAACTTTTCCAGTTTTTATGCGTGCAAAATGCTTTTCAGAGCGAGAAAAGCATGTTTTGACCCATAATGTGTTTTTGACCCTAACACGTGAATTATAGTCAAAACAACTGCTCTCCACTTCCAAATGGTGCGCATTGGCATAAATAACCCTATTTAAGCTCAGTTACACGTTTGCATTGAAAGTGACTGAGTTATTCACTTTTCCAGTTTTTATGCGTGCAAAGTGCTTTTCAGAGCGAGAGAATCACTTTTTGACCAAAAAGGTGCTTTTGACCCTAACACGTGAATTATAGTCAAAACAACTGCTCTCCACTTCCAAATGGTGCGCGATGGCATAAATAACCCTATTTAAGCTCAGTTACACGTTTGCATTGAAAGGGACTGAGTTATCAACTTTTCCAGTTTTTATGCGTGCAAAATGCTTTTCAGAGCGAGAGAATCACTTTTTGACCAAAAATGTGTTTTTGACCCTGACACGTGAATTGTGCTCAAAACCAATGCTCTCCACTTCCAAATGGTGCGCAATGGCATAAATAACCCTATTTAAGCTCAGTTACACGTTCGCATTGAAAGGGACTGAGTTTTTCACTTTTCCAGTTTTTATGCATGCAAAATGCTTTTCAGAGCGAGAAAAGCATGTTTTGACCCACAATGTGTTTTTGACCCTAACACGTGAATTATGCTCAAAACCAATGCTCTCCACTTCCAAATGGTGCGCAATGGCATAAATAACCCTATTTAAGCTCAGTTACACGTTCGCATTGAAAGGGACTGAGTTTTTCACTTTTCCAGTTTTTATGCATGCAAAATGCTTTTCAGAGCGAGAAAAGCATGTTTTGACCCACAATGTGTTTTTGACCCTAACACGTGAATTATGCTCAAAACCAATGCTCTCCACTTCCAAATGGTGCGCAATGGCATAAATAACCCTATTTAAGCTCAGTTACACGTTCGCATTGAAAGGGACTGAGTTTTTCACTTTTCCAGTTTTTATGCATGCAAAATGCTTTTCAGAGCGAGAAAAGCATGTTTTGACCCACAATGTGTTTTTGACCCTAACACGTGAATTATAGTCAAAACAACTGCTCTCCACTTCCAAATGGTGCGCGATGGCATAAATAACCCTATTTAAGCTCAGTTACACGTTTGCATTGAAAGTGACTGAGTTATTCACTTTTCCAGTTTATATGCGTGCAAAATGCTTTTCAGAGCGAGAAAAGCATCTTTTGACCCACAATGTGTTTTTGACCCTAACACGTGAATTATAGTCAAAACAACTGCTCTCCACTTCCAAATGGTGCGCGATGGCATAAATAACCCTATTTAAGCTCGGTTACACGTTTGCATTGAAAGGGACTGAGTTATCAACTTTTCCAGTTTTTATGCGTGCAAAATGCTTTTCAGAGCGAGAAAAGCATGTTTTGACCCACAATGTGTTTTTGACCCTAACACGTGAATTATAGTCAAAACAACTGCTCTCCACTTCCAAATGGTGCGCATTGGCATAAATAACCCTATTTAAGCTCAGTTACACGTTTGCATTGAAAGTGACTGAGTTATTCACTTTTCCAGTTTTTATGCGTGCAAAGTGCTTTTCAGAGCGAGAGAATCACTTTTTGACCAAAAAGGTGCTTTTGACCCTAACACGTGAATTATAGTCAAAACAACTGCTCTCCACTTCCAAATGGTGCGCGATGGCATAAATAACCCTATTTAAGCTCAGTTACACGTTTGCATTGAAAGGGACTGAGTTATCAACTTTTCCAGTTTTTATGCGTGCAAAATGCTTTTCAGAGCGAGAAAAGCATGTTTTGACCCACAATGTGTTTTTGATCCTAACACGTGAATTATAGTCAAAACAACTGCTCTCCACTTCCAAATGGTGCGCGATGGCATAAATAACCCTATTTAAGCTCAGTTACACGTTTGCATTGAAAGGGACTGAGTTATCAACTTTTCCAGTTTTTATGCGTGCAAAATGCTTTTCAGAGCGAGAAAAGCATGTTTTGACCCACAATGTGTTTTTGACCCTAACACGTGAATTATAGTCAAAACAACTGCTCTCCACTTCCAAATGGTGCGCGATGGCATAAATAACCCTATTTAAGCTCAGTTACACGTTTGCATTGAAAGTGACTGAGTTATTCACTTTTCCAGTTTTTATGCGTGCAAAGTGCTTTTCAGAGCGAGAGAATCACTTTTTGACCAAAAAGGTGCTTTTGACCCTAACACGTGAATTATAGTCAAAACAACTGCTCTCCACTTCCAAATGGTGCGCGATGGCATAAATAACCCTATTTAAGCTCAGTTACACGTTTGCATTGAAAGGGACTGAGTTATCAACTTTTCCAGTTTTTATGCGTGCAAAATGCTTTTCAGAGCGAGAAAAGCATGTTTTGACCCACAATGTGTTTTTGACCCTAACACGTGAATTATAGTCAAAACAACTGCTCTCCACTTCCAAATGGTGCGCATTGGCATAAATAACCCTATTTAAGCTCAGTTACACGTTTGCATTGAAAGTGACTGAGTTATTCACTTTTCCAGTTTTTATGCGTGCAAAGTGCTTTTCAGAGCGAGAGAATCACTTTTTGACCAAAAAGGTGCTTTTGACCCTAACACGTGAATTATAGTCAAAACAACTGCTCTCCACTTCCAAATGGTGCGCGATGGCATAAATAACCCTATTTAAGCTCAGTTACACGTTTGCATTGAAAGGGACTGAGTTATCAACTTTTCCAGTTTTTATGCGTGCAAAATGCTTTTCAGAGCGAGAGAATCACTTTTTGACCAAAAATGTGTTTTTGACCCTGACACGTGAATTGTGCTCAAAACCAATGCTCTCCACTTCCAAATGGTGCGCAATGGCATAAATAACCCTATTTAAGCTCAGTTACACGTTCGCATTGAAAGGGACTGAGTTTTTCACTTTTCCAGTTTTTATGCATGCAAAATGCTTTTCAGAGCGAGAAAAGCATGTTTTGACCCACAATGTGTTTTTGACCCTAACACGTGAATTATGCTCAAAACCAATGCTCTCCACTTCCAAATGGTGCGCAATGGCATAAATAACCCTATTTAAGCTCAGTTACACGTTCGCATTGAAAGGGACTGAGTTTTTCACTTTTCCAGTTTTTATGCATGCAAAATGCTTTTCAGAGCGAGAAAAGCATGTTTTGACCCACAATGTGTTTTTGACCCTAACACGTGAATTATGCTCAAAACCAATGCTCTCCACTTCCAAATGGTGCGCAATGGCATAAATAACCCTATTTAAGCTCAGTTACACGTTCGCATTGAAAGGGACTGAGTTTTTCACTTTTCCAGTTTTTATGCATGCAAAATGCTTTTCAGAGCGAGAAAAGCATGTTTTGACCCACAATGTGTTTTTGACCCTAACACGTGAATTATAGTCAAAACAACTGCTCTCCACTTCCAAATGGTGCGCGATGGCATAAATAACCCTATTTAAGCTCAGTTACACGTTTGCATTGAAAGTGACTGAGTTATTCACTTTTCCAGTTTATATGCGTGCAAAATGCTTTTCAGAGCGAGAAAAGCATCTTTTGACCCACAATGTGTTTTTGACCCTAACACGTGAATTATAGTCAAAACAACTGCTCTCCACTTCCAAATGGTGCGCGATGGCATAAATAACCCTATTTAAGCTCGGTTACACGTTTGCATTGAAAGGGACTGAGTTATCAACTTTTCCAGTTTTTATGCGTGCAAAATGCTTTTCAGAGCGAGAAAAGCATGTTTTGACCCACAATGTGTTTTTGACCCTAACACGTGAATTATAGTCAAAACAACTGCTCTCCACTTCCAAATGGTGCGCATTGGCATAAATAACCCTATTTAAGCTCAGTTACACGTTTGCATTGAAAGTGACTGAGTTATTCACTTTTCCAGTTTTTATGCGTGCAAAGTGCTTTTCAGAGCGAGAGAATCACTTTTTGACCAAAAAGGTGCTTTTGACCCTAACACGTGAATTATAGTCAAAACAACTGCTCTCCACTTCCAAATGGTGCGCGATGGCATAAATAACCCTATTTAAGCTCAGTTACACGTTTGCATTGAAAGGGACTGAGTTATCAACTTTTCCAGTTTTTATGCGTGCAAAATGCTTTTCAGAGCGAGAAAAGCATGTTTTGACCCACAATGTGTTTTTGATCCTAACACGTGAATTATAGTCAAAACAACTGCTCTCCACTTCCAAATGGTGCGCGATGGCATAAATAACCCTATTTAAGCTCAGTTACACGTTTGCATTGAAAGGGACTGAGTTATCAACTTTTCCAGTTTTTATGCGTGCAAAATGCTTTTCAGAGCGAGAAAAGCATGTTTTGACCCACAATGTGTTTTTGACCCTAACACGTGAATTATAGTCAAAACAACTGCTCTCCACTTCCAAATGGTGCGCGATGGCATAAATAACCCTATTTAAGCTCAGTTACACGTTTGCATTGAAAGTGACTGAGTTATTCACTTTTCCAGTTTTTATGCGTGCAAAGTGCTTTTCAGAGCGAGAGAATCACTTTTTGACCAAAAAGGTGCTTTTGACCCTAACACGTGAATTATAGTCAAAACAACTGCTCTCCACTTCCAAATGGTGCGCGATGGCATAAATAACCCTATTTAAGCTCAGTTACACGTTTGCATTGAAAGGGACTGAGTTATCAACTTTTCCAGTTTTTATGCGTGCAAAATGCTTTTCAGAGCGAGAAAAGCATGTTTTGACCCACAATGTGTTTTTGACCCTAACACGTGAATTATAGTCAAAACAACTGCTCTCCACTTCCAAATGGTGCGCGATGGCATAAATAACCCTATTTAAGCTCAGTTACACGTTTGCATTGAAAGGGACTGAGTTATCAACTTTTCCAGTTTTTATGCGTGCAAAATGCTTTTCAGAGCGAGAAAAGCATGTTTTGACCCACAATGTGTTTTTGACCCTAACACGTGAATTATAGTCAAAACAACTGCTCTCCACTTCCAAATGGTGCGCGATGGCATAAATAACCCTATTTAAGCTCAGTTACACGTTTGCATTGAAAGGGACTGAGTTATCAACTTTTCCAGTTTTTATGCGTGCAAAATGCTTTTCAGAGCGAGAGAATCACTTTTTGACCAAAAATGTGTTTTTGACCCTGACACGTGAATTTTGCTCAAAACAAATGCTCTCCACTTCCAAATGGTGCGCAATGGCATAAATAACCCTATTTAAGCTCAGTTACACGTTTGCATTGAAAGTGACTGAGTTATTCACTTTTCCAGTTTTTATGCGTGCAAAATGCTTTTCAGAGCGAGAGAATCACTTTTTGACCAAAAATGTGTTTTTGACCCTGACACGTGAATTGTGCTCAAAACCAATGCTCTCCACTTCCAAATGGTGCGCAATGGCATAAATAACCCTATTTAAGCTCAGTTACACGTTCGCATTGAAAGGGACTGAGTTTTTCACTTTTCCAGTTTTTATGCATGCAAAATGCTTTTCAGAGCGAGAAAAGCATGTTTTGACCCACAATGTGTTTTTGACCCTAACACGTGAATTATGCTCAAAACCAATGCTCTCCACTTCCAAATGGTGCGCAATGGCATAAATAACCCTATTTAAGCTCAGTTACACGTTCGCATTGAAAGGGACTGAGTTTTTCACTTTTCCAGTTTTTATGCATGCAAAATGCTTTTCAGAGCGAGAAAAGCATGTTTTGACCCACAATGTGTTTTTGACCCTAACACGTGAATTATAGTCAAAACAACTGCTCTCCACTTCCAAATGGTGCGCGATGGCATAAATAACCCTATTTAAGCTCAGTTACACGTTTGCATTGAAAGTGACTGAGTTATTCACTTTTCCAGTTTATATGCGTGCAAAATGCTTTTCAGAGCGAGAAAAGCATCTTTTGACCCACAATGTGTTTTTGACCCTAACACGTGAATTATAGTCAAAACAACTGCTCTCCACTTCCAAATGGTGCGCGATGGCATAAATAACCCTATTTAAGCTCAGTTACACGTTTGCATTGAAAGTGACTGAGTTATTCACTTTTCCAGTTTTTATGCGTGCAAAGTGCTTTTCAGAGCGAGAGAATCACTTTTTGACCAAAAAGGTGCTTTTGACCCTAACACGTGAATTATAGTCAAAACAACTGCTCTCCACTTCCAAATGGTGCGCGATGGCATAAATAACCCTATTTAAGCTCAGTTACACGTTTGCATTGAAAGGGACTGAGTTATCAACTTTTCCAGTTTTTATGCGTGCAAAATGCTTTTCAGAGCGAGAGAATCACTTTTTGACCAAAAATGTGTTTTTGACCCTGACACGTGAATTTTGCTCAAAACAAATGCTCTCCACTTCCAAATGGTGCGCAATGGCATAAATAACCCTATTTAAGCTCAGTTACACGTTTGCATTGAAAGTGACTGAGTTATTCACTTTTCCAGTTTTTATGCGTGCAAAATGCTTTTCAGAGCGAGAAAAGCATGTTTTGACCCACAATGTGTTTTTGACCCTAACACGTGAATTATAGTCAAAACAACTGCTCTCCACTTCCAAATGGTGCGCGATGGCATAAATAACCCTATTTAAGCTCGGTTACACGTTTGCATTGAAAGGGACTGAGTTATCAACTTTTCCAGTTTTTATGCGTGCAAAATGCTTTTCAGAGCGAGAAAAGCATGTTTTGACCCACAATGTGTTTTTGACCCTAACACGTGAATTATAGTCAAAACAACTGCTCTCCACTTCCAAATGGTGCGCATTGGCATAAATAACCCTATTTAAGCTCAGTTACACGTTTGCATTGAAAGTGACTGAGTTATTCACTTTTCCAGTTTTTATGCGTGCAAAGTGCTTTTCAGAGCGAGAGAATCACTTTTTGACCAAAAAGGTGCTTTTGACCCTAACACGTGAATTATAGTCAAAACAACTGCTCTCCACTTCCAAATGGTGCGCGATGGCATAAATAACCCTATTTAAGCTCAGTTACACGTTTGCATTGAAAGGGACTGAGTTATCAACTTTTCCAGTTTTTATGCGTGCAAAATGCTTTTCAGAGCGAGAAAAGCATGTTTTGACCCACAATGTGTTTTTGATCCTAACACGTGAATTATAGTCAAAACAACTGCTCTCCACTTCCAAATGGTGCGCGATGGCATAAATAACCCTATTTAAGCTCAGTTACACGTTTGCATTGAAAGGGACTGAGTTATCAACTTTTCCAGTTTTTATGCGTGCAAAATGCTTTTCAGAGCGAGAAAAGCATGTTTTGACCCACAATGTGTTTTTGACCCTAACACGTGAATTATAGTCAAAACAACTGCTCTCCACTTCCAAATGGTGCGCGATGGCATAAATAACCCTATTTAAGCTCAGTTACACGTTTGCATTGAAAGGGACTGAGTTATCAACTTTTCCAGTTTTTATGCGTGCAAAATGCTTTTCAGAGCGAGAAAAGCATGTTTTGACCCACAATGTGTTTTTGACCCTAACACGTGAATTATAGTCAAAACAACTGCTCTCCACTTCCAAATGGTGCGCGATGGCATAAATAACCCTATTTAAGCTCAGTTACACGTTTGCATTGAAAGGGACTGAGTTATCAACTTTTCCAGTTTTTATGCGTGCAAAATGCTTTTCAGAGCGAGAGAATCACTTTTTGACCAAAAATGTGTTTTTGACCCTGACACGTGAATTTTGCTCAAAACAAATGCTCTCCACTTCCAAATGGTGCGCAATGGCATAAATAACCCTATTTAAGCTCAGTTACACGTTTGCATTGAAAGTGACTGAGTTATTCACTTTTCCAGTTTTTATGCGTGCAAAATGCTTTTCAGAGCGAGAGAATCACTTTTTGACCAAAAATGTGTTTTTGACCCTGACACGTGAATTGTGCTCAAAACCAATGCTCTCCACTTCCAAATGGTGCGCAATGGCATAAATAACCCTATTTAAGCTCAGTTACACGTTCGCATTGAAAGGGACTGAGTTTTTCACTTTTCCAGTTTTTATGCATGCAAAATGCTTTTCAGAGCGAGAAAAGCATGTTTTGACCCACAATGTGTTTTTGACCCTAACACGTGAATTATGCTCAAAACCAATGCTCTCCACTTCCAAATGGTGCGCAATGGCATAAATAACCCTATTTAAGCTCAGTTACACGTTTGCATTGAAAGTGACTGAGTTATTCACTTTTCCAGTTTTTATGCGTGCAAAATGCTTTTCAGAGCGAGAAAAGCATCTTTTGACCCACAATGTGTTTTTGACCCTAACACGTGAATTATAGTCAAAACAACTGCTCTCCACTTCCAAATGGTGCGCGATGGCATAAATAACCCTATTTAAGCTCAGTTACACGTTTGCATTGAAAGGGACTGAGTTATCAACTTTTCCAGTTTTTATGCGTGCAAAATGCTTTTCAGAGCGAGAAAAGCATGTTTTGACCCACAATGTGTTTTTGACCCTAACACGTGAATTATAGTCAAAACAACTGCTCTCCACTTCCAAATGGTGCGCGATGGCATAAATAACCCTATTTAAGCTCAGTTACACGTTTGCATTGAAAGGGACTGAGTTATCAACTTTTCCAGTTTTTATGCGTGCAAAATGCTTTTCAGAGCGAGAAAAGCATGTTTTGACCCACAATGTGTTTTTGACCCTAACACGTGAATTATAGTCAAAACAACTGCTCTCCACTTCCAAATGGTGCGCGATGGCATAAATAACCCTATTTAAGCTCAGTTACACGTTTGCATTGAAAGTGACTGAGTTATTCACTTTTCCAGTTTTTATGCGTGCAAAATGCTTTTCAGAGCGAGAAAAGCATGTTTTGACCCACAATGTGTTTTTGACCCTAACACGTGAATTATAGTCAAAACAACTGCTCTCCACTTCCAAATGGTGCGCGATGGCATAAATAACCCTATTTAAGCTCGGTTACACGTTTGCATTGAAAGGGACTGAGTTATCAACTTTTCCAGTTTTTATGCGTGCAAAATGCTTTTCAGAGCGAGAAAAGCATGTTTTGACCCACAATGTGTTTTTGACCCTAACACGTGAATTATAGTCAAAACAACTGCTCTCCACTTCCAAATGGTGCGCATTGGCATAAATAACCCTATTTAAGCTCAGTTACACGTTTGCATTGAAAGTGACTGAGTTATTCACTTTTCCAGTTTTTATGCGTGCAAAGTGCTTTTCAGAGCGAGAGAATCACTTTTTGACCAAAAAGGTGCTTTTGACCCTAACACGTGAATTATAGTCAAAACAACTGCTCTCCACTTCCAAATGGTGCGCGATGGCATAAATAACCCTATTTAAGCTCAGTTACACGTTTGCATTGAAAGGGACTGAGTTATCAACTTTTCCAGTTTTTATGCGTGCAAAATGCTTTTCAGAGCGAGAAAAGCATGTTTTGACCCACAATGTGTTTTTGATCCTAACACGTGAATTATAGTCAAAACAACTGCTCTCCACTTCCAAATGGTGCGCGATGGCATAAATAACCCTATTTAAGCTCAGTTACACGTTTGCATTGAAAGGGACTGAGTTATCAACTTTTCCAGTTTTTATGCGTGCAAAATGCTTTTCAGAGCGAGAAAAGCATGTTTTGACCCACAATGTGTTTTTGACCCTAACACGTGAATTATAGTCAAAACAACTGCTCTCCACTTCCAAATGGTGCGCGATGGCATAAATAACCCTATTTAAGCTCAGTTACACGTTTGCATTGAAAGGGACTGAGTTATCAACTTTTCCAGTTTTTATGCGTGCAAAATGCTTTTCAGAGCGAGAAAAGCATGTTTTGACCCACAATGTGTTTTTGACCCTAACACGTGAATTATAGTCAAAACAACTGCTCTCCACTTCCAAATGGTGCGCGATGGCATAAATAACCCTATTTAAGCTCAGTTACACGTTTGCATTGAAAGGGACTGAGTTATCAACTTTTCCAGTTTTTATGCGTGCAAAATGCTTTTCAGAGCGAGAGAATCACTTTTTGACCAAAAATGTGTTTTTGACCCTGACACGTGAATTTTGCTCAAAACAAATGCTCTCCACTTCCAAATGGTGCGCAATGGCATAAATAACCCTATTTAAGCTCAGTTACACGTTTGCATTGAAAGTGACTGAGTTATTCACTTTTCCAGTTTTTATGCGTGCAAAATGCTTTTCAGAGCGAGAGAATCACTTTTTGACCAAAAATGTGTTTTTGACCCTGACACGTGAATTGTGCTCAAAACCAATGCTCTCCACTTCCAAATGGTGCGCAATGGCATAAATAACCCTATTTAAGCTCAGTTACACGTTTGCATTGAAAGTGACTGAGTTATTCACTTTTCCAGTTTTTATGCGTGCAAAATGCTTTTCAGAGCGAGAAAAGCATCTTTTGACCCACAATGTGTTTTTGACCCTAACACGTGAATTATAGTCAAAACAACTGCTCTCCACTTCCAAATGGTGCGCGATGGCATAAATAACCCTATTTAAGCTCAGTTACACGTTTGCATTGAAAGGGACTGAGTTATCAACTTTTCCAGTTTTTATGCGTGCAAAATGCTTTTCAGAGCGAGAAAAGCATGTTTTGACCCACAATGTGTTTTTGACCCTAACACGTGAATTATAGTCAAAACAACTGCTCTCCACTTCCAAATGGTGCGCGATGGCATAAATAACCCTATTTAAGCTCAGTTACACGTTTGCATTGAAAGGGACTGAGTTATCAACTTTTCCAGTTTTTATGCGTGCAAAATGCTTTTCAGAGCGAGAAAAGCATGTTTTGACCCACAATGTGTTTTTGACCCTAACACGTGAATTATAGTCAAAACAACTGCTCTCCACTTCCAAATGGTGCGCGATGGCATAAATAACCCTATTTAAGCTCAGTTACACGTTTGCATTGAAAGTGACTGAGTTATTCACTTTTCCAGTTTTTATGCGTGCAAAATGCTTTTCAGAGCGAGAAAAGCATGTTTTGACCCACAATGTGTTTTTGACCCTAACACGTGAATTATAGTCAAAACAACTGCTCTCCACTTCCAAATGGTGCGCGATGGCATAAATAACCCTATTTAAGCTCGGTTACACGTTTGCATTGAAAGGGACTGAGTTATCAACTTTTCCAGTTTTTATGCGTGCAAAATGCTTTTCAGAGCGAGAAAAGCATGTTTTGACCCACAATGTGTTTTTGACCCTAACACGTGAATTATAGTCAAAACAACTGCTCTCCACTTCCAAATGGTGCGCATTGGCATAAATAACCCTATTTAAGCTCAGTTACACGTTTGCATTGAAAGTGACTGAGTTATTCACTTTTCCAGTTTTTATGCGTGCAAAGTGCTTTTCAGAGCGAGAGAATCACTTTTTGACCAAAAAGGTGCTTTTGACCCTAACACGTGAATTATAGTCAAAACAACTGCTCTCCACTTCCAAATGGTGCGCGATGGCATAAATAACCCTATTTAAGCTCAGTTACACGTTTGCATTGAAAGGGACTGAGTTATCAACTTTTCCAGTTTTTATGCGTGCAAAATGCTTTTCAGAGCGAGAAAAGCATCTTTTGACCCACAATGTGTTTTTGACCCTAACACGTGAATTATAGTCAAAACAACTGCTCTCCACTTCCAAATGGTGCGCGATGGCATAAATAACCCTATTTAAGCTCAGTTACACGTTTGCATTGAAAGGGACTGAGTTATCAACTTTTCCAGTTTTTATGCGTGCAAAATGCTTTTCAGAGCGAGAAAAGCATGTTTTGACCCACAATGTGTTTTTGACCCTAACACGTGAATTATAGTCAAAACAACTGCTCTCCACTTCCAAATGGTGCGCGATGGCATAAATAACCCTATTTAAGCTCAGTTACACGTTTGCATTGAAAGGGACTGAGTTATCAACTTTTCCAGTTTTTATGCGTGCAAAATGCTTTTCAGAGCGAGAAAAGCATGTTTTGACCCACAATGTGTTTTTGACCCTAACACGTGAATTATAGTCAAAACAACTGCTCTCCACTTCCAAATGGTGCGCGATGGCATAAATAACCCTATTTAAGCTCAGTTACACGTTTGCATTGAAAGTGACTGAGTTATTCACTTTTCCAGTTTTTATGCGTGCAAAGTGCTTTTCAGAGCGAGAGAATCACTTTTTGACCAAAAAGGTGCTTTTGACCCTAACACGTGAATTATAGTCAAAACAACTGCTCTCCACTTCCAAATGGTGCGCGATGGCATAAATAACCCTACTTAAGCTCAGTTACACGTTTGCATTGAAAGGGACTGAGTTATCAACTTTTCCAGTTTTTATGCGTGCAAAATGCTTTTCAGAGCGAGAGAATCACTTTTTGACCAAAAATGTGTTTTTGACCCTGACACGTGAATTTTGCTCAAAACAAATGCTCTCCACTTCCAAATGGTGCGCAATGGCATAAATAACCCTATTTAAGCTCAGTTACACGTTTGCATTGAAAGTGACTGAGTTATTCACTTTTCCAGTTTTTATGCGTGCAAAATGCTTTTCAGAGCGAGAGAATCACTTTTTGACCAAAAATGTGTTTTTGACCCTGACACGTGAATTGTGCTCAAAACCAATGCTCTCCACTTCCAAATGGTGCGCAATGGCATAAATAACCCTATTTAAGCTCAGTTACACGTTTGCATTGAAAGTGACTGAGTTATTCACTTTTCCAGTTTTTATGCGTGCAAAATGCTTTTCAGAGCGAGAAAAGCATCTTTTGACCCACAATGTGTTTTTGACCCTAACACGTGAATTATAGTCAAAACAACTGCTCTCCACTTCCAAATGGTGCGCGATGGCATAAATAACCCTATTTAAGCTCAGTTACACGTTTGCATTGAAAGGGACTGAGTTATCAACTTTTCCAGTTTTTATGCGTGCAAAATGCTTTTCAGAGCGAGAAAAGCATGTTTTGACCCACAATGTGTTTTTGACCCTAACACGTGAATTATAGTCAAAACAACTGCTCTCCACTTCCAAATGGTGCGCATTGGCATAAATAACCCTATTTAAGCTCAGTTACACGTTTGCATTGAAAGTGACTGAGTTATTCACTTTTCCAGTTTTTATGCGTGCAAAATGCTTTTCAGAGCGAGAGAATCACTTTTTGACCAAAAATGTGTTTTTGACCCTGACACGTGAATTGTGCTCAAAACCAATGCTCTCCACTTCCAAATGGTGCGCAATGGCATAAATAACCCTATTTAAGCTCAGTTACACGTTCGCATTGAAAGGGACTGAGTTTTTCACTTTTCCAGTTTTTATGCATGCAAAATGCTTTTCAGAGCGAGAAAAGCATGTTTTGACCCACAATGTGTTTTTGACCCTAACACGTGAATTATAGTCAAAACAACTGCTCTCCACTTCCAAATGGTGCGCGATGGCATAAATAACCCTATTTAAGCTCAGTTACACGTTTGCATTGAAAGTGACTGAGTTATTCACTTTTCCAGTTTTTATGCGTGCAAAATGCTTTTCAGAGCGAGAAAAGCATCTTTTGACCCACAATGTGTTTTTGACCCTAACACGTGAATTATAGTCAAAACAACTGCTCTCCACTTCCAAATGGTGCGCGATGGCATAAATAACCCTATTTAAGCTCAGTTACACGTTTGCATTGAAAGGGACTGAGTTATCAACTTTTCCAGTTTTTATGCGTGCAAAATGCTTTTCAGAGCGAGAAAAGCATGTTTTGACCCACAATGTGTTTTTGACCCTAACACGTGAATTATAGTCAAAACAACTGCTCTCCACTTCCAAATGGTGCGCGATGGCATAAATAACCCTATTTAAGCTCAGTTACACGTTTGCATTGAAAGGGACTGAGTTATCAACTTTTCCAGTTTTTATGCGTGCAAAATGCTTTTCAGAGCGAGAAAAGCATGTTTTGACCCACAATGTGTTTTTGACCCTAACACGTGAATTATAGTCAAAACAACTGCTCTCCACTTCCAAATGGTGCGCGATGGCATAAATAACCCTATTTAAGCTCAGTTACACGTTTGCATTGAAAGTGACTGAGTTATTCACTTTTCCAGTTTTTATGCGTGCAAAGTGCTTTTCAGAGCGAGAGAATCACTTTTTGACCAAAAAGGTGCTTTTGACCCTAACACGTGAATTATAGTCAAAACAACTGCTCTCCACTTCCAAATGGTGCGCGATGGCATAAATAACCCTACTTAAGCTCAGTTACACGTTTGCATTGAAAGGGACTGAGTTATCAACTTTTCCAGTTTTTATGCGTGCAAAATGCTTTTCAGAGCGAGAGAATCACTTTTTGACCAAAAATGTGTTTTTGACCCTGACACGTGAATTTTGCTCAAAACAAATGCTCTCCACTTCCAAATGGTGCGCAATGGCATAAATAACCCTATTTAAGCTCAGTTACACGTTTGCATTGAAAGTGACTGAGTTATTCACTTTTCCAGTTTTTATGCGTGCAAAATGCTTTTCAGAGCGAGAGAATCACTTTTTGACCAAAAATGTGTTTTTGACCCTGACACGTGAATTGTGCTCAAAACCAATGCTCTCCACTTCCAAATGGTGCGCAATGGCATAAATAACCCTATTTAAGCTCAGTTACACGTTTGCATTGAAAGTGACTGAGTTATTCACTTTTCCAGTTTTTATGCGTGCAAAATGCTTTTCAGAGCGAGAAAAGCATCTTTTGACCCACAATGTGTTTTTGACCCTAACACGTGAATTATAGTCAAAACAACTGCTCTCCACTTCCAAATGGTGCGCGATGGCATAAATAACCCTATTTAAGCTCAGTTACACGTTTGCATTGAAAGGGACTGAGTTATCAACTTTTCCAGTTTTTATGCGTGCAAAATGCTTTTCAGAGCGAGAAAAGCATGTTTTGACCCACAATGTGTTTTTGACCCTAACACGTGAATTATAGTCAAAACAACTGCTCTCCACTTCCAAATGGTGCGCATTGGCATAAATAACCCTATTTAAGCTCAGTTACACGTTTGCATTGAAAGTGACTGAGTTATTCACTTTTCCAGTTTTTATGCGTGCAAAATGCTTTTCAGAGCGAGAGAATCACTTTTTGACCAAAAATGTGTTTTTGACCCTGACACGTGAATTGTGCTCAAAACCAATGCTCTCCACTTCCAAATGGTGCGCAATGGCATAAATAACCCTATTTAAGCTCAGTTACACGTTCGCATTGAAAGGGACTGAGTTTTTCACTTTTCCAGTTTTTATGCATGCAAAATGCTTTTCAGAGCGAGAAAAGCATGTTTTGACCCACAATGTGTTTTTGACCCTAACACGTGAATTATAGTCAAAACAACTGCTCTCCACTTCCAAATGGTGCGCGATGGCATAAATAACCCTATTTAAGCTCAGTTACACGTTTGCATTGAAAGTGACTGAGTTATTCACTTTTCCAGTTTTTATGCGTGCAAAATGCTTTTCAGAGCGAGAAAAGCATCTTTTGACCCACAATGTGTTTTTGACCCTAACACGTGAATTATAGTCAAAACAACTGCTCTCCACTTCCAAATGGTGCGCGATGGCATAAATAACCCTATTTAAGCTCAGTTACACGTTTGCATTGAAAGGGACTGAGTTATCAACTTTTCCAGTTTTTATGCGTGCAAAATGCTTTTCAGAGCGAGAAAAGCATGTTTTGACCCACAATGTGTTTTTGACCCTAACACGTGAATTATAGTCAAAACAACTGCTCTCCACTTCCAAATGGTGCGCGATGGCATAAATAACCCTATTTAAGCTCAGTTACACGTTTGCATTGAAAGGGACTGAGTTATCAACTTTTCCAGTTTTTATGCGTGCAAAATGCTTTTCAGAGCGAGAAAAGCATGTTTTGACCCACAATGTGTTTTTGACCCTAACACGTGAATTATAGTCAAAACAACTGCTCTCCACTTCCAAATGGTGCGCGATGGCATAAATAACCCTATTTAAGCTCAGTTACACGTTTGCATTGAAAGTGACTGAGTTATTCACTTTTCCAGTTTTTATGCGTGCAAAGTGCTTTTCAGAGCGAGAGAATCACTTTTTGACCAAAAAGGTGCTTTTGACCCTAACACGTGAATTATAGTCAAAACAACTGCTCTCCACTTCCAAATGGTGCGCGATGGCATAAATAACCCTACTT
Organism: Micromesistius poutassou; assembly: GCF_964030765.1. NCBI lineage: Eukaryota > Metazoa > Chordata > Actinopteri > Gadiformes > Gadidae > Micromesistius > Micromesistius poutassou. Next base: position 10,954,452 of record NC_140288.1, read on the forward strand.
AAGCTCAGTTACACGTTTGCATTGAAAGGGACTGAGTTATCAACTTTTCCAGTTTTTATGCGTGCAAAATGCTTTTCAGAGCGAGAGAATCACTTTTTGACCAAAAATGTGTTTTTGACCCTGACACGTGAATTTTGCTCAAAACAAATGCTCTCCACTTCCAAATGGTGCGCAATGGCATAAATAACCCTATTTAAGCTCAGTTACACGTTTGCATTGAAAGTGACTGAGTTATTCACTTTTCCAGTTTTTATGCGTGCAAAATGCTTTTCAGAGCGAGAGAATCACTTTTTGACCAAAAATGTGTTTTTGACCCTGACACGTGAATTGTGCTCAAAACCAATGCTCTCCACTTCCAAATGGTGCGCAATGGCATAAATAACCCTATTTAAGCTCAGTTACACGTTTGCATTGAAAGTGACTGAGTTATTCACTTTTCCAGTTTTTATGCGTGCAAAATGCTTTTCAGAGCGAGAAAAGCATCTTTTGACCCACAATGTGTTTTTGACCCTAACACGTGAATTATAGTCAAAACAACTGCTCTCCACTTCCAAATGGTGCGCGATGGCATAAATAACCCTATTTAAGCTCAGTTACACGTTTGCATTGAAAGGGACTGAGTTATCAACTTTTCCAGTTTTTATGCGTGCAAAATGCTTTTCAGAGCGAGAAAAGCATGTTTTGACCCACAATGTGTTTTTGACCCTAACACGTGAATTATAGTCAAAACAACTGCTCTCCACTTCCAAATGGTGCGCATTGGCATAAATAACCCTATTTAAGCTCAGTTACACGTTTGCATTGAAAGTGACTGAGTTATTCACTTTTCCAGTTTTTATGCGTGCAAAATGCTTTTCAGAGCGAGAGAATCACTTTTTGACCAAAAATGTGTTTTTGACCCTGACACGTGAATTGTGCTCAAAACCAATGCTCTCCACTTCCAAATGGTGCGCAATGGCATAAATAACCCTATTTAAGCTCAGTTACACGTTCGCATTGAAAGGGACTGAGTTTTTCACTTTTCCAGTTTTTATGCATGCAAAATGCTTTTCAGAGCGAGAAAAGCATGTTTTGACCCACAATGTGTTTTTGACCCTAACACGTGAATTATAGTCAAAACAACTGCTCTCCACTTCCAAATGGTGCGCGATGGCATAAATAACCCTATTTAAGCTCAGTTACACGTTTGCATCGAAAGTGACTGAGTTATTCACTTTTCCAGTTTATATGCGTGCAAAATGCTTTTCAGAGCGAGAAAAGCATCTTTTGACCCACAATGTGTTTTTGACCCTAACACGTGAATTATAGTCAAAACAACTGCTCTCCACTTCCAAATGGTGCGCGATGGCATAAATAACCCTATTTAAGCTCAGTTACACGTTTGCATTGAAAGTGACTGAGTTATTCACTTTTCCAGTTTTTATGCGTGCAAAGTGCTTTTCAGAGCGAGAGAATCACTTTTTAACCAAAAAGGTGCTTTTGACCCTAACACGTGAATTATAGTCAAAACAACTGCTCTCCACTTCCAAATGGTGCGCGATGGCATAAATAACCCTATTTAAGCTCAGTTACACGTTTGCATTGAAAGGGACTGAGTTATCAACTTTTCCAGTTTTTATGCGTGCAAAATGCTTTTCAGAGCGAGAGAATCACTTTTTGACCAAAAATGTGTTTTTGACCCTGACACGTGAATTTTGCTCAAAACAAATGCTCTCCACTTCCAAATGGTGCGCAATGGCATAAATAACCCTATTTAAGCTCAGTTACACGTTTGCATTGAAAGTGACTGAGTTATTCACTTTTCCAGTTTTTATGCGTGCAAAATGCTTTTCAGAGCGAGAAAAGCATGTTTTGACCCACAATGTGTTTTTGACCCTAACACGTGAATTATAGTCAAAACAACTGCTCTCCACTTCCAAATGGTGCGCAATGGCATATATAACCCTATTTAAGCTCAGTTACACGTTTGCATTGAAAGTGACTGAGTTATTCACTTTTCCAGTTTTTATGCGTGCAAAGTGCTTTTCAGAGCGAGAGAATCACTTTTTGACCAAAAAGGTGCTTTTGACCCTAACACGTGAATTATAGTCAAAACAACTGCTCTCCACTTCCAAATGGTGCGCGATGGCATAAATAACCCTATTTAAGCTCAGTTACACGTTTGCATTGAAAGGGACTGAGTTATCAACTTTTCCAGTTTTTATGCGTGCAAAATGCTTTTCAGAGCGAGAAAAGCATGTTTTGACCCACAATGTGTTTTTGATCCTAACACGTGAATTATAGTCAAAACAACTGCTCTCCACTTCCAAATGGTGCGCGATGGCATAAATAACCCTATTTAAGCTCAGTTACACGTTTGCATTGAAAGGGACTGAGTTATCAACTTTTCCAGTTTTTATGCGTGCAAAATGCTTTTCAGAGCGAGAAAAGCATGTTTTGACCCACAATGTGTTTTTGACCCTAACACGTGAATTATAGTCAAAACAACTGCTCTCCACTTCCAAATGGTGCGCGATGGCATAAATAACCCTATTTAAGCTCAGTTACACGTTTGCATTGAAAGGGACTGAGTTATCAACTTTTCCAGTTTTTATGCGTGCAAAATGCTTTTCAGAGCGAGAAAAGCATGTTTTGACCCACAATGTGTTTTTGACCCTAACACGTGAATTATAGTCAAAACAACTGCTCTCCACTTCCAAATGGTGCGCGATGGCATAAATAACCCTATTTAAGCTCAGTTACACGTTTGCATTGAAAGGGACTGAGTTATCAACTTTTCCAGTTTTTATGCGTGCAAAATGCTTTTCAGAGCGAGAGAATCACTTTTTGACCAAAAATGTGTTTTTGACCCTGACACGTGAATTTTGCTCAAAACAAATGCTCTCCACTTCCAAATGGTGCGCAATGGCATAAATAACCCTATTTAAGCTCAGTTACACGTTTGCATTGAAAGTGACTGAGTTATTCACTTTTCCAGTTTTTATGCGTGCAAAATGCTTTTCAGAGCGAGAGAATCACTTTTTGACCAAAAATGTGTTTTTGACCCTGACACGTGAATTGTGCTCAAAACCAATGCTCTCCACTTCCAAATGGTGCGCAATGGCATAAATAACCCTATTTAAGCTCAGTTACACGTTCGCATTGAAAGGGACTGAGTTTTTCACTTTTCCAGTTTTTATGCATGCAAAATGCTTTTCAGAGCGAGAAAAGCATGTTTTGACCCACAATGTGTTTTTGACCCTAACACGTGAATTATGCTCAAAACCAATGCTCTCCACTTCCAAATGGTGCGCAATGGCATAAATAACCCTATTTAAGCTCAGTTACACGTTTGCATTGAAAGTGACTGAGTTATTCACTTTTCCAGTTTTTATGCGTGCAAAATGCTTTTCAGAGCGAGAAAAGCATCTTTTGACCCACAATGTGTTTTTGACCCTAACACGTGAATTATAGTCAAAACAACTGCTCTCCACTTCCAAATGGTGCGCGATGGCATAAATAACCCTATTTAAGCTCAGTTACACGTTTGCATTGAAAGGGACTGAGTTATCAACTTTTCCAGTTTTTATGCGTGCAAAATGCTTTTCAGAGCGAGAAAAGCATGTTTTGACCCACAATGTGTTTTTGACCCTAACACGTGAATTATAGTCAAAACAACTGCTCTCCACTTCCAAATGGTGCGCGATGGCATAAATAACCCTATTTAAGCTCAGTTACACGTTTGCATTGAAAGGGACTGAGTTATCAACTTTTCCAGTTTTTATGCGTGCAAAATGCTTTTCAGAGCGAGAAAAGCATGTTTTGACCCACAATGTGTTTTTGACCCTAACACGTGAATTATAGTCAAAACAACTGCTCTCCACTTCCAAATGGTGCGCGATGGCATAAATAACCCTATTTAAGCTCAGTTACACGTTTGCATTGAAAGTGACTGAGTTATTCACTTTTCCAGTTTTTATGCGTGCAAAGTGCTTTTCAGAGCGAGAGAATCACTTTTTGACCAAAAAGGTGCTTTTGACCCTAACACGTGAATTATAGTCAAAACAACTGCTCTCCACTTCCAAATGGTGCGCGATGGCATAAATAACCCTACTTAAGCTCAGTTACACGTTTGCATTGAAAGGGACTGAGTTATCAACTTTTCCAGTTTTTATGCGTGCAAAATGCTTTTCAGAGCGAGAGAATCACTTTTTGACCAAAAATGTGTTTTTGACCCTGACACGTGAATTTTGCTCAAAACAAATGCTCTCCACTTCCAAATGGTGCGCAATGGCATAAATAACCCTATTTAAGCTCAGTTACACGTTTGCATTGAAAGTGACTGAGTTATTCACTTTTCCAGTTTTTATGCGTGCAAAATGCTTTTCAGAGCGAGAGAATCACTTTTTGACCAAAAATGTGTTTTTGACCCTGACACGTGAATTGTGCTCAAAACCAATGCTCTCCACTTCCAAATGGTGCGCAATGGCATAAATAACCCTATTTAAGCTCAGTTACACGTTCGCATTGAAAGGGACTGAGTTTTTCACTTTTCCAGTTTTTATGCATGCAAAATGCTTTTCAGAGCGAGAAAAGCATGTTTTGACCCACAATGTGTTTTTGACCCTAACACGTGAATTATAGTCAAAACAACTGCTCTCCACTTCCAAATGGTGCGCGATGGCATAAATAACCCTATTTAAGCTCAGTTACACGTTTGCATTGAAAGTGACTGAGTTATTCACTTTTCCAGTTTATATGCGTGCAAAATGCTTTTCAGAGCGAGAAAAGCATCTTTTGACCCACAATGTGTTTTTGACCCTAACACGTGAATTATAGTCAAAACAACTGCTCTCCACTTCCAAATGGTGCGCGATGGCATAAATAACCCTATTTAAGCTCAGTTACACGTTTGCATTGAAAGTGACTGAGTTATTCACTTTTCCAGTTTTTATGCGTGCAAAGTGCTTTTCAGAGCGAGAGAATCACTTTTTGACCAAAAAGGTGCTTTTGACCCTAACACGTGAATTATAGTCAAAACAACTGCTCTCCACTTCCAAATGGTGCGCGATGGCATAAATAACCCTATTTAAGCTCAGTTACACGTTTGCATTGAAAGGGACTGAGTTATCAACTTTTCCAGTTTTTATGCGTGCAAAATGCTTTTCAGAGCGAGAGAATCACTTTTTGACCAAAAATGTGTTTTTGACCCTGACACGTGAATTTTGCTCAAAACAAATGCTCTCCACTTCCAAATGGTGCGCAATGGCATAAATAACCCTATTTAAGCTCAGTTACACGTTTGCATTGAAAGTGACTGAGTTATTCACTTTTCCAGTTTTTATGCGTGCAAAATGCTTTTCAGAGCGAGAAAAGCATGTTTTGACCCACAATGTGTTTTTGACCCTAACACGTGAATTATAGTCAAAACAACTGCTCTCCACTTCCAAATGGTGCGCGATGGCATAAATAACCCTATTTAAGCTCGGTTACACGTTTGCATTGAAAGGGACTGAGTTATCAACTTTTCCAGTTTTTATGCGTGCAAAATGCTTTTCAGAGCGAGAAAAGCATGTTTTGACCCACAATGTGTTTTTGACCCTAACACGTGAATTATAGTCAAAACAACTGCTCTCCACTTCCAAATGGTGCGCATTGGCATAAATAACCCTATTTAAGCTCAGTTACACGTTTGCATTGAAAGTGACTGAGTTATTCACTTTTCCAGTTTTTATGCGTGCAAAGTGCTTTTCAGAGCGAGAGAATCACTTTTTGACCAAAAAGGTGCTTTTGACCCTAACACGTGAATTATAGTCAAAACAACTGCTCTCCACTTCCAAATGGTGCGCGATGGCATAAATAACCCTATTTAAGCTCAGTTACACGTTTGCATTGAAAGGGACTGAGTTATCAACTTTTCCAGTTTTTATGCGTGCAAAATGCTTTTCAGAGCGAGAAAAGCATGTTTTGACCCACAATGTGTTTTTGATCCTAACACGTGAATTATAGTCAAAACAACTGCTCTCCACTTCCAAATGGTGCGCGATGGCATAAATAACCCTATTTAAGCTCAGTTACACGTTTGCATTGAAAGGGACTGAGTTATCAACTTTTCCAGTTTTCATGCGTGCAAAATGCTTTTCAGAGCGAGAAAAGCATGTTTTGACCCACAATGTGTTTTTGACCCTAACACGTGAATTATAGTCAAAACAACTGCTCTCCACTTCCAAATGGTGCGCGATGGCATAAATAACCCTATTTAAGCTCAGTTACACGTTTGCATTGAAAGGGACTGAGTTATCAACTTTTCCAGTTTTTATGCGTGCAAAATGCTTTTCAGAGCGAGAAAAGCATGTTTTGACCCACAATGTGTTTTTGACCCTAACACGTGAATTATAGTCAAAACAACTGCTCTCCACTTCCAAATGGTGCGCGATGGCATAAATAACCCTATTTAAGCTCAGTTACACGTTTGCATTGAAAGGGACTGAGTTATCAACTTTTCCAGTTTTTATGCGTGCAAAATGCTTTTCAGAGCGAGAGAATCACTTTTTGACCAAAAATGTGTTTTTGACCCTGACACGTGAATTTTGCTCAAAACAAATGCTCTCCACTTCCAAATGGTGCGCAATGGCATAAATAACCCTATTTAAGCTCAGTTACACGTTTGCATTGAAAGTGACTGAGTTATTCACTTTTCCAGTTTTTATGCGTGCAAAATGCTTTTCAGAGCGAGAGAATCACTTTTTGACCAAAAATGTGTTTTTGACCCTGACACGTGAATTGTGCTCAAAACCAATGCTCTCCACTTCCAAATGGTGCGCAATGGCATAAATAACCCTATTTAAGCTCAGTTACACGTTCGCATTGAAAGGGACTGAGTTTTTCACTTTTCCAGTTTTTATGCATGCAAAATGCTTTTCAGAGCGAGAAAAGCATGTTTTGACCCACAATGTGTTTTTGACCCTAACACGTGAATTATGCTCAAAACCAATGCTCTCCACTTCCAAATGGTGCGCAATGGCATAAATAACCCTATTTAAGCTCAGTTACACGTTTGCATTGAAAGTGACTGAGTTATTCACTTTTCCAGTTTTTATGCGTGCAAAATGCTTTTCAGAGCGAGAAAAGCATCTTTTGACCCACAATGTGTTTTTGACCCTAACACGTGAATTATAGTCAAAACAACGGCTCTCCACTTCCAAATGGTGCGCGATGGCATAAATAACCCTATTTAAGCTCAGTTACACGTTTGCATTGAAAGGGACTGAGTTATCAACTTTTCCAGTTTTTATGCGTGCAAAATGCTTTTCAGAGCGAGAAAAGCATGTTTTGACCCACAATGTGTTTTTGACCCTAACACGTGAATTATAGTCAAAACAACTGCTCTCCACTTCCAAATGGTGCGCGATGGCATAAATAACCCTATTTAAGCTCAGTTACACGTTTGCATTGAAAGTGACTGAGTTATTCACTTTTCCAGTTTTTATGCGTGCAAAGTGCTTTTCAGAGCGAGAGAATCACTTTTTGACCAAAAAGGTGCTTTTGACCCTAACACGTGAATTATAGTCAAAACAACTGCTCTCCACTTCCAAATGGTGCGCGATGGCATAAATAACCCTACTTAAGCTCAGTTACACGTTTGCATTGAAAGGGACTGAGTTATCAACTTTTCCAGTTTTTATGCGTGCAAAATGCTTTTCAGAGCGAGAGAATCACTTTTTGACCAAAAATGTGTTTTTGACCCTGACACGTGAATTTTGCTCAAAACAAATGCTCTCCACTTCCAAATGGTGCGCAATGGCATAAATAACCCTATTTAAGCTCAGTTACACGTTTGCATTGAAAGTGACTGAGTTATTCACTTTTCCAGTTTTTATGCGTGCAAAATGCTTTTCAGAGCGAGAGAATCACTTTTTGACCAAAAATGTGTTTTTGACCCTGACACGTGAATTGTGCTCAAAACCAATGCTCTCCACTTCCAAATGGTGCGCAATGGCATAAATAACCCTATTTAAGCTCAGTTACACGTTCGCATTGAAAGGGACTGAGTTTTTCACTTTTCCAGTTTTTATGCATGCAAAATGCTTTTCTGAGCGAGAAAAGCATGTTTTGACCCACAATGTGTTTTTGACCCTAACACGTGAATTATGCTCAAAACCAATGCTCTCCACTTCCAAATGGTGCGCAATGGCATAAATAACCCTATTTAAGCTCAGTTACACGTTTGCATTGAAAGTGACTGAGTTATTCACTTTTCCAGTTTTTATGCGTGCAAAATGCTTTTCAGAGCGAGAAAAGCATGTTTTGACCCACAATGTGTTTTTGACCCTAACACGTGAATTATAGTCAAAACAACTGCTCTCCACTTCCAAATGGTGCGCATTGGCATAAATAACCCTATTTAAGCTCAGTTACACGTTTGCATTGAAAGTGACTGAGTTATTCACTTTTCCAGTTTTTATGCGTGCAAAGTGCTTTTCAGAGCGAGAGAATCACTTTTTGACCAAAAAGGTGCTTTTGACCCTAACACGTGAATTATAGTCAAAACAACTGCTCTCCACTTCCAAATGGTGCGCAATGGCATAAATAACCCTACTTAAGCTCAGTTACACGTTTGCATTGAAAGGGACTGAGTTATCAACTTTTCCAGTTTTTATGCGTGCAAAATGCTTTTCAGAGCGAGAGAATCACTTTTTGACCAAAAATGTGTTTTTGACCCTGACACGTGAATTTTGCTCAAAACAAATGCTCTCCACTTCCAAATGGTGCGCAATGGCATAAATAACCCTATTTAAGCTCAGTTACACGTTTGCATTGAAAGTGACTGAGTTATTCACTTTTCCAGTTTTTATGCGTGCAAAATGCTTTTCAGAGCGAGAGAATCACTTTTTGACCAAAAATGTGTTTTTGACCCTGACACGTGAATTGTGCTCAAAACCAATGCTCTCCACTTCCAAATGGTGCGCAATGGCATAAATAACCCTATTTAAGCTCAGTTACACGTTTGCATTGAAAGTGACTGAGTTATTCACTTTTCCAGTTTTTATGCGTGCAAAGTGCTTTTCAGAGCGAGAGAATCACTTTTTGACCAAAAAGGTGCTTTTGACCCTAACACGTGAATTATAGTCAAAACAACTGCTCTCCACTTCCAAATGGTGCACGATGGCATAAATAACCCTATTTAAGCTCAGTTACACGTTTGCATTGAAAGGGACTGAGTTATCAACTTTTCCAGTTTTTATGCGTGCAAAATGCTTTTCAGAGCGAGAAAAGCATGTTTTGACCCACAATGTGTTTTTGACCCTAACACGTGAATTATAGTCAAAACAACTGCTCTCCACTTCCAAATGGTGCGCATTGGCATAAATAACCCTATTTAAGCTCAGTTACACGTTTGCATTGAAAGTGACTGAGTTATTCACTTTTCCAGTTTTTATGCGTGCAAAGTGCTTTTCAGAGCGAGAGAATCACTTTTTGACCAAAAAGGTGCTTTTGACCCTAACACGTGAATTATAGTCAAAACAACTGCTCTCCACTTCCAAATGGTGCGCGATGGCATAAATAACCCTATTTAAGCTCAGTTACACGTTTGCATTGAAAGGGACTGAGTTATCAACTTTTCCAGTTTTTATGCATGCAAAATGCTTTTCAGAGCGAGAAAAGCATGTTTTGACCCACAATGTGTTTTTGACCCTAACACGTGAATTATGCTCAAAACCAATGCTCTCCACTTCCAAATGGTGCGCAATGGCATAAATAACCCTATTTAAGCTCAGTTACACGTTTGCATTGAAAGTGACTGAGTTATTCACTTTTCCAGTTTTTATGCGTGCAAAATGCTTTTCAGAGCGAGAAAAGCATGTTTTGACCCACAATGTGTTTTTGACCCTAACACGTGAATTATAGTCAAAACAACTGCTCTCCACTTCCAAATGGTGCGCGATGGCATAAATAACCCTATTTAAGCTCAGTTACACGTTTGCATTGAAAGGGACTGAGTTATCAACTTTTCCAGTTTTTATGCGTGCAAAATGCTTTTCAGAGCGAGAAAAGCATGTTTTGACCCACAATGTGTTTTTGATCCTAACACGTGAATTATAGTCAAAACAACTGCTCTCCACTTCCAAATGGTGCGCGATGGCATAAATAACCCTATTTAAGCTCAGTTACACGTTTGCATTGAAAGGGACTGAGTTATCAACTTTTCCAGTTTTTATGCGTGCAAAATGCTTTTCAGAGCGAGAAAAGCATGTTTTGACCCACAATGTGTTTTTGACCCTAACACGTGAATTATAGTCAAAACAACTGCTCTCCACTTCCAAATGGTGCGCGATGGCATAAATAACCCTATTTAAGCTCAGTTACACGTTTGCATTGAAAGGGACTGAGTTATCAACTTTTCCAGTTTTTATGCGTGCAAAATGCTTTTCAGAGCGAGAAAAGCATGTTTTGACCCACAATGTGTTTTTGACCCTAACACGTGAATTATAGTCAAAACAACTGCTCTCCACTTCCAAATGGTGCGCGATGGCATAAATAACCCTATTTAAGCTCAGTTACACGTTTGCATTGAAAGGGACTGAGTTATCAACTTTTCCAGTTTTTATGCGTGCAAAATGCTTTTCAGAGCGAGAGAATCACTTTTTGACCAAAAATGTGTTTTTGACCCTGACACGTGAATTTTGCTCAAAACAAATGCTCTCCACTTCCAAATGGTGCGCAATGGCATAAATAACCCTATTTAAGCTCAGTTACACGTTTGCATTGAAAGTGACTGAGTTATTCACTTTTCCAGTTTTTATGCGTGCAAAATGCTTTTCAGAGCGAGAGAATCACTTTTTGACCAAAAATGTGTTTTTGACCCTGACACGTGAATTGTGCTCAAAACCAATGCTCTCCACTTCCAAATGGTGCGCAATGGCATAAATAACCCTATTTAAGCTCAGTTACACGTTCGCATTGAAAGGGACTGAGTTTTTCACTTTTCCAGTTTTTATGCATGCAAAATGCTTTTCAGAGCGAGAAAAGCATGTTTTGACCCACAATGTGTTTTTGACCCTAACACGTGAATTATAGTCAAAACAACTGCTCTCCACTTCCAAATGGTGCGCGATGGCATAAATAACCCTATTTAAGCTCAGTTACACGTTTGCATTGAAAGGGACTGAGTTATCAACTTTTCCAGTTTTTATGCGTGCAAAATGCTTTTCAGAGCGAGAGAATCACTTTTTGACCAAAAATGTGTTTTTGACCCTGACACGTGAATTTTGCTCAAAACAAATGCTCTCCACTTCCAAATGGTGCGCAATGGCATAAATAACCCTATTTAAGCTCAGTTACACGTTTGCATTGAAAGTGACTGAGTTATTCACTTTTCCAGTTTTTATGCGTGCAAAATGCTTTTCAGAGCGAGAGAATCACTTTTTGACCAAAAATGTGTTTTTGACCCTGACACGTGAATTGTGCTCAAAACCAATGCTCTCCACTTCCAAATGGTGCGCAATGGCATAAATAACCCTATTTAAGCTCAGTTACACGTTCGCATTGAAAGGGACTGAGTTTTTCACTTTTCCAGTTTTTATGCATGCAAAATGCTTTTCAGAGCGAGAAAAGCATGTTTTGACCCACAATGTGTTTTTGACCCTAACACGTGAATTATAGTCAAAACAACTGCTCTCCACTTCCAAATGGTGCGCGATGGCATAAATAACCCTATTTAAGCTCAGTTACACGTTTGCATTGAAAGTGACTGAGTTATTCACTTTTCCAGTTTATATGCGTGCAAAATGCTTTTCAGAGCGAGAAAAGCATCTTTTGACCCACAATGTGTTTTTGACCCTAACACGTGAATTATAGTCAAAACAACTGCTCTCCACTTCCAAATGGTGCGCGATGGCATAAATAACCCTATTTAAGCTCAGTTACACGTTTGCATTGAAAGTGACTGAGTTATTCACTTTTCCAGTTTTTATGCGTGCAAATTGCTTTTCAGAGCGAGAGAATCACTTTTTGACCAAAAAGGTGCTTTTGACCCTAACACGTGAATTATAGTCAAAACAACTGCTCTCCACTTCCAAATGGTGCGCGATGGCATAAATAACCCTATTTAAGCTCAGTTACACGTTTGCATTGAAAGGGACTGAGTTATCAACTTTTCCAGTTTTTATGCGTGCAAAATGCTTTTCAGAGCGAGAGAATCACTTTTTGACCAAAAATGTGTTTTTGACCCTGACACGTGAATTTTGCTCAAAACAAATGCTCTCCACTTCCAAATGGTGCGCAATGGCATAAATAACCCTATTTAAGCTCAGTTACACGTTTGCATTGAAAGTGACTGAGTTATTCACTTTTCCAGTTTTTATGCGTGCAAAATGCTTTTCAGAGCGAGAAAAGCATGTTTTGACCCACAATGTGTTTTTGACCCTAACACGTGAATTATAGTCAAAACAACTGCTCTCCACTTCCAAATGGTGCGCATTGGCATAAATAACCCTATTTAAGCTCAGTTACACGTTTGCATTGAAAGTGACTGAGTTATTCACTTTTCCAGTTTTTATGCGTGCAAAGTGCTTTTCAGAGCGAGAGAATCACTTTTTGACCAAAAAGGTGCTTTTGACCCTAACACGTGAATTATAGTCAAAACAACTGCTCTCCACTTCCAAATGGTGCGAGATGGCATAAATAACCCTATTTAAGCTCAGTTACACGTTTGCATTGAAAGGGACTGAGTTATCAACTTTTCCAGTTTTTATGCGTGCAAAATGCTTTTCAGAGCGAGAAAAGCATGTTTTGACCCACAATGTGTTTTTGATCCTAACACGTGAATTATAGTCAAAACAACTGCTCTCCACTTCCAAATGGTGCGCGATGGCATAAATAACCCTATTTAAGCTCAGTTACACGTTTGCATTGAAAGGGACTGAGTTATCAACTTTTCCAGTTTTTATGCGTGCAAAATGCTTTTCAGAGCGAGAAAAGCATGTTTTGACCCACAATGTGTTTTTGACCCTAACACGTGAATTATAGTCAAAACAACTGCTCTCCACTTCCAAATGGTGCGCGATGGCATAAATAACCCTATTTAAGCTCAGTTACACGTTTGCATTGAAAGGGACTGAGTTATCAACTTTTCCAGTTTTTATGCGTGCAAAATGCTTTTCAGAGCGAGAAAAGCATGTTTTGACCCACAATGTGTTTTTGACCCTAACACGTGAATTATAGTCAAAACAACTGCTCTCCACTTCCAAATGGTGCGCGATGGCATAAATAACCCTATTTAAGCTCAGTTACACGTTTGCATTGAAAGGGACTGAGTTATCAACTTTTCCAGTTTTTATGCGTGCAAAATGCTTTTCAGAGCGAGAGAATCACTTTTTGACCAAAAATGTGTTTTTGACCCTGACACGTGAATTTTGCTCAAAACAAATGCTCTCCACTTCCAAATGGTGCGCAATGGCATAAATAACCCTATTTAAGCTCAGTTACACGTTTGCATTGAAAGTGACTGAGTTATTCACTTTTCCAGTTTTTATGCGTGCAAAATGCTTTTCAGAGCGAGAGAATCACTTTTTGACCAAAAATGTGTTTTTGACCCTGACACGTGAATTGTGCTCAAAACCAATGCTCTCCACTTCCAAATGGTGCGCAATGGCATAAATAACCCTATTTAAGCTCAGTTACACGTTCGCATTGAAAGGGACTGAGTTTTTCACTTTTCCAGTTTTTATGCATGCAAAATGCTTTTCAGAGCGAGAAAAGCATGTTTTGACCCACAATGTGTTTTTGACCCTAACACGTGAATTATGCTCAAAACCAATGCTCTCCACTTCCAAATGGTGCGCAATGGCATAAATAACCCTATTTAAGCTCAGTTACACGTTTGCATTGAAAGTGACTGAGTTATTCACTTTTCCAGTTTTTATGCGTGCAAAATGCTTTTCAGAGCGAGAAAAGCATCTTTTGACCCACAATGTGTTTTTGACCCTAACACGTGAATTATAGTCAAAACAACGGCTCTCCACTTCCAAATGGTGCGCGATGGCATAAATAACCCTATTTAAGCTCAGTTACACGTTTGCATTGAAAGGGACTGAGTTATCAACTTTTCCAGTTTTTATGCGTGCAAAATGCTTTTCAGAGCGAGAAAAGCATGTTTTGACCCACAATGTGTTTTTGACCCTAACACGTGAATTATAGTCAAAACAACTGCTCTCCACTTCCAAATGGTGCGCGATGGCATAAATAACCCTATTTAAGCTCAGTTACACGTTCGCATTGAAAGGGACTGAGTTTTTCACTTTTCCAGTTTTTATGCATGCAAAATGCTTTTCTGAGCGAGAAAAGCATGTTTTGACCCACAATGTGTTTTTGACCCTAACACGTGAATTATGCTCAAAACCAATGCTCTCCACTTCCAAATGGTGCGCAATGGCATAAATAACCCTATTTAAGCTCAGTTACACGTTTGCATTGAAAGTGACTGAGTTATTCACTTTTCCAGTTTTTATGCGTGCAAAATGCTTTTCAGAGCGAGAAAAGCATGTTTTGACCCACAATGTGTTTTTGACCCTAACACGTGAATTATAGTCAAAACAACTGCTCTCCACTTCCAAATGGTGCGCATTGGCATAAATAACCCTATTTAAGCTCAGTTACACGTTTGCATTGAAAGTGACTGAGTTATTCACTTTTCCAGTTTTTATGCGTGCAAAGTGCTTTTCAGAGCGAGAGAATCACTTTTTGACCAAAAAGGTGCTTTTGACCCTAACACGTGAATTATAGTCAAAACAACTGCTCTCCACTTCCAAATGGTGCGCAATGGCATAAATAACCCTACTTAAGCTCAGTTACACGTTTGCATTGAAAGGGACTGAGTTATCAACTTTTCCAGTTTTTATGCGTGCAAAATGCTTTTCAGAGCGAGAGAATCACTTTTTGACCAAAAATGTGTTTTTGACCCTGACACGTGAATTTTGCTCAAAACAAATGCTCTCCACTTCCAAATGGTGCGCAATGGCATAAATAACCCTATTTAAGCTCAGTTACACGTTTGCATTGAAAGTGACTGAGTTATTCACTTTTCCAGTTTTTATGCGTGCAAAATGCTTTTCAGAGCGAGAGAATCACTTTTTGACCAAAAATGTGTTTTTGACCCTGACACGTGAATTGTGCTCAAAACCAATGCTCTCCACTTCCAAATGGTGCGCAATGGCATAAATAACCCTATTTAAGCTCAGTTACACGTTTGCATTGAAAGTGACTGAGTTATTCACTTTTCCAGTTTTTATGCGTGCAAAGTGCTTTTCAGAGCGAGAGAATCACTTTTTGACCAAAAAGGTGCTTTTGACCCTAACACGTGAATTATAGTCAAAACAACTGCTCTCCACTTCCAAATGGTGCACGATGGCATAAATAACCCTATTTAAGCTCAGTTACACGTTTGCATTGAAAGGGACTGAGTTATCAACTTTTCCAGTTTTTATGCGTGCAAAATGCTTTTCAGAGCGAGAAAAGCATGTTTTGACCCACAATGTGTTTTTGACCCTAACACGTGAATTATAGTCAAAACAACTGCTCTCCACTTCCAAATGGTGCGCATTGGCATAAATAACCCTATTTAAGCTCAGTTACACGTTTGCATTGAAAGTGACTGAGTTATTCACTTTTCCAGTTTTTATGCGTGCAAAATGCTTTTCAGAGCGAGAAAAGCATGTTTTGACCCACAATGTGTTTTTGACCCTAACACGTGAATTATAGTCAAAACAACTGCTCTCCACTTCCAAATGGTGCGCATTGGCATAAATAACCCTATTTAAGCTCAGTTACACGTTTGCATTGAAAGTGACTGAGTTATTCACTTTTCCAGTTTTTATGCGTGCAAAGTGCTTTTCAGAGCGAGAGAATCACTTTTTGACCAAAAAGGTGCTTTTGACCCTAACACGTGAATTATAGTCAAAACAACTGCTCTCCACTTCCAAATGGTGCGCGATGGCATAAATAACCCTATTTAAGCTCAGTTACACGTTTGCATTGAAAGGGACTGAGTTATCAACTTTTCCAGTTTTTATGCGTGCAAAATGCTTTTCAGAGCGAGAAAAGCATGTTTTGACCCACAATGTGTTTTTGATCCTAACACGTGAATTATAGTCAAAACAACTGCTCTCCACTTCCAAATGGTGCGCGATGGCATAAATAACCCTATTTAAGCTCAGTTACACGTTTGCATTGAAAGGGACTGAGTTATCAACTTTTCCAGTTTTTATGCGTGCAAAATGCTTTTCAGAGCGAGAAAAGCATGTTTTGACCCACAATGTGTTTTTGACCCTAACACGTGAATTATAGTCAAAACAACTGCTCTCCACTTCCAAATGGTGCGCGATGGCATAAATAACCCTATTTAAGCTCAGTTACACGTTTGCATTGAAAGGGACTGAGTTATCAACTTTTCCAGTTTTTATGCGTGCAAAATGCTTTTCAGAGCGAGAGAATCACTTTTTGACCAAAAATGTGTTTTTGACCCTGACACGTGAATTTTGCTCAAAACAAATGCTCTCCACTTCCAAATGGTGCGCAATGGCATAAATAACCCTATTTAAGCTCAGTTACACGTTTGCATTGAAAGTGACTGAGTTATTCACTTTTCCAGTTTTTATGCGTGCAAAATGCTTTTCAGAGCGAGAGAATCACTTTTTGACCAAAAATGTGTTTTTGACCCTGACACGTGAATTGTGCTCAAAACCAATGCTCTCCACTTCCAAATGGTGCGCAATGGCATAAATAACCCTATTTAAGCTCAGTTACACGTTCGCATTGAAAGGGACTGAGTTTTTCACTTTTCC
This sequence comes from Micromesistius poutassou, assembly GCF_964030765.1. NCBI lineage: Eukaryota > Metazoa > Chordata > Actinopteri > Gadiformes > Gadidae > Micromesistius > Micromesistius poutassou. The sequence continues at coordinate 10,971,272 of NC_140288.1, forward strand.
AGTTTTTATGCATGCAAAATGCTTTTCAGAGCGAGAAAAGCATGTTTTGACCCACAATGTGTTTTTGACCCTAACACGTGAATTATGCTCAAAACCAATGCTCTCCACTTCCAAATGGTGCGCAATGGCATAAATAACCCTATTTAAGCTCAGTTACACGTTTGCATTGAAAGTGACTGAGTTATTCACTTTTCCAGTTTTTATGCGTGCAAAATGCTTTTCAGAGCGAGAAAAGCATCTTTTGACCCACAATGTGTTTTTGACCCTAACACGTGAATTATAGTCAAAACAACTGCTCTCCACTTCCAAATGGTGCGCGATGGCATAAATAACCCTATTTAAGCTCAGTTACACGTTTGCATTGAAAGGGACTGAGTTATCAACTTTTCCAGTTTTTATGCGTGCAAAATGCTTTTCAGAGCGAGAAAAGCATGTTTTGACCCACAATGTGTTTTTGACCCTAACACGTGAATTATAGTCAAAACAACTGCTCTCCACTTCCAAATGGTGCGCGATGGCATAAATAACCCTATTTAAGCTCAGTTACACGTTTGCATTGAAAGGGACTGAGTTATCAACTTTTCCAGTTTTTATGCGTGCAAAATGCTTTTCAGAGCGAGAAAAGCATGTTTTGACCCACAATGTGTTTTTGACCCTAACACGTGAATTATAGTCAAAACAACTGCTCTCCACTTCCAAATGGTGCGCGATGGCATAAATAACCCTATTTAAGCTCAGTTACACGTTTGCATTGAAAGTGACTGAGTTATTCACTTTTCCAGTTTTTATGCGTGCAAAGTGCTTTTCAGAGCGAGAGAATCACTTTTTGACCAAAAAGGTGCTTTTGACCCTAACACGTGAATTATAGTCAAAACAACTGCTCTCCACTTCCAAATGGTGCGCGATGGCATAAATAACCCTACTTAAGCTCAGTTACACGTTTGCATTGAAAGGGACTGAGTTATCAACTTTTCCAGTTTTTATGCGTGCAAAATGCTTTTCAGAGCGAGAGAATCACTTTTTGACCAAAAATGTGTTTTTGACCCTGACACGTGAATTTTGCTCAAAACAAATGCTCTCCACTTCCAAATGGTGCGCAATGGCATAAATAACCCTATTTAAGCTCAGTTACACGTTTGCATTGAAAGTGACTGAGTTATTCACTTTTCCAGTTTTTATGCGTGCAAAATGCTTTTCAGAGCGAGAGAATCACTTTTTGACCAAAAATGTGTTTTTGACCCTGACACGTGAATTGTGCTCAAAACCAATGCTCTCCACTTCCAAATGGTGCGCAATGGCATAAATAACCCTATTTAAGCTCAGTTACACGTTCGCATTGAAAGGGACTGAGTTTTTCACTTTTCCAGTTTTTATGCATGCAAAATGCTTTTCAGAGCGAGAAAAGCATGTTTTGACCCACAATGTGTTTTTGACCCTAACACGTGAATTATAGTCAAAACAACTGCTCTCCACTTCCAAATGGTGCGCGATGGCATAAATAACCCTATTTAAGCTCAGTTACACGTTTGCATTGAAAGTGACTGAGTTATTCACTTTTCCAGTTTTTATGCGTGCAAAGTGCTTTTCAGAGCGAGAGAATCACTTTTTGACCAAAAAGGTGCTTTTGACCCTAACACGTGAATTATAGTCAAAACAACTGCTCTCCACTTCCAAATGGTGCGCGATGGCATAAATAACCCTATTTAAGCTCAGTTACACGTTTGCATTGAAAGGGACTGAGTTATCAACTTTTCCAGTTTTTATGCGTGCAAAATGCTTTTCAGAGCGAGAAAAGCATGTTTTGACCCACAATGTGTTTTTGATCCTAACACGTGAATTATAGTCAAAACAACTGCTCTCCACTTCCAAATGGTGCGCGATGGCATAAATAACCCTATTTAAGCTCAGTTACACGTTTGCATTGAAAGGGACTGAGTTATCAACTTTTCCAGTTTTTATGCGTGCAAAATGCTTTTCAGAGCGAGAAAAGCATGTTTTGACCCACAATGTGTTTTTGACCCTAACACGTGAATTATAGTCAAAACAACTGCTCTCCACTTCCAAATGGTGCGCGATGGCATAAATAACCCTATTTAAGCTCAGTTACACGTTTGCATTGAAAGGGACTGAGTTATCAACTTTTCCAGTTTTTATGCGTGCAAAATGCTTTTCAGAGCGAGAAAAGCATGTTTTGACCCACAATGTGTTTTTGACCCTAACACGTGAATTATAGTCAAAACAACTGCTCTCCACTTCCAAATGGTGCGCGATGGCATAAATAACCCTATTTAAGCTCAGTTACACGTTTGCATTGAAAGGGACTGAGTTATCAACTTTTCCAGTTTTTATGCGTGCAAAATGCTTTTCAGAGCGAGAGAATCACTTTTTGACCAAAAATGTGTTTTTGACCCTGACACGTGAATTTTGCTCAAAACAAATGCTCTCCACTTCCAAATGGTGCGCAATGGCATAAATAACCCTATTTAAGCTCAGTTACACGTTTGCATTGAAAGTGACTGAGTTATTCACTTTTCCAGTTTTTATGCGTGCAAAATGCTTTTCAGAGCGAGAGAATCACTTTTTGACCAAAAATGTGTTTTTGACCCTGACACGTGAATTGTGCTCAAAACCAATGCTCTCCACTTCCAAATGGTGCGCAATGGCATAAATAACCCTATTTAAGCTCAGTTACACGTTCGCATTGAAAGGGACTGAGTTTTTCACTTTTCCAGTTTTTATGCATGCAAAATGCTTTTCAGAGCGAGAAAAGCATGTTTTGACCCACAATGTGTTTTTGACCCTAACACGTGAATTATGCTCAAAACCAATGCTCTCCACTTCCAAATGGTGCGCAATGGCATAAATAACCCTATTTAAGCTCAGTTACACGTTTGCATTGAAAGTGACTGAGTTATTCACTTTTCCAGTTTTTATGCGTGCAAAATGCTTTTCAGAGCGAGAAAAGCATCTTTTGACCCACAATGTGTTTTTGACCCTAACACGTGAATTATAGTCAAAACAACTGCTCTCCACTTCCAAATGGTGCGCGATGGCATAAATAACCCTATTTAAGCTCAGTTACACGTTTGCATTGAAAGGGACTGAGTTATCAACTTTTCCAGTTTTTATGCGTGCAAAATGCTTTTCAGAGCGAGAAAAGCATGTTTTGACCCACAATGTGTTTTTGACCCTAACACGTGAATTATAGTCAAAACAACTGCTCTCCACTTCCAAATGGTGCGCGATGGCATAAATAACCCTATTTAAGCTCAGTTACACGTTTGCATTGAAAGGGACTGAGTTATCAACTTTTCCAGTTTTTATGCGTGCAAAATGCTTTTCAGAGCGAGAAAAGCATGTTTTGACCCACAATGTGTTTTTGACCCTAACACGTGAATTATAGTCAAAACAACTGCTCTCCACTTCCAAATGGTGCGCGATGGCATAAATAACCCTATTTAAGCTCAGTTACACGTTTGCATTGAAAGTGACTGAGTTATTCACTTTTCCAGTTTTTATGCGTGCAAAGTGCTTTTCAGAGCGAGAGAATCACTTTTTGACCAAAAAGGTGCTTTTGACCCTAACACGTGAATTATAGTCAAAACAACTGCTCTCCACTTCCAAATGGTGCGCGATGGCATAAATAACCCTACTTAAGCTCAGTTACACGTTTGCATTGAAAGGGACTGAGTTATCAACTTTTCCAGTTTTTATGCGTGCAAAATGCTTTTCAGAGCGAGAGAATCACTTTTTGACCAAAAATGTGTTTTTGACCCTGACACGTGAATTTTGCTCAAAACAAATGCTCTCCACTTCCAAATGGTGCGCAATGGCATAAATAACCCTATTTAAGCTCAGTTACACGTTTGCATTGAAAGTGACTGAGTTATTCACTTTTCCAGTTTTTATGCGTGCAAAATGCTTTTCAGAGCGAGAGAATCACTTTTTGACCAAAAATGTGTTTTTGACCCTGACACGTGAATTGTGCTCAAAACCAATGCTCTCCACTTCCAAATGGTGCGCAATGGCATAAATAACCCTATTTAAGCTCAGTTACACGTTCGCATTGAAAGGGACTGAGTTTTTCACTTTTCCAGTTTTTATGCATGCAAAATGCTTTTCAGAGCGAGAAAAGCATGTTTTGACCCACAATGTGTTTTTGACCCTAACACGTGAATTATGCTCAAAACCAATGCTCTCCACTTCCAAATGGTGCGCAATGGCATAAATAACCCTATTTAAGCTCAGTTACACGTTTGCATTGAAAGTGACTGAGTTATTCACTTTTCCAGTTTTTATGCGTGCAAAATGCTTTTCAGAGCGAGAAAAGCATCTTTTGACCCACAATGTGTTTTTGACCCTAACACGTGAATTATAGTCAAAACAACTGCTCTCCACTTCCAAATGGTGCGCGATGGCATAAATAACCCTATTTAAGCTCAGTTACACGTTTGCATTGAAAGGGACTGAGTTATCAACTTTTCCAGTTTTTATGCGTGCAAAATGCTTTTCAGAGCGAGAAAAGCATGTTTTGACCCACAATGTGTTTTTGACCCTAACACGTGAATTATAGTCAAAACAACTGCTCTCCACTTCCAAATGGTGCGCGATGGCATAAATAACCCTATTTAAGCTCAGTTACACGTTTGCATTGAAAGGGACTGAGTTATCAACTTTTCCAGTTTTTATGCGTGCAAAATGCTTTTCAGAGCGAGAAAAGCATGTTTTGACCCACAATGTGTTTTTGACCCTAACACGTGAATTATAGTCAAAACAACTGCTCTCCACTTCCAAATGGTGCGCGATGGCATAAATAACCCTATTTAAGCTCAGTTACACGTTTGCATTGAAAGTGACTGAGTTATTCACTTTTCCAGTTTTTATGCGTGCAAAGTGCTTTTCAGAGCGAGAGAATCACTTTTTGACCAAAAAGGTGCTTTTGACCCTAACACGTGAATTATAGTCAAAACAACTGCTCTCCACTTCCAAATGGTGCGCGATGGCATAAATAACCTTACTTAAGCTCAGTTACACGTTTGCATTGAAAGGGACTGAGTTATCAACTTTTCCAGTTTTTATGCGTGCAAAATGCTTTTCAGAGCGAGAGAATCACTTTTTGACCAAAAATGTGTTTTTGACCCTGACACGTGAATTTTGCTCAAAACAAATGCTCTCCACTTCCAAATGGTGCGCAATGGCATAAATAACCCTATTTAAGCTCAGTTACACGTTTGCATTGAAAGTGACTGAGTTATTCACTTTTCCAGTTTTTATGCGTGCAAAATGCTTTTCAGAGCGAGAGAATCACTTTTTGACCAAAAATGTGTTTTTGACCCTGACACGTGAATTGTGCTCAAAACCAATGCTCTCCACTTCCAAATGGTGCGCAATGGCATAAATAACCCTATTTAAGCTCAGTTACACGTTCGCATTGAAAGGGACTGAGTTTTTCACTTTTCCAGTTTTTATGCATGCAAAATGCTTTTCAGAGCGAGAAAAGCATGTTTTGACCCACAATGTGTTTTTGACCCTAACACGTGAATTATGCTCAAAACCAATGCTCTCCACTTCCAAATGGTGCGCAATGGCATAAATAACCCTATTTAAGCTCAGTTACACGTTTGCATTGAAAGTGACTGAGTTATTCACTTTTCCAGTTTTTATGCGTGCAAAATGCTTTTCAGAGCGAGAAAAGCATGTTTTGACCCACAATGTGTTTTTGACCCTAACACGTGAATTATAGTCAAAACAACTGCTCTCCACTTCCAAATGGTGCGCATTGGCATAAATAACCCTATTTAAGCTCAGTTACACGTTTGCATTGAAAGTGACTGAGTTATTCACTTTTCCAGTTTTTATGCGTGCAAAGTGCTTTTCAGAGCGAGAGAATCACTTTTTGACCAAAAAGGTGCTTTTGACCCTAACACGTGAATTATAGTCAAAACAACTGCTCTCCACTTCCAAATGGTGCGCAATGGCATAAATAACCCTACTTAAGCTCAGTTACACGTTTGCATTGAAAGGGACTGAGTTATCAACTTTTCCAGTTTTTATGCGTGCAAAATGCTTTTCAGAGCGAGAGAATCACTTTTTGACCAAAAATGTGTTTTTGACCCTGACACGTGAATTTTGCTCAAAACAAATGCTCTCCACTTCCAAATGGTGCGCAATGGCATAAATAACCCTATTTAAGCTCAGTTACACGTTTGCATTGAAAGTGACTGAGTTATTCACTTTTCCAGTTTTTATGCGTGCAAAATGCTTTTCAGAGCGAGAGAATCACTTTTTGACCAAAAATGTGTTTTTGACCCTGACACGTGAATTGTGCTCAAAACCAATGCTCTCCACTTCCAAATGGTGCGCAATGGCATAAATAACCCTATTTAAGCTCAGTTACACGTTTGCATTGAAAGTGACTGAGTTATTCACTTTTCCAGTTTTTATGCGTGCAAAGTGCTTTTCAGAGCGAGAGAATCACTTTTTGACCAAAAAGGTGCTTTTGACCCTAACACGTGAATTATAGTCAAAACAACTGCTCTCCACTTCCAAATGGTGCGCATTGGCATAAATAACCCTATTTAAGCTCAGTTACACGTTTGCATTGAAAGTGACTGAGTTATTCACTTTTCCAGTTTTTATGCGTGCAAAGTGCTTTTCAGAGCGAGAGAATCACTTTTTGACCAAAAAGGTGCTTTTGACCCTAACACGTGAATTATAGTCAAAACAACTGCTCTCCACTTCCAAATGGTGCGCGATGGCATAAATAACCCTATTTAAGCTCAGTTACACGTTTGCATTGAAAGGGACTGAGTTATCAACTTTTCCAGTTTTTATGCATGCAAAATGCTTTTCAGAGCGAGAAAAGCATGTTTTGACCCACAATGTGTTTTTGACCCTAACACGTGAATTATGCTCAAAACCAATGCTCTCCACTTCCAAATGGTGCGCAATGGCATAAATAACCCTATTTAAGCTCAGTTACACGTTTGCATTGAAAGTGACTGAGTTATTCACTTTTCCAGTTTTTATGCGTGCAAAATGCTTTTCAGAGCGAGAAAAGCATGTTTTGACCCACAATGTGTTTTTGACCCTAACACGTGAATTATAGTCAAAACAACTGCTCTCCACTTCCAAATGGTGCGCGATGGCATAAATAACCCTATTTAAGCTCAGTTACACGTTTGCATTGAAAGGGACTGAGTTATCAACTTTTCCAGTTTTTATGCGTGCAAAATGCTTTTCAGAGCGAGAAAAGCATGTTTTGACCCACAATGTGTTTTTGATCCTAACACGTGAATTATAGTCAAAACAACTGCTCTCCACTTCCAAATGGTGCGCGATGGCATAAATAACCCTATTTAAGCTCAGTTACACGTTTGCATTGAAAGGGACTGAGTTATCAACTTTTCCAGTTTTTATGCGTGCAAAATGCTTTTCAGAGCGAGAAAAGCATGTTTTGACCCACAATGTGTTTTTGACCCTAACACGTGAATTATAGTCAAAACAACTGCTCTCCACTTCCAAATGGTGCGCGATGGCATAAATAACCCTATTTAAGCTCAGTTACACGTTTGCATTGAAAGGGACTGAGTTATCAACTTTTCCAGTTTTTATGCGTGCAAAATGCTTTTCAGAGCGAGAAAAGCATGTTTTGACCCACAATGTGTTTTTGACCCTAACACGTGAATTATAGTCAAAACAACTGCTCTCCACTTCCAAATGGTGCGCGATGGCATAAATAACCCTATTTAAGCTCAGTTACACGTTTGCATTGAAAGGGACTGAGTTATCAACTTTTCCAGTTTTTATGCGTGCAAAATGCTTTTCAGAGCGAGAGAATCACTTTTTGACCAAAAATGTGTTTTTGACCCTGACACGTGAATTTTGCTCAAAACAAATGCTCTCCACTTCCAAATGGTGCGCAATGGCATAAATAACCCTATTTAAGCTCAGTTACACGTTTGCATTGAAAGTGACTGAGTTATTCACTTTTCCAGTTTTTATGCGTGCAAAATGCTTTTCAGAGCGAGAGAATCACTTTTTGACCAAAAATGTGTTTTTGACCCTGACACGTGAATTGTGCTCAAAACCAATGCTCTCCACTTCCAAATGGTGCGCAATGGCATAAATAACCCTATTTAAGCTCAGTTACACGTTCGCATTGAAAGGGACTGAGTTTTTCACTTTTCCAGTTTTTATGCATGCAAAATGCTTTTCAGAGCGAGAAAAGCATGTTTTGACCCACAATGTGTTTTTGACCCTAACACGTGAATTATGCTCAAAACCAATGCTCTCCACTTCCAAATGGTGCGCAATGGCATAAATAACCCTATTTAAGCTCAGTTACACGTTTGCATTGAAAGTGACTGAGTTATTCACTTTTCCAGTTTTTATGCGTGCAAAATGCTTTTCAGAGCGAGAAAAGCATCTTTTGACCCACAATGTGTTTTTGACCCTAACACGTGAATTATAGTCAAAACAACTGCTCTCCACTTCCAAATGGTGCGCGATGGCATAAATAACCCTATTTAAGCTCAGTTACACGTTTGCATTGAAAGGGACTGAGTTATCAACTTTTCCAGTTTTTATGCGTGCAAAATGCTTTTCAGAGCGAGAAAAGCATGTTTTGACCCACAATGTGTTTTTGACCCTAACACGTGAATTATAGTCAAAACAACTGCTCTCCACTTCCAAATGGTGCGCGATGGCATAAATAACCCTATTTAAGCTCAGTTACACGTTTGCATTGAAAGGGACTGAGTTATCAACTTTTCCAGTTTTTATGCGTGCAAAATGCTTTTCAGAGCGAGAAAAGCATGTTTTGACCCACAATGTGTTTTTGACCCTAACACGTGAATTATAGTCAAAACAACTGCTCTCCACTTCCAAATGGTGCGCGATGGCATAAATAACCCTATTTAAGCTCAGTTACACGTTTGCATTGAAAGTGACTGAGTTATTCACTTTTCCAGTTTTTATGCGTGCAAAGTGCTTTTCAGAGCGAGAGAATCACTTTTTGACCAAAAAGGTGCTTTTGACCCTAACACGTGAATTATAGTCAAAACAACTGCTCTCCACTTCCAAATGGTGCGCGATGGCATAAATAACCCTACTTAAGCTCAGTTACACGTTTGCATTGAAAGGGACTGAGTTATCAACTTTTCCAGTTTTTATGCGTGCAAAATGCTTTTCAGAGCGAGAGAATCACTTTTTGACCAAAAATGTGTTTTTGACCCTGACACGTGAATTTTGCTCAAAACAAATGCTCTCCACTTCCAAATGGTGCGCAATGGCATAAATAACCCTATTTAAGCTCAGTTACACGTTTGCATTGAAAGTGACTGAGTTATTCACTTTTCCAGTTTTTATGCGTGCAAAATGCTTTTCAGAGCGAGAGAATCACTTTTTGACCAAAAATGTGTTTTTGACCCTGACACGTGAATTGTGCTCAAAACCAATGCTCTCCACTTCCAAATGGTGCGCAATGGCATAAATAACCCTATTTAAGCTCAGTTACACGTTCGCATTGAAAGGGACTGAGTTTTTCACTTTTCCAGTTTTTATGCATGCAAAATGCTTTTCAGAGCGAGAAAAGCATGTTTTGACCCACAATGTGTTTTTGACCCTAACACGTGAATTATGCTCAAAACCAATGCTCTCCACTTCCAAATGGTGCGCAATGGCATAAATAACCCTATTTAAGCTCAGTTACACGTTTGCATTGAAAGTGACTGAGTTATTCACTTTTCCAGTTTTTATGCGTGCAAAATGCTTTTCAGAGCGAGAAAAGCATCTTTTGACCCACAATGTGTTTTTGACCCTAACACGTGAATTATAGTCAAAACAACTGCTCTCCACTTCCAAATGGTGCGCGATGGCATAAATAACCCTATTTAAGCTCAGTTACACGTTTGCATTGAAAGGGACTGAGTTATCAACTTTTCCAGTTTTTATGCGTGCAAAATGCTTTTCAGAGCGAGAAAAGCATGTTTTGACCCACAATGTGTTTTTGACCCTAACACGTGAATTATAGTCAAAACAACTGCTCTCCACTTCCAAATGGTGCGCGATGGCATAAATAACCCTATTTAAGCTCAGTTACACGTTTGCATTGAAAGGGACTGAGTTATCAACTTTTCCAGTTTTTATGCGTGCAAAATGCTTTTCAGAGCGAGAAAAGCATGTTTTGACCCACAATGTGTTTTTGACCCTAACACGTGAATTATAGTCAAAACAACTGCTCTCCACTTCCAAATGGTGCGCGATGGCATAAATAACCCTATTTAAGCTCAGTTACACGTTTGCATTGAAAGTGACTGAGTTATTCACTTTTCCAGTTTTTATGCGTGCAAAGTGCTTTTCAGAGCGAGAGAATCACTTTTTGACCAAAAAGGTGCTTTTGACCCTAACACGTGAATTATAGTCAAAACAACTGCTCTCCACTTCCAAATGGTGCGCGATGGCATAAATAACCCTACTTAAGCTCAGTTACACGTTTGCATTGAAAGGGACTGAGTTATCAACTTTTCCAGTTTTTATGCGTGCAAAATGCTTTTCAGAGCGAGAGAATCACTTTTTGACCAAAAATGTGTTTTTGACCCTGACACGTGAATTTTGCTCAAAACAAATGCTCTCCACTTCCAAATGGTGCGCAATGGCATAAATAACCCTATTTAAGCTCAGTTACACGTTTGCATTGAAAGTGACTGAGTTATTCACTTTTCCAGTTTTTATGCGTGCAAAATGCTTTTCAGAGCGAGAGAATCACTTTTTGACCAAAAATGTGTTTTTGACCCTGACACGTGAATTGTGCTCAAAACCAATGCTCTCCACTTCCAAATGGTGCGCAATGGCATAAATAACCCTATTTAAGCTCAGTTACACGTTCGCATTGAAAGGGACTGAGTTTTTCACTTTTCCAGTTTTTATGCATGCAAAATGCTTTTCAGAGCGAGAAAAGCATGTTTTGACCCACAATGTGTTTTTGACCCTAACACGTGAATTATGCTCAAAACCAATGCTCTCCACTTCCAAATGGTGCGCAATGGCATAAATAACCCTATTTAAGCTCAGTTACACGTTTGCATTGAAAGTGACTGAGTTATTCACTTTTCCAGTTTTTATGCGTGCAAAATGCTTTTCAGAGCGAGAAAAGCATGTTTTGACCCACAATGTGTTTTTGACCCTAACACGTGAATTATAGTCAAAACAACTGCTCTCCACTTCCAAATGGTGCGCATTGGCATAAATAACCCTATTTAAGCTCAGTTACACGTTTGCATTGAAAGTGACTGAGTTATTCACTTTTCCAGTTTTTATGCGTGCAAAGTGCTTTTCAGAGCGAGAGAATCACTTTTTGACCAAAAAGGTGCTTTTGACCCTAACACGTGAATTATAGTCAAAACAACTGCTCTCCACTTCCAAATGGTGCGCAATGGCATAAATAACCCTACTTAAGCTCAGTTACACGTTTGCATTGAAAGGGACTGAGTTATCAACTTTTCCAGTTTTTATGCGTGCAAAATGCTTTTCAGAGCGAGAGAATCACTTTTTGACCAAAAATGTGTTTTTGACCCTGACACGTGAATTTTGCTCAAAACAAATGCTCTCCACTTCCAAATGGTGCGCAATGGCATAAATAACCCTATTTAAGCTCAGTTACACGTTTGCATTGAAAGTGACTGAGTTATTCACTTTTCCAGTTTTTATGCGTGCAAAATGCTTTTCAGAGCGAGAGAATCACTTTTTGACCAAAAATGTGTTTTTGACCCTGACACGTGAATTGTGCTCAAAACCAATGCTCTCCACTTCCAAATGGTGCGCAATGGCATAAATAACCCTATTTAAGCTCAGTTACACGTTTGCATTGAAAGTGACTGAGTTATTCACTTTTCCAGTTTTTATGCGTGCAAAGTGCTTTTCAGAGCGAGAGAATCACTTTTTGACCAAAAAGGTGCTTTTGACCCTAACACGTGAATTATAGTCAAAACAACTGCTCTCCACTTCCAAATGGTGCGCATTGGCATAAATAACCCTATTTAAGCTCAGTTACACGTTTGCATTGAAAGTGACTGAGTTATTCACTTTTCCAGTTTTTATGCGTGCAAAGTGCTTTTCAGAGCGAGAGAATCACTTTTTGACCAAAAAGGTGCTTTTGACCCTAACACGTGAATTATAGTCAAAACAACTGCTCTCCACTTCCAAATGGTGCGCGATGGCATAAATAACCCTATTTAAGCTCAGTTACACGTTTGCATTGAAAGGGACTGAGTTATCAACTTTTCCAGTTTTTATGCATGCAAAATGCTTTTCAGAGCGAGAAAAGCATGTTTTGACCCACAATGTGTTTTTGACCCTAACACGTGAATTATGCTCAAAACCAATGCTCTCCACTTCCAAATGGTGCGCAATGGCATAAATAACCCTATTTAAGCTCAGTTACACGTTTGCATTGAAAGTGACTGAGTTATTCACTTTTCCAGTTTTTATGCGTGCAAAATGCTTTTCAGAGCGAGAAAAGCATGTTTTGACCCACAATGTGTTTTTGACCCTAACACGTGAATTATAGTCAAAACAACTGCTCTCCACTTCCAAATGGTGCGCGATGGCATAAATAACCCTATTTAAGCTCAGTTACACGTTTGCATTGAAAGGGACTGAGTTATCAACTTTTCCAGTTTTTATGCGTGCAAAATGCTTTTCAGAGCGAGAAAAGCATGTTTTGACCCACAATGTGTTTTTGATCCTAACACGTGAATTATAGTCAAAACAACTGCTCTCCACTTCCAAATGGTGCGCGATGGCATAAATAACCCTATTTAAGCTCAGTTACACGTTTGCATTGAAAGGGACTGAGTTATCAACTTTTCCAGTTTTTATGCGTGCAAAATGCTTTTCAGAGCGAGAAAAGCATGTTTTGACCCACAATGTGTTTTTGACCCTAACACGTGAATTATAGTCAAAACAACTGCTCTCCACTTCCAAATGGTGCGCGATGGCATAAATAACCCTATTTAAGCTCAGTTACACGTTTGCATTGAAAGGGACTGAGTTATCAACTTTTCCAGTTTTTATGCGTGCAAAATGCTTTTCAGAGCGAGAAAAGCATGTTTTGACCCACAATGTGTTTTTGACCCTAACACGTGAATTATAGTCAAAACAACTGCTCTCCACTTCCAAATGGTGCGCGATGGCATAAATAACCCTATTTAAGCTCAGTTACACGTTTGCATTGAAAGGGACTGAGTTATCAACTTTTCCAGTTTTTATGCGTGCAAAATGCTTTTCAGAGCGAGAGAATCACTTTTTGACCAAAAATGTGTTTTTGACCCTGACACGTGAATTTTGCTCAAAACAAATGCTCTCCACTTCCAAATGGTGCGCAATGGCATAAATAACCCTATTTAAGCTCAGTTACACGTTTGCATTGAAAGTGACTGAGTTATTCACTTTTCCAGTTTTTATGCGTGCAAAATGCTTTTCAGAGCGAGAGAATCACTTTTTGACCAAAAATGTGTTTTTGACCCTGACACGTGAATTGTGCTCAAAACCAATGCTCTCCACTTCCAAATGGTGCGCAATGGCATAAATAACCCTATTTAAGCTCAGTTACACGTTCGCATTGAAAGGGACTGAGTTTTTCACTTTTCCAGTTTTTATGCATGCAAAATGCTTTTCAGAGCGAGAAAAGCATGTTTTGACCCACAATGTGTTTTTGACCCTAACACGTGAATTATGCTCAAAACCAATGCTCTCCACTTCCAAATGGTGCGCAATGGCATAAATAACCCTATTTAAGCTCAGTTACACGTTTGCATTGAAAGTGACTGAGTTATTCACTTTTCCAGTTTTTATGCGTGCAAAATGCTTTTCAGAGCGAGAAAAGCATCTTTTGACCCACAATGTGTTTTTGACCCTAACACGTGAATTATAGTCAAAACAACTGCTCTCCACTTCCAAATGGTGCGCGATGGCATAAATAACCCTATTTAAGCTCAGTTACACGTTTGCATTGAAAGGGACTGAGTTATCAACTTTTCCAGTTTTTATGCGTGCAAAATGCTTTTCAGAGCGAGAAAAGCATGTTTTGACCCACAATGTGTTTTTGACCCTAACACGTGAATTATAGTCAAAACAACTGCTCTCCACTTCCAAATGGTGCGCGATGGCATAAATAACCCTATTTAAGCTCAGTTACACGTTTGCATTGAAAGGGACTGAGTTATCAACTTTTCCAGTTTTTATGCGTGCAAAATGCTTTTCAGAGCGAGAAAAGCATGTTTTGACCCACAATGTGTTTTTGACCCTAACACGTGAATTATAGTCAAAACAACTGCTCTCCACTTCCAAATGGTGCGCGATGGCATAAATAACCCTATTTAAGCTCAGTTACACGTTTGCATTGAAAGTGACTGAGTTATTCACTTTTCCAGTTTTTATGCGTGCAAAGTGCTTTTCAGAGCGAGAGAATCACTTTTTGACCAAAAAGGTGCTTTTGACCCTAACACGTGAATTATAGTCAAAACAACTGCTCTCCACTTCCAAATGGTGCGCGATGGCATAAATAACCCTACTTAAGCTCAGTTACACGTTTGCATTGAAAGGGACTGAGTTATCAACTTTTCCAGTTTTTATGCGTGCAAAATGCTTTTCAGAGCGAGAGAATCACTTTTTGACCAAAAATGTGTTTTTGACCCTGACACGTGAATTTTGCTCAAAACAAATGCTCTCCACTTCCAAATGGTGCGCAATGGCATAAATAACCCTATTTAAGCTCAGTTACACGTTTGCATTGAAAGTGACTGAGTTATTCACTTTTCCAGTTTTTATGCGTGCAAAATGCTTTTCAGAGCGAGAGAATCACTTTTTGACCAAAAATGTGTTTTTGACCCTGACACGTGAATTGTGCTCAAAACCAATGCTCTCCACTTCCAAATGGTGCGCAATGGCATAAATAACCCTATTTAAGCTCAGTTACACGTTCGCATTGAAAGGGACTGAGTTTTTCACTTTTCCAGTTTTTATGCATGCAAAATGCTTTTCAGAGCGAGAAAAGCATGTTTTGACCCACAATGTGTTTTTGACCCTAACACGTGAATTATGCTCAAAACCAATGCTCTCCACTTCCAAATGGTGCGCAATGGCATAAATAACCCTATTTAAGCTCAGTTACACGTTTGCATTGAAAGTGACTGAGTTATTCACTTTTCCAGTTTTTATGCGTGCAAAATGCTTTTCAGAGCGAGAAAAGCATCTTTTGACCCACAATGTGTTTTTGACCCTAACACGTGAATTATAGTCAAAACAACTGCTCTCCACTTCCAAATGGTGCGCGATGGCATAAATAACCCTATTTAAGCTCAGTTACACGTTTGCATTGAAAGGGACTGAGTTATCAACTTTTCCAGTTTTTATGCGTGCAAAATGCTTTTCAGAGCGAGAAAAGCATGTTTTGACCCACAATGTGTTTTTGACCCTAACACGTGAATTATAGTCAAAACAACTGCTCTCCACTTCCAAATGGTGCGCGATGGCATAAATAACCCTATTTAAGCTCAGTTACACGTTTGCATTGAAAGGGACTGAGTTATCAACTTTTCCAGTTTTTATGCGTGCAAAATGCTTTTCAGAGCGAGAAAAGCATGTTTTGACCCACAATGTGTTTTTGACCCTAACACGTGAATTATAGTCAAAACAACTGCTCTCCACTTCCAAATGGTGCGCGATGGCATAAATAACCCTATTTAAGCTCAGTTACACGTTTGCATTGAAAGTGACTGAGTTATTCACTTTTCCAGTTTTTATGCGTGCAAAGTGCTTTTCAGAGCGAGAGAATCACTTTTTGACCAAAAAGGTGCTTTTGACCCTAACACGTGAATTATAGTCAAAACAACTGCTCTCCACTTCCAAATGGTGCGCGATGGCATAAATAACCCTACTTAAGCTCAGTTACACGTTTGCATTGAAAGGGACTGAGTTATCAACTTTTCCAGTTTTTATGCGTGCAAAATGCTTTTCAGAGCGAGAGAATCACTTTTTGACCAAAAATGTGTTTTTGACCCTGACACGTGAATTTTGCTCAAAACAAATGCTCTCCACTTCCAAATGGTGCGCAATGGCATAAATAACCCTATTTAAGCTCAGTTACACGTTTGCATTGAAAGTGACTGAGTTATTCACTTTTCCAGTTTTTATGCGTGCAAAATGCTTTTCAGAGCGAGAGAATCACTTTTTGACCAAAAATGTGTTTTTGACCCTGACACGTGAATTGTGCTCAAAACCAATGCTCTCCACTTCCAAATGGTGCGCAATGGCATAAATAACCCTATTTAAGCTCAGTTACACGTTCGCATTGAAAGGGACTGAGTTTTTCACTTTTCCAGTTTTTATGCATGCAAAATGCTTTTCAGAGCGAGAAAAGCATGTTTTGACCCACAATGTGTTTTTGACCCTAACACGTGAATTATGCTCAAAACCAATGCTCTCCACTTCCAAATGGTGCGCAATGGCATAAATAACCCTATTTAAGCTCAGTTACACGTTTGCATTGAAAGTGACTGAGTTATTCACTTTTCCAGTTTTTATGCGTGCAAAATGCTTTTCAGAGCGAGAAAAGCATGTTTTGACCCACAATGTGTTTTTGACCCTAACACGTGAATTATAGTCAAAACAACTGCTCTCCACTTCCAAATGGTGCGCATTGGCATAAATAACCCTATTTAAGCTCAGTTACACGTTTGCATTGAAAGTGACTGAGTTATTCACTTTTCCAGTTTTTATGCGTGCAAAGTGCTTTTCAGAGCGAGAGAATCACTTTTTGACCAAAAAGGTGCTTTTGACCCTAACACGTGAATTATAGTCAAAACAACTGCTCTCCACTTCCAAATGGTGCGCAATGGCATAAATAACCCTACTTAAGCTCAGTTACACGTTTGCATTGAAAGGGACTGAGTTATCAACTTTTCCAGTTTTTATGCGTGCAAAATGCTTTTCAGAGCGAGAGAATCACTTTTTGACCAAAAATGTGTTTTTGACCCTGACACGTGAATTTTGCTCAAAACAAATGCTCTCCACTTCCAAATGGTGCGCAATGGCATAAATAACCCTATTTAAGCTCAGTTACACGTTTGCATTGAAAGTGACTGAGTTATTCACTTTTCCAGTTTTTATGCGTGCAAAATGCTTTTCAGAGCGAGAGAATCACTTTTTGACCAAAAATGTGTTTTTGACCCTGACACGTGAATTGTGCTCAAAACCAATGCTCTCCACTTCCAAATGGTGCGCAATGGCATAAATAACCCTATTTAAGCTCAGTTACACGTTTGCATTGAAAGTGACTGAGTTATTCACTTTTCCAGTTTTTATGCGTGCAAAGTGCTTTTCAGAGCGAGAGAATCACTTTTTGACCAAAAAGGTGCTTTTGACCCTAACACGTGAATTATAGTCAAAACAACTGCTCTCCACTTCCAAATGGTGCACGATGGCATAAATAACCCTATTTAAGCTCAGTTACACGTTTGCATTGAAAGGGACTGAGTTATCAACTTTTCCAGTTTTTATGCGTGCAAAATGCTTTTCAGAGCGAGAAAAGCATGTTTTGACCCACAATGTGTTTTTGACCCTAACACGTGAATTATAGTCAAAACAACTGCTCTCCACTTCCAAATGGTGCGCATTGGCATAAATAACCCTATTTAAGCTCAGTTACACGTTTGCATTGAAAGTGACTGAGTTATTCACTTTTCCAGTTTTTATGCGTGCAAAGTGCTTTTCAGAGCGAGAGAATCACTTTTTGACCAAAAAGGTGCTTTTGACCCTAACACGTGAATTATAGTCAAAACAACTGCTCTCCACTTCCAAATGGTGCGCGATGGCATAAATAACCCTATTTAAGCTCAGTTACACGTTTGCATTGAAAGGGACTGAGTTATCAACTTTTCCAGTTTTTATGCATGCAAAATGCTTTTCAGAGCGAGAAAAGCATGTTTTGACCCACAATGTGTTTTTGACCCTAACACGTGAATTATGCTCAAAACCAATGCTCTCCACTTCCAAATGGTGCGCAATGGCATAAATAACCCTATTTAAGCTCAGTTACACGTTTGCATTGAAAGTGACTGAGTTATTCACTTTTCCAGTTTTTATGCGTGCAAAATGCTTTTCAGAGCGAGAAAAGCATGTTTTGACCCACAATGTGTTTTTGACCCTAACACGTGAATTATAGTCAAAACAACTGCTCTCCACTTCCAAATGGTGCGCGATGGCATAAATAACCCTATTTAAGCTCAGTTACACGTTTGCATTGAAAGGGACTGAGTTATCAACTTTTCCAGTTTTTATGCGTGCAAAATGCTTTTCAGAGCGAGAAAAGCATGTTTTGACCCACAATGTGTTTTTGATCCTAACACGTGAATTATAGTCAAAACAACTGCTCTCCACTTCCAAATGGTGCGCGATGGCATAAATAACCCTATTTAAGCTCAGTTACACGTTTGCATTGAAAGGGACTGAGTTATCAACTTTTCCAGTTTTTATGCGTGCAAAATGCTTTTCAGAGCGAGAAAAGCATGTTTTGACCCACAATGTGTTTTTGACCCTAACACGTGAATTATAGTCAAAACAACTGCTCTCCACTTCCAAATGGTGCGCGATGGCATAAATAACCCTATTTAAGCTCAGTTACACGTTTGCATTGAAAGGGACTGAGTTATCAACTTTTCCAGTTTTTATGCGTGCAAAATGCTTTTCAGAGCGAGAAAAGCATGTTTTGACCCACAATGTGTTTTTGACCCTAACACGTGAATTATAGTCAAAACAACTGCTCTCCACTTCCAAATGGTGCGCGATGGCATAAATAACCCTATTTAAGCTCAGTTACACGTTTGCATTGAAAGGGACTGAGTTATCAACTTTTCCAGTTTTTATGCGTGCAAAATGCTTTTCAGAGCGAGAGAATCACTTTTTGACCAAAAATGTGTTTTTGACCCTGACACGTGAATTTTGCTCAAAACAAATGCTCTCCACTTCCAAATGGTGCGCAATGGCATAAATAACCCTATTTAAGCTCAGTTACACGTTTGCATTGAAAGTGACTGAGTTATTCACTTTTCCAGTTTTTATGCGTGCAAAATGCTTTTCAGAGCGAGAGAATCACTTTTTGACCAAAAATGTGTTTTTGACCCTGACACGTGAATTGTGCTCAAAACCAATGCTCTCCACTTCCAAATGGTGCGCAATGGCATAAATAACCCTATTTAAGCTCAGTTACACGTTCGCATTGAAAGGGACTGAGTTTTTCACTTTTCCAGTTTTTATGCATGCAAAATGCTTTTCAGAGCGAGAAAAGCATGTTTTGACCCACAATGTGTTTTTGACCCTAACACGTGAATTATAGTCAAAACAACTGCTCTCCACTTCCAAATGGTGCGCGATGGCATAAATAACCCTATTTAAGCTCAGTTACACGTTTGCATTGAAAGTGACTGAGTTATTCACTTTTCCAGTTTATATGCGTGCAAAATGCTTTTCAGAGCGAGAAAAGCATCTTTTGACCCACAATGTGTTTTTGACCCTAACACGTGAATTATAGTCAAAACAACTGCTCTCCACTTCCAAATGGTGCGCGATGGCATAAATAACCCTATTTAAGCTCAGTTACACGTTTGCATTGAAAGTGACTGAGTTATTCACTTTTCCAGTTTTTATGCGTGCAAAGTGCTTTTCAGAGCGAGAGAATCACTTTTTGACCAAAAAGGTGCTTTTGACCCTAACACGTGAATTATAGTCAAAACAACTGCTCTCCACTTCCAAATGGTGCGCGATGGCATAAATAACCCTATTTAAGCTCAGTTACACGTTTGCATTGAAAGGGACTGAGTTATCAACTTTTCCAGTTTTTATGCGTGCAAAATGCTTTTCAGAGCGAGAGAATCACTTTTTGACCAAAAATGTGTTTTTGACCCTGACACGTGAATTTTGCTCAAAACAAATGCTCTCCACTTCCAAATGGTGCGCAATGGCATAAATAACCCTATTTAAGCTCAGTTACACGTTTGCATTGAAAGTGACTGAGTTATTCACTTTTCCAGTTTTTATGCGTGCAAAATGCTTTTCAGAGCGAGAAAAGCATGTTTTGACCCACAATGTGTTTTTGACCCTAACACGTGAATTATAGTCAAAACAACTGCTCTCCACTTCCAAATGGTGCGCATTGGCATAAATAACCCTATTTAAGCTCAGTTACACGTTTGCATTGAAAGTGACTGAGTTATTCACTTTTCCAGTTTTTATGCGTGCAAAGTGCTTTTCAGAGCGAGAGAATCACTTTTTGACCAAAAAGGTGCTTTTGACCCTAACACGTGAATTATAGTCAAAACAACTGCTCTCCACTTCCAAATGGTGCGCGATGGCATAAATAACCCTATTTAAGCTCAGTTACACGTTTGCATTGAAAGGGACTGAGTTATCAACTTTTCCAGTTTTTATGCGTGCAAAATGCTTTTCAGAGCGAGAAAAGCATGTTTTGACCCACAATGTGTTTTTGATCCTAACACGTGAATTATAGTCAAAACAACTGCTCTCCACTTCCAAATGGTGCGCGATGGCATAAATAACCCTATTTAAGCTCAGTTACACGTTTGCATTGAAAGGGACTGAGTTATCAACTTTTCCAGTTTTTATGCGTGCAAAATGCTTTTCAGAGCGAGAAAAGCATGTTTTGACCCACAATGTGTTTTTGACCCTAACACGTGAATTATAGTCAAAACAACTGCTCTCCACTTCCAAATGGTGCGCGATGGCATAAATAACCCTATTTAAGCTCAGTTACACGTTTGCATTGAAAGGGACTGAGTTATCAACTTTTCCAGTTTTTATGCGTGCAAAATGCTTTTCAGAGCGAGAAAAGCATGTTTTGACCCACAATGTGTTTTTGACCCTAACACGTGAATTATAGTCAAAACAACTGCTCTCCACTTCCAAATGGTGCGCGATGGCATAAATAACCCTATTTAAGCTCAGTTACACGTTTGCATTGAAAGGGACTGAGTTATCAACTTTTCCAGTTTTTATGCGTGCAAAATGCTTTTCAGAGCGAGAGAATCACTTTTTGACCAAAAATGTGTTTTTGACCCTGACACGTGAATTTTGCTCAAAACAAATGCTCTCCACTTCCAAATGGTGCGCAATGGCATAAATAACCCTATTTAAGCTCAGTTACACGTTTGCATTGAAAGTGACTGAGTTATTCACTTTTCCAGTTTTTATGCGTGCAAAATGCTTTTCAGAGCGAGAGAATCACTTTTTGACCAAAAATGTGTTTTTGACCCTGACACGTGAATTGTGCTCAAAACCAATGCTCTCCACTTCCAAATGGTGCGCAATGGCATAAATAACCCTATTTAAGCTCAGTTACACGTTCGCATTGAAAGGGACTGAGTTTTTCACTTTTCCAGTTTTTATGCATGCAAAATGCTTTTCAGAGCGAGAAAAGCATGTTTTGACCCACAATGTGTTTTTGACCCTAACACGTGAATTATGCTCAAAACCAATGCTCTCCACTTCCAAATGGTGCGCAATGGCATAAATAACCCTATTTAAGCTCAGTTACACGTTTGCATTGAAAGTGACTGAGTTATTCACTTTTCCAGTTTTTATGCGTGCAAAATGCTTTTCAGAGCGAGAAAAGCATCTTTTGACCCACAATGTGTTTTTGACCCTAACACGTGAATTATAGTCAAAACAACTGCTCTCCACTTCCAAATGGTGCGCGATGGCATAAATAA
The DNA here is from genome assembly GCF_964030765.1 of Micromesistius poutassou. Classification (NCBI taxonomy): domain Eukaryota; kingdom Metazoa; phylum Chordata; class Actinopteri; order Gadiformes; family Gadidae; genus Micromesistius; species Micromesistius poutassou. The sequence goes on from NC_140288.1 coordinate 10,993,054, forward strand.
CCCTATTTAAGCTCAGTTACACGTTTGCATTGAAAGGGACTGAGTTATCAACTTTTCCAGTTTTTATGCGTGCAAAATGCTTTTCAGAGCGAGAAAAGCATGTTTTGACCCACAATGTGTTTTTGACCCTAACACGTGAATTATAGTCAAAACAACTGCTCTCCACTTCCAAATGGTGCGCGATGGCATAAATAACCCTATTTAAGCTCAGTTACACGTTTGCATTGAAAGGGACTGAGTTATCAACTTTTCCAGTTTTTATGCGTGCAAAATGCTTTTCAGAGCGAGAAAAGCATGTTTTGACCCACAATGTGTTTTTGACCCTAACACGTGAATTATAGTCAAAACAACTGCTCTCCACTTCCAAATGGTGCGCGATGGCATAAATAACCCTATTTAAGCTCAGTTACACGTTTGCATTGAAAGTGACTGAGTTATTCACTTTTCCAGTTTTTATGCGTGCAAAGTGCTTTTCAGAGCGAGAGAATCACTTTTTGACCAAAAAGGTGCTTTTGACCCTAACACGTGAATTATAGTCAAAACAACTGCTCTCCACTTCCAAATGGTGCGCGATGGCATAAATAACCCTACTTAAGCTCAGTTACACGTTTGCATTGAAAGGGACTGAGTTATCAACTTTTCCAGTTTTTATGCGTGCAAAATGCTTTTCAGAGCGAGAGAATCACTTTTTGACCAAAAATGTGTTTTTGACCCTGACACGTGAATTTTGCTCAAAACAAATGCTCTCCACTTCCAAATGGTGCGCAATGGCATAAATAACCCTATTTAAGCTCAGTTACACGTTTGCATTGAAAGTGACTGAGTTATTCACTTTTCCAGTTTTTATGCGTGCAAAATGCTTTTCAGAGCGAGAGAATCACTTTTTGACCAAAAATGTGTTTTTGACCCTGACACGTGAATTGTGCTCAAAACCAATGCTCTCCACTTCCAAATGGTGCGCAATGGCATAAATAACCCTATTTAAGCTCAGTTACACGTTCGCATTGAAAGGGACTGAGTTTTTCACTTTTCCAGTTTTTATGCATGCAAAATGCTTTTCAGAGCGAGAAAAGCATGTTTTGACCCACAATGTGTTTTTGACCCTAACACGTGAATTATGCTCAAAACCAATGCTCTCCACTTCCAAATGGTGCGCAATGGCATAAATAACCCTATTTAAGCTCAGTTACACGTTTGCATTGAAAGTGACTGAGTTATTCACTTTTCCAGTTTTTATGCGTGCAAAATGCTTTTCAGAGCGAGAAAAGCATCTTTTGACCCACAATGTGTTTTTGACCCTAACACGTGAATTATAGTCAAAACAACTGCTCTCCACTTCCAAATGGTGCGCGATGGCATAAATAACCCTATTTAAGCTCAGTTACACGTTTGCATTGAAAGGGACTGAGTTATCAACTTTTCCAGTTTTTATGCGTGCAAAATGCTTTTCAGAGCGAGAAAAGCATGTTTTGACCCACAATGTGTTTTTGACCCTAACACGTGAATTATAGTCAAAACAACTGCTCTCCACTTCCAAATGGTGCGCGATGGCATAAATAACCCTATTTAAGCTCAGTTACACGTTTGCATTGAAAGGGACTGAGTTATCAACTTTTCCAGTTTTTATGCGTGCAAAATGCTTTTCAGAGCGAGAAAAGCATGTTTTGACCCACAATGTGTTTTTGACCCTAACACGTGAATTATAGTCAAAACAACTGCTCTCCACTTCCAAATGGTGCGCGATGGCATAAATAACCCTATTTAAGCTCAGTTACACGTTTGCATTGAAAGTGACTGAGTTATTCACTTTTCCAGTTTTTATGCGTGCAAAGTGCTTTTCAGAGCGAGAGAATCACTTTTTGACCAAAAAGGTGCTTTTGACCCTAACACGTGAATTATAGTCAAAACAACTGCTCTCCACTTCCAAATGGTGCGCGATGGCATAAATAACCCTACTTAAGCTCAGTTACACGTTTGCATTGAAAGGGACTGAGTTATCAACTTTTCCAGTTTTTATGCGTGCAAAATGCTTTTCAGAGCGAGAGAATCACTTTTTGACCAAAAATGTGTTTTTGACCCTGACACGTGAATTTTGCTCAAAACAAATGCTCTCCACTTCCAAATGGTGCGCAATGGCATAAATAACCCTATTTAAGCTCAGTTACACGTTTGCATTGAAAGTGACTGAGTTATTCACTTTTCCAGTTTTTATGCGTGCAAAATGCTTTTCAGAGCGAGAGAATCACTTTTTGACCAAAAATGTGTTTTTGACCCTGACACGTGAATTGTGCTCAAAACCAATGCTCTCCACTTCCAAATGGTGCGCAATGGCATAAATAACCCTATTTAAGCTCAGTTACACGTTCGCATTGAAAGGGACTGAGTTTTTCACTTTTCCAGTTTTTATGCATGCAAAATGCTTTTCAGAGCGAGAAAAGCATGTTTTGACCCACAATGTGTTTTTGACCCTAACACGTGAATTATGCTCAAAACCAATGCTCTCCACTTCCAAATGGTGCGCAATGGCATAAATAACCCTATTTAAGCTCAGTTACACGTTTGCATTGAAAGTGACTGAGTTATTCACTTTTCCAGTTTTTATGCGTGCAAAATGCTTTTCAGAGCGAGAAAAGCATGTTTTGACCCACAATGTGTTTTTGACCCTAACACGTGAATTATAGTCAAAACAACTGCTCTCCACTTCCAAATGGTGCGCATTGGCATAAATAACCCTATTTAAGCTCAGTTACACGTTTGCATTGAAAGTGACTGAGTTATTCACTTTTCCAGTTTTTATGCGTGCAAAGTGCTTTTCAGAGCGAGAGAATCACTTTTTGACCAAAAAGGTGCTTTTGACCCTAACACGTGAATTATAGTCAAAACAACTGCTCTCCACTTCCAAATGGTGCGCAATGGCATAAATAACCCTACTTAAGCTCAGTTACACGTTTGCATTGAAAGGGACTGAGTTATCAACTTTTCCAGTTTTTATGCGTGCAAAATGCTTTTCAGAGCGAGAGAATCACTTTTTGACCAAAAATGTGTTTTTGACCCTGACACGTGAATTTTGCTCAAAACAAATGCTCTCCACTTCCAAATGGTGCGCAATGGCATAAATAACCCTATTTAAGCTCAGTTACACGTTTGCATTGAAAGTGACTGAGTTATTCACTTTTCCAGTTTTTATGCGTGCAAAATGCTTTTCAGAGCGAGAGAATCACTTTTTGACCAAAAATGTGTTTTTGACCCTGACACGTGAATTGTGCTCAAAACCAATGCTCTCCACTTCCAAATGGTGCGCAATGGCATAAATAACCCTATTTAAGCTCAGTTACACGTTTGCATTGAAAGTGACTGAGTTATTCACTTTTCCAGTTTTTATGCGTGCAAAGTGCTTTTCAGAGCGAGAGAATCACTTTTTGACCAAAAAGGTGCTTTTGACCCTAACACGTGAATTATAGTCAAAACAACTGCTCTCCACTTCCAAATGGTGCACGATGGCATAAATAACCCTATTTAAGCTCAGTTACACGTTTGCATTGAAAGGGACTGAGTTATCAACTTTTCCAGTTTTTATGCGTGCAAAATGCTTTTCAGAGCGAGAAAAGCATGTTTTGACCCACAATGTGTTTTTGACCCTAACACGTGAATTATAGTCAAAACAACTGCTCTCCACTTCCAAATGGTGCGCATTGGCATAAATAACCCTATTTAAGCTCAGTTACACGTTTGCATTGAAAGTGACTGAGTTATTCACTTTTCCAGTTTTTATGCGTGCAAAGTGCTTTTCAGAGCGAGAGAATCACTTTTTGACCAAAAAGGTGCTTTTGACCCTAACACGTGAATTATAGTCAAAACAACTGCTCTCCACTTCCAAATGGTGCGCGATGGCATAAATAACCCTATTTAAGCTCAGTTACACGTTTGCATTGAAAGGGACTGAGTTATCAACTTTTCCAGTTTTTATGCATGCAAAATGCTTTTCAGAGCGAGAAAAGCATGTTTTGACCCACAATGTGTTTTTGACCCTAACACGTGAATTATGCTCAAAACCAATGCTCTCCACTTCCAAATGGTGCGCAATGGCATAAATAACCCTATTTAAGCTCAGTTACACGTTTGCATTGAAAGTGACTGAGTTATTCACTTTTCCAGTTTTTATGCGTGCAAAATGCTTTTCAGAGCGAGAAAAGCATGTTTTGACCCACAATGTGTTTTTGACCCTAACACGTGAATTATAGTCAAAACAACTGCTCTCCACTTCCAAATGGTGCGCGATGGCATAAATAACCCTATTTAAGCTCAGTTACACGTTTGCATTGAAAGGGACTGAGTTATCAACTTTTCCAGTTTTTATGCGTGCAAAATGCTTTTCAGAGCGAGAAAAGCATGTTTTGACCCACAATGTGTTTTTGATCCTAACACGTGAATTATAGTCAAAACAACTGCTCTCCACTTCCAAATGGTGCGCGATGGCATAAATAACCCTATTTAAGCTCAGTTACACGTTTGCATTGAAAGGGACTGAGTTATCAACTTTTCCAGTTTTTATGCGTGCAAAATGCTTTTCAGAGCGAGAAAAGCATGTTTTGACCCACAATGTGTTTTTGACCCTAACACGTGAATTATAGTCAAAACAACTGCTCTCCACTTCCAAATGGTGCGCGATGGCATAAATAACCCTATTTAAGCTCAGTTACACGTTTGCATTGAAAGGGACTGAGTTATCAACTTTTCCAGTTTTTATGCGTGCAAAATGCTTTTCAGAGCGAGAAAAGCATGTTTTGACCCACAATGTGTTTTTGACCCTAACACGTGAATTATAGTCAAAACAACTGCTCTCCACTTCCAAATGGTGCGCGATGGCATAAATAACCCTATTTAAGCTCAGTTACACGTTTGCATTGAAAGGGACTGAGTTATCAACTTTTCCAGTTTTTATGCGTGCAAAATGCTTTTCAGAGCGAGAGAATCACTTTTTGACCAAAAATGTGTTTTTGACCCTGACACGTGAATTTTGCTCAAAACAAATGCTCTCCACTTCCAAATGGTGCGCAATGGCATAAATAACCCTATTTAAGCTCAGTTACACGTTTGCATTGAAAGTGACTGAGTTATTCACTTTTCCAGTTTTTATGCGTGCAAAATGCTTTTCAGAGCGAGAGAATCACTTTTTGACCAAAAATGTGTTTTTGACCCTGACACGTGAATTGTGCTCAAAACCAATGCTCTCCACTTCCAAATGGTGCGCAATGGCATAAATAACCCTATTTAAGCTCAGTTACACGTTCGCATTGAAAGGGACTGAGTTTTTCACTTTTCCAGTTTTTATGCATGCAAAATGCTTTTCAGAGCGAGAAAAGCATGTTTTGACCCACAATGTGTTTTTGACCCTAACACGTGAATTATAGTCAAAACAACTGCTCTCCACTTCCAAATGGTGCGCGATGGCATAAATAACCCTATTTAAGCTCAGTTACACGTTTGCATTGAAAGTGACTGAGTTATTCACTTTTCCAGTTTATATGCGTGCAAAATGCTTTTCAGAGCGAGAAAAGCATCTTTTGACCCACAATGTGTTTTTGACCCTAACACGTGAATTATAGTCAAAACAACTGCTCTCCACTTCCAAATGGTGCGCGATGGCATAAATAACCCTATTTAAGCTCAGTTACACGTTTGCATTGAAAGTGACTGAGTTATTCACTTTTCCAGTTTTTATGCGTGCAAAGTGCTTTTCAGAGCGAGAGAATCACTTTTTGACCAAAAAGGTGCTTTTGACCCTAACACGTGAATTATAGTCAAAACAACTGCTCTCCACTTCCAAATGGTGCGCGATGGCATAAATAACCCTATTTAAGCTCAGTTACACGTTTGCATTGAAAGGGACTGAGTTATCAACTTTTCCAGTTTTTATGCGTGCAAAATGCTTTTCAGAGCGAGAGAATCACTTTTTGACCAAAAATGTGTTTTTGACCCTGACACGTGAATTTTGCTCAAAACAAATGCTCTCCACTTCCAAATGGTGCGCAATGGCATAAATAACCCTATTTAAGCTCAGTTACACGTTTGCATTGAAAGTGACTGAGTTATTCACTTTTCCAGTTTTTATGCGTGCAAAATGCTTTTCAGAGCGAGAAAAGCATGTTTTGACCCACAATGTGTTTTTGACCCTAACACGTGAATTATAGTCAAAACAACTGCTCTCCACTTCCAAATGGTGCGCATTGGCATAAATAACCCTATTTAAGCTCAGTTACACGTTTGCATTGAAAGTGACTGAGTTATTCACTTTTCCAGTTTTTATGCGTGCAAAGTGCTTTTCAGAGCGAGAGAATCACTTTTTGACCAAAAAGGTGCTTTTGACCCTAACACGTGAATTATAGTCAAAACAACTGCTCTCCACTTCCAAATGGTGCGCGATGGCATAAATAACCCTATTTAAGCTCAGTTACACGTTTGCATTGAAAGGGACTGAGTTATCAACTTTTCCAGTTTTTATGCGTGCAAAATGCTTTTCAGAGCGAGAAAAGCATGTTTTGACCCACAATGTGTTTTTGATCCTAACACGTGAATTATAGTCAAAACAACTGCTCTCCACTTCCAAATGGTGCGCGATGGCATAAATAACCCTATTTAAGCTCAGTTACACGTTTGCATTGAAAGGGACTGAGTTATCAACTTTTCCAGTTTTTATGCGTGCAAAATGCTTTTCAGAGCGAGAAAAGCATGTTTTGACCCACAATGTGTTTTTGACCCTAACACGTGAATTATAGTCAAAACAACTGCTCTCCACTTCCAAATGGTGCGCGATGGCATAAATAACCCTATTTAAGCTCAGTTACACGTTTGCATTGAAAGGGACTGAGTTATCAACTTTTCCAGTTTTTATGCGTGCAAAATGCTTTTCAGAGCGAGAAAAGCATGTTTTGACCCACAATGTGTTTTTGACCCTAACACGTGAATTATAGTCAAAACAACTGCTCTCCACTTCCAAATGGTGCGCGATGGCATAAATAACCCTATTTAAGCTCAGTTACACGTTTGCATTGAAAGGGACTGAGTTATCAACTTTTCCAGTTTTTATGCGTGCAAAATGCTTTTCAGAGCGAGAGAATCACTTTTTGACCAAAAATGTGTTTTTGACCCTGACACGTGAATTTTGCTCAAAACAAATGCTCTCCACTTCCAAATGGTGCGCAATGGCATAAATAACCCTATTTAAGCTCAGTTACACGTTTGCATTGAAAGTGACTGAGTTATTCACTTTTCCAGTTTTTATGCGTGCAAAATGCTTTTCAGAGCGAGAGAATCACTTTTTGACCAAAAATGTGTTTTTGACCCTGACACGTGAATTGTGCTCAAAACCAATGCTCTCCACTTCCAAATGGTGCGCAATGGCATAAATAACCCTATTTAAGCTCAGTTACACGTTCGCATTGAAAGGGACTGAGTTTTTCACTTTTCCAGTTTTTATGCATGCAAAATGCTTTTCAGAGCGAGAAAAGCATGTTTTGACCCACAATGTGTTTTTGACCCTAACACGTGAATTATGCTCAAAACCAATGCTCTCCACTTCCAAATGGTGCGCAATGGCATAAATAACCCTATTTAAGCTCAGTTACACGTTTGCATTGAAAGTGACTGAGTTATTCACTTTTCCAGTTTTTATGCGTGCAAAATGCTTTTCAGAGCGAGAAAAGCATCTTTTGACCCACAATGTGTTTTTGACCCTAACACGTGAATTATAGTCAAAACAACTGCTCTCCACTTCCAAATGGTGCGCGATGGCATAAATAACCCTATTTAAGCTCAGTTACACGTTTGCATTGAAAGGGACTGAGTTATCAACTTTTCCAGTTTTTATGCGTGCAAAATGCTTTTCAGAGCGAGAAAAGCATGTTTTGACCCACAATGTGTTTTTGACCCTAACACGTGAATTATAGTCAAAACAACTGCTCTCCACTTCCAAATGGTGCGCGATGGCATAAATAACCCTATTTAAGCTCAGTTACACGTTTGCATTGAAAGTGACTGAGTTATTCACTTTTCCAGTTTTTATGCGTGCAAAGTGCTTTTCAGAGCGAGAGAATCACTTTTTGACCAAAAAGGTGCTTTTGACCCTAACACGTGAATTATAGTCAAAACAACTGCTCTCCACTTCCAAATGGTGCGCGATGGCATAAATAACCCTACTTAAGCTCAGTTACACGTTTGCATTGAAAGGGACTGAGTTATCAACTTTTCCAGTTTTTATGCGTGCAAAATGCTTTTCAGAGCGAGAGAATCACTTTTTGACCAAAAATGTGTTTTTGACCCTGACACGTGAATTTTGCTCAAAACAAATGCTCTCCACTTCCAAATGGTGCGCAATGGCATAAATAACCCTATTTAAGCTCAGTTACACGTTTGCATTGAAAGTGACTGAGTTATTCACTTTTCCAGTTTTTATGCGTGCAAAATGCTTTTCAGAGCGAGAGAATCACTTTTTGACCAAAAATGTGTTTTTGACCCTGACACGTGAATTGTGCTCAAAACCAATGCTCTCCACTTCCAAATGGTGCGCAATGGCATAAATAACCCTATTTAAGCTCAGTTACACGTTCGCATTGAAAGGGACTGAGTTTTTCACTTTTCCAGTTTTTATGCATGCAAAATGCTTTTCAGAGCGAGAAAAGCATGTTTTGACCCACAATGTGTTTTTGACCCTAACACGTGAATTATAGTCAAAACAACTGCTCTCCACTTCCAAATGGTGCGCGATGGCATAAATAACCCTATTTAAGCTCAGTTACACGTTTGCATTGAAAGTGACTGAGTTATTCACTTTTCCAGTTTATATGCGTGCAAAATGCTTTTCAGAGCGAGAAAAGCATCTTTTGACCCACAATGTGTTTTTGACCCTAACACGTGAATTATAGTCAAAACAACTGCTCTCCACTTCCAAATGGTGCGCGATGGCATAAATAACCCTATTTAAGCTCAGTTACACGTTTGCATTGAAAGGGACTGAGTTATCAACTTTTCCAGTTTTTATGCGTGCAAAATGCTTTTCAGAGCGAGAAAAGCATGTTTTGACCCACAATGTGTTTTTGACCCTAACACGTGAATTATAGTCAAAACAACTGCTCTCCACTTCCAAATGGTGCGCGATGGCATAAATAACCCTATTTAAGCTCAGTTACACGTTTGCATTGAAAGTGACTGAGTTATTCACTTTTCCAGTTTTTATGCGTGCAAAGTGCTTTTCAGAGCGAGAGAATCACTTTTTGACCAAAAAGGTGCTTTTGACCCTAACACGTGAATTATAGTCAAAACAACTGCTCTCCACTTCCAAATGGTGCGCGATGGCATAAATAACCCTACTTAAGCTCAGTTACACGTTTGCATTGAAAGGGACTGAGTTATCAACTTTTCCAGTTTTTATGCGTGCAAAATGCTTTTCAGAGCGAGAGAATCACTTTTTGACCAAAAATGTGTTTTTGACCCTGACACGTGAATTTTGCTCAAAACAAATGCTCTCCACTTCCAAATGGTGCGCAATGGCATAAATAACCCTATTTAAGCTCAGTTACACGTTTGCATTGAAAGTGACTGAGTTATTCACTTTTCCAGTTTTTATGCGTGCAAAATGCTTTTCAGAGCGAGAGAATCACTTTTTGACCAAAAATGTGTTTTTGACCCTGACACGTGAATTGTGCTCAAAACCAATGCTCTCCACTTCCAAATGGTGCGCAATGGCATAAATAACCCTATTTAAGCTCAGTTACACGTTCGCATTGAAAGGGACTGAGTTTTTCACTTTTCCAGTTTTTATGCATGCAAAATGCTTTTCAGAGCGAGAAAAGCATGTTTTGACCCACAATGTGTTTTTGACCCTAACACGTGAATTATAGTCAAAACAACTGCTCTCCACTTCCAAATGGTGCGCGATGGCATAAATAACCCTATTTAAGCTCAGTTACACGTTTGCATTGAAAGTGACTGAGTTATTCACTTTTCCAGTTTATATGCGTGCAAAATGCTTTTCAGAGCGAGAAAAGCATCTTTTGACCCACAATGTGTTTTTGACCCTAACACGTGAATTATAGTCAAAACAACTGCTCTCCACTTCCAAATGGTGCGCGATGGCATAAATAACCCTATTTAAGCTCAGTTACACGTTTGCATTGAAAGGGACTGAGTTATCAACTTTTCCAGTTTTTATGCGTGCAAAATGCTTTTCAGAGCGAGAAAAGCATGTTTTGACCCACAATGTGTTTTTGACCCTAACACGTGAATTATAGTCAAAACAACTGCTCTCCACTTCCAAATGGTGCGCGATGGCATAAATAACCCTATTTAAGCTCAGTTACACGTTTGCATTGAAAGGGACTGAGTTATCAACTTTTCCAGTTTTTATGCGTGCAAAATGCTTTTCAGAGCGAGAAAAGCATGTTTTGACCCACAATGTGTTTTTGACCCTAACACGTGAATTATAGTCAAAACAACTGCTCTCCACTTCCAAATGGTGCGCGATGGCATAAATAACCCTATTTAAGCTCAGTTACACGTTTGCATTGAAAGTGACTGAGTTATTCACTTTTCCAGTTTTTATGCGTGCAAAGTGCTTTTCAGAGCGAGAGAATCACTTTTTGACCAAAAAGGTGCTTTTGACCCTAACACGTGAATTATAGTCAAAACAACTGCTCTCCACTTCCAAATGGTGCGCAATGGCATAAATAACCCTACTTAAGCTCAGTTACACGTTTGCATTGAAAGGGACTGAGTTATCAACTTTTCCAGTTTTTATGCGTGCAAAATGCTTTTCAGAGCGAGAGAATCACCTTTTGACCAAAAATGTGTTTTTGACCCTGACACGTGAATTTTGCTCAAAACAAATGCTCTCCACTTCCAAATGGTGCGCAATGGCATAAATAACCCTATTTAAGCTCAGTTACACGTTTGCATTGAAAGTGACTGAGTTATTCACTTTTCCAGTTTTTATGCGTGCAAAATGCTTTTCAGAGCGAGAGAATCACTTTTTGACCAAAAATGTGTTTTTGACCCTGACACGTGAATTGTGCTCAAAACCAATGCTCTCCACTTCCAAATGGTGCGCAATGGCATAAATAACCCTATTTAAGCTCAGTTACACGTTTGCATTGAAAGTGACTGAGTTATTCACTTTTCCAGTTTTTATGCGTGCAAAGTGCTTTTCAGAGCGAGAGAATCACTTTTTGACCAAAAAGGTGCTTTTGACCCTAACACGTGAATTATAGTCAAAACAACTGCTCTCCACTTCCAAATGGTGCGCGATGGCATAAATAACCCTATTTAAGCTCAGTTACACGTTTGCATTGAAAGTGACTGAGTTATTCACTTTTCCAGTTTTTATGCGTGCAAAGTGCTTTTCAGAGCGAGAGAATCACTTTTTGACCAAAAAGGTGCTTTTGACCCTAACACGTGAATTATAGTCAAAACAACTGCTCTCCACTTCCAAATGGTGCGCAATGGCATAAATAACCCTACTTAAGCTCAGTTACACGTTTGCATTGAAAGGGACTGAGTTATCAACTTTTCCAGTTTTTATGCGTGCAAAATGCTTTTCAGAGCGAGAGAATCACCTTTTGACCAAAAATGTGTTTTTGACCCTGACACGTGAATTTTGCTCAAAACAAATGCTCTCCACTTCCAAATGGTGCGCAATGGCATAAATAACCCTATTTAAGCTCAGTTACACGTTTGCATTGAAAGTGACTGAGTTATTCACTTTTCCAGTTTTTATGCGTGCAAAATGCTTTTCAGAGCGAGAGAATCACTTTTTGACCAAAAATGTGTTTTTGACCCTGACACGTGAATTGTGCTCAAAACCAATGCTCTCCACTTCCAAATGGTGCGCAATGGCATAAATAACCCTATTTAAGCTCAGTTACACGTTTGCATTGAAAGTGACTGAGTTATTCACTTTTCCAGTTTTTATGCGTGCAAAGTGCTTTTCAGAGCGAGAGAATCACTTTTTGACCAAAAAGGTGCTTTTGACCCTAACACGTGAATTATAGTCAAAACAACTGCTCTCCACTTCCAAATGGTGCGCGATGGCATAAATAACCCTATTTAAGCTCAGTTACACGTTTGCATTGAAAGGGACTGAGTTATCAACTTTTCCAGTTTTTATGCGTGCAAAATGCTTTTCAGAGCGAGAAAAGCATGTTTTGACCCACAATGTGTTTTTGACCCTAACACGTGAATTATAGTCAAAACAACTGCTCTCCACTTCCAAATGGTGCGCATTGGCATAAATAACCCTATTTAAGCTCAGTTACACGTTTGCATTGAAAGTGACTGAGTTATTCACTTTTCCAGTTTTTATGCGTGCAAAATGCTTTTCAGAGCGAGAGAATCACTTTTTGACCAAAAATGTGTTTTTGACCCTGACACGTGAATTTTGCTCAAAACAAATGCTCTCCACTTCCAAATGGTGCGCAATGGCATAAATAACCCTATTTAAGCTCAGTTACACGTTTGCATTGAAAGTGACTGAGTTATTCACTTTTCCAGTTTTTATGCGTGCAAAATGCTTTTCAGAGCGAGAAAAGCATGTTTTGACCCACAATGTGTTTTTGACCCTAACACGTGAATTATAGTCAAAACAACTGCTCTCCACTTCCAAATGGTGCGCATTGGCATAAATAACCCTATTTAAGCTCAGTTACACGTTTGCATTGAAAGTGACTGAGTTATTCACTTTTCCAGTTTTTATGCGTGCAAAGTGCTTTTCAGAGCGAGAGAATCACTTTTTGACCAAAAAGGTGCTTTTGACCCTAACACGTGAATTATAGTCAAAACAACTGCTCTCCACTTCCAAATGGTGCGCGATGGCATAAATAACCCTATTTAAGCTCAGTTACACGTTTGCATTGAAAGGGACTGAGTTATCAACTTTTCCAGTTTTTATGCGTGCAAAATGCTTTTCAGAGCGAGAAAAGCATGTTTTGACCCACAATGTGTTTTTGATCCTAACACGTGAATTATAGTCAAAACAACTGCTCTCCACTTCCAAATGGTGCGCGATGGCATAAATAACCCTATTTAAGCTCAGTTACACGTTTGCATTGAAAGGGACTGAGTTATCAACTTTTCCAGTTTTTATGCGTGCAAAATGCTTTTCAGAGCGAGAAAAGCATGTTTTGACCCACAATGTGTTTTTGACCCTAACACGTGAATTATAGTCAAAACAACTGCTCTCCACTTCCAAATGGTGCGCGATGGCATAAATAACCCTATTTAAGCTCAGTTACACGTTTGCATTGAAAGGGACTGAGTTATCAACTTTTCCAGTTTTTATGCGTGCAAAATGCTTTTCAGAGCGAGAAAAGCATGTTTTGACCCACAATGTGTTTTTGACCCTAACACGTGAATTATAGTCAAAACAACTGCTCTCCACTTCCAAATGGTGCGCGATGGCATAAATAACCCTATTTAAGCTCAGTTACACGTTTGCATTGAAAGGGACTGAGTTATCAACTTTTCCAGTTTTTATGCGTGCAAAATGCTTTTCAGAGCGAGAGAATCACTTTTTGACCAAAAATGTGTTTTTGACCCTGACACGTGAATTGTGCTCAAAACCAATGCTCTCCACTTCCAAATGGTGCGCAATGGCATAAATAACCCTATTTAAGCTCAGTTACACGTTCGCATTGAAAGGGACTGAGTTTTTCACTTTTCCAGTTTTTATGCATGCAAAATGCTTTTCAGAGCGAGAAAAGCATGTTTTGACCCACAATGTGTTTTTGACCCTAACACGTGAATTATAGTCAAAACAACTGCTCTCCACTTCCAAATGGTGCGCGATGGCATAAATAACCCTATTTAAGCTCAGTTACACGTTTGCATTGAAAGTGACTGAGTTATTCACTTTTCCAGTTTATATGCGTGCAAAATGCTTTTCAGAGCGAGAAAAGCATCTTTTGACCCACAATGTGTTTTTGACCCTAACACGTGAATTATAGTCAAAACAACTGCTCTCCACTTCCAAATGGTGCGCGATGGCATAAATAACCCTATTTAAGCTCAGTTACACGTTTGCATTGAAAGGGACTGAGTTATCAACTTTTCCAGTTTTTATGCGTGCAAAATGCTTTTCAGAGCGAGAAAAGCATGTTTTGACCCACAATGTGTTTTTGACCCTAACACGTGAATTATAGTCAAAACAACTGCTCTCCACTTCCAAATGGTGCGCGATGGCATAAATAACCCTATTTAAGCTCAGTTACACGTTTGCATTGAAAGTGACTGAGTTATTCACTTTTCCAGTTTTTATGCGTGCAAAGTGCTTTTCAGAGCGAGAGAATCACTTTTTGACCAAAAAGGTGCTTTTGACCCTAACACGTGAATTATAGTCAAAACAACTGCTCTCCACTTCCAAATGGTGCGCGATGGCATAAATAACCCTACTTAAGCTCAGTTACACGTTTGCATTGAAAGGGACTGAGTTATCAACTTTTCCAGTTTTTATGCGTGCAAAATGCTTTTCAGAGCGAGAGAATCACTTTTTGACCAAAAATGTGTTTTTGACCCTGACACGTGAATTTTGCTCAAAACAAATGCTCTCCACTTCCAAATGGTGCGCAATGGCATAAATAACCCTATTTAAGCTCAGTTACACGTTTGCATTGAAAGTGACTGAGTTATTCACTTTTCCAGTTTTTATGCGTGCAAAATGCTTTTCAGAGCGAGAGAATCACTTTTTGACCAAAAATGTGTTTTTGACCCTGACACGTGAATTGTGCTCAAAACCAATGCTCTCCACTTCCAAATGGTGCGCAATGGCATAAATAACCCTATTTAAGCTCAGTTACACGTTCGCATTGAAAGGGACTGAGTTTTTCACTTTTCCAGTTTTTATGCATGCAAAATGCTTTTCAGAGCGAGAAAAGCATGTTTTGACCCACAATGTGTTTTTGACCCTAACACGTGAATTATAGTCAAAACAACTGCTCTCCACTTCCAAATGGTGCGCGATGGCATAAATAACCCTATTTAAGCTCAGTTACACGTTTGCATTGAAAGTGACTGAGTTATTCACTTTTCCAGTTTATATGCGTGCAAAATGCTTTTCAGAGCGAGAAAAGCATCTTTTGACCCACAATGTGTTTTTGACCCTAACACGTGAATTATAGTCAAAACAACTGCTCTCCACTTCCAAATGGTGCGCGATGGCATAAATAACCCTATTTAAGCTCAGTTACACGTTTGCATTGAAAGGGACTGAGTTATCAACTTTTCCAGTTTTTATGCGTGCAAAATGCTTTTCAGAGCGAGAAAAGCATGTTTTGACCCACAATGTGTTTTTGACCCTAACACGTGAATTATAGTCAAAACAACTGCTCTCCACTTCCAAATGGTGCGCGATGGCATAAATAACCCTATTTAAGCTCAGTTACACGTTTGCATTGAAAGGGACTGAGTTATCAACTTTTCCAGTTTTTATGCGTGCAAAATGCTTTTCAGAGCGAGAAAAGCATGTTTTGACCCACAATGTGTTTTTGACCCTAACACGTGAATTATAGTCAAAACAACTGCTCTCCACTTCCAAATGGTGCGCGATGGCATAAATAACCCTATTTAAGCTCAGTTACACGTTTGCATTGAAAGTGACTGAGTTATTCACTTTTCCAGTTTTTATGCGTGCAAAGTGCTTTTCAGAGCGAGAGAATCACTTTTTGACCAAAAAGGTGCTTTTGACCCTAACACGTGAATTATAGTCAAAACAACTGCTCTCCACTTCCAAATGGTGCGCAATGGCATAAATAACCCTACTTAAGCTCAGTTACACGTTTGCATTGAAAGGGACTGAGTTATCAACTTTTCCAGTTTTTATGCGTGCAAAATGCTTTTCAGAGCGAGAGAATCACCTTTTGACCAAAAATGTGTTTTTGACCCTGACACGTGAATTTTGCTCAAAACAAATGCTCTCCACTTCCAAATGGTGCGCAATGGCATAAATAACCCTATTTAAGCTCAGTTACACGTTTGCATTGAAAGTGACTGAGTTATTCACTTTTCCAGTTTTTATGCGTGCAAAATGCTTTTCAGAGCGAGAGAATCACTTTTTGACCAAAAATGTGTTTTTGACCCTGACACGTGAATTGTGCTCAAAACCAATGCTCTCCACTTCCAAATGGTGCGCAATGGCATAAATAACCCTATTTAAGCTCAGTTACACGTTTGCATTGAAAGTGACTGAGTTATTCACTTTTCCAGTTTTTATGCGTGCAAAGTGCTTTTCAGAGCGAGAGAATCACTTTTTGACCAAAAAGGTGCTTTTGACCCTAACACGTGAATTATAGTCAAAACAACTGCTCTCCACTTCCAAATGGTGCGCGATGGCATAAATAACCCTATTTAAGCTCAGTTACACGTTTGCATTGAAAGTGACTGAGTTATTCACTTTTCCAGTTTTTATGCGTGCAAAGTGCTTTTCAGAGCGAGAGAATCACTTTTTGACCAAAAAGGTGCTTTTGACCCTAACACGTGAATTATAGTCAAAACAACTGCTCTCCACTTCCAAATGGTGCGCAATGGCATAAATAACCCTACTTAAGCTCAGTTACACGTTTGCATTGAAAGGGACTGAGTTATCAACTTTTCCAGTTTTTATGCGTGCAAAATGCTTTTCAGAGCGAGAGAATCACCTTTTGACCAAAAATGTGTTTTTGACCCTGACACGTGAATTTTGCTCAAAACAAATGCTCTCCACTTCCAAATGGTGCGCAATGGCATAAATAACCCTATTTAAGCTCAGTTACACGTTTGCATTGAAAGTGACTGAGTTATTCACTTTTCCAGTTTTTATGCGTGCAAAATGCTTTTCAGAGCGAGAGAATCACTTTTTGACCAAAAATGTGTTTTTGACCCTGACACGTGAATTGTGCTCAAAACCAATGCTCTCCACTTCCAAATGGTGCGCAATGGCATAAATAACCCTATTTAAGCTCAGTTACACGTTTGCATTGAAAGTGACTGAGTTATTCACTTTTCCAGTTTTTATGCGTGCAAAGTGCTTTTCAGAGCGAGAGAATCACTTTTTGACCAAAAAGGTGCTTTTGACCCTAACACGTGAATAATAGTCAAAACAACTGCTCTCCACTTCCAAATGGTGCGCGATGGCATAAATAACCCTATTTAAGCTCAGTTACACGTTTGCATTGAAAGGGACTGAGTTATCAACTTTTCCAGTTTTTATGCGTGCAAAATGCTTTTCAGAGCGAGAAAAGCATGTTTTGACCCACAATGTGTTTTTGACCCTAACACGTGAATTATAGTCAAAACAACTGCTCTCCACTTCCAAATGGTGCGCATTGGCATAAATAACCCTATTTAAGCTCAGTTACACGTTTGCATTGAAAGTGACTGAGTTATTCACTTTTCCAGTTTTTATGCGTGCAAAATGCTTTTCAGAGCGAGAGAATCACTTTTTGACCAAAAATGTGTTTTTGACCCTGACACGTGAATTTTGCTCAAAACAAATGCTCTCCACTTCCAAATGGTGCGCAATGGCATAAATAACCCTATTTAAGCTCAGTTACACGTTTGCATTGAAAGTGACTGAGTTATTCACTTTTCCAGTTTTTATGCGTGCAAAATGCTTTTCAGAGCGAGAAAAGCATGTTTTGACCCACAATGTGTTTTTGACCCTAACACGTGAATTATAGTCAAAACAACTGCTCTCCACTTCCAAATGGTGCGCATTGGCATAAATAACCCTATTTAAGCTCAGTTACACGTTTGCATTGAAAGTGACTGAGTTATTCACTTTTCCAGTTTTTATGCGTGCAAAGTGCTTTTCAGAGCGAGAGAATCACTTTTTGACCAAAAAGGTGCTTTTGACCCTAACACGTGAATTATAGTCAAAACAACTGCTCTCCACTTCCAAATGGTGCGCGATGGCATAAATAACCCTATTTAAGCTCAGTTACACGTTTGCATTGAAAGGGACTGAGTTATCAACTTTTCCAGTTTTTATGCGTGCAAAATGCTTTTCAGAGCGAGAAAAGCATGTTTTGACCCACAATGTGTTTTTGATCCTAACACGTGAATTATAGTCAAAACAACTGCTCTCCACTTCCAAATGGTGCGCGATGGCATAAATAACCCTATTTAAGCTCAGTTACACGTTTGCATTGAAAGGGACTGAGTTATCAACTTTTCCAGTTTTTATGCGTGCAAAATGCTTTTCAGAGCGAGAAAAGCATGTTTTGACCCACAATGTGTTTTTGACCCTAACACGTGAATTATAGTCAAAACAACTGCTCTCCACTTCCAAATGGTGCGCGATGGCATAAATAACCCTATTTAAGCTCAGTTACACGTTTGCATTGAAAGGGACTGAGTTATCAACTTTTCCAGTTTTTATGCGTGCAAAATGCTTTTCAGAGCGAGAAAAGCATGTTTTGACCCACAATGTGTTTTTGACCCTAACACGTGAATTATAGTCAAAACAACTGCTCTCCACTTCCAAATGGTGCGCGATGGCATAAATAACCCTATTTAAGCTCAGTTACACGTTTGCATTGAAAGGGACTGAGTTATCAACTTTTCCAGTTTTTATGCGTGCAAAATGCTTTTCAGAGCGAGAGAATCACTTTTTGACCAAAAATGTGTTTTTGACCCTGACACGTGAATTTTGCTCAAAACAAATGCTCTCCACTTCCAAATGGTGCGCAATGGCATAAATAACCCTATTTAAGCTCAGTTACACGTTTGCATTGAAAGTGACTGAGTTATTCACTTTTCCAGTTTTTATGCGTGCAAAATGCTTTTCAGAGCGAGAGAATCACTTTTTGACCAAAAATGTGTTTTTGACCCTGACACGTGAATTGTGCTCAAAACCAATGCTCTCCACTTCCAAATGGTGCGCAATGGCATAAATAACCCTATTTAAGCTCAGTTACACGTTCGCATTGAAAGGGACTGAGTTTTTCACTTTTCCAGTTTTTATGCATGCAAAATGCTTTTCAGAGCGAGAAAAGCATGTTTTGACCCACAATGTGTTTTTGACCCTAACACGTGAATTATGCTCAAAACCAATGCTCTCCACTTCCAAATGGTGCGCAATGGCATAAATAACCCTATTTAAGCTCAGTTACACGTTTGCATTGAAAGTGACTGAGTTATTCACTTTTCCAGTTTTTATGCGTGCAAAATGCTTTTCAGAGCGAGAAAAGCATGTTTTGACCCACAATGTGTTTTTGACCCTAACACGTGAATTATAGTCAAAACAACTGCTCTCCACTTCCAAATGGTGCGCGATGGCATAAATAACCCTATTTAAGCTCAGTTACACGTTTGCATTGAAAGGGACTGAGTTATCAACTTTTCCAGTTTTTATGCGTGCAAAATGCTTTTCAGAGCGAGAAAAGCATGTTTTGACCCACAATGTGTTTTTGACCCTAACACGTGAATTATAGTCAAAACAACTGCTCTCCACTTCCAAATGGTGCGCGATGGCATAAATAACCCTATTTAAGCTCAGTTACACGTTTGCATTGAAAGTGACTGAGTTATCAACTTTTCCAGTTTTTATGCGTGCAAAATGCTTTTCAGAGCGAGAGAATCACTTTTTGACCAAAAAGGTGCTTTTGACCCTAACACGTGAATTATAGTCAAAACAACTGCTCTCCACTTCCAAATGGTGCGCGATGGCATAAATAACCCTACTTAAGCTCAGTTACACGTTTGCATTGAAAGGGACTGAGTTATCAACTTTTCCAGTTTTTATGCGTGCAAAATGCTTTTCAGAGCGAGAGAATCACTTTTTGACCAAAAATGTGTTTTTGACCCTGACACGTGAATTTTGCTCAAAACAAATGCTCTCCACTTCCAAATGGTGCGCAATGGCATAAATAACCCTATTTAAGCTCAGTTACACGTTTGCATTGAAAGTGACTGAGTTATTCACTTTTCCAGTTTTTATGCGTGCAAAATGCTTTTCAGAGCGAGAGAATCACTTTTTGACCAAAAATGTGTTTTTGACCCTGACACGTGAATTGTGCTCAAAACCAATGCTCTCCACTTCCAAATGGTGCGCAATGGCATAAATAACCCTATTTAAGCTCAGTTACACGTTCGCATTGAAAGGGACTGAGTTTTTCACTTTTCCAGTTTTTATGCATGCAAAATGCTTTTCAGAGCGAGAAAAGCATGTTTTGACCCACAATGTGTTTTTGACCCTAACACGTGAATTATAGTCAAAACAACTGCTCTCCACTTCCAAATGGTGCGCGATGGCATAAATAACCCTATTTAAGCTCAGTTACACGTTTGCATTGAAAGTGACTGAGTTATTCACTTTTCCAGTTTATATGCGTGCAAAATGCTTTTCAGAGCGAGAAAAGCATCTTTTGACCCACAATGTGTTTTTGACCCTAACACGTGAATTATAGTCAAAACAACTGCTCTCCACTTCCAAATGGTGCGCGATGGCATAAATAACCCTATTTAAGCTCAGTTACACGTTTGCATTGAAAGGGACTGAGTTATCAACTTTTCCAGTTTTTATGCGTGCAAAATGCTTTTCAGAGCGAGAAAAGCATGTTTTGACCCACAATGTGTTTTTGACCCTAACACGTGAATTATAGTCAAAACAACTGCTCTCCACTTCCAAATGGTGCGCGATGGCATAAATAACCCTATTTAAGCTCAGTTACACGTTTGCATTGAAAGGGACTGAGTTATCAACTTTTCCAGTTTTTATGCGTGCAAAATGCTTTTCAGAGCGAGAAAAGCATGTTTTGACCCACAATGTGTTTTTGACCCTAACACGTGAATTATAGTCAAAACAACTGCTCTCCACTTCCAAATGGTGCGCGATGGCATAAATAACCCTATTTAAGCTCAGTTACACGTTTGCATTGAAAGTGACTGAGTTATTCACTTTTCCAGTTTTTATGCGTGCAAAGTGCTTTTCAGAGCGAGAGAATCACTTTTTGACCAAAAAGGTGCTTTTGACCCTAACACGTGAATTATAGTCAAAACAACTGCTCTCCACTTCCAAATGGTGCGCAATGGCATAAATAACCCTACTTAAGCTCAGTTACACGTTTGCATTGAAAGGGACTGAGTTATCAACTTTTCCAGTTTTTATGCGTGCAAAATGCTTTTCAGAGCGAGAGAATCACCTTTTGACCAAAAATGTGTTTTTGACCCTGACACGTGAATTGTGCTCAAAACCAATGCTCTCCACTTCCAAATGGTGCGCAATGGCATAAATAACCCTATTTAAGCTCAGTTACACGTTTGCATTGAAAGTGACTGAGTTATTCACTTTTCCAGTTTTTATGCGTGCAAAGTGCTTTTCAGAGCGAGAGAATCACTTTTTGACCAAAAAGGTGCTTTTGACCCTAACACGTGAATTATAGTCAAAACAACTGCTCTCCACTTCCAAATGGTGCGCGATGGCATAAATAACCCTATTTAAGCTCAGTTACACGTTTGCATTGAAAGGGACTGAGTTATCAACTTTTCCAGTTTTTATGCGTGCAAAATGCTTTTCAGAGCGAGAAAAGCATGTTTTGACCCACAATGTGTTTTTGACCCTAACACGTGAATTATAGTCAAAACAACTGCTCTCCACTTCCAAATGGTGCGCATTGGCATAAATAACCCTATTTAAGCTCAGTTACACGTTTGCATTGAAAGTGACTGAGTTATTCACTTTTCCAGTTTTTATGCGTGCAAAATGCTTTTCAGAGCGAGAGAATCACTTTTTGACCAAAAATGTGTTTTTGACCCTGACACGTGAATTTTGCTCAAAACAAATGCTCTCCACTTCCAAATGGTGCGCAATGGCATAAATAACCATATTTAAGCTCAGTTACACGTTTGCATTGAAAGTGACTGAGTTATTCACTTTTCCAGTTTTTATGCGTGCAAAATGCTTTTCAGAGCGAGAAAAGCATGTTTTGACCCACAATGTGTTTTTGACCCTAACACGTGAATTATAGTCAAAACAACTGCTCTCCACTTCCAAATGGTGCGCATTGGCATAAATAACCCTATTTAAGCTCAGTTACACGTTTGCATTGAAAGTGACTGAGTTATTCACTTTTCCAGTTTTTATGCGTGCAAAGTGCTTTTCAGAGCGAGAGAATCACTTTTTGACCAAAAAGGTGCTTTTGACCCTAACACGTGAATTATAGTCAAAACAACTGCTCTCCACTTCCAAATGGTGCGCATTGGCATAAATAACCCTATTTAAGCTCAGTTACACGTTTGCATTGAAAGTGACTGAGTTATTCACTTTTCCAGTTTTTATGCGTGCAAAGTGCTTTTCAGAGCGAGAGAATCACTTTTTGACCAAAAAGGTGCTTTTGACCCTAACACGTGAATTATAGTCAAAACAACTGCTCTCCACTTCCAAATGGTGCGCGATGGCATAAATAACCCTATTTAAGCTCAGTTACACGTTTGCATTGAAAGGGACTGAGTTATCAACTTTTCCAGTTTTTATGCGTGCAAAATGCTTTTCAGAGCGAGAAAAGCATGTTTTGACCCACAATGTGTTTTTGATCCTAACACGTGAATTATAGTCAAAACAACTGCTCTCCACTTCCAAATGGTGCGCGATGGCATAAATAACCCTATTTAAGCTCAGTTACACGTTTGCATTGAAAGGGACTGAGTTATCAACTTTTCCAGTTTTTATGCGTGCAAAATGCTTTTCAGAGCGAGAAAAGCATGTTTTGACCCACAATGTGTTTTTGACCCTAACACGTGAATTATAGTCAAAACAACTGCTCTCCACTTCCAAATGGTGCGCGATGGCATAAATAACCCTATTTAAGCTCAGTTACACGTTTGCATTGAAAGGGACTGAGTTATCAACTTTTCCAGTTTTTATGCGTGCAAAATGCTTTTCAGAGCGAGAAAAGCATGTTTTGACCCACAATGTGTTTTTGACCCTAACACGTGAATTATAGTCAAAACAACTGCTCTCCACTTCCAAATGGTGCGCGATGGCATAAATAACCCTATTTAAGCTCAGTTACACGTTTGCATTGAAAGGGACTGAGTTATCAACTTTTCCAGTTTTTATGCGTGCAAAATGCTTTTCAGAGCGAGAGAATCACTTTTTGACCAAAAATGTGTTTTTGACCCTGACACGTGAATTTTGCTCAAAACAAATGCTCTCCACTTCCAAATGGTGCGCAATGGCATAAATAACCCTATTTAAGCTCAGTTACACGTTTGCATTGAAAGTGACTGAGTTATTCACTTTTCCAGTTTTTATGCGTGCAAAATGCTTTTCAGAGCGAGAGAATCACTTTTTGACCAAAAATGTGTTTTTGACCCTGACACGTGAATTGTGCTCAAAACCAATGCTCTCCACTTCCAAATGGTGCGCAATGGCATAAATAACCCTATTTAAGCTCAGTTACACGTTCGCATTGAAAGGGACTGAGTTTTTC
The DNA here is from genome assembly GCF_964030765.1 of Micromesistius poutassou. Lineage (NCBI taxonomy): Eukaryota > Metazoa > Chordata > Actinopteri > Gadiformes > Gadidae > Micromesistius > Micromesistius poutassou. The sequence continues at coordinate 11,016,504 of NC_140288.1, forward strand.
ACTTTTCCAGTTTTTATGCATGCAAAATGCTTTTCAGAGCGAGAAAAGCATGTTTTGACCCACAATGTGTTTTTGACCCTAACACGTGAATTATGCTCAAAACCAATGCTCTCCACTTCCAAATGGTGCGCAATGGCATAAATAACCCTATTTAAGCTCAGTTACACGTTTGCATTGAAAGTGACTGAGTTATTCACTTTTCCAGTTTTTATGCGTGCAAAATGCTTTTCAGAGCGAGAAAAGCATCTTTTGACCCACAATGTGTTTTTGACCCTAACACGTGAATTATAGTCAAAACAACTGCTCTCCACTTCCAAATGGTGCGCGATGGCATAAATAACCCTATTTAAGCTCAGTTACACGTTTGCATTGAAAGGGACTGAGTTATCAACTTTTCCAGTTTTTATGCGTGCAAAATGCTTTTCAGAGCGAGAAAAGCATGTTTTGACCCACAATGTGTTTTTGACCCTAACACGTGAATTATAGTCAAAACAACTGCTCTCCACTTCCAAATGGTGCGCGATGGCATAAATAACCCTATTTAAGCTCAGTTACACGTTTGCATTGAAAGGGACTGAGTTATCAACTTTTCCAGTTTTTATGCGTGCAAAATGCTTTTCAGAGCGAGAAAAGCATGTTTTGACCCACAATGTGTTTTTGACCCTAACACGTGAATTATAGTCAAAACAACTGCTCTCCACTTCCAAATGGTGCGCGATGGCATAAATAACCCTATTTAAGCTCAGTTACACGTTTGCATTGAAAGTGACTGAGTTATTCACTTTTCCAGTTTTTATGCGTGCAAAGTGCTTTTCAGAGCGAGAGAATCACTTTTTGACCAAAAAGGTGCTTTTGACCCTAACACGTGAATTATAGTCAAAACAACTGCTCTCCACTTCCAAATGGTGCGCGATGGCATAAATAACCCTACTTAAGCTCAGTTACACGTTTGCATTGAAAGGGACTGAGTTATCAACTTTTCCAGTTTTTATGCGTGCAAAATGCTTTTCAGAGCGAGAGAATCACTTTTTGACCAAAAATGTGTTTTTGACCCTGACACGTGAATTTTGCTCAAAACAAATGCTCTCCACTTCCAAATGGTGCGCAATGGCATAAATAACCCTATTTAAGCTCAGTTACACGTTTGCATTGAAAGTGACTGAGTTATTCACTTTTCCAGTTTTTATGCGTGCAAAATGCTTTTCAGAGCGAGAGAATCACTTTTTGACCAAAAATGTGTTTTTGACCCTGACACGTGAATTGTGCTCAAAACCAATGCTCTCCACTTCCAAATGGTGCGCAATGGCATAAATAACCCTATTTAAGCTCAGTTACACGTTCGCATTGAAAGGGACTGAGTTTTTCACTTTTCCAGTTTTTATGCATGCAAAATGCTTTTCAGAGCGAGAAAAGCATGTTTTGACCCACAATGTGTTTTTGACCCTAACACGTGAATTATAGTCAAAACAACTGCTCTCCACTTCCAAATGGTGCGCGATGGCATAAATAACCCTATTTAAGCTCAGTTACACGTTTGCATTGAAAGTGACTGAGTTATTCACTTTTCCAGTTTATATGCGTGCAAAATGCTTTTCAGAGCGAGAAAAGCATCTTTTGACCCACAATGTGTTTTTGACCCTAACACGTGAATTATAGTCAAAACAACTGCTCTCCACTTCCAAATGGTGCGCGATGGCATAAATAACCCTATTTAAGCTCAGTTACACGTTTGCATTGAAAGGGACTGAGTTATCAACTTTTCCAGTTTTTATGCGTGCAAAATGCTTTTCAGAGCGAGAAAAGCATGTTTTGACCCACAATGTGTTTTTGACCCTAACACGTGAATTATAGTCAAAACAACTGCTCTCCACTTCCAAATGGTGCGCGATGGCATAAATAACCCTATTTAAGCTCAGTTACACGTTTGCATTGAAAGGGACTGAGTTATCAACTTTTCCAGTTTTTATGCGTGCAAAATGCTTTTCAGAGCGAGAAAAGCATGTTTTGACCCACAATGTGTTTTTGACCCTAACACGTGAATTATAGTCAAAACAACTGCTCTCCACTTCCAAATGGTGCGCGATGGCATAAATAACCCTATTTAAGCTCAGTTACACGTTTGCATTGAAAGTGACTGAGTTATTCACTTTTCCAGTTTTTATGCGTGCAAAGTGCTTTTCAGAGCGAGAGAATCAGTTTTTGACCAAAAAGGTGCTTTTGACCCTAACACGTGAATTATAGTCAAAACAACTGCTCTCCACTTCCAAATGGTGCGCAATGGCATAAATAACCCTACTTAAGCTCAGTTACACGTTTGCATTGAAAGGGACTGAGTTATCAACTTTTCCAGTTTTTATGCGTGCAAAATGCTTTTCAGAGCGAGAGAATCACCTTTTGACCAAAAATGTGTTTTTGACCCTGACACGTGAATTTTGCTCAAAACAAATGCTCTCCACTTCCAAATGGTGCGCAATGGCATAAATAACCCTATTTAAGCTCAGTTACACGTTTGCATTGAAAGTGACTGAGTTATTCACTTTTCCAGTTTTTATGCGTGCAAAATGCTTTTCAGAGCGAGAGAATCACTTTTTGACCAAAAATGTGTTTTTGACCCTGACACGTGAATTGTGCTCAAAACCAATGCTCTCCACTTCCAAATGGTGCGCAATGGCATAAATAACCCTATTTAAGCTCAGTTACACGTTTGCATTGAAAGTGACTGAGTTATTCACTTTTCCAGTTTTTATGCGTGCAAAGTGCTTTTCAGAGCGAGAGAATCACTTTTTGACCAAAAAGGTGCTTTTGACCCTAACACGTGAATTATAGTCAAAACAACTGCTCTCCACTTCCAAATGGTGCGCGATGGCATAAATAACCCTATTTAAGCTCAGTTACACGTTTGCATTGAAAGGGACTGAGTTATCAACTTTTCCAGTTTTTATGCGTGCAAAATGCTTTTCAGAGCGAGAAAAGCATGTTTTGACCCACAATGTGTTTTTGACCCTAACACGTGAATTATAGTCAAAACAACTGCTCTCCACTTCCAAATGGTGCGCATTGGCATAAATAACCCTATTTAAGCTCAGTTACACGTTTGCATTGAAAGTGACTGAGTTATTCACTTTTCCAGTTTTTATGCGTGCAAAGTGCTTTTCAGAGCGAGAGAATCACTTTTTGACCAAAAAGGTGCTTTTGACCCTAACACGTGAATTATAGTCAAAACAACTGCTCTCCACTTCCAAATGGTGCGCGATGGCATAAATAACCCTATTTAAGCTCAGTTACACGTTTGCATTCAAAGGGACTGAGTTATCAACTTTTCCAGTTTTTATGCATGCAAAATGCTTTTCAGAGCGAGAAAAGCATGTTTTGACCCACAATGTGTTTTTGACCCTAACACGTGAATTATGCTCAAAACCAATGCTCTCCACTTCCAAATGGTGCGCAATGGCATAAATAACCCTATTTAAGCTCAGTTACACGTTTGCATTGAAAGTGACTGAGTTATTCACTTTTCCAGTTTTTATGCGTGCAAAATGCTTTTCAGAGCGAGAAAAGCATGTTTTGACCCACAATGTGTTTTTGACCCTAACACGTGAATTATAGTCAAAACAACTGCTCTCCACTTCCAAATGGTGCGCGATGGCATAAATAACCCTATTTAAGCTCAGTTACACGTTTGCATTGAAAGGGACTGAGTTATCAACTTTTCCAGTTTTTATGCGTGCAAAATGCTTTTCAGAGCGAGAAAAGCATGTTTTGACCCACAATGTGTTTTTGACCCTAACACGTGAATTATAGTCAAAACAACTGCTCTCCACTTCCAAATGGTGCGCGATGGCATAAATAACCCTATTTAAGCTCAGTTACACGTTTGCATTGAAAGGGACTGAGTTATCAACTTTTCCAGTTTTTATGCGTGCAAAATGCTTTTCAGAGCGAGAGAATCACTTTTTGACCAAAAATGTGTTTTTGACCCTGACACGTGAATTTTGCTCAAAACAAATGCTCTCCACTTCCAAATGGTGCGCAATGGCATAAATAACCCTATTTAAGCTCAGTTACACGTTTGCATTGAAAGTGACTGAGTTATTCACTTTTCCAGTTTTTATGCGTGCAAAATGCTTTTCAGAGCGAGAGAATCACTTTTTGACCAAAAATGTGTTTTTGACCCTGACACGTGAATTGTGCTCAAAACCAATGCTCTCCACTTCCAAATGGTGCGCAATGGCATAAATAACCCTATTTAAGCTCAGTTACACGTTCGCATTGAAAGGGACTGAGTTTTTCACTTTTCCAGTTTTTATGCATGCAAAATGCTTTTCAGAGCGAGAAAAGCATGTTTTGACCCACAATGTGTTTTTGACCCTAACACGTGAATTATGCTCAAAACCAATGCTCTCCACTTCCAAATGGTGCGCAATGGCATAAATAACCCTATTTAAGCTCAGTTACACGTTTGCATTGAAAGTGACTGAGTTATTCACTTTTCCAGTTTTTATGCGTGCAAAATGCTTTTCAGAGCGAGAAAAGCATCTTTTGACCCACAATGTGTTTTTGACCCTAACTCGTGAATTATAGTCAAAACAACTGCTCTCCACTTCCAAATGGTGCGCGATGGCATAAATAACCCTATTTAAGCTCAGTTACACGTTTGCATTGAAAGGGACTGAGTTATCAACTTTTCCAGTTTTTATGCGTGCAAAATGCTTTTCAGAGCGAGAAAAGCATGTTTTGACCCACAATGTGTTTTTGACCCTAACACGTGAATTATAGTCAAAACAACTGCTCTCCACTTCCAAATGGTGCGCGATGGCATAAATAACCCTATTTAAGCTCAGTTACACGTTTGCATTGAAAGTGACTGAGTTATTCACTTTTCCAGTTTTTATGCGTGCAAAGTGCTTTTCAGAGCGAGAGAATCACTTTTTGACCAAAAAGGTGCTTTTGACCCTAACACGTGAATTATAGTCAAAACAACTGCTCTCCACTTCCAAATGGTGCGCGATGGCATAAATAACCCTATTTAAGCTCAGTTACACGTTTGCATTGAAAGGGACTGAGTTATCAACTTTTCCAGTTTTTATGCATGCAAAATGCTTTTCAGAGCGAGAAAAGCATGTTTTGACCCACAATGTGTTTTTGACCCTAACACGTGAATTATGCTCAAAACCAATGCTCTCCACTTCCAAATGGTGCGCAATGGCATAAATAACCCTATTTAAGCTCAGTTACACGTTTGCATTGAAAGTGACTGAGTTATTCACTTTTCCAGTTTTTATGCGTGCAAAATGCTTTTCAGAGCGAGAAAAGCATGTTTTGACCCACAATGTGTTTTTGACCCTAACACGTGAATTATAGTCAAAACAACTGCTCTCCACTTCCAAATGGTGCGCGATGGCATAAATAACCCTATTTAAGCTCAGTTACACGTTTGCATTGAAAGGGACTGAGTTATCAACTTTTCCAGTTTTTATGCGTGCAAAATGCTTTTCAGAGCGAGAAAAGCATGTTTTGACCCACAATGTGTTTTTGACCCTAACACGTGAATTATAGTCAAAACAACTGCTCTCCACTTCCAAATGGTGCGCGATGGCATAAATAACCCTATTTAAGCTCAGTTACACGTTTGCATTGAAAGGGACTGAGTTATCAACTTTTCCAGTTTTTATGCGTACAAAATGCTTTTCAGAGCGAGAGAATCACTTTTTGACCAAAAATGTGTTTTTGACCCTGACACGTGAATTTTGCTCAAAACAAATGCTCTCCACTTCCAAATGGTGCGCAATGGCATAAATAACCCTATTTAAGCTCAGTTACACGTTTGCATTGAAAGTGACTGAGTTATTCACTTTTCCAGTTTTTATGCGTGCAAAATGCTTTTCAGAGCGAGAGAATCACTTTTTGACCAAAAATGTGTTTTTGACCCTGACACGTGAATTGTGCTCAAAACCAATGCTCTCCACTTCCAAATGGTGCGCAATGGCATAAATAACCCTATTTAAGCTCAGTTACACGTTCGCATTGAAAGGGACTGAGTTTTTCACTTTTCCAGTTTTTATGCATGCAAAATGCTTTTCAGAGCGAGAAAAGCATGTTTTGACCCACAATGTGTTTTTGACCCTAACACGTGAATTATGCTCAAAACCAATGCTCTCCACTTCCAAATGGTGCGCAATGGCATAAATAACCCTATTTAAGCTCAGTTACACGTTTGCATTGAAAGTGACTGAGTTATTCACTTTTCCAGTTTTTATGCGTGCAAAATGCTTTTCAGAGCGAGAAAAGCATCTTTTGACCCACAATGTGTTTTTGACCCTAACTCGTGAATTATAGTCAAAACAACTGCTCTCCACTTCCAAATGGTGCGCGATGGCATAAATAACCCTATTTAAGCTCAGTTACACGTTTGCATTGAAAGGGACTGAGTTATCAACTTTTCCAGTTTTTATGCGTGCAAAATGCTTTTCAGAGCGAGAAAAGCATGTTTTGACCCACAATGTGTTTTTGACCCTAACACGTGAATTATAGTCAAAACAACTGCTCTCCACTTCCAAATGGTGCGCATTGGCATAAATAACCCTATTTAAGCTCAGTTACACGTTTGCATTGAAAGTGACTGAGTTATTCACTTTTCCAGTTTTTATGCGTGCAAAGTGCTTTTCAGAGCGAGAGAATCACTTTTTGACCAAAAAGGTGCTTTTGACCCTAACACGTGAATTATAGTCAAAACAACTGCTCTCCACTTCCAAATGGTGCGCGATGGCATAAATAACCCTATTTAAGCTCAGTTACACGTTTGCATTCAAAGGGACTGAGTTATCAACTTTTCCAGTTTTTATGCATGCAAAATGCTTTTCAGAGCGAGAAAAGCATGTTTTGACCCACAATGTGTTTTTGACCCTAACACGTGAATTATGCTCAAAACCAATGCTCTCCACTTCCAAATGGTGCGCAATGGCATAAATAACCCTATTTAAGCTCAGTTACACGTTTGCATTGAAAGTGACTGAGTTATTCACTTTTCCAGTTTTTATGCGTGCAAAATGCTTTTCAGAGCGAGAAAAGCATGTTTTGACCCACAATGTGTTTTTGACCCTAACACGTGAATTATAGTCAAAACAACTGCTCTCCACTTCCAAATGGTGCGCGATGGCATAAATAACCCTATTTAAGCTCAGTTACACGTTTGCATTGAAAGGGACTGAGTTATCAACTTTTCCAGTTTTTATGCGTGCAAAATGCTTTTCAGAGCGAGAAAAGCATGTTTTGACCCACAATGTGTTTTTGACCCTAACACGTGAATTATAGTCAAAACAACTGCTCTCCACTTCCAAATGGTGCGCGATGGCATAAATAACCCTATTTAAGCTCAGTTACACGTTTGCATTGAAAGGGACTGAGTTATCAACTTTTCCAGTTTTTATGCGTGCAAAATGCTTTTCAGAGCGAGAGAATCACTTTTTGACCAAAAATGTGTTTTTGACCCTGACACGTGAATTTTGCTCAAAACAAATGCTCTCCACTTCCAAATGGTGCGCAATGGCATAAATAACCCTATTTAAGCTCAGTTACACGTTTGCATTGAAAGTGACTGAGTTATTCACTTTTCCAGTTTTTATGCGTGCAAAATGCTTTTCAGAGCGAGAAAAGCATCTTTTGACCCACAATGTGTTTTTGACCCTAACTCGTGAATTATAGTCAAAACAACTGCTCTCCACTTCCAAATGGTGCGCGATGGCATAAATAACCCTATTTAAGCTCAGTTACACGTTTGCATTGAAAGGGACTGAGTTATCAACTTTTCCAGTTTTTATGCGTGCAAAATGCTTTTCAGAGCGAGAAAAGCATGTTTTGACCCACAATGTGTTTTTGACCCTAACACGTGAATTATAGTCAAAACAACTGCTCTCCACTTCCAAATGGTGCGCGATGGCATAAATAACCCTATTTAAGCTCAGTTACACGTTTGCATTGAAAGTGACTGAGTTATTCACTTTTCCAGTTTTTATGCGTGCAAAGTGCTTTTCAGAGCGAGAGAATCACTTTTTGACCAAAAAGGTGCTTTTGACCCTAACACGTGAATTATAGTCAAAACAACTGCTCTCCACTTCCAAATGGTGCGCGATGGCATAAATAACCCTATTTAAGCTCAGTTACACGTTTGCATTGAAAGGGACTGAGTTATCAACTTTTCCAGTTTTTATGCGTGCAAAATGCTTTTCAGAGCGAGAAAAGCATGTTTTGACCCACAATGTGTTTTTGACCCTAACACGTGAATTATAGTCAAAACAACTGCTCTCCACTTCCAAATGGTGCGCGATGGCATAAATAACCCTATTTAAGCTCAGTTACACGTTTGCATTGAAAGGGACTGAGTTATCAACTTTTCCAGTTTTTATGCGTACAAAATGCTTTTCAGAGCGAGAGAATCACTTTTTGACCAAAAATGTGTTTTTGACCCTGACACGTGAATTTTGCTCAAAACAAATGCTCTCCACTTCCAAATGGTGCGCAATGGCATAAATAACCCTATTTAAGCTCAGTTACACGTTTGCATTGAAAGTGACTGAGTTATTCACTTTTCCAGTTTTTATGCGTGCAAAATGCTTTTCAGAGCGAGAGAATCACTTTTTGACCAAAAATGTGTTTTTGACCCTGACACGTGAATTGTGCTCAAAACCAATGCTCTCCACTTCCAAATGGTGCGCAATGGCATAAATAACCCTATTTAAGCTCAGTTACACGTTCGCATTGAAAGGGACTGAGTTTTTCACTTTTCCAGTTTTTATGCATGCAAAATGCTTTTCAGAGCGAGAAAAGCATGTTTTGACCCACAATGTGTTTTTGACCCTAACACGTGAATTATGCTCAAAACCAATGCTCTCCACTTCCAAATGGTGCGCAATGGCATAAATAACCCTATTTAAGCTCAGTTACACGTTTGCATTGAAAGTGACTGAGTTATTCACTTTTCCAGTTTTTATGCGTGCAAAATGCTTTTCAGAGCGAGAAAAGCATCTTTTGACCCACAATGTGTTTTTGACCCTAACTCGTGAATTATAGTCAAAACAACTGCTCTCCACTTCCAAATGGTGCGCGATGGCATAAATAACCCTATTTAAGCTCAGTTACACGTTTGCATTGAAAGGGACTGAGTTATCAACTTTTCCAGTTTTTATGCGTGCAAAATGCTTTTCAGAGCGAGAAAAGCATGTTTTGACCCACAATGTGTTTTTGACCCTAACACGTGAATTATAGTCAAAACAACTGCTCTCCACTTCCAAATGGTGCGCATTGGCATAAATAACCCTATTTAAGCTCAGTTACACGTTTGCATTGAAAGTGACTGAGTTATTCACTTTTCCAGTTTTTATGCGTGCAAAGTGCTTTTCAGAGCGAGAGAATCACTTTTTGACCAAAAAGGTGCTTTTGACCCTAACACGTGAATTATAGTCAAAACAACTGCTCTCCACTTCCAAATGGTGCGCGATGGCATAAATAACCCTATTTAAGCTCAGTTACACGTTTGCATTCAAAGGGACTGAGTTATCAACTTTTCCAGTTTTTATGCATGCAAAATGCTTTTCAGAGCGAGAAAAGCATGTTTTGACCCACAATGTGTTTTTGACCCTAACACGTGAATTATGCTCAAAACCAATGCTCTCCACTTCCAAATGGTGCGCAATGGCATAAATAACCCTATTTAAGCTCAGTTACACGTTTGCATTGAAAGTGACTGAGTTATTCACTTTTCCAGTTTTTATGCGTGCAAAATGCTTTTCAGAGCGAGAAAAGCATGTTTTGACCCACAATGTGTTTTTGACCCTAACACGTGAATTATAGTCAAAACAACTGCTCTCCACTTCCAAATGGTGCGCGATGGCATAAATAACCCTATTTAAGCTCAGTTACACGTTTGCATTGAAAGGGACTGAGTTATCAACTTTTCCAGTTTTTATGCGTGCAAAATGCTTTTCAGAGCGAGAAAAGCATGTTTTGACCCACAATGTGTTTTTGACCCTAACACGTGAATTATAGTCAAAACAACTGCTCTCCACTTCCAAATGGTGCGCGATGGCATAAATAACCCTATTTAAGCTCAGTTACACGTTTGCATTGAAAGGGACTGAGTTATCAACTTTTCCAGTTTTTATGCGTGCAAAATGCTTTTCAGAGCGAGAGAATCACTTTTTGACCAAAAATGTGTTTTTGACCCTGACACGTGAATTTTGCTCAAAACAAATGCTCTCCACTTCCAAATGGTGCGCAATGGCATAAATAACCCTATTTAAGCTCAGTTACACGTTTGCATTGAAAGTGACTGAGTTATTCACTTTTCCAGTTTTTATGCGTGCAAAATGCTTTTCAGAGCGAGAAAAGCATCTTTTGACCCACAATGTGTTTTTGACCCTAACTCGTGAATTATAGTCAAAACAACTGCTCTCCACTTCCAAATGGTGCGCGATGGCATAAATAACCCTATTTAAGCTCAGTTACACGTTTGCATTGAAAGGGACTGAGTTATCAACTTTTCCAGTTTTTATGCGTGCAAAATGCTTTTCAGAGCGAGAAAAGCATGTTTTGACCCACAATGTGTTTTTGACCCTAACACGTGAATTATAGTCAAAACAACTGCTCTCCACTTCCAAATGGTGCGCGATGGCATAAATAACCCTATTTAAGCTCAGTTACACGTTTGCATTGAAAGTGACTGAGTTATTCACTTTTCCAGTTTTTATGCGTGCAAAGTGCTTTTCAGAGCGAGAGAATCACTTTTTGACCAAAAAGGTGCTTTTGACCCTAACACGTGAATTATAGTCAAAACAACTGCTCTCCACTTCCAAATGGTGCGCGATGGCATAAATAACCCTATTTAAGCTCAGTTACACGTTTGCATTGAAAGGGACTGAGTTATCAACTTTTCCAGTTTTTATGCATGCAAAATGCTTTTCAGAGCGAGAAAAGCATGTTTTGACCCACAATGTGTTTTTGACCCTAACACGTGAATTATGCTCAAAACCAATGCTCTCCACTTCCAAATGGTGCGCAATGGCATAAATAACCCTATTTAAGCTCAGTTACACGTTTGCATTGAAAGTGACTGAGTTATTCACTTTTCCAGTTTTTATGCGTGCAAAGTGCTTTTCAGAGCGAGAGAATCACTTTTTGACCAAAAAGGTGCTTTTGACCCTAACACGTGAATTATAGTCAAAACAACTGCTCTCCACTTCCAAATGGTGCGCGATGGCATAAATAACCCTATTTAAGCTCAGTTACACGTTTGCATTCAAAGGGACTGAGTTATCAACTTTTCCAGTTTTTATGCATGCAAAATGCTTTTCAGAGCGAGAAAAGCATGTTTTGACCCACAATGTGTTTTTGACCCTAACACGTGAATTATGCTCAAAACCAATGCTCTCCACTTCCAAATGGTGCGCAATGGCATAAATAACCCTATTTAAGCTCAGTTACACGTTTGCATTGAAAGTGACTGAGTTATTCACTTTTCCAGTTTTTATGCGTGCAAAATGCTTTTCAGAGCGAGAAAAGCATGTTTTGACCCACAATGTGTTTTTGACCCTAACACGTGAATTATAGTCAAAACAACTGCTCTCCACTTCCAAATGGTGCGCGATGGCATAAATAACCCTATTTAAGCTCAGTTACACGTTTGCATTGAAAGGGACTGAGTTATCAACTTTTCCAGTTTTTATGCGTGCAAAATGCTTTTCAGAGCGAGAAAAGCATGTTTTGACCCACAATGTGTTTTTGACCCTAACACGTGAATTATAGTCAAAACAACTGCTCTCCACTTCCAAATGGTGCGCGATGGCATAAATAACCCTATTTAAGCTCAGTTACACGTTTGCATTGAAAGGGACTGAGTTATCAACTTTTCCAGTTTTTATGCGTGCAAAATGCTTTTCAGAGCGAGAGAATCACTTTTTGACCAAAAATGTGTTTTTGACCCTGACACGTGAATTTTGCTCAAAACAAATGCTCTCCACTTCCAAATGGTGCGCAATGGCATAAATAACCCTATTTAAGCTCAGTTACACGTTTGCATTGAAAGTGACTGAGTTATTCACTTTTCCAGTTTTTATGCGTGCAAAATGCTTTTCAGAGCGAGAGAATCACTTTTTGACCAAAAATGTGTTTTTGACCCTGACACGTGAATTGTGCTCAAAACCAATGCTCTCCACTTCCAAATGGTGCGCAATGGCATAAATAACCCTATTTAAGCTCAGTTACACGTTCGCATTGAAAGGGACTGAGTTTTTCACTTTTCCAGTTTTTATGCATGCAAAATGCTTTTCAGAGCGAGAAAAGCATGTTTTGACCCACAATGTGTTTTTGACCCTAACACGTGAATTATGCTCAAAACCAATGCTCTCCACTTCCAAATGGTGCGCAATGGCATAAATAACCCTATTTAAGCTCAGTTACACGTTTGCATTGAAAGTGACTGAGTTATTCACTTTTCCAGTTTTTATGCGTGCAAAATGCTTTTCAGAGCGAGAAAAGCATCTTTTGACCCACAATGTGTTTTTGACCCTAACTCGTGAATTATAGTCAAAACAACTGCTCTCCACTTCCAAATGGTGCGCGATGGCATAAATAACCCTATTTAAGCTCAGTTACACGTTTGCATTGAAAGGGACTGAGTTATCAACTTTTCCAGTTTTTATGCGTGCAAAATGCTTTTCAGAGCGAGAAAAGCATGTTTTGACCCACAATGTGTTTTTGACCCTAACACGTGAATTATAGTCAAAACAACTGCTCTCCACTTCCAAATGGTGCGCGATGGCATAAATAACCCTATTTAAGCTCAGTTACACGTTTGCATTGAAAGTGACTGAGTTATTCACTTTTCCAGTTTTTATGCGTGCAAAGTGCTTTTCAGAGCGAGAGAATCACTTTTTGACCAAAAAGGTGCTTTTGACCCTAACACGTGAATTATAGTCAAAACAACTGCTCTCCACTTCCAAATGGTGCGCGATGGCATAAATAACCCTATTTAAGCTCAGTTACACGTTTGCATTGAAAGGGACTGAGTTATCAACTTTTCCAGTTTTTATGCATGCAAAATGCTTTTCAGAGCGAGAAAAGCATGTTTTGACCCACAATGTGTTTTTGACCCTAACACGTGAATTATGCTCAAAACCAATGCTCTCCACTTCCAAATGGTGCGCAATGGCATAAATAACCCTATTTAAGCTCAGTTACACGTTTGCATTGAAAGTGACTGAGTTATTCACTTTTCCAGTTTTTATGCGTGCAAAATGCTTTTCAGAGCGAGAAAAGCATGTTTTGACCCACAATGTGTTTTTGACCCTAACACGTGAATTATAGTCAAAACAACTGCTCTCCACTTCCAAATGGTGCGCGATGGCATAAATAACCCTATTTAAGCTCAGTTACACGTTTGCATTGAAAGGGACTGAGTTATCAACTTTTCCAGTTTTTATGCGTGCAAAATGCTTTTCAGAGCGAGAAAAGCATGTTTTGACCCACAATGTGTTTTTGACCCTAACACGTGAATTATAGTCAAAACAACTGCTCTCCACTTCCAAATGGTGCGCGATGGCATAAATAACCCTATTTAAGCTCAGTTACACGTTTGCATTGAAAGGGACTGAGTTATCAACTTTTCCAGTTTTTATGCGTGCAAAATGCTTTTCAGAGCGAGAGAATCACTTTTTGACCAAAAATGTGTTTTTGACCCTGACACGTGAATTTTGCTCAAAACAAATGCTCTCCACTTCCAAATGGTGCGCAATGGCATAAATAACCCTATTTAAGCTCAGTTACACGTTTGCATTGAAAGTGACTGAGTTATTCACTTTTCCAGTTTTTATGCGTGCAAAATGCTTTTCAGAGCGAGAGAATCACTTTTTGACCAAAAATGTGTTTTTGACCCTGACACGTGAATTGTGCTCAAAACCAATGCTCTCCACTTCCAAATGGTGCGCAATGGCATAAATAACCCTATTTAAGCTCAGTTACACGTTCGCATTGAAAGGGACTGAGTTTTTCACTTTTCCAGTTTTTATGCATGCAAAATGCTTTTCAGAGCGAGAAAAGCATGTTTTGACCCACAATGTGTTTTTGACCCTAACACGTGAATTATGCTCAAAACCAATGCTCTCCACTTCCAAATGGTGCGCAATGGCATAAATAACCCTATTTAAGCTCAGTTACACGTTTGCATTGAAAGTGACTGAGTTATTCACTTTTCCAGTTTTTATGCGTGCAAAATGCTTTTCAGAGCGAGAAAAGCATCTTTTGACCCACAATGTGTTTTTGACCCTAACTCGTGAATTATAGTCAAAACAACTGCTCTCCACTTCCAAATGGTGCGCGATGGCATAAATAACCCTATTTAAGCTCAGTTACACGTTTGCATTGAAAGGGACTGAGTTATCAACTTTTCCAGTTTTTATGCGTGCAAAATGCTTTTCAGAGCGAGAAAAGCATGTTTTGACCCACAATGTGTTTTTGACCCTAACACGTGAATTATAGTCAAAACAACTGCTCTCCACTTCCAAATGGTGCGCATTGGCATAAATAACCCTATTTAAGCTCAGTTACACGTTTGCATTGAAAGTGACTGAGTTATTCACTTTTCCAGTTTTTATGCGTGCAAAGTGCTTTTCAGAGCGAGAGAATCACTTTTTGACCAAAAAGGTGCTTTTGACCCTAACACGTGAATTATAGTCAAAACAACTGCTCTCCACTTCCAAATGGTGCGCGATGGCATAAATAACCCTATTTAAGCTCAGTTACACGTTTGCATTCAAAGGGACTGAGTTATCAACTTTTCCAGTTTTTATGCATGCAAAATGCTTTTCAGAGCGAGAAAAGCATGTTTTGACCCACAATGTGTTTTTGACCCTAACACGTGAATTATGCTCAAAACCAATGCTCTCCACTTCCAAATGGTGCGCAATGGCATAAATAACCCTATTTAAGCTCAGTTACACGTTTGCATTGAAAGTGACTGAGTTATTCACTTTTCCAGTTTTTATGCGTGCAAAATGCTTTTCAGAGCGAGAAAAGCATGTTTTGACCCACAATGTGTTTTTGACCCTAACACGTGAATTATAGTCAAAACAACTGCTCTCCACTTCCAAATGGTGCGCGATGGCATAAATAACCCTATTTAAGCTCAGTTACACGTTTGCATTGAAAGGGACTGAGTTATCAACTTTTCCAGTTTTTATGCGTGCAAAATGCTTTTCAGAGCGAGAAAAGCATGTTTTGACCCACAATGTGTTTTTGACCCTAACACGTGAATTATAGTCAAAACAACTGCTCTCCACTTCCAAATGGTGCGCGATGGCATAAATAACCCTATTTAAGCTCAGTTACACGTTTGCATTGAAAGGGACTGAGTTATCAACTTTTCCAGTTTTTATGCGTGCAAAATGCTTTTCAGAGCGAGAGAATCACTTTTTGACCAAAAATGTGTTTTTGACCCTGACACGTGAATTTTGCTCAAAACAAATGCTCTCCACTTCCAAATGGTGCGCAATGGCATAAATAACCCTATTTAAGCTCAGTTACACGTTTGCATTGAAAGTGACTGAGTTATTCACTTTTCCAGTTTTTATGCGTGCAAAATGCTTTTCAGAGCGAGAGAATCACTTTTTGACCAAAAATGTGTTTTTGACCCTGACACGTGAATTGTGCTCAAAACCAATGCTCTCCACTTCCAAATGGTGCGCAATGGCATAAATAACCCTATTTAAGCTCAGTTACACGTTCGCATTGAAAGGGACTGAGTTTTTCACTTTTCCAGTTTTTATGCATGCAAAATGCTTTTCAGAGCGAGAAAAGCATGTTTTGACCCACAATGTGTTTTTGACCCTAACACGTGAATTATGCTCAAAACCAATGCTCTCCACTTCCAAATGGTGCGCAATGGCATAAATAACCCTATTTAAGCTCAGTTACACGTTTGCATTGAAAGTGACTGAGTTATTCACTTTTCCAGTTTTTATGCGTGCAAAATGCTTTTCAGAGCGAGAAAAGCATCTTTTGACCCACAATGTGTTTTTGACCCTAACTCGTGAATTATAGTCAAAACAACTGCTCTCCACTTCCAAATGGTGCGCGATGGCATAAATAACCCTATTTAAGCTCAGTTACACGTTTGCATTGAAAGGGACTGAGTTATCAACTTTTCCAGTTTTTATGCGTGCAAAATGCTTTTCAGAGCGAGAAAAGCATGTTTTGACCCACAATGTGTTTTTGACCCTAACACGTGAATTATAGTCAAAACAACTGCTCTCCACTTCCAAATGGTGCGCGATGGCATAAATAACCCTATTTAAGCTCAGTTACACGTTTGCATTGAAAGTGACTGAGTTATTCACTTTTCCAGTTTTTATGCGTGCAAAGTGCTTTTCAGAGCGAGAGAATCACTTTTTGACCAAAAAGGTGCTTTTGACCCTAACACGTGAATTATAGTCAAAACAACTGCTCTCCACTTCCAAATGGTGCGCGATGGCATAAATAACCCTATTTAAGCTCAGTTACACGTTTGCATTGAAAGGGACTGAGTTATCAACTTTTCCAGTTTTTATGCATGCAAAATGCTTTTCAGAGCGAGAAAAGCATGTTTTGACCCACAATGTGTTTTTGACCCTAACACGTGAATTATGCTCAAAACCAATGCTCTCCACTTCCAAATGGTGCGCAATGGCATAAATAACCCTATTTAAGCTCAGTTACACGTTTGCATTGAAAGTGACTGAGTTATTCACTTTTCCAGTTTTTATGCGTGCAAAATGCTTTTCAGAGCGAGAAAAGCATGTTTTGACCCACAATGTGTTTTTGACCCTAACACGTGAATTATAGTCAAAACAACTGCTCTCCACTTCCAAATGGTGCGCGATGGCATAAATAACCCTATTTAAGCTCAGTTACACGTTTGCATTGAAAGGGACTGAGTTATCAACTTTTCCAGTTTTTATGCGTGCAAAATGCTTTTCAGAGCGAGAAAAGCATGTTTTGACCCACAATGTGTTTTTGACCCTAACACGTGAATTATAGTCAAAACAACTGCTCTCCACTTCCAAATGGTGCGCGATGGCATAAATAACCCTATTTAAGCTCAGTTACACGTTTGCATTGAAAGGGACTGAGTTATCAACTTTTCCAGTTTTTATGCGTGCAAAATGCTTTTCAGAGCGAGAGAATCACTTTTTGACCAAAAATGTGTTTTTGACCCTGACACGTGAATTGTGCTCAAAACCAATGCTCTCCACTTCCAAATGGTGCGCAATGGCATAAATAACCCTATTTAAGCTCAGTTACACGTTCGCATTGAAAGGGACTGAGTTTTTCACTTTTCCAGTTTTTATGCATGCAAAATGCTTTTCAGAGCGAGAAAAGCATGTTTTGACCCACAATGTGTTTTTGACCCTAACACGTGAATTATGCTCAAAACCAATGCTCTCCACTTCCAAATGGTGCGCAATGGCATAAATAACCCTATTTAAGCTCAGTTACACGTTTGCATTGAAAGTGACTGAGTTATTCACTTTTCCAGTTTTTATGCGTGCAAAATGCTTTTCAGAGCGAGAAAAGCATCTTTTGACCCACAATGTGTTTTTGACCCTAACTCGTGAATTATAGTCAAAACAACTGCTCTCCACTTCCAAATGGTGCGCGATGGCATAAATAACCCTACTTAAGCTCAGTTACACGTTTGCATTGAAAGGGACTGAGTTATCAACTTTTCCAGTTTTTATGCGTGCAAAATGCTTTTCAGAGCGAGAGAATCACTTTTTGACCAAAAATGTGTTTTTGACCCTGACACGTGAATTTTGCTCAAAACAAATGCTCTCCACTTCCAAATGGTGCGCAATGGCATAAATAACCCTATTTAAGCTCAGTTACACGTTTGCATTGAAAGTGACTGAGTTATTCACTTTTCCAGTTTTTATGCGTGCAAAATGCTTTTCAGAGCGAGAGAATCACTTTTTGACCAAAAATGTGTTTTTGACCCTGACACGTGAATTGTGCTCAAAACCAATGCTCTCCACTTCCAAATGGTGCGCAATGGCATAAATAACCCTATTTAAGCTCAGTTACACGTTCGCATTGAAAGGGACTGAGTTTTTCACTTTTCCAGTTTTTATGCATGCAAAATGCTTTTCAGAGCGAGAAAAGCATGTTTTGACCCACAATGTGTTTTTGACCCTAACACGTGAATTATAGTCAAAACAACTGCTCTCCACTTCCAAATGGTGCGCGATGGCATAAATAACCCTATTTAAGCTCAGTTACACGTTTGCATTGAAAGTGACTGAGTTATTCACTTTTCCAGTTTATATGCGTGCAAAATGCTTTTCAGAGCGAGAAAAGCATCTTTTGACCCACAATGTGTTTTTGACCCTAACACGTGAATTATAGTCAAAACAACTGCTCTCCACTTCCAAATGGTGCGCGATGGCATAAATAACCCTATTTAAGCTCAGTTACACGTTTGCATTGAAAGTGACTGAGTTATTCACTTTTCCAGTTTTTATGCGTGCAAAGTGCTTTTCAGAGCGAGAGAATCACTTTTTGACCAAAAAGGTGCTTTTGACCCTAACACGTGAATTATAGTCAAAACAACTGCTCTCCACTTCCAAATGGTGCGCGATGGCATAAATAACCCTATTTAAGCTCAGTTACACGTTTGCATTGAAAGGGACTGAGTTATCAACTTTTCCAGTTTTTATGCGTGCAAAATGCTTTTCAGAGCGAGAGAATCACTTTTTGACCAAAAATGTGTTTTTGACCCTGACACGTGAATTTTGCTCAAAACAAATGCTCTCCACTTCCAAATGGTGCGCAATGGCATAAATAACCCTATTTAAGCTCAGTTACACGTTTGCATTGAAAGTGACTGAGTTATTCACTTTTCCAGTTTTTATGCGTGCAAAATGCTTTTCAGAGCGAGAAAAGCATGTTTTGACCCACAATGTGTTTTTGACCCTAACACGTGAATTATAGTCAAAACAACTGCTCTCCACTTCCAAATGGTGCGCGATGGCATAAATAACCCTATTTAAGCTCGGTTACACGTTTGCATTGAAAGGGACTGAGTTATCAACTTTTCCAGTTTTTATGCGTGCAAAATGCTTTTCAGAGCGAGAAAAGCATGTTTTGACCCACAATGTGTTTTTGACCCTAACACGTGAATTATAGTCAAAACAACTGCTCTCCACTTCCAAATGGTGCGCATTGGCATAAATAACCCTATTTAAGCTCAGTTACACGTTTGCATTGAAAGTGACTGAGTTATTCACTTTTCCAGTTTTTATGCGTGCAAAGTGCTTTTCAGAGCGAGAGAATCACTTTTTGACCAAAAAGGTGCTTTTGACCCTAACACGTGAATTATAGTCAAAACAACTGCTCTCCACTTCCAAATGGTGCGCGATGGCATAAATAACCCTATTTAAGCTCAGTTACACGTTTGCATTGAAAGGGACTGAGTTATCAACTTTTCCAGTTTTTATGCGTGCAAAATGCTTTTCAGAGCGAGAAAAGCATGTTTTGACCCACAATGTGTTTTTGATCCTAACACGTGAATTATAGTCAAAACAACTGCTCTCCACTTCCAAATGGTGCGCGATGGCATAAATAACCCTATTTAAGCTCAGTTACACGTTTGCATTGAAAGGGACTGAGTTATCAACTTTTCCAGTTTTTATGCGTGCAAAATGCTTTTCAGAGCGAGAAAAGCATGTTTTGACCCACAATGTGTTTTTGACCCTAACACGTGAATTATAGTCAAAACAACTGCTCTCCACTTCCAAATGGTGCGCGATGGCATAAATAACCCTATTTAAGCTCAGTTACACGTTTGCATTGAAAGGGACTGAGTTATCAACTTTTCCAGTTTTTATGCGTGCAAAATGCTTTTCAGAGCGAGAAAAGCATGTTTTGACCCACAATGTGTTTTTGACCCTAACACGTGAATTATAGTCAAAACAACTGCTCTCCACTTCCAAATGGTGCGCGATGGCATAAATAACCCTATTTAAGCTCAGTTACACGTTTGCATTGAAAGGGACTGAGTTATCAACTTTTCCAGTTTTTATGCGTGCAAAATGCTTTTCAGAGCGAGAGAATCACTTTTTGACCAAAAATGTGTTTTTGACCCTGACACGTGAATTTTGCTCAAAACAAATGCTCTCCACTTCCAAATGGTGCGCGATGGCATAAATAACCCTATTTAAGCTCAGTTACACGTTTGCATTGAAAGGGACTGAGTTATCAACTTTTCCAGTTTTTATGCGTGCAAAATGCTTTTCAGAGCGAGAAAAGCATGTTTTGACCCACAATGTGTTTTTGACCCTAACACGTGAATTATAGTCAAAACAACTGCTCTCCACTTCCAAATGGTGCGCGATGGCATAAATAACCCTATTTAAGCTCAGTTACACGTTTGCATTGAAAGGGACTGAGTTATCAACTTTTCCAGTTTTTATGCGTGCAAAATGCTTTTCAGAGCGAGAAAAGCATGTTTTGACCCACAATGTGTTTTTGACCCTAACACGTGAATTATAGTCAAAACAACTGCTCTCCACTTCCAAATGGTGCGCGATGGCATAAATAACCCTATTTAAGCTCAGTTACACGTTTGCATTGAAAGTGACTGAGTTATTCACTTTTCCAGTTTTTATGCGTGCAAAGTGCTTTTCAGAGCGAGAGAATCACTTTTTGACCAAAAAGGTGCTTTTGACCCTAACACGTGAATTATAGTCAAAACAACTGCTCTCCACTTCCAAATGGTGCGCAATGGCATAAATAACCCTACTTAAGCTCAGTTACACGTTTGCATTGAAAGGGACTGAGTTATCAACTTTTCCAGTTTTTATGCGTGCAAAATGCTTTTCAGAGCGAGAGAATCACTTTTTGACCAAAAATGTGTTTTTGACCCTGACACGTGAATTTTGCTCAAAACAAATGCTCTCCACTTCCAAATGGTGCGCAATGGCATAAATAACCCTATTTAAGCTCAGTTACACGTTTGCATTGAAAGTGACTGAGTTATTCACTTTTCCAGTTTTTATGCGTGCAAAATGCTTTTCAGAGCGAGAGAATCACTTTTTGACCAAAAATGTGTTTTTGACCCTGACACGTGAATTGTGCTCAAAACCAATGCTCTCCACTTCCAAATGGTGCGCAATGGCATAAATAACCCTATTTAAGCTCAGTTACACGTTTGCATTGAAAGTGACTGAGTTATTCACTTTTCCAGTTTTTATGCGTGCAAAGTGCTTTTCAGAGCGAGAGAATCACTTTTTGACCAAAAAGGTGCTTTTGACCCTAACACGTGAATTATAGTCAAAACAACTGCTCTCCACTTCCAAATGGTGCGCGATGGCATAAATAACCCTATTTAAGCTCAGTTACACGTTTGCATTGAAAGGGACTGAGTTATCAACTTTTCCAGTTTTTATGCGTGCAAAATGCTTTTCAGAGCGAGAAAAGCATGTTTTGACCCACAATGTGTTTTTGACCCTAACACGTGAATTATAGTCAAAACAACTGCTCTCCACTTCCAAATGGTGCGCGATGGCATAAATAACCCTATTTAAGCTCAGTTACACGTTTGCATTGAAAGTGACTGAGTTATTCACTTTTCCAGTTTTTATGCGTGCAAAGTGCTTTTCAGAGCGAGAGAATCACTTTTTGACCAAAAAGGTGCTTTTGACCCTAACACGTGAATTATAGTCAAAACAACTGCTCTCCACTTCCAAATGGTGCGCGATGGCATAAATAACCCTATTTAAGCTCAGTTACACGTTTGCATTGAAAGGGACTGAGTTATCAACTTTTCCAGTTTTTATGCATGCAAAATGCTTTTCAGAGCGAGAAAAGCATGTTTTGACCCACAATGTGTTTTTGACCCTAACACGTGAATTATGCTCAAAACCAATGCTCTGCACTTCCAAATGGTGCGCAATGGCATAAATAACCCTATTTAAGCTCAGTTACACGTTTGCATTGAAAGTGACTGAGTTATTCACTTTTCCAGTTTTTATGCGTGCAAAATGCTTTTCAGAGCGAGAAAAGCATGTTTTGACCCACAATGTGTTTTTGACCCTAACACGTGAATTATAGTCAAAACAACTGCTCTCCACTTCCAAATGGTGCGCGATGGCATAAATAACCCTATTTAAGCTCAGTTACACGTTCGCATTGAAAGGGACTGAGTTTTTCACTTTTCCAGTTTTTATGCATGCAAAATGCTTTTCAGAGCGAGAAAAGCATGTTTTGACCCACAATGTGTTTTTGACCCTAACACGTGAATTATGCTCAAAACCAATGCTCTCCACTTCCAAATGGTGCGCAATGGCATAAATAACCCTATTTAAGCTCAGTTACACGTTTGCATTGAAAGTGACTGAGTTATTCACTTTTCCAGTTTTTATGCGTGCAAAATGCTTTTCAGAGCGAGAAAAGCATCTTTTGACCCACAATGTGTTTTTGACCCTAACTCGTGAATTATAGTCAAAACAACTGCTCTCCACTTCCAAATGGTGCGCGATGGCATAAATAACCCTATTTAAGCTCAGTTACACGTTTGCATTGAAAGGGACTGAGTTATCAACTTTTCCAGTTTTTATGCGTGCAAAATGCTTTTCAGAGCGAGAAAAGCATGTTTTGACCCACAATGTGTTTTTGACCCTAACACGTGAATTATAGTCAAAACAACTGCTCTCCACTTCCAAATGGTGCGCGATGGCATAAATAACCCTATTTAAGCTCAGTTACACGTTTGCATTGAAAGGGACTGAGTTATCAACTTTTCCAGTTTTTATGCGTGCAAAATGCTTTTCAGAGCGAGAAAAGCATGTTTTGACCCACAATGTGTTTTTGACCCTAACACGTGAATTATAGTCAAAACAACTGCTCTCCACTTCCAAATGGTGCGCGATGGCATAAATAACCCTATTTAAGCTCAGTTACACGTTTGCATTGAAAGTGACTGAGTTATTCACTTTTCCAGTTTTTATGCGTGCAAAGTGCTTTTCAGAGCGAGAGAATCACTTTTTGACCAAAAAGGTGCTTTTGACCCTAACACGTGAATTATAGTCAAAACAACTGCTCTCCACTTCCAAATGGTGCGCGATGGCATAAATAACCCTACTTAAGCTCAGTTACACGTTTGCATTGAAAGGGACTGAGTTATCAACTTTTCCAGTTTTTATGCGTGCAAAATGCTTTTCAGAGCGAGAGAATCACTTTTTGACCAAAAATGTGTTTTTGACCCTGACACGTGAATTTTGCTCAAAACAAATGCTCTCCACTTCCAAATGGTGCGCAATGGCATAAATAACCCTATTTAAGCTCAGTTACACGTTTGCATTGAAAGTGACTGAGTTATTCACTTTTCCAGTTTTTATGCGTGCAAAATGCTTTTCAGAGCGAGAGAATCACTTTTTGACCAAAAATGTGTTTTTGACCCTGACACGTGAATTGTGCTCAAAACCAATGCTCTCCACTTCCAAATGGTGCGCAATGGCATAAATAACCCTATTTAAGCTCAGTTACACGTTCGCATTGAAAGGGACTGAGTTTTTCACTTTTCCAGTTTTTATGCATGCAAAATGCTTTTCAGAGCGAGAAAAGCATGTTTTGACCCACAATGTGTTTTTGACCCTAACACGTGAATTATAGTCAAAACAACTGCTCTCCACTTCCAAATGGTGCGCGATGGCATAAATAACCCTATTTAAGCTCAGTTACACGTTTGCATTGAAAGTGACTGAGTTATTCACTTTTCCAGTTTATATGCGTGCAAAATGCTTTTCAGAGCGAGAAAAGCATCTTTTGACCCACAATGTGTTTTTGACCCTAACACGTGAATTATAGTCAAAACAACTGCTCTCCACTTCCAAATGGTGCGCGATGGCATAAATAACCCTATTTAAGCTCAGTTACACGTTTGCATTGAAAGTGACTGAGTTATTCACTTTTCCAGTTTTTATGCGTGCAAAGTGCTTTTCAGAGCGAGAGAATCACTTTTTGACCAAAAAGGTGCTTTTGACCCTAACACGTGAATTATAGTCAAAACAACTGCTCTCCACTTCCAAATGGTGCGCGATGGCATAAATAACCCTATTTAAGCTCAGTTACACGTTTGCATTGAAAGGGACTGAGTTATCAACTTTTCCAGTTTTTATGCGTGCAAAATGCTTTTCAGAGCGAGAGAATCACTTTTTGACCAAAAATGTGTTTTTGACCCTGACACGTGAATTTTGCTCAAAACAAATGCTCTCCACTTCCAAATGGTGCGCAATGGCATAAATAACCCTATTTAAGCTCAGTTACACGTTTGCATTGAAAGTGACTGAGTTATTCACTTTTCCAGTTTTTATGCGTGCAAAATGCTTTTCAGAGCGAGAAAAGCATGTTTTGACCCACAATGTGTTTTTGACCCTAACACGTGAATTATAGTCAAAACAACTGCTCTCCACTTCCAAATGGTGCGCGATGGCATAAATAACCCTATTTAAGCTCACTTACACGTTTGCATTGAAAGGGACTGAGTTATCAACTTTTCCAGTTTTTATGCGTGCAAAATGCTTTTCAGAGCGAGAAAAGCATGTTTTGACCCACAATGTGTTTTTGACCCTAACACGTGAATTATAGTCAAAACAACTGCTCTCCACTTCCAAATGGTGCGCATTGGCATAAATAACCCTATTTAAGCTCAGTTACACGTTTGCTTCGAAAGTGACTGAGTTATTCACTTTTCCAGTTTTTATGCGTGCAAAGTGCTTTTCAGAGCGAGAGAATCACTTTTTGACCAAAAAGGTGCT
The DNA here is from genome assembly GCF_964030765.1 of Micromesistius poutassou. Classification (NCBI taxonomy): domain Eukaryota; kingdom Metazoa; phylum Chordata; class Actinopteri; order Gadiformes; family Gadidae; genus Micromesistius; species Micromesistius poutassou. The sequence continues at coordinate 11,041,340 of NC_140288.1, forward strand.
TTTGACCCTAACACGTGAATTATAGTCAAAACAACTGCTCTCCACTTCCAAATGGTGCGCGATGGCATAAATAACCCTATTTAAGCTCAGTTACACGTTTGCATTGAAAGGGACTGAGTTATCAACTTTTCCAGTTTTTATGCGTGCAAAATGCTTTTCAGAGCGAGAAAAGCATGTTTTGACCCACAATGTGTTTTTGATCCTAACACGTGAATTATAGTCAAAACAACTGCTCTCCACTTCCAAATGGTGCGCGATGGCATAAATAACCCTATTTAAGCTCAGTTACACGTTTGCATTGAAAGGGACTGAGTTATCAACTTTTCCAGTTTTTATGCGTGCAAAATGCTTTTCAGAGCGAGAAAAGCATGTTTTGACCCACAATGTGTTTTTGACCCTAACACGTGAATTATAGTCAAAACAACTGCTCTCCACTTCCAAATGGTGCGCGATGGCATAAATAACCCTATTTAAGCTCAGTTACACGTTTGCATTGAAAGGGACTGAGTTATCAACTTTTCCAGTTTTTATGCGTGCAAAATGCTTTTCAGAGCGAGAAAAGCATGTTTTGACCCACAATGTGTTTTTGACCCTAACACGTGAATTATAGTCAAAACAACTGCTCTCCACTTCCAAATGGTGCGCGATGGCATAAATAACCCTATTTAAGCTCAGTTACACGTTTGCATTGAAAGGGACTGAGTTATCAACTTTTCCAGTTTTTATGCGTGCAAAATGCTTTTCAGAGCGAGAGAATCACTTTTTGACCAAAAATGTGTTTTTGACCCTGACACGTGAATTTTGCTCAAAACAAATGCTCTCCACTTCCAAATGGTGCGCGATGGCATAAATAACCCTATTTAAGCTCAGTTACACGTTTGCATTGAAAGTGACTGAGTTATTCACTTTTCCAGTTTTTATGCGTGCAAAATGCTTTTCAGAGCGAGAGAATCACTTTTTGACCAAAAATGTGTTTTTGACCCTGACACGTGAATTGTGCTCAAAACCAATGCTCTCCACTTCCAAATGGTGCGCAATGGCATAAATAACCCTATTTAAGCTCAGTTACACGTTCGCATTGAAAGGGACTGAGTTTTTCACTTTTCCAGTTTTTATGCATGCAAAATGCTTTTCAGAGCGAGAAAAGCATGTTTTGACCCACAATGTGTTTTTGACCCTAACACGTGAATTATGCTCAAAACCAATGCTCTCCACTTCCAAATGGTGCGCAATGGCATAAATAACCCTATTTAAGCTCAGTTACACGTTTGCATTGAAAGTGACTGAGTTATTCACTTTTCCAGTTTTTATGCGTGCAAAATGCTTTTCAGAGCGAGAAAAGCATCTTTTGACCCACAATGTGTTTTTGACCCTAACTCGTGAATTATAGTCAAAACAACTGCTCTCCACTTCCAAATGGTGCGCGATGGCATAAATAACCCTATTTAAGCTCAGTTACACGTTTGCATTGAAAGGGACTGAGTTATCAACTTTTCCAGTTTTTATGCGTGCAAAATGCTTTTCAGAGCGAGAAAAGCATGTTTTGACCCACAATGTGTTTTTGACCCTAACACGTGAATTATAGTCAAAACAACTGCTCTCCACTTCCAAATGGTGCGCGATGGCATAAATAACCCTATTTAAGCTCAGTTACACGTTTGCATTGAAAGGGACTGAGTTATCAACTTTTCCAGTTTTTATGCGTGCAAAATGCTTTTCAGAGCGAGAAAAGCATGTTTTGACCCACAATGTGTTTTTGACCCTAACACGTGAATTATAGTCAAAACAACTGCTCTCCACTTCCAAATGGTGCGCGATGGCATAAATAACCCTATTTAAGCTCAGTTACACGTTTGCATTGAAAGTGACTGAGTTATTCACTTTTCCAGTTTTTATGCGTGCAAAGTGCTTTTCAGAGCGAGAGAATCACTTTTTGACCAAAAAGGTGCTTTTGACCCTAACACGTGAATTATAGTCAAAACAACTGCTCTCCACTTCCAAATGGTGCGCGATGGCATAAATAACCCTACTTAAGCTCAGTTACACGTTTGCATTGAAAGGGACTGAGTTATCAACTTTTCCAGTTTTTATGCGTGCAAAATGCTTTTCAGAGCGAGAGAATCACTTTTTGACCAAAAATGTGTTTTTGACCCTGACACGTGAATTTTGCTCAAAACAAATGCTCTCCACTTCCAAATGGTGCGCAATGGCATAAATAACCCTATTTAAGCTCAGTTACACGTTTGCATTGAAAGTGACTGAGTTATTCACTTTTCCAGTTTTTATGCGTGCAAAATGCTTTTCAGAGCGAGAGAATCACTTTTTGACCAAAAATGTGTTTTTGACCCTGACACGTGAATTGTGCTCAAAACCAATGCTCTCCACTTCCAAATGGTGCGCAATGGCATAAATAACCCTATTTAAGCTCAGTTACACGTTCGCATTGAAAGGGACTGAGTTTTTCACTTTTCCAGTTTTTATGCATGCAAAATGCTTTTCAGAGCGAGAAAAGCATGTTTTGACCCACAATGTGTTTTTGACCCTAACACGTGAATTATAGTCAAAACAACTGCTCTCCACTTCCAAATGGTGCGCGATGGCATAAATAACCCTATTTAAGCTCAGTTACACGTTTGCATTGAAAGTGACTGAGTTATTCACTTTTCCAGTTTATATGCGTGCAAAATGCTTTTCAGAGCGAGAAAAGCATCTTTTGACCCACAATGTGTTTTTGACCCTAACACGTGAATTATAGTCAAAACAACTGCTCTCCACTTCCAAATGGTGCGCGATGGCATAAATAACCCTATTTAAGCTCAGTTACACGTTTGCATTGAAAGTGACTGAGTTATTCACTTTTCCAGTTTTTATGCGTGCAAAGTGCTTTTCAGAGCGAGAGAATCACTTTTTGACCAAAAAGGTGCTTTTGACCCTAACACGTGAATTATAGTCAAAACAACTGCTCTCCACTTCCAAATGGTGCGCGATGGCATAAATAACCCTATTTAAGCTCAGTTACACGTTTGCATTGAAAGGGACTGAGTTATCAACTTTTCCAGTTTTTATGCGTGCAAAATGCTTTTCAGAGCGAGAGAATCACTTTTTGACCAAAAATGTGTTTTTGACCCTGACACGTGAATTTTGCTCAAAACAAATGCTCTCCACTTCCAAATGGTGCGCAATGGCATAAATAACCCTATTTAAGCTCAGTTACACGTTTGCATTGAAAGTGACTGAGTTATTCACTTTTCCAGTTTTTATGCGTGCAAAATGCTTTTCAGAGCGAGAAAAGCATGTTTTGACCCACAATGTGTTTTTGACCCTAACACGTGAATTATAGTCAAAACAACTGCTCTCCACTTCCAAATGGTGCGCGATGGCATAAATAACCCTATTTAAGCTCGGTTACACGTTTGCATTGAAAGGGACTGAGTTATCAACTTTTCCAGTTTTTATGCGTGCAAAATGCTTTTCAGAGCGAGAAAAGCATGTTTTGACCCACAATGTGTTTTTGACCCTAACACGTGAATTATAGTCAAAACAACTGCTCTCCACTTCCAAATGGTGCGCATTGGCATAAATAACCCTATTTAAGCTCAGTTACACGTTTGCTTCGAAAGTGACTGAGTTATTCACTTTTCCAGTTTTTATGCGTGCAAAGTGCTTTTCAGAGCGAGAGAATCACTTTTTGACCAAAAAGGTGCTTTTGACCCTAACACGTGAATTATAGTCAAAACAACTGCTCTCCACTTCCAAATGGTGCGCGATGGCATAAATAACCCTATTTAAGCTCAGTTACACGTTTGCATTGAAAGGGACTGAGTTATCAACTTTTCCAGTTTTTATGCGTGCAAAATGCTTTTCAGAGCGAGAAAAGCATGTTTTGACCCACAATGTGTTTTTGATCCTAACACGTGAATTATAGTCAAAACAACTGCTCTCCACTTCCAAATGGTGCGCGATGGCATAAATAACCCTATTTAAGCTCAGTTACACGTTTGCATTGAAAGGGACTGAGTTATCAACTTTTCCAGTTTTTATGCGTGCAAAATGCTTTTCAGAGCGAGAAAAGCATGTTTTGACCCACAATGTGTTTTTGACCCTAACACGTGAATTATAGTCAAAACAACTGCTCTCCACTTCCAAATGGTGCGCGATGGCATAAATAACCCTATTTAAGCTCAGTTACACGTTTGCATTGAAAGGGACTGAGTTATCAACTTTTCCAGTTTTTATGCGTGCAAAATGCTTTTCAGAGCGAGAAAAGCATGTTTTGACCCACAATGTGTTTTTGACCCTAACACGTGAATTATAGTCAAAACAACTGCTCTCCACTTCCAAATGGTGCGCGATGGCATAAATAACCCTATTTAAGCTCAGTTACACGTTTGCATTGAAAGGGACTGAGTTATCAACTTTTCCAGTTTTTATGCGTGCAAAATGCTTTTCAGAGCGAGAGAATCACTTTTTGACCAAAAATGTGTTTTTGACCCTGACACGTGAATTTTGCTCAAAACAAATGCTCTCCACTTCCAAATGGTGCGCGATGGCATAAATAACCCTATTTAAGCTCAGTTACACGTTTGCATTGAAAGGGACTGAGTTATCAACTTTTCCAGTTTTTATGCGTGCAAAATGCTTTTCAGAGCGAGAAAAGCATGTTTTGACCCACAATGTGTTTTTGACCCTAACACGTGAATTATAGTCAAAACAACTGCTCTCCACTTCCAAATGGTGCGCGATGGCATAAATAACCCTATTTAAGCTCAGTTACACGTTTGCATTGAAAGGGACTGAGTTATCAACTTTTCCAGTTTTTATGCGTGCAAAATGCTTTTCAGAGCGAGAAAAGCATGTTTTGACCCACAATGTGTTTTTGACCCTAACACGTGAATTATAGTCAAAACAACTGCTCTCCACTTCCAAATGGTGCGCGATGGCATAAATAACCCTATTTAAGCTCAGTTACACGTTTGCATTGAAAGTGACTGAGTTATTCACTTTTCCAGTTTTTATGCGTGCAAAGTGCTTTTCAGAGCGAGAGAATCACTTTTTGACCAAAAAGGTGCTTTTGACCCTAACACGTGAATTATAGTCAAAACAACTGCTCTCCACTTCCAAATGGTGCGCAATGGCATAAATAACCCTACTTAAGCTCAGTTACACGTTTGCATTGAAAGGGACTGAGTTATCAACTTTTCCAGTTTTTATGCGTGCAAAATGCTTTTCAGAGCGAGAGAATCACTTTTTGACCAAAAATGTGTTTTTGACCCTGACACGTGAATTTTGCTCAAAACAAATGCTCTCCACTTCCAAATGGTGCGCAATGGCATAAATAACCCTATTTAAGCTCAGTTACACGTTTGCATTGAAAGTGACTGAGTTATTCACTTTTCCAGTTTTTATGCGTGCAAAATGCTTTTCAGAGCGAGAGAATCACTTTTTGACCAAAAATGTGTTTTTGACCCTGACACGTGAATTGTGCTCAAAACCAATGCTCTCCACTTCCAAATGGTGCGCAATGGCATAAATAACCCTATTTAAGCTCAGTTACACGTTTGCATTGAAAGTGACTGAGTTATTCACTTTTCCAGTTTTTATGCGTGCAAAGTGCTTTTCAGAGCGAGAGAATCACTTTTTGACCAAAAAGGTGCTTTTGACCCTAACACGTGAATTATAGTCAAAACAACTGCTCTCCACTTCCAAATGGTGCGCGATGGCATAAATAACCCTATTTAAGCTCAGTTACACGTTTGCATTGAAAGGGACTGAGTTATCAACTTTTCCAGTTTTTATGCGTGCAAAATGCTTTTCAGAGCGAGAAAAGCATGTTTTGACCCACAATGTGTTTTTGACCCTAACACGTGAATTATAGTCAAAACAACTGCTCTCCACTTCCAAATGGTGCGCGATGGCATAAATAACCCTATTTAAGCTCAGTTACACGTTTGCATTGAAAGTGACTGAGTTATTCACTTTTCCAGTTTTTATGCGTGCAAAGTGCTTTTCAGAGCGAGAGAATCACTTTTTGACCAAAAAGGTGCTTTTGACCCTAACACGTGAATTATAGTCAAAACAACTGCTCTCCACTTCCAAATGGTGCGCGATGGCATAAATAACCCTATTTAAGCTCAGTTACACGTTTGCATTGAAAGGGACTGAGTTATCAACTTTTCCAGTTTTTATGCATGCAAAATGCTTTTCAGAGCGAGAAAAGCATGTTTTGACCCACAATGTGTTTTTGACCCTAACACGTGAATTATGCTCAAAACCAATGCTCTCCACTTCCAAATGGTGCGCAATGGCATAAATAACCCTATTTAAGCTCAGTTACACGTTTGCATTGAAAGTGACTGAGTTATTCACTTTTCCAGTTTTTATGCGTGCAAAATGCTTTTCAGAGCGAGAAAAGCATGTTTTGACCCACAATGTGTTTTTGACCCTAACACGTGAATTATAGTCAAAACAACTGCTCTCCACTTCCAAATGGTGCGCGATGGCATAAATAACCCTATTTAAGCTCAGTTACACGTTTGCATTGAAAGGGACTGAGTTATCAACTTTTCCAGTTTTTATGCGTGCAAAATGCTTTTCAGAGCGAGAAAAGCATGTTTTGACCCACAATGTGTTTTTGACCCTAACACGTGAATTATAGTCAAAACAACTGCTCTCCACTTCCAAATGGTGCGCGATGGCATAAATAACCCTATTTAAGCTCAGTTACACGTTTGCATTGAAAGGGACTGAGTTATCAACTTTTCCAGTTTTTATGCGTGCAAAATGCTTTTCAGAGCGAGAGAATCACTTTTTGACCAAAAATGTGTTTTTGACCCTGACACGTGAATTTTGCTCAAAACAAATGCTCTCCACTTCCAAATGGTGCGCAATGGCATAAATAACCCTATTTAAGCTCAGTTACACGTTTGCATTGAAAGTGACTGAGTTATTCACTTTTCCAGTTTTTATGCGTGCAAAATGCTTTTCAGAGCGAGAGAATCACTTTTTGACCAAAAATGTGTTTTTGACCCTGACACGTGAATTGTGCTCAAAACCAATGCTCTCCACTTCCAAATGGTGCGCAATGGCATAAATAACCCTATTTAAGCTCAGTTACACGTTCGCATTGAAAGGGACTGAGTTTTTCACTTTTCCAGTTTTTATGCATGCAAAATGCTTTTCAGAGCGAGAAAAGCATGTTTTGACCCACAATGTGTTTTTGACCCTAACACGTGAATTATAGTCAAAACAACTGCTCTCCACTTCCAAATGGTGCGCGATGGCATAAATAACCCTATTTAAGCTCAGTTACACGTTTGCATTGAAAGGGACTGAGTTATCAACTTTTCCAGTTTTTATGCGTGCAAAATGCTTTTCAGAGCGAGAAAAGCATGTTTTGACCCACAATGTGTTTTTGACCCTAACACGTGAATTATAGTCAAAACAACTGCTCTCCACTTCCAAATGGTGCGCGATGGCATAAATAACCCTATTTAAGCTCAGTTACACGTTTGCATTGAAAGTGACTGAGTTATTCACTTTTCCAGTTTTTATGCGTGCAAAGTGCTTTTCAGAGCGAGAGAATCACTTTTTGACCAAAAAGGTGCTTTTGACCCTAACACGTGAATTATAGTCAAAACAACTGCTCTCCACTTCCAAATGGTGCGCGATGGCATAAATAACCCTATTTAAGCTCAGTTACACGTTTGCATTGAAAGGGACTGAGTTATCAACTTTTCCAGTTTTTATGCATGCAAAATGCTTTTCAGAGCGAGAAAAGCATGTTTTGACCCACAATGTGTTTTTGACCCTAACACGTGAATTATGCTCAAAACCAATGCTCTCCACTTCCAAATGGTGCGCAATGGCATAAATAACCCTATTTAAGCTCAGTTACACGTTTGCATTGAAAGTGACTGAGTTATTCACTTTTCCAGTTTTTATGCGTGCAAAATGCTTTTCAGAGCGAGAAAAGCATGTTTTGACCCACAATGTGTTTTTGACCCTAACACGTGAATTATAGTCAAAACAACTGCTCTCCACTTCCAAATGGTGCGCGATGGCATAAATAACCCTATTTAAGCTCAGTTACACGTTTGCATTGAAAGGGACTGAGTTATCAACTTTTCCAGTTTTTATGCGTGCAAAATGCTTTTCAGAGCGAGAAAAGCATGTTTTGACCCACAATGTGTTTTTGACCCTAACACGTGAATTATAGTCAAAACAACTGCTCTCCACTTCCAAATGGTGCGCGATGGCATAAATAACCCTATTTAAGCTCAGTTACACGTTTGCATTGAAAGGGACTGAGTTATCAACTTTTCCAGTTTTTATGCGTGCAAAATGCTTTTCAGAGCGAGAGAATCACTTTTTGACCAAAAATGTGTTTTTGACCCTGACACGTGAATTTTGCTCAAAACAAATGCTCTCCACTTCCAAATGGTGCGCAATGGCATAAATAACCCTATTTAAGCTCAGTTACACGTTTGCATTGAAAGTGACTGAGTTATTCACTTTTCCAGTTTTTATGCGTGCAAAATGCTTTTCAGAGCGAGAGAATCACTTTTTGACCAAAAATGTGTTTTTGACCCTGACACGTGAATTGTGCTCAAAACCAATGCTCTCCACTTCCAAATGGTGCGCAATGGCATAAATAACCCTATTTAAGCTCAGTTACACGTTCGCATTGAAAGGGACTGAGTTTTTCACTTTTCCAGTTTTTATGCATGCAAAATGCTTTTCAGAGCGAGAAAAGCATGTTTTGACCCACAATGTGTTTTTGACCCTAACACGTGAATTATGCTCAAAACCAATGCTCTCCACTTCCAAATGGTGCGCAATGGCATAAATAACCCTATTTAAGCTCAGTTACACGTTTGCATTGAAAGTGACTGAGTTATTCACTTTTCCAGTTTTTATGCGTGCAAAATGCTTTTCAGAGCGAGAAAAGCATCTTTTGACCCACAATGTGTTTTTGACCCTAACTCGTGAATTATAGTCAAAACAACTGCTCTCCACTTCCAAATGGTGCGCGATGGCATAAATAACCCTATTTAAGCTCAGTTACACGTTTGCATTGAAAGGGACTGAGTTATCAACTTTTCCAGTTTTTATGCGTGCAAAATGCTTTTCAGAGCGAGAAAAGCATGTTTTGACCCACAATGTGTTTTTGACCCTAACACGTGAATTATAGTCAAAACAACTGCTCTCCACTTCCAAATGGTGCGCGATGGCATAAATAACCCTATTTAAGCTCAGTTACACGTTTGCATTGAAAGGGACTGAGTTATCAACTTTTCCAGTTTTTATGCGTGCAAAATGCTTTTCAGAGCGAGAAAAGCATGTTTTGACCCACAATGTGTTTTTGACCCTAACACGTGAATTATAGTCAAAACAACTGCTCTCCACTTCCAAATGGTGCGCGATGGCATAAATAACCCTATTTAAGCTCAGTTACACGTTTGCATTGAAAGTGACTGAGTTATTCACTTTTCCAGTTTTTATGCGTGCAAAGTGCTTTTCAGAGCGAGAGAATCACTTTTTGACCAAAAAGGTGCTTTTGACCCTAACACGTGAATTATAGTCAAAACAACTGCTCTCCACTTCCAAATGGTGCGCGATGGCATAAATAACCCTACTTAAGCTCAGTTACACGTTTGCATTGAAAGGGACTGAGTTATCAACTTTTCCAGTTTTTATGCGTGCAAAATGCTTTTCAGAGCGAGAGAATCACTTTTTGACCAAAAATGTGTTTTTGACCCTGACACGTGAATTTTGCTCAAAACAAATGCTCTCCACTTCCAAATGGTGCGCAATGGCATAAATAACCCTATTTAAGCTCAGTTACACGTTTGCATTGAAAGTGACTGAGTTATTCACTTTTCCAGTTTTTATGCGTGCAAAATGCTTTTCAGAGCGAGAGAATCACTTTTTGACCAAAAATGTGTTTTTGACCCTGACACGTGAATTGTGCTCAAAACCAATGCTCTCCACTTCCAAATGGTGCGCAATGGCATAAATAACCCTATTTAAGCTCAGTTACACGTTCGCATTGAAAGGGACTGAGTTTTTCACTTTTCCAGTTTTTATGCATGCAAAATGCTTTTCAGAGCGAGAAAAGCATGTTTTGACCCACAATGTGTTTTTGACCCTAACACGTGAATTATAGTCAAAACAACTGCTCTCCACTTCCAAATGGTGCGCGATGGCATAAATAACCCTATTTAAGCTCAGTTACACGTTTGCATTGAAAGTGACTGAGTTATTCACTTTTCCAGTTTATATGCGTGCAAAATGCTTTTCAGAGCGAGAAAAGCATCTTTTGACCCACAATGTGTTTTTGACCCTAACACGTGAATTATAGTCAAAACAACTGCTCTCCACTTCCAAATGGTGCGCGATGGCATAAATAACCCTATTTAAGCTCAGTTACACGTTTGCATTGAAAGTGACTGAGTTATTCACTTTTCCAGTTTTTATGCGTGCAAAGTGCTTTTCAGAGCGAGAGAATCACTTTTTGACCAAAAAGGTGCTTTTGACCCTAACACGTGAATTATAGTCAAAACAACTGCTCTCCACTTCCAAATGGTGCGCGATGGCATAAATAACCCTATTTAAGCTCAGTTACACGTTTGCATTGAAAGGGACTGAGTTATCAACTTTTCCAGTTTTTATGCGTGCAAAATGCTTTTCAGAGCGAGAGAATCACTTTTTGACCAAAAATGTGTTTTTGACCCTGACACGTGAATTTTGCTCAAAACAAATGCTCTCCACTTCCAAATGGTGCGCAATGGCATAAATAACCCTATTTAAGCTCAGTTACACGTTTGCATTGAAAGTGACTGAGTTATTCACTTTTCCAGTTTTTATGCGTGCAAAATGCTTTTCAGAGCGAGAAAAGCATGTTTTGACCCACAATGTGTTTTTGACCCTAACACGTGAATTATAGTCAAAACAACTGCTCTCCACTTCCAAATGGTGCGCGATGGCATAAATAACCCTATTTAAGCTCGGTTACACGTTTGCATTGAAAGGGACTGAGTTATCAACTTTTCCAGTTTTTATGCGTGCAAAATGCTTTTCAGAGCGAGAAAAGCATGTTTTGACCCACAATGTGTTTTTGACCCTAACACGTGAATTATAGTCAAAACAACTGCTCTCCACTTCCAAATGGTGCGCATTGGCATAAATAACCCTATTTAAGCTCAGTTACACGTTTGCATTGAAAGTGACTGAGTTATTCACTTTTCCAGTTTTTATGCGTGCAAAGTGCTTTTCAGAGCGAGAGAATCACTTTTTGACCAAAAAGGTGCTTTTGACCCTAACACGTGAATTATAGTCAAAACAACTGCTCTCCACTTCCAAATGGTGCGCGATGGCATAAATAACCCTATTTAAGCTCAGTTACACGTTTGCATTGAAAGGGACTGAGTTATCAACTTTTCCAGTTTTTATGCGTGCAAAATGCTTTTCAGAGCGAGAAAAGCATGTTTTGACCCACAATGTGTTTTTGATCCTAACACGTGAATTATAGTCAAAACAACTGCTCTCCACTTCCAAATGGTGCGCGATGGCATAAATAACCCTATTTAAGCTCAGTTACACGTTTGCATTGAAAGGGACTGAGTTATCAACTTTTCCAGTTTTTATGCGTGCAAAATGCTTTTCAGAGCGAGAAAAGCATGTTTTGACCCACAATGTGTTTTTGACCCTAACACGTGAATTATAGTCAAAACAACTGCTCTCCACTTCCAAATGGTGCGCGATGGCATAAATAACCCTATTTAAGCTCAGTTACACGTTTGCATTGAAAGGGACTGAGTTATCAACTTTTCCAGTTTTTATGCGTGCAAAATGCTTTTCAGAGCGAGAAAAGCATGTTTTGACCCACAATGTGTTTTTGACCCTAACACGTGAATTATAGTCAAAACAACTGCTCTCCACTTCCAAATGGTGCGCGATGGCATAAATAACCCTATTTAAGCTCAGTTACACGTTTGCATTGAAAGGGACTGAGTTATCAACTTTTCCAGTTTTTATGCGTGCAAAATGCTTTTCAGAGCGAGAGAATCACTTTTTGACCAAAAATGTGTTTTTGACCCTGACACGTGAATTTTGCTCAAAACAAATGCTCTCCACTTCCAAATGGTGCGCGATGGCATAAATAACCCTATTTAAGCTCAGTTACACGTTTGCATTGAAAGGGACTGAGTTATCAACTTTTCCAGTTTTTATGCGTGCAAAATGCTTTTCAGAGCGAGAAAAGCATGTTTTGACCCACAATGTGTTTTTGACCCTAACACGTGAATTATAGTCAAAACAACTGCTCTCCACTTCCAAATGGTGCGCGATGGCATAAATAACCCTATTTAAGCTCAGTTACACGTTTGCATTGAAAGGGACTGAGTTATCAACTTTTCCAGTTTTTATGCGTGCAAAATGCTTTTCAGAGCGAGAAAAGCATGTTTTGACCCACAATGTGTTTTTGACCCTAACACGTGAATTATAGTCAAAACAACTGCTCTCCACTTCCAAATGGTGCGCGATGGCATAAATAACCCTATTTAAGCTCAGTTACACGTTTGCATTGAAAGTGACTGAGTTATTCACTTTTCCAGTTTTTATGCGTGCAAAGTGCTTTTCAGAGCGAGAGAATCACTTTTTGACCAAAAAGGTGCTTTTGACCCTAACACGTGAATTATAGTCAAAACAACTGCTCTCCACTTCCAAATGGTGCGCAATGGCATAAATAACCCTACTTAAGCTCAGTTACACGTTTGCATTGAAAGGGACTGAGTTATCAACTTTTCCAGTTTTTATGCGTGCAAAATGCTTTTCAGAGCGAGAGAATCACTTTTTGACCAAAAATGTGTTTTTGACCCTGACACGTGAATTTTGCTCAAAACAAATGCTCTCCACTTCCAAATGGTGCGCAATGGCATAAATAACCCTATTTAAGCTCAGTTACACGTTTGCATTGAAAGTGACTGAGTTATTCACTTTTCCAGTTTTTATGCGTGCAAAATGCTTTTCAGAGCGAGAGAATCACTTTTTGACCAAAAATGTGTTTTTGACCCTGACACGTGAATTGTGCTCAAAACCAATGCTCTCCACTTCCAAATGGTGCGCAATGGCATAAATAACCCTATTTAAGCTCAGTTACACGTTTGCATTGAAAGTGACTGAGTTATTCACTTTTCCAGTTTTTATGCGTGCAAAGTGCTTTTCAGAGCGAGAGAATCACTTTTTGACCAAAAAGGTGCTTTTGACCCTAACACGTGAATTATAGTCAAAACAACTGCTCTCCACTTCCAAATGGTGCGCGATGGCATAAATAACCCTATTTAAGCTCAGTTACACGTTTGCATTGAAAGGGACTGAGTTATCAACTTTTCCAGTTTTTATGCGTGCAAAATGCTTTTCAGAGCGAGAAAAGCATGTTTTGACCCACAATGTGTTTTTGACCCTAACACGTGAATTATAGTCAAAACAACTGCTCTCCACTTCCAAATGGTGCGCGATGGCATAAATAACCCTATTTAAGCTCAGTTACACGTTTGCATTGAAAGTGACTGAGTTATTCACTTTTCCAGTTTTTATGCGTGCAAAGTGCTTTTCAGAGCGAGAGAATCACTTTTTGACCAAAAAGGTGCTTTTGACCCTAACACGTGAATTATAGTCAAAACAACTGCTCTCCACTTCCAAATGGTGCGCGATGGCATAAATAACCCTATTTAAGCTCAGTTACACGTTTGCATTGAAAGGGACTGAGTTATCAACTTTTCCAGTTTTTATGCATGCAAAATGCTTTTCAGAGCGAGAAAAGCATGTTTTGACCCACAATGTGTTTTTGACCCTAACACGTGAATTATGCTCAAAACCAATGCTCTCCACTTCCAAATGGTGCGCAATGGCATAAATAACCCTATTTAAGCTCAGTTACACGTTTGCATTGAAAGTGACTGAGTTATTCACTTTTCCAGTTTTTATGCGTGCAAAATGCTTTTCAGAGCGAGAAAAGCATGTTTTGACCCACAATGTGTTTTTGACCCTAACACGTGAATTATAGTCAAAACAACTGCTCTCCACTTCCAAATGGTGCGCGATGGCATAAATAACCCTATTTAAGCTCAGTTACACGTTTGCATTGAAAGGGACTGAGTTATCAACTTTTCCAGTTTTTATGCGTGCAAAATGCTTTTCAGAGCGAGAAAAGCATGTTTTGACCCACAATGTGTTTTTGACCCTAACACGTGAATTATAGTCAAAACAACTGCTCTCCACTTCCAAATGGTGCGCGATGGCATAAATAACCCTATTTAAGCTCAGTTACACGTTTGCATTGAAAGGGACTGAGTTATCAACTTTTCCAGTTTTTATGCGTGCAAAATGCTTTTCAGAGCGAGAGAATCACTTTTTGACCAAAAATGTGTTTTTGACCCTGACACGTGAATTTTGCTCAAAACAAATGCTCTCCACTTCCAAATGGTGCGCAATGGCATAAATAACCCTATTTAAGCTCAGTTACACGTTTGCATTGAAAGTGACTGAGTTATTCACTTTTCCAGTTTTTATGCGTGCAAAATGCTTTTCAGAGCGAGAGAATCACTTTTTGACCAAAAATGTGTTTTTGACCCTGACACGTGAATTGTGCTCAAAACCAATGCTCTCCACTTCCAAATGGTGCGCAATGGCATAAATAACCCTATTTAAGCTCAGTTACACGTTCGCATTGAAAGGGACTGAGTTTTTCACTTTTCCAGTTTTTATGCATGCAAAATGCTTTTCAGAGCGAGAAAAGCATGTTTTGACCCACAATGTGTTTTTGACCCTAACACGTGAATTATGCTCAAAACCAATGCTCTCCACTTCCAAATGGTGCGCAATGGCATAAATAACCCTATTTAAGCTCAGTTACACGTTTGCATTGAAAGTGACTGAGTTATTCACTTTTCCAGTTTTTATGCGTGCAAAATGCTTTTCAGAGCGAGAAAAGCATCTTTTGACCCACAATGTGTTTTTGACCCTAACTCGTGAATTATAGTCAAAACAACTGCTCTCCACTTCCAAATGGTGCGCGATGGCATAAATAACCCTATTTAAGCTCAGTTACACGTTTGCATTGAAAGGGACTGAGTTATCAACTTTTCCAGTTTTTATGCGTGCAAAATGCTTTTCAGAGCGAGAAAAGCATGTTTTGACCCACAATGTGTTTTTGACCCTAACACGTGAATTATAGTCAAAACAACTGCTCTCCACTTCCAAATGGTGCGCGATGGCATAAATAACCCTATTTAAGCTCAGTTACACGTTTGCATTGAAAGGGACTGAGTTATCAACTTTTCCAGTTTTTATGCGTGCAAAATGCTTTTCAGAGCGAGAAAAGCATGTTTTGACCCACAATGTGTTTTTGACCCTAACACGTGAATTATAGTCAAAACAACTGCTCTCCACTTCCAAATGGTGCGCGATGGCATAAATAACCCTATTTAAGCTCAGTTACACGTTTGCATTGAAAGTGACTGAGTTATTCACTTTTCCAGTTTTTATGCGTGCAAAGTGCTTTTCAGAGCGAGAGAATCACTTTTTGACCAAAAAGGTGCTTTTGACCCTAACACGTGAATTATAGTCAAAACAACTGCTCTCCACTTCCAAATGGTGCGCGATGGCATAAATAACCCTACTTAAGCTCAGTTACACGTTTGCATTGAAAGGGACTGAGTTATCAACTTTTCCAGTTTTTATGCGTGCAAAATGCTTTTCAGAGCGAGAGAATCACTTTTTGACCAAAAATGTGTTTTTGACCCTGACACGTGAATTTTGCTCAAAACAAATGCTCTCCACTTCCAAATGGTGCGCAATGGCATAAATAACCCTATTTAAGCTCAGTTACACGTTTGCATTGAAAGTGACTGAGTTATTCACTTTTCCAGTTTTTATGCGTGCAAAATGCTTTTCAGAGCGAGAGAATCACTTTTTGACCAAAAATGTGTTTTTGACCCTGACACGTGAATTGTGCTCAAAACCAATGCTCTCCACTTCCAAATGGTGCGCAATGGCATAAATAACCCTATTTAAGCTCAGTTACACGTTCGCATTGAAAGGGACTGAGTTTTTCACTTTTCCAGTTTTTATGCATGCAAAATGCTTTTCAGAGCGAGAAAAGCATGTTTTGACCCACAATGTGTTTTTGACCCTAACACGTGAATTATGCTCAAAACCAATGCTCTCCACTTCCAAATGGTGCGCAATGGCATAAATAACCCTATTTAAGCTCAGTTACACGTTTGCATTGAAAGTGACTGAGTTATTCACTTTTCCAGTTTTTATGCGTGCAAAATGCTTTTCAGAGCGAGAAAAGCATCTTTTGACCCACAATGTGTTTTTTGACCCTAACTCGTGAATTATAGTCAAAACAACTGCTCTCCACTTCCAAATGGTGCGCGATGGCATAAATAACCCTATTTAAGCTCAGTTACACGTTTGCATTGAAAGGGACTGAGTTATCAACTTTTCCAGTTTTTATGCGTGCAAAATGCTTTTCAGAGCGAGAAAAGCATGTTTTGACCCACAATGTGTTTTTGACCCTAACACGTGAATTATAGTCAAAACAACTGCTCTCCACTTCCAAATGGTGCGCGATGGCATAAATAACCCTATTTAAGCTCAGTTACACGTTTGCATTGAAAGGGACTGAGTTATCAACTTTTCCAGTTTTTATGCGTGCAAAATGCTTTTCAGAGCGAGAAAAGCATGTTTTGACCCACAATGTGTTTTTGACCCTAACACGTGAATTATAGTCAAAACAACTGCTCTCCACTTCCAAATGGTGCGCGATGGCATAAATAACCCTATTTAAGCTCAGTTACACGTTTGCATTGAAAGTGACTGAGTTATTCACTTTTCCAGTTTTTATGCGTGCAAAGTGCTTTTCAGAGCGAGAGAATCACTTTTTGACCAAAAAGGTGCTTTTGACCCTAACACGTGAATTATAGTCAAAACAACTGCTCTCCACTTCCAAATGGTGCGCGATGGCATAAATAACCCTACTTAAGCTCAGTTACACGTTTGCATTGAAAGGGACTGAGTTATCAACTTTTCCAGTTTTTATGCGTGCAAAATGCTTTTCAGAGCGAGAGAATCACTTTTTGACCAAAAATGTGTTTTTGACCCTGACACGTGAATTTTGCTCAAAACAAATGCTCTCCACTTCCAAATGGTGCGCAATGGCATAAATAACCCTATTTAAGCTCGGTTACACGTTTGCATTGAAAGTGACTGAGTTATTCACTTTTCCAGTTTTTATGCGTGCAAAATGCTTTTCAGAGCGAGAAAAGCATGTTTTGACCCACAATGTGTTTTTGACCCTAACACGTGAATTATAGTCAAAACAACTGCTCTCCACTTCCAAATGGTGCGCGATGGCATAAATAACCCTATTTAAGCTCGGTTACACGTTTGCATTGAAAGGGACTGAGTTATCAACTTTTCCAGTTTTTATGCGTGCAAAATGCTTTTCAGAGCGAGAAAAGCATGTTTTGACCCACAATGTGTTTTTGACCCTAACACGTGAATTATAGTCAAAACAACTGCTCTCCACTTCCAAATGGTGCGCATTGGCATAAATAACCCTATTTAAGCTCAGTTACACGTTTGCATTGAAAGTGACTGAGTTATTCACTTTTCCAGTTTTTATGCGTGCAAAGTGCTTTTCAGAGCGAGAGAATCACTTTTTGACCAAAAAGGTGCTTTTGACCCTAACACGTGAATTATAGTCAAAACAACTGCTCTCCACTTCCAAATGGTGCGCGATGGCATAAATAACCCTATTTAAGCTCAGTTACACGTTTGCATTGAAAGGGACTGAGTTATCAACTTTTCCAGTTTTTATGCGTGCAAAATGCTTTTCAGAGCGAGAAAAGCATGTTTTGACCCACAATGTGTTTTTGACCCTAACACGTGAATTATAGTCAAAACAACTGCTCTCCACTTCCAAATGGTGCGCGATGGCATAAATAACCCTATTTAAGCTCAGTTACACGTTTGCATTGAAAGGGACTGAGTTATCAACTTTTCCAGTTTTTATGCGTGCAAAATGCTTTTCAGAGCGAGAAAAGCATGTTTTGACCCACAATGTGTTTTTGACCCTAACACGTGAATTATAGTCAAAACAACTGCTCTCCACTTCCAAATGGTGCGCGATGGCATAAATAACCCTATTTAAGCTCAGTTACACGTTTGCATTGAAAGTGACTGAGTTATTCACTTTTCCAGTTTTTATGCGTGCAAAGTGCTTTTCAGAGCGAGAGAATCACTTTTTGACCAAAAAGGTGCTTTTGACCCTAACACGTGAATTATAGTCAAAACAACTGCTCTCCACTTCCAAATGGTGCGCGATGGCATAAATAACCCTATTTAAGCTCAGTTACACGTTTGCATTGAAAGGGACTGAGTTATCAACTTTTCCAGTTTTTATGCGTGCAAAATGCTTTTCAGAGCGAGAGAATCACTTTTTGACCAAAAATGTGTTTTTGACCCTGACACGTGAATTTTGCTCAAAACAAATGCTCTCCACTTCCAAATGGTGCGCAATGGCATAAATAACCCTATTTAAGCTCAGTTACACGTTTGCATTGAAAGTGACTGAGTTATTCACTTTTCCAGTTTTTATGCGTGCAAAATGCTTTTCAGAGCGAGAAAAGCATGTTTTGACCCACAATGTGTTTTTGACCCTAACACGTGAATTATAGTCAAAACAACTGCTCTCCACTTCCAAATGGTGCGCGATGGCATAAATAACCCTATTTAAGCTCGGTTACACGTTTGCATTGAAAGGGACTGAGTTATCAACTTTTCCAGTTTTTATGCGTGCAAAATGCTTTTCAGAGCGAGAAAAGCATGTTTTGACCCACAATGTGTTTTTGACCCTAACACGTGAATTATAGTCAAAACAACTGCTCTCCACTTCCAAATGGTGCGCATTGGCATAAATAACCCTATTTAAGCTCAGTTACACGTTTGCATTGAAAGTGACTGAGTTATTCACTTTTCCAGTTTTTATGCGTGCAAAGTGCTTTTCAGAGCGAGAGAATCACTTTTTGACCAAAAAGGTGCTTTTGACCCTAACACGTGAATTATAGTCAAAACAACTGCTCTCCACTTCCAAATGGTGCGCGATGGCATAAATAACCCTATTTAAGCTCAGTTACACGTTTGCATTGAAAGGGACTGAGTTATCAACTTTTCCAGTTTTTATGCGTGCAAAATGCTTTTCAGAGCGAGAAAAGCATGTTTTGACCCACAATGTGTTTTTGATCCTAACACGTGAATTATAGTCAAAACAACTGCTCTCCACTTCCAAATGGTGCGCGATGGCATAAATAACCCTATTTAAGCTCAGTTACACGTTTGCATTGAAAGGGACTGAGTTATCAACTTTTCCAGTTTTTATGCGTGCAAAATGCTTTTCAGAGCGAGAAAAGCATGTTTTGACCCACAATGTGTTTTTGACCCTAACACGTGAATTATAGTCAAAACAACTGCTCTCCACTTCCAAATGGTGCGCGATGGCATAAATAACCCTATTTAAGCTCAGTTACACGTTTGCATTGAAAGGGACTGAGTTATCAACTTTTCCAGTTTTTATGCGTGCAAAATGCTTTTCAGAGCGAGAAAAGCATGTTTTGACCCACAATGTGTTTTTGACCCTAACACGTGAATTATAGTCAAAACAACTGCTCTCCACTTCCAAATGGTGCGCGATGGCATAAATAACCCTATTTAAGCTCAGTTACACGTTTGCATTGAAAGGGACTGAGTTATCAACTTTTCCAGTTTTTATGCGTGCAAAATGCTTTTCAGAGCGAGAGAATCACTTTTTGACCAAAAATGTGTTTTTGACCCTGACACGTGAATTTTGCTCAAAACAAATGCTCTCCACTTCCAAATGGTGCGCAATGGCATAAATAACCCTATTTAAGCTCAGTTACACGTTTGCATTGAAAGTGACTGAGTTATTCACTTTTCCAGTTTTTATGCGTGCAAAATGCTTTTCAGAGCGAGAGAATCACTTTTTGACCAAAAATGTGTTTTTGACCCTGACACGTGAATTGTGCTCAAAACCAATGCTCTCCACTTCCAAATGGTGCGCAATGGCATAAATAACCCTATTTAAGCTCAGTTACACGTTCGCATTGAAAGGGACTGAGTTTTTCACTTTTCCAGTTTTTATGCATGCAAAATGCTTTTCAGAGCGAGAAAAGCATGTTTTGACCCACAATGTGTTTTTGACCCTAACACGTGAATTATGCTCAAAACCAATGCTCTCCACTTCCAAATGGTGCGCAATGGCATAAATAACCCTATTTAAGCTCAGTTACACGTTTGCATTGAAAGTGACTGAGTTATTCACTTTTCCAGTTTTTATGCGTGCAAAATGCTTTTCAGAGCGAGAAAAGCATCTTTTGACCCACAATGTGTTTTTGACCCTAACTCGTGAATTATAGTCAAAACAACTGCTCTCCACTTCCAAATGGTGCGCGATGGCATAAATAACCCTATTTAAGCTCAGTTACACGTTTGCATTGAAAGGGACTGAGTTATCAACTTTTCCAGTTTTTATGCGTGCAAAATGCTTTTCAGAGCGAGAAAAGCATGTTTTGACCCACAATGTGTTTTTGACCCTAACACGTGAATTATAGTCAAAACAACTGCTCTCCACTTCCAAATGGTGCGCGATGGCATAAATAACCCTATTTAAGCTCAGTTACACGTTTGCATTGAAAGGGACTGAGTTATCAACTTTTCCAGTTTTTATGCGTGCAAAATGCTTTTCAGAGCGAGAAAAGCATGTTTTGACCCACAATGTGTTTTTGACCCTAACACGTGAATTATAGTCAAAACAACTGCTCTCCACTTCCAAATGGTGCGCGATGGCATAAATAACCCTATTTAAGCTCAGTTACACGTTTGCATTGAAAGTGACTGAGTTATTCACTTTTCCAGTTTTTATGCGTGCAAAGTGCTTTTCAGAGCGAGAGAATCACTTTTTGACCAAAAAGGTGCTTTTGACCCTAACACGTGAATTATAGTCAAAACAACTGCTCTCCACTTCCAAATGGTGCGCGATGGCATAAATAACCCTACTTAAGCTCAGTTACACGTTTGCATTGAAAGGGACTGAGTTATCAACTTTTCCAGTTTTTATGCGTGCAAAATGCTTTTCAGAGCGAGAGAATCACTTTTTGACCAAAAATGTGTTTTTGACCCTGACACGTGAATTTTGCTCAAAACAAATGCTCTCCACTTCCAAATGGTGCGCAATGGCATAAATAACCCTATTTAAGCTCAGTTACACGTTTGCATTGAAAGTGACTGAGTTATTCACTTTTCCAGTTTTTATGCGTGCAAAATGCTTTTCAGAGCGAGAAAAGCATGTTTTGACCCACAATGTGTTTTTGACCCTAACACGTGAATTATAGTCAAAACAACTGCTCTCCACTTCCAAATGGTGCGCGATGGCATAAATAACCCTATTTAAGCTCGGTTACACGTTTGCATTGAAAGGGACTGAGTTATCAACTTTTCCAGTTTTTATGCGTGCAAAATGCTTTTCAGAGCGAGAAAAGCATGTTTTGACCCACAATGTGTTTTTGACCCTAACACGTGAATTATAGTCAAAACAACTGCTCTCCACTTCCAAATGGTGCGCATTGGCATAAATAACCCTATTTAAGCTCAGTTACACGTTTGCATTGAAAGTGACTGAGTTATTCACTTTTCCAGTTTTTATGCGTGCAAAGTGCTTTTCAGAGCGAGAGAATCACTTTTTGACCAAAAAGGTGCTTTTGACCCTAACACGTGAATTATAGTCAAAACAACTGCTCTCCACTTCCAAATGGTGCGCGATGGCATAAATAACCCTATTTAAGCTCAGTTACACGTTTGCATTGAAAGGGACTGAGTTATCAACTTTTCCAGTTTTTATGCGTGCAAAATGCTTTTCAGAGCGAGAAAAGCATGTTTTGACCCACAATGTGTTTTTGACCCTAACACGTGAATTATAGTCAAAACAACTGCTCTCCACTTCCAAATGGTGCGCGATGGCATAAATAACCCTATTTAAGCTCAGTTACACGTTTGCATTGAAAGGGACTGAGTTATCAACTTTTCCAGTTTTTATGCGTGCAAAATGCTTTTCAGAGCGAGAAAAGCATGTTTTGACCCACAATGTGTTTTTGACCCTAACACGTGAATTATAGTCAAAACAACTGCTCTCCACTTCCAAATGGTGCGCGATGGCATAAATAACCCTATTTAAGCTCAGTTACACGTTTGCATTGAAAGT
Source organism: Micromesistius poutassou (assembly GCF_964030765.1). Lineage (NCBI taxonomy): Eukaryota > Metazoa > Chordata > Actinopteri > Gadiformes > Gadidae > Micromesistius > Micromesistius poutassou. The sequence continues at coordinate 11,063,682 of NC_140288.1, forward strand.
GACTGAGTTATTCACTTTTCCAGTTTTTATGCGTGCAAAGTGCTTTTCAGAGCGAGAGAATCACTTTTTGACCAAAAAGGTGCTTTTGACCCTAACACGTGAATTATAGTCAAAACAACTGCTCTCCACTTCCAAATGGTGCGCGATGGCATAAATAACCCTATTTAAGCTCAGTTACACGTTTGCATTGAAAGGGACTGAGTTATCAACTTTTCCAGTTTTTATGCGTGCAAAATGCTTTTCAGAGCGAGAGAATCACTTTTTGACCAAAAATGTGTTTTTGACCCTGACACGTGAATTTTGCTCAAAACAAATGCTCTCCACTTCCAAATGGTGCGCAATGGCATAAATAACCCTATTTAAGCTCAGTTACACGTTTGCATTGAAAGTGACTGAGTTATTCACTTTTCCAGTTTTTATGCGTGCAAAATGCTTTTCAGAGCGAGAAAAGCATGTTTTGACCCACAATGTGTTTTTGACCCTAACACGTGAATTATAGTCAAAACAACTGCTCTCCACTTCCAAATGGTGCGCGATGGCATAAATAACCCTATTTAAGCTCGGTTACACGTTTGCATTGAAAGGGACTGAGTTATCAACTTTTCCAGTTTTTATGCGTGCAAAATGCTTTTCAGAGCGAGAAAAGCATGTTTTGACCCACAATGTGTTTTTGACCCTAACACGTGAATTATAGTCAAAACAACTGCTCTCCACTTCCAAATGGTGCGCATTGGCATAAATAACCCTATTTAAGCTCAGTTACACGTTTGCATTGAAAGTGACTGAGTTATTCACTTTTCCAGTTTTTATGCGTGCAAAGTGCTTTTCAGAGCGAGAGAATCACTTTTTGACCAAAAAGGTGCTTTTGACCCTAACACGTGAATTATAGTCAAAACAACTGCTCTCCACTTCCAAATGGTGCGCGATGGCATAAATAACCCTATTTAAGCTCAGTTACACGTTTGCATTGAAAGGGACTGAGTTATCAACTTTTCCAGTTTTTATGCGTGCAAAATGCTTTTCAGAGCGAGAAAAGCATGTTTTGACCCACAATGTGTTTTTGACCCTAACACGTGAATTATAGTCAAAACAACTGCTCTCCACTTCCAAATGGTGCGCGATGGCATAAATAACCCTATTTAAGCTCAGTTACACGTTTGCATTGAAAGGGACTGAGTTATCAACTTTTCCAGTTTTTATGCGTGCAAAATGCTTTTCAGAGCGAGAAAAGCATGTTTTGACCCACAATGTGTTTTTGACCCTAACACGTGAATTATAGTCAAAACAACTGCTCTCCACTTCCAAATGGTGCGCGATGGCATAAATAACCCTATTTAAGCTCAGTTACACGTTTGCATTGAAAGTGACTGAGTTATTCACTTTTCCAGTTTTTATGCGTGCAAAGTGCTTTTCAGAGCGAGAGAATCACTTTTTGACCAAAAAGGTGCTTTTGACCCTAACACGTGAATTATAGTCAAAACAACTGCTCTCCACTTCCAAATGGTGCGCGATGGCATAAATAACCCTACTTAAGCTCAGTTACACGTTTGCATTGAAAGGGACTGAGTTATCAACTTTTCCAGTTTTTATGCGTGCAAAATGCTTTTCAGAGCGAGAGAATCACTTTTTGACCAAAAATGTGTTTTTGACCCTGACACGTGAATTTTGCTCAAAACAAATGCTCTCCACTTCCAAATGGTGCGCAATGGCATAAATAACCCTATTTAAGCTCAGTTACACGTTTGCATTGAAAGTGACTGAGTTATTCACTTTTCCAGTTTTTATGCGTGCAAAATGCTTTTCAGAGCGAGAGAATCACTTTTTGACCAAAAATGTGTTTTTGACCCTGACACGTGAATTGTGCTCAAAACCAATGCTCTCCACTTCCAAATGGTGCGCAATGGCATAAATAACCCTATTTAAGCTCAGTTACACGTTCGCATTGAAAGGGACTGAGTTTTTCACTTTTCCAGTTTTTATGCATGCAAAATGCTTTTCAGAGCGAGAAAAGCATGTTTTGACCCACAATGTGTTTTTGACCCTAACACGTGAATTATAGTCAAAACAACTGCTCTCCACTTCCAAATGGTGCGCGATGGCATAAATAACCCTATTTAAGCTCAGTTACACGTTTGCATTGAAAGTGACTGAGTTATTCACTTTTCCAGTTTATATGCGTGCAAAATGCTTTTCAGAGCGAGAAAAGCATCTTTTGACCCACAATGTGTTTTTGACCCTAACACGTGAATTATAGTCAAAACAACTGCTCTCCACTTCCAAATGGTGCGCGATGGCATAAATAACCCTATTTAAGCTCAGTTACACGTTTGCATTGAAAGTGACTGAGTTATTCACTTTTCCAGTTTTTATGCGTGCAAAGTGCTTTTCAGAGCGAGAGAATCACTTTTTGACCAAAAAGGTGCTTTTGACCCTAACACGTGAATTATAGTCAAAACAACTGCTCTCCACTTCCAAATGGTGCGCGATGGCATAAATAACCCTATTTAAGCTCAGTTACACGTTTGCATTGAAAGGGACTGAGTTATCAACTTTTCCAGTTTTTATGCGTGCAAAATGCTTTTCAGAGCGAGAGAATCACTTTTTGACCAAAAATGTGTTTTTGACCCTGACACGTGAATTTTGCTCAAAACAAATGCTCTCCACTTCCAAATGGTGCGCAATGGCATAAATAACCCTATTTAAGCTCAGTTACACGTTTGCATTGAAAGTGACTGAGTTATTCACTTTTCCAGTTTTTATGCGTGCAAAATGCTTTTCAGAGCGAGAAAAGCATGTTTTGACCCACAATGTGTTTTTGACCCTAACACGTGAATTATAGTCAAAACAACTGCTCTCCACTTCCAAATGGTGCGCGATGGCATAAATAACCCTATTTAAGCTCGGTTACACGTTTGCATTGAAAGGGACTGAGTTATCAACTTTTCCAGTTTTTATGCGTGCAAAATGCTTTTCAGAGCGAGAAAAGCATGTTTTGACCCACAATGTGTTTTTGACCCTAACACGTGAATTATAGTCAAAACAACTGCTCTCCACTTCCAAATGGTGCGCATTGGCATAAATAACCCTATTTAAGCTCAGTTACACGTTTGCATTGAAAGTGACTGAGTTATTCACTTTTCCAGTTTTTATGCGTGCAAAGTGCTTTTCAGAGCGAGAGAATCACTTTTTGACCAAAAAGGTGCTTTTGACCCTAACACGTGAATTATAGTCAAAACAACTGCTCTCCACTTCCAAATGGTGCGCGATGGCATAAATAACCCTATTTAAGCTCAGTTACACGTTTGCATTGAAAGGGACTGAGTTATCAACTTTTCCAGTTTTTATGCGTGCAAAATGCTTTTCAGAGCGAGAAAAGCATGTTTTGACCCACAATGTGTTTTTGATCCTAACACGTGAATTATAGTCAAAACAACTGCTCTCCACTTCCAAATGGTGCGCGATGGCATAAATAACCCTATTTAAGCTCAGTTACACGTTTGCATTGAAAGGGACTGAGTTATCAACTTTTCCAGTTTTTATGCGTGCAAAATGCTTTTCAGAGCGAGAAAAGCATGTTTTGACCCACAATGTGTTTTTGACCCTAACACGTGAATTATAGTCAAAACAACTGCTCTCCACTTCCAAATGGTGCGCGATGGCATAAATAACCCTATTTAAGCTCAGTTACACGTTTGCATTGAAAGGGACTGAGTTATCAACTTTTCCAGTTTTTATGCGTGCAAAATGCTTTTCAGAGCGAGAAAAGCATGTTTTGACCCACAATGTGTTTTTGACCCTAACACGTGAATTATAGTCAAAACAACTGCTCTCCACTTCCAAATGGTGCGCGATGGCATAAATAACCCTATTTAAGCTCAGTTACACGTTTGCATTGAAAGGGACTGAGTTATCAACTTTTCCAGTTTTTATGCGTGCAAAATGCTTTTCAGAGCGAGAGAATCACTTTTTGACCAAAAATGTGTTTTTGACCCTGACACGTGAATTTTGCTCAAAACAAATGCTCTCCACTTCCAAATGGTGCGCGATGGCATAAATAACCCTATTTAAGCTCAGTTACACGTTTGCATTGAAAGGGACTGAGTTATCAACTTTTCCAGTTTTTATGCGTGCAAAATGCTTTTCAGAGCGAGAAAAGCATGTTTTGACCCACAATGTGTTTTTGACCCTAACACGTGAATTATAGTCAAAACAACTGCTCTCCACTTCCAAATGGTGCGCGATGGCATAAATAACCCTATTTAAGCTCAGTTACACGTTTGCATTGAAAGGGACTGAGTTATCAACTTTTCCAGTTTTTATGCGTGCAAAATGCTTTTCAGAGCGAGAAAAGCATGTTTTGACCCACAATGTGTTTTTGACCCTAACACGTGAATTATAGTCAAAACAACTGCTCTCCACTTCCAAATGGTGCGCGATGGCATAAATAACCCTATTTAAGCTCAGTTACACGTTTGCATTGAAAGTGACTGAGTTATTCACTTTTCCAGTTTTTATGCGTGCAAAGTGCTTTTCAGAGCGAGAGAATCACTTTTTGACCAAAAAGGTGCTTTTGACCCTAACACGTGAATTATAGTCAAAACAACTGCTCTCCACTTCCAAATGGTGCGCAATGGCATAAATAACCCTACTTAAGCTCAGTTACACGTTTGCATTGAAAGGGACTGAGTTATCAACTTTTCCAGTTTTTATGCGTGCAAAATGCTTTTCAGAGCGAGAGAATCACTTTTTGACCAAAAATGTGTTTTTGACCCTGACACGTGAATTTTGCTCAAAACAAATGCTCTCCACTTCCAAATGGTGCGCAATGGCATAAATAACCCTATTTAAGCTCAGTTACACGTTTGCATTGAAAGTGACTGAGTTATTCACTTTTCCAGTTTTTATGCGTGCAAAATGCTTTTCAGAGCGAGAGAATCACTTTTTGACCAAAAATGTGTTTTTGACCCTGACACGTGAATTGTGCTCAAAACCAATGCTCTCCACTTCCAAATGGTGCGCAATGGCATAAATAACCCTATTTAAGCTCAGTTACACGTTTGCATTGAAAGTGACTGAGTTATTCACTTTTCCAGTTTTTATGCGTGCAAAGTGCTTTTCAGAGCGAGAGAATCACTTTTTGACCAAAAAGGTGCTTTTGACCCTAACACGTGAATTATAGTCAAAACAACTGCTCTCCACTTCCAAATGGTGCGCGATGGCATAAATAACCCTATTTAAGCTCAGTTACACGTTTGCATTGAAAGGGACTGAGTTATCAACTTTTCCAGTTTTTATGCGTGCAAAATGCTTTTCAGAGCGAGAAAAGCATGTTTTGACCCACAATGTGTTTTTGACCCTAACACGTGAATTATAGTCAAAACAACTGCTCTCCACTTCCAAATGGTGCGCGATGGCATAAATAACCCTATTTAAGCTCAGTTACACGTTTGCATTGAAAGTGACTGAGTTATTCACTTTTCCAGTTTTTATGCGTGCAAAGTGCTTTTCAGAGCGAGAGAATCACTTTTTGACCAAAAAGGTGCTTTTGACCCTAACACGTGAATTATAGTCAAAACAACTGCTCTCCACTTCCAAATGGTGCGCGATGGCATAAATAACCCTATTTAAGCTCAGTTACACGTTTGCATTGAAAGGGACTGAGTTATCAACTTTTCCAGTTTTTATGCATGCAAAATGCTTTTCAGAGCGAGAAAAGCATGTTTTGACCCACAATGTGTTTTTGACCCTAACACGTGAATTATGCTCAAAACCAATGCTCTCCACTTCCAAATGGTGCGCAATGGCATAAATAACCCTATTTAAGCTCAGTTACACGTTTGCATTGAAAGTGACTGAGTTATTCACTTTTCCAGTTTTTATGCGTGCAAAATGCTTTTCAGAGCGAGAAAAGCATGTTTTGACCCACAATGTGTTTTTGACCCTAACACGTGAATTATAGTCAAAACAACTGCTCTCCACTTCCAAATGGTGCGCGATGGCATAAATAACCCTATTTAAGCTCAGTTACACGTTTGCATTGAAAGGGACTGAGTTATCAACTTTTCCAGTTTTTATGCGTGCAAAATGCTTTTCAGAGCGAGAAAAGCATGTTTTGACCCACAATGTGTTTTTGACCCTAACACGTGAATTATAGTCAAAACAACTGCTCTCCACTTCCAAATGGTGCGCGATGGCATAAATAACCCTATTTAAGCTCAGTTACACGTTTGCATTGAAAGGGACTGAGTTATCAACTTTTCCAGTTTTTATGCGTGCAAAATGCTTTTCAGAGCGAGAGAATCACTTTTTGACCAAAAATGTGTTTTTGACCCTAACACGTGAATTATGCTCAAAACCAATGCTCTCCACTTCCAAATGGTGCGCAATGGCATAAATAACCCTATTTAAGCTCAGTTACACGTTTGCATTGAAAGTGACTGAGTTATTCACTTTTCCAGTTTTTATGCGTGCAAAATGCTTTTCAGAGCGAGAAAAGCATGTTTTGACCCACAATGTGTTTTTGACCCTAACACGTGAATTATAGTCAAAACAACTGCTCTCCACTTCCAAATGGTGCGCGATGGCATAAATAACCCTATTTAAGCTCAGTTACACGTTTGCATTGAAAGGGACTGAGTTATCAACTTTTCCAGTTTTTATGCGTGCAAAATGCTTTTCAGAGCGAGAAAAGCATGTTTTGACCCACAATGTGTTTTTGACCCTAACACGTGAATTATAGTCAAAACAACTGCTCTCCACTTCCAAATGGTGCGCGATGGCATAAATAACCCTATTTAAGCTCAGTTACACGTTTGCATTGAAAGGGACTGAGTTATCAACTTTTCCAGTTTTTATGCGTGCAAAATGCTTTTCAGAGCGAGAGAATCACTTTTTGACCAAAAATGTGTTTTTGACCCTGACACGTGAATTTTGCTCAAAACAAATGCTCTCCACTTCCAAATGGTGCGCAATGGCATAAATAACCCTATTTAAGCTCAGTTACACGTTTGCATTGAAAGTGACTGAGTTATTCACTTTTCCAGTTTTTATGCGTGCAAAATGCTTTTCAGAGCGAGAGAATCACTTTTTGACCAAAAATGTGTTTTTGACCCTGACACGTGAATTGTGCTCAAAACCAATGCTCTCCACTTCCAAATGGTGCGCAATGGCATAAATAACCCTATTTAAGCTCAGTTACACGTTCGCATTGAAAGGGACTGAGTTTTTCACTTTTCCAGTTTTTATGCATGCAAAATGCTTTTCAGAGCGAGAAAAGCATGTTTTGACCCACAATGTGTTTTTGACCCTAACACGTGAATTATGCTCAAAACCAATGCTCTCCACTTCCAAATGGTGCGCAATGGCATAAATAACCCTATTTAAGCTCAGTTACACGTTTGCATTGAAAGTGACTGAGTTATTCACTTTTCCAGTTTTTATGCGTGCAAAATGCTTTTCAGAGCGAGAAAAGCATCTTTTGACCCACAATGTGTTTTTGACCCTAACTCGTGAATTATAGTCAAAACAACTGCTCTCCACTTCCAAATGGTGCGCGATGGCATAAATAACCCTATTTAAGCTCAGTTACACGTTTGCATTGAAAGGGACTGAGTTATCAACTTTTCCAGTTTTTATGCGTGCAAAATGCTTTTCAGAGCGAGAAAAGCATGTTTTGACCCACAATGTGTTTTTGACCCTAACACGTGAATTATAGTCAAAACAACTGCTCTCCACTTCCAAATGGTGCGCGATGGCATAAATAACCCTATTTAAGCTCAGTTACACGTTTGCATTGAAAGGGACTGAGTTATCAACTTTTCCAGTTTTTATGCGTGCAAAATGCTTTTCAGAGCGAGAAAAGCATGTTTTGACCCACAATGTGTTTTTGACCCTAACACGTGAATTATAGTCAAAACAACTGCTCTCCACTTCCAAATGGTGCGCGATGGCATAAATAACCCTATTTAAGCTCAGTTACACGTTTGCATTGAAAGTGACTGAGTTATTCACTTTTCCAGTTTTTATGCGTGCAAAGTGCTTTTCAGAGCGAGAGAATCACTTTTTGACCAAAAAGGTGCTTTTGACCCTAACACGTGAATTATAGTCAAAACAACTGCTCTCCACTTCCAAATGGTGCGCGATGGCATAAATAACCCTACTTAAGCTCAGTTACACGTTTGCATTGAAAGGGACTGAGTTATCAACTTTTCCAGTTTTTATGCGTGCAAAATGCTTTTCAGAGCGAGAGAATCACTTTTTGACCAAAAATGTGTTTTTGACCCTGACACGTGAATTTTGCTCAAAACAAATGCTCTCCACTTCCAAATGGTGCGCAATGGCATAAATAACCCTATTTAAGCTCAGTTACACGTTTGCATTGAAAGTGACTGAGTTATTCACTTTTCCAGTTTTTATGCGTGCAAAATGCTTTTCAGAGCGAGAGAATCACTTTTTGACCAAAAATGTGTTTTTGACCCTGACACGTGAATTGTGCTCAAAACCAATGCTCTCCACTTCCAAATGGTGCGCAATGGCATAAATAACCCTATTTAAGCTCAGTTACACGTTCGCATTGAAAGGGACTGAGTTTTTCACTTTTCCAGTTTTTATGCATGCAAAATGCTTTTCAGAGCGAGAAAAGCATGTTTTGACCCACAATGTGTTTTTGACCCTAACACGTGAATTATAGTCAAAACAACTGCTCTCCACTTCCAAATGGTGCGCGATGGCATAAATAACCCTATTTAAGCTCAGTTACACGTTTGCATTGAAAGTGACTGAGTTATTCACTTTTCCAGTTTATATGCGTGCAAAATGCTTTTCAGAGCGAGAAAAGCATCTTTTGACCCACAATGTGTTTTTGACCCTAACACGTGAATTATAGTCAAAACAACTGCTCTCCACTTCCAAATGGTGCGCGATGGCATAAATAACCCTATTTAAGCTCAGTTACACGTTTGCATTGAAAGTGACTGAGTTATTCACTTTTCCAGTTTTTATGCGTGCAAAGTGCTTTTCAGAGCGAGAGAATCACTTTTTGACCAAAAAGGTGCTTTTGACCCTAACACGTGAATTATAGTCAAAACAACTGCTCTCCACTTCCAAATGGTGCGCGATGGCATAAATAACCCTATTTAAGCTCAGTTACACGTTTGCATTGAAAGGGACTGAGTTATCAACTTTTCCAGTTTTTATGCGTGCAAAATGCTTTTCAGAGCGAGAGAATCACTTTTTGACCAAAAATGTGTTTTTGACCCTGACACGTGAATTTTGCTCAAAACAAATGCTCTCCACTTCCAAATGGTGCGCAATGGCATAAATAACCCTATTTAAGCTCAGTTACACGTTTGCATTGAAAGTGACTGAGTTATTCACTTTTCCAGTTTTTATGCGTGCAAAATGCTTTTCAGAGCGAGAAAAGCATGTTTTGACCCACAATGTGTTTTTGACCCTAACACGTGAATTATAGTCAAAACAACTGCTCTCCACTTCCAAATGGTGCGCGATGGCATAAATAACCCTATTTAAGCTCGGTTACACGTTTGCATTGAAAGGGACTGAGTTATCAACTTTTCCAGTTTTTATGCGTGCAAAATGCTTTTCAGAGCGAGAAAAGCATGTTTTGACCCACAATGTGTTTTTGACCCTAACACGTGAATTATAGTCAAAACAACTGCTCTCCACTTCCAAATGGTGCGCATTGGCATAAATAACCCTATTTAAGCTCAGTTACACGTTTGCATTGAAAGTGACTGAGTTATTCACTTTTCCAGTTTTTATGCGTGCAAAGTGCTTTTCAGAGCGAGAGAATCACTTTTTGACCAAAAAGGTGCTTTTGACCCTAACACGTGAATTATAGTCAAAACAACTGCTCTCCACTTCCAAATGGTGCGCGATGGCATAAATAACCCTATTTAAGCTCAGTTACACGTTTGCATTGAAAGGGACTGAGTTATCAACTTTTCCAGTTTTTATGCGTGCAAAATGCTTTTCAGAGCGAGAAAAGCATGTTTTGACCCACAATGTGTTTTTGATCCTAACACGTGAATTATAGTCAAAACAACTGCTCTCCACTTCCAAATGGTGCGCGATGGCATAAATAACCCTATTTAAGCTCAGTTACACGTTTGCATTGAAAGGGACTGAGTTATCAACTTTTCCAGTTTTTATGCGTGCAAAATGCTTTTCAGAGCGAGAAAAGCATGTTTTGACCCACAATGTGTTTTTGACCCTAACACGTGAATTATAGTCAAAACAACTGCTCTCCACTTCCAAATGGTGCGCGATGGCATAAATAACCCTATTTAAGCTCAGTTACACGTTTGCATTGAAAGGGACTGAGTTATCAACTTTTCCAGTTTTTATGCGTGCAAAATGCTTTTCAGAGCGAGAAAAGCATGTTTTGACCCACAATGTGTTTTTGACCCTAACACGTGAATTATAGTCAAAACAACTGCTCTCCACTTCCAAATGGTGCGCGATGGCATAAATAACCCTATTTAAGCTCAGTTACACGTTTGCATTGAAAGGGACTGAGTTATCAACTTTTCCAGTTTTTATGCGTGCAAAATGCTTTTCAGAGCGAGAGAATCACTTTTTGACCAAAAATGTGTTTTTGACCCTGACACGTGAATTTTGCTCAAAACAAATGCTCTCCACTTCCAAATGGTGCGCGATGGCATAAATAACCCTATTTAAGCTCAGTTACACGTTTGCATTGAAAGGGACTGAGTTATCAACTTTTCCAGTTTTTATGCGTGCAAAATGCTTTTCAGAGCGAGAAAAGCATGTTTTGACCCACAATGTGTTTTTGACCCTAACACGTGAATTATAGTCAAAACAACTGCTCTCCACTTCCAAATGGTGCGCGATGGCATAAATAACCCTATTTAAGCTCAGTTACACGTTTGCATTGAAAGGGACTGAGTTATCAACTTTTCCAGTTTTTATGCGTGCAAAATGCTTTTCAGAGCGAGAAAAGCATGTTTTGACCCACAATGTGTTTTTGACCCTAACACGTGAATTATAGTCAAAACAACTGCTCTCCACTTCCAAATGGTGCGCGATGGCATAAATAACCCTATTTAAGCTCAGTTACACGTTTGCATTGAAAGTGACTGAGTTATTCACTTTTCCAGTTTTTATGCGTGCAAAGTGCTTTTCAGAGCGAGAGAATCACTTTTTGACCAAAAAGGTGCTTTTGACCCTAACACGTGAATTATAGTCAAAACAACTGCTCTCCACTTCCAAATGGTGCGCAATGGCATAAATAACCCTACTTAAGCTCAGTTACACGTTTGCATTGAAAGGGACTGAGTTATCAACTTTTCCAGTTTTTATGCGTGCAAAATGCTTTTCAGAGCGAGAGAATCACTTTTTGACCAAAAATGTGTTTTTGACCCTGACACGTGAATTTTGCTCAAAACAAATGCTCTCCACTTCCAAATGGTGCGCAATGGCATAAATAACCCTATTTAAGCTCAGTTACACGTTTGCATTGAAAGTGACTGAGTTATTCACTTTTCCAGTTTTTATGCGTGCAAAATGCTTTTCAGAGCGAGAAAAGGATGTTTTGACCCACAATGTGTTTTTGACCCTAACACGTGAATTATAGTCAAAACAACTGCTCTCCACTTCCAAATGGTGCGCGATGGCATAAATAACCCTATTTAAGCTCAGTTACACGTTTGCATTGAAAGGGACTGAGTTATCAACTTTTCCAGTTTTTATGCGTGCAAAATGCTTTTCAGAGCGAGAAAAGCATGTTTTGACCCACAATGTGTTTTTGACCCTAACACGTGAATTATAGTCAAAACAACTGCTCTCCACTTCCAAATGGTGCGCGATGGCATAAATAACCCTATTTAAGCTCAGTTACACGTTTGCATTGAAAGGGACTGAGTTATCAACTTTTCCAGTTTTTATGCGTGCAAAATGCTTTTCAGAGCGAGAGAATCACTTTTTGACCAAAAATGTGTTTTTGACCCTGACACGTGAATTTTGCTCAAAACAAATGCTCTCCACTTCCAAATGGTGCGCAATGGCATAAATAACCCTATTTAAGCTCAGTTACACGTTTGCATTGAAAGTGACTGAGTTATTCACTTTTCCAGTTTTTATGCGTGCAAAATGCTTTTCAGAGCGAGAGAATCACTTTTTGACCAAAAATGTGTTTTTGACCCTGACACGTGAATTGTGCTCAAAACCAATGCTCTCCACTTCCAAATGGTGCGCAATGGCATAAATAACCCTATTTAAGCTCAGTTACACGTTCGCATTGAAAGGGACTGAGTTTTTCACTTTTCCAGTTTTTATGCATGCAAAATGCTTTTCAGAGCGAGAAAAGCATGTTTTGACCCACAATGTGTTTTTGACCCTAACACGTGAATTATAGTCAAAACAACTGCTCTCCACTTCCAAATGGTGCGCGATGGCATAAATAACCCTATTTAAGCTCAGTTACACGTTTGCATTGAAAGTGACTGAGTTATTCACTTTTCCAGTTTATATGCGTGCAAAATGCTTTTCAGAGCGAGAAAAGCATCTTTTGACCCACAATGTGTTTTTGACCCTAACACGTGAATTATAGTCAAAACAACTGCTCTCCACTTCCAAATGGTGCGCGATGGCATAAATAACCCTATTTAAGCTCAGTTACACGTTTGCATTGAAAGTGACTGAGTTATTCACTTTTCCAGTTTTTATGCGTGCAAAGTGCTTTTCAGAGCGAGAGAATCACTTTTTGACCAAAAAGGTGCTTTTGACCCTAACACGTGAATTATAGTCAAAACAACTGCTCTCCACTTCCAAATGGTGCGCGATGGCATAAATAACCCTATTTAAGCTCAGTTACACGTTTGCATTGAAAGGGACTGAGTTATCAACTTTTCCAGTTTTTATGCGTGCAAAATGCTTTTCAGAGCGAGAGAATCACTTTTTGACCAAAAATGTGTTTTTGACCCTGACACGTGAATTTTGCTCAAAACAAATGCTCTCCACTTCCAAATGGTGCGCAATGGCATAAATAACCCTATTTAAGCTCAGTTACACGTTTGCATTGAAAGTGACTGAGTTATTCACTTTTCCAGTTTTTATGCGTGCAAAATGCTTTTCAGAGCGAGAAAAGCATGTTTTGACCCACAATGTGTTTTTGACCCTAACACGTGAATTATAGTCAAAACAACTGCTCTCCACTTCCAAATGGTGCGCGATGGCATAAATAACCCTATTTAAGCTCGGTTACACGTTTGCATTGAAAGGGACTGAGTTATCAACTTTTCCAGTTTTTATGCGTGCAAAATGCTTTTCAGAGCGAGAAAAGCATGTTTTGACCCACAATGTGTTTTTGACCCTAACACGTGAATTATAGTCAAAACAACTGCTCTCCACTTCCAAATGGTGCGCATTGGCATAAATAACCCTATTTAAGCTCAGTTACACGTTTGCATTGAAAGTGACTGAGTTATTCACTTTTCCAGTTTTTATGCGTGCAAAGTGCTTTTCAGAGCGAGAGAATCACTTTTTGACCAAAAAGGTGCTTTTGACCCTAACACGTGAATTATAGTCAAAACAACTGCTCTCCACTTCCAAATGGTGCGCGATGGCATAAATAACCCTATTTAAGCTCAGTTACACGTTTGCATTGAAAGGGACTGAGTTATCAACTTTTCCAGTTTTTATGCGTGCAAAATGCTTTTCAGAGCGAGAAAAGCATGTTTTGACCCACAATGTGTTTTTGATCCTAACACGTGAATTATAGTCAAAACAACTGCTCTCCACTTCCAAATGGTGCGCGATGGCATAAATAACCCTATTTAAGCTCAGTTACACGTTTGCATTGAAAGGGACTGAGTTATCAACTTTTCCAGTTTTTATGCGTGCAAAATGCTTTTCAGAGCGAGAAAAGCATGTTTTGACCCACAATGTGTTTTTGACCCTAACACGTGAATTATAGTCAAAACAACTGCTCTCCACTTCCAAATGGTGCGCGATGGCATAAATAACCCTATTTAAGCTCAGTTACACGTTTGCATTGAAAGGGACTGAGTTATCAACTTTTCCAGTTTTTATGCGTGCAAAATGCTTTTCAGAGCGAGAAAAGCATGTTTTGACCCACAATGTGTTTTTGACCCTAACACGTGAATTATAGTCAAAACAACTGCTCTCCACTTCCAAATGGTGCGCGATGGCATAAATAACCATATTTAAGCTCAGTTACACGTTTGCATTGAAAGGGACTGAGTTATCAACTTTTCCAGTTTTTATGCGTGCAAAATGCTTTTCAGAGCGAGAGAATCACTTTTTGACCAAAAATGTGTTTTTGACCCTGACACGTGAATTTTGCTCAAAACAAATGCTCTCCACTTCCAAATGGTGCGCGATGGCATAAATAACCCTATTTAAGCTCAGTTACACGTTTGCATTGAAAGGGACTGAGTTATCAACTTTTCCAGTTTTTATGCGTGCAAAATGCTTTTCAGAGCGAGAAAAGCATGTTTTGACCCACAATGTGTTTTTGACCCTAACACGTGAATTATAGTCAAAACAACTGCTCTCCACTTCCAAATGGTGCGCGATGGCATAAATAACCCTATTTAAGCTCAGTTACACGTTTGCATTGAAAGGGACTGAGTTATCAACTTTTCCAGTTTTTATGCGTGCAAAATGCTTTTCAGAGCGAGAAAAGCATGTTTTGACCCACAATGTGTTTTTGACCCTAACACGTGAATTATAGTCAAAACAACTGCTCTCCACTTCCAAATGGTGCGCGATGGCATAAATAACCCTATTTAAGCTCAGTTACACGTTTGCATTGAAAGTGACTGAGTTATTCACTTTTCCAGTTTTTATGCGTGCAAAGTGCTTTTCAGAGCGAGAGAATCACTTTTTGACCAAAAAGGTGCTTTTGACCCTAACACGTGAATTATAGTCAAAACAACTGCTCTCCACTTCCAAATGGTGCGCAATGGCATAAATAACCCTACTTAAGCTCAGTTACACGTTTGCATTGAAAGGGACTGAGTTATCAACTTTTCCAGTTTTTATGCGTGCAAAATGCTTTTCAGAGCGAGAGAATCACTTTTTGACCAAAAATGTGTTTTTGACCCTGACACGTGAATTTTGCTCAAAACAAATGCTCTCCACTTCCAAATGGTGCGCAATGGCATAAATAACCCTATTTAAGCTCAGTTACACGTTTGCATTGAAAGTGACTGAGTTATTCACTTTTCCAGTTTTTATGCGTGCAAAATGCTTTTCAGAGCGAGAGAATCACTTTTTGACCAAAAATGTGTTTTTGACCCTGACACGTGAATTGTGCTCAAAACCAATGCTCTCCACTTCCAAATGGTGCGCAATGGCATAAATAACCCTATTTAAGCTCAGTTACACGTTTGCATTGAAAGTGACTGAGTTATTCACTTTTCCAGTTTTTATGCGTGCAAAGTGCTTTTCAGAGCGAGAGAATCACTTTTTGACCAAAAAGGTGCTTTTGACCCTAACACGTGAATTATAGTCAAAACAACTGCTCTCCACTTCCAAATGGTGCGCGATGGCATAAATAACCCTATTTAAGCTCAGTTACACGTTTGCATTGAAAGGGACTGAGTTATCAACTTTTCCAGTTTTTATGCGTGCAAAATGCTTTTCAGAGCGAGAAAAGCATGTTTTGACCCACAATGTGTTTTTGACCCTAACACGTGAATTATAGTCAAAACAACTGCTCTCCACTTCCAAATGGTGCGCATTGGCATAAATAACCCTATTTAAGCTCAGTTACACGTTTGCATTGAAAGTGACTGAGTTATTCACTTTTCCAGTTTTTATGCGTGCAAAGTGCTTTTCAGAGCGAGAGAATCACTTTTTGACCAAAAAGGTGCTTTTGACCCTAACACGTGAATTATAGTCAAAACAACTGCTCTCCACTTCCAAATGGTGCGCAATGGCATAAATAACCCTATTTAAGCTCAGTTACACGTTTGCATTGAAAGGGACTGAGTTATCAACTTTTCCAGTTTTTATGCATGCAAAATGCTTTTCAGAGCGAGAAAAGCATGTTTTGACCCACAATGTGTTTTTGACCCTAACACGTGAATTATGCTCAAAACCAATGC
Source organism: Micromesistius poutassou (assembly GCF_964030765.1). Classification (NCBI taxonomy): domain Eukaryota; kingdom Metazoa; phylum Chordata; class Actinopteri; order Gadiformes; family Gadidae; genus Micromesistius; species Micromesistius poutassou. Next base: position 11,079,794 of record NC_140288.1, read on the forward strand.
TCTCCACTTCCAAATGGTGCGCAATGGCATAAATAACCCTATTTAAGCTCAGTTACACGTTTGCATTGAAAGTGACTGAGTTATTCACTTTTCCAGTTTTTATGCGTGCAAAATGCTTTTCAGAGCGAGAAAAGCATCTTTTGACCCACAATGTGTTTTTGACCCTAACTCGTGAATTATAGTCAAAACAACTGCTCTCCACTTCCAAATGGTGCGCGATGGCATAAATAACCCTATTTAAGCTCAGTTACACGTTTGCATTGAAAGGGACTGAGTTATCAACTTTTCCAGTTTTTATGCGTGCAAAATGCTTTTCAGAGCGAGAAAAGCATGTTTTGACCCACAATGTGTTTTTGACCCTAACACGTGAATTATAGTCAAAACAACTGCTCTCCACTTCCAAATGGTGCGCGATGGCATAAATAACCCTATTTAAGCTCAGTTACACGTTTGCATTGAAAGGGACTGAGTTATCAACTTTTCCAGTTTTTATGCGTGCAAAATGCTTTTCAGAGCGAGAAAAGCATGTTTTGACCCACAATGTGTTTTTGACCCTAACACGTGAATTATAGTCAAAACAACTGCTCTCCACTTCCAAATGGTGCGCGATGGCATAAATAACCCTATTTAAGCTCAGTTACACGTTTGCATTGAAAGGGACTGAGTTATCAACTTTTCCAGTTTTTATGCGTGCAAAATGCTTTTCAGAGCGAGAGAATCACTTTTTGACCAAAAATGTGTTTTTGACCCTGACACGTGAATTTTGCTCAAAACAAATGCTCTCCACTTCCAAATGGTGCGCGATGGCATAAATAACCCTATTTAAGCTCAGTTACACGTTTGCATTGAAAGGGACTGAGTTATCAACTTTTCCAGTTTTTATGCGTGCAAAATGCTTTTCAGAGCGAGAAAAGCATGTTTTGACCCACAATGTGTTTTTGACCCTAACACGTGAATTATAGTCAAAACAACTGCTCTCCACTTCCAAATGGTGCGCGATGGCATAAATAACCCTATTTAAGCTCAGTTACACGTTTGCATTGAAAGGGACTGAGTTATCAACTTTTCCAGTTTTTATGCGTGCAAAATGCTTTTCAGAGCGAGAAAAGCATGTTTTGACCCACAATGTGTTTTTGACCCTAACACGTGAATTATAGTCAAAACAACTGCTCTCCACTTCCAAATGGTGCGCGATGGCATAAATAACCCTATTTAAGCTCAGTTACACGTTTGCATTGAAAGTGACTGAGTTATTCACTTTTCCAGTTTTTATGCGTGCAAAGTGCTTTTCAGAGCGAGAGAATCACTTTTTGACCAAAAAGCTGCTTTTGACCCTAACACGTGAATTATAGTCAAAACAACTGCTCTCCACTTCCAAATGGTGCGCAATGGCATAAATAACCCTACTTAAGCTCAGTTACACGTTTGCATTGAAAGGGACTGAGTTATCAACTTTTCCAGTTTTTATGCGTGCAAAATGCTTTTCAGAGCGAGAGAATCACTTTTTGACCAAAAATGTGTTTTTGACCCTGACACGTGAATTTTGCTCAAAACAAATGCTCTCCACTTCCAAATGGTGCGCAATGGCATAAATAACCCTATTTAAGCTCAGTTACACGTTTGCATTGAAAGTGACTGAGTTATTCACTTTTCCAGTTTTTATGCGTGCAAAATGCTTTTCAGAGCGAGAGAATCACTTTTTGACCAAAAATGTGTTTTTGACCCTGACACGTGAATTGTGCTCAAAACCAATGCTCTCCACTTCCAAATGGTGCGCAATGGCATAAATAACCCTATTTAAGCTCAGTTACACGTTTGCATTGAAAGTGACTGAGTTATTCACTTTTCCAGTTTTTATGCGTGCAAAGTGCTTTTCAGAGCGAGAGAATCACTTTTTGACCAAAAAGGTGCTTTTGACCCTAACACGTGAATTATAGTCAAAACAACTGCTCTCCACTTCCAAATGGTGCGCGATGGCATAAATAACCCTATTTAAGCTCAGTTACACGTTTGCATTGAAAGGGACTGAGTTATCAACTTTTCCAGTTTTTATGCGTGCAAAATGCTTTTCAGAGCGAGAAAAGCATGTTTTGACCCACAATGTGTTTTTGACCCTAACACGTGAATTATAGTCAAAACAACTGCTCTCCACTTCCAAATGGTGCGCATTGGCATAAATAACCCTATTTAAGCTCAGTTACACGTTTGCATTGAAAGTGACTGAGTTATTCACTTTTCCAGTTTTTATGCGTGCAAAGTGCTTTTCAGAGCGAGAGAATCACTTTTTGACCAAAAAGGTGCTTTTGACCCTAACACGTGAATTATAGTCAAAACAACTGCTCTCCACTTCCAAATGGTGCGCGATGGCATAAATAACCCTATTTAAGCTCAGTTACACGTTTGCATTGAAAGGGACTGAGTTATCAACTTTTCCAGTTTTTATGCATGCAAAATGCTTTTCAGAGCGAGAAAAGCATGTTTTGACCCACAATGTGTTTTTGACCCTAACACGTGAATTATGCTCAAAACCAATGCTCTCCACTTCCAAATGGTGCGCAATGGCATAAATAACCCTATTTAAGCTCAGTTACACGTTTGCATTGAAAGTGACTGAGTTATTCACTTTTCCAGTTTTTATGCGTGCAAAATGCTTTTCAGAGCGAGAAAAGCATCTTTTGACCCACAATGTGTTTTTGACCCTAACTCGTGAATTATAGTCAAAACAACTGCTCTCCACTTCCAAATGGTGCGCGATGGCATAAATAACCCTATTTAAGCTCAGTTACACGTTTGCATTGAAAGGGACTGAGTTATCAACTTTTCCAGTTTTTATGCGTGCAAAATGCTTTTCAGAGCGAGAAAAGCATGTTTTGACCCACAATGTGTTTTTGACCCTAACACGTGAATTATAGTCAAAACAACTGCTCTCCACTTCCAAATGGTGCGCGATGGCATAAATAACCCTATTTAAGCTCAGTTACACGTTTGCATTGAAAGGGACTGAGTTATCAACTTTTCCAGTTTTTATGCGTGCAAAATGCTTTTCAGAGCGAGAAAAGCATGTTTTGACCCACAATGTGTTTTTGACCCTAACACGTGAATTATAGTCAAAACAACTGCTCTCCACTTCCAAATGGTGCGCGATGGCATAAATAACCCTATTTAAGCTCAGTTACACGTTTGCATTGAAAGGGACTGAGTTATCAACTTTTCCAGTTTTTATGCGTGCAAAATGCTTTTCAGAGCGAGAGAATCACTTTTTGACCAAAAATGTGTTTTTGACCCTGACACGTGAATTTTGCTCAAAACAAATGCTCTCCACTTCCAAATGGTGCGCGATGGCATAAATAACCCTATTTAAGCTCAGTTACACGTTTGCATTGAAAGGGACTGAGTTATCAACTTTTCCAGTTTTTATGCGTGCAAAATGCTTTTCAGAGCGAGAAAAGCATGTTTTGACCCACAATGTGTTTTTGACCCTAACACGTGAATTATAGTCAAAACAACTGCTCTCCACTTCCAAATGGTGCGCGATGGCATAAATAACCCTATTTAAGCTCAGTTACACGTTTGCATTGAAAGGGACTGAGTTATCAACTTTTCCAGTTTTTATGCGTGCAAAATGCTTTTCAGAGCGAGAAAAGCATGTTTTGACCCACAATGTGTTTTTGACCCTAACACGTGAATTATAGTCAAAACAACTGCTCTCCACTTCCAAATGGTGCGCGATGGCATAAATAACCCTATTTAAGCTCAGTTACACGTTTGCATTGAAAGTGACTGAGTTATTCACTTTTCCAGTTTTTATGCGTGCAAAGTGCTTTTCAGAGCGAGAGAATCACTTTTTGACCAAAAAGGTGCTTTTGACCCTAACACGTGAATTATAGTCAAAACAACTGCTCTCCACTTCCAAATGGTGCGCAATGGCATAAATAACCCTACTTAAGCTCAGTTACACGTTTGCATTGAAAGGGACTGAGTTATCAACTTTTCCAGTTTTTATGCGTGCAAAATGCTTTTCAGAGCGAGAGAATCACTTTTTGACCAAAAATGTGTTTTTGACCCTGACACGTGAATTTTGCTCAAAACAAATGCTCTCCACTTCCAAATGGTGCGCAATGGCATAAATAACCCTATTTAAGCTCAGTTACACGTTTGCATTGAAAGTGACTGAGTTATTCACTTTTCCAGTTTTTATGCGTGCAAAATGCTTTTCAGAGCGAGAGAATCACTTTTTGACCAAAAATGTGTTTTTGACCCTGACACGTGAATTGTGCTCAAAACCAATGCTCTCCACTTCCAAATGGTGCGCAATGGCATAAATAACCCTATTTAAGCTCAGTTACACGTTTGCATTGAAAGTGACTGAGTTATTCACTTTTCCAGTTTTTATGCGTGCAAAGTGCTTTTCAGAGCGAGAGAATCACTTTTTGACCAAAAAGGTGCTTTTGACCCTAACACGTGAATTATAGTCAAAACAACTGCTCTCCACTTCCAAATGGTGCGCGATGGCATAAATAACCCTATTTAAGCTCAGTTACACGTTTGCATTGAAAGGGACTGAGTTATCAACTTTTCCAGTTTTTATGCGTGCAAAATGCTTTTCAGAGCGAGAAAAGCATGTTTTGACCCACAATGTGTTTTTGACCCTAACACGTGAATTATAGTCAAAACAACTGCTCTCCACTTCCAAATGGTGCGCATTGGCATAAATAACCCTATTTAAGCTCAGTTACACGTTTGCATTGAAAGTGACTGAGTTATTCACTTTTCCAGTTTTTATGCGTGCAAAGTGCTTTTCAGAGCGAGAGAATCACTTTTTGACCAAAAAGGTGCTTTTGACCCTAACACGTGAATTATAGTCAAAACAACTGCTCTCCACTTCCAAATGGTGCGCGATGGCATAAATAACCCTATTTAAGCTCAGTTACACGTTTGCATTGAAAGGGACTGAGTTATCAACTTTTCCAGTTTTTATGCATGCAAAATGCTTTTCTGAGCGAGAAAAGCATGTTTTGACCCACAATGTGTTTTTGACCCTAACACGTGAATTATGCTCAAAACCAATGCTCTCCACTTCCAAATGGTGCGCAATGGCATAAATAACCCTATTTAAGCTCAGTTACACGTTTGCATTGAAAGTGACTGAGTTATTCACTTTTCCAGTTTTTATGCGTGCAAAATGCTTTTCAGAGCGAGAAAAGCATCTTTTGACCCACAATGTGTTTTTGACCCTAACTCGTGAATTATAGTCAAAACAACTGCTCTCCACTTCCAAATGGTGCGCGATGGCATAAATAACCCTATTTAAGCTCAGTTACACGTTTGCATTGAAAGGGACTGAGTTATCAACTTTTCCAGTTTTTATGCGTGCAAAATGCTTTTCAGAGCGAGAAAAGCATGTTTTGACCCACAATGTGTTTTTGACCCTAACACGTGAATTATAGTCAAAACAACTGCTCTCCACTTCCAAATGGTGCGCGATGGCATAAATAACCCTATTTAAGCTCAGTTACACGTTTGCATTGAAAGGGACTGAGTTATCAACTTTTCCAGTTTTTATGCGTGCAAAATGCTTTTCAGAGCGAGAAAAGCATGTTTTGACCCACAATGTGTTTTTGACCCTAACACGTGAATTATAGTCAAAACAACTGCTCTCCACTTCCAAATGGTGCGCGATGGCATAAATAACCCTATTTAAGCTCAGTTACACGTTTGCATTGAAAGTGACTGAGTTATTCACTTTTCCAGTTTTTATGCGTGCAAAGTGCTTTTCAGAGCGAGAGAATCACTTTTTGACCAAAAAGGTGCTTTTGACCCTAACACGTGAATTATAGTCAAAACAACTGCTCTCCACTTCCAAATGGTGCGCGATGGCATAAATAACCCTATTTAAGCTCAGTTACACGTTTGCATTGAAAGTGACTGAGTTATTCACTTTTCCAGTTTATATGCGTGCAAAATGCTTTTCAGAGCGAGAAAAGCATCTTTTGACCCACAATGTGTTTTTGACCCTAACACGTGAATTATAGTCAAAACAACTGCTCTCCACTTCCAAATGGTGCGCGATGGCATAAATAACCCTATTTAAGCTCAGTTACACGTTTGCATTGAAAGTGACTGAGTTATTCACTTTTCCAGTTTTTATGCGTGCAAAGTGCTTTTCAGAGCGAGAGAATCACTTTTTGACCAAAAAGGTGCTTTTGACCCTAACACGTGAATTATAGTCAAAACAACTGCTCTCCACTTCCAAATGGTGCGCGATGGCATAAATAACCCTATTTAAGCTCAGTTACACGTTTGCATTGAAAGGGACTGAGTTATCAACTTTTCCAGTTTTTATGCGTGCAAAATGCTTTTCAGAGCGAGAGAATCACTTTTTGACCAAAAATGTGTTTTTGACCCTGACACGTGAATTTTGCTCAAAACAAATGCTCTCCACTTCCAAATGGTGCGCAATGGCATAAATAACCCTATTTAAGCTCAGTTACACGTTTGCATTGAAAGTGACTGAGTTATTCACTTTTCCAGTTTTTATGCGTGCAAAATGCTTTTCAGAGCGAGAAAAGCATGTTTTGACCCACAATGTGTTTTTGACCCTAACACGTGAATTATAGTCAAAACAACTGCTCTCCACTTCCAAATGGTGCGCGATGGCATAAATAACCCTATTTAAGCTCGGTTACACGTTTGCATTGAAAGGGACTGAGTTATCAACTTTTCCAGTTTTTATGCGTGCAAAATGCTTTTCAGAGCGAGAAAAGCATGTTTTGACCCACAATGTGTTTTTGACCCTAACACGTGAATTATAGTCAAAACAACTGCTCTCCACTTCCAAATGGTGCGCATTGGCATAAATAACCCTATTTAAGCTCAGTTACACGTTTGCATTGAAAGTGACTGAGTTATTCACTTTTCCAGTTTTTATGCGTGCAAAGTGCTTTTCAGAGCGAGAGAATCACTTTTTGACCAAAAAGGTGCTTTTGACCCTAACACGTGAATTATAGTCAAAACAACTGCTCTCCACTTCCAAATGGTGCGCGATGGCATAAATAACCCTATTTAAGCTCAGTTACACGTTTGCATTGAAAGGGACTGAGTTATCAACTTTTCCAGTTTTTATGCGTGCAAAATGCTTTTCAGAGCGAGAAAAGCATGTTTTGACCCACAATGTGTTTTTGACCCTAACACGTGAATTATAGTCAAAACAACTGCTCTCCACTTCCAAATGGTGCGCATTGGCATAAATAACCCTATTTAAGCTCAGTTACACGTTTGCATTGAAAGTGACTGAGTTATTCACTTTTCCAGTTTTTATGCGTGCAAAGTGCTTTTCAGAGCGAGAGAATCACTTTTTGACCAAAAAGGTGCTTTTGACCCTAACACGTGAATTATAGTCAAAACAACTGCTCTCCACTTCCAAATGGTGCGCGATGGCATAAATAACCCTATTTAAGCTCAGTTACACGTTTGCATTGAAAGGGACTGAGTTATCAACTTTTCCAGTTTTTATGCATGCAAAATGCTTTTCAGAGCGAGAAAAGCATGTTTTGACCCACAATGTGTTTTTGACCCTAACACGTGAATTATAGTCAAAACAACTGCTCTCCACTTCCAAATGGTGCGCGATGGCATAAATAACCCTATTTAAGCTCAGTTACACGTTTGCATTGAAAGGGACTGAGTTATCAACTTTTCCAGTTTTTATGCGTGCAAAATGCTTTTCAGAGCGAGAAAAGCATGTTTTGACCCACAATGTGTTTTTGACCCTAACACGTGAATTATAGTCAAAACAACTGCTCTCCACTTCCAAATGGTGCGCGATGGCATAAATAACCCTATTTAAGCTCAGTTACACGTTTGCATTGAAAGGGACTGAGTTATCAACTTTTCCAGTTTTTATGCGTGCAAAATGCTTTTCAGAGCGAGAAAAGCATGTTTTGACCCACAATGTGTTTTTGACCCTAACACGTGAATTATAGTCAAAACAACTGCTCTCCACTTCCAAATGGTGCGCGATGGCATAAATAACCCTATTTAAGCTCAGTTACACGTTTGCATTGAAAGGGACTGAGTTATCAACTTTTCCAGTTTTTATGCGTGCAAAATGCTTTTCAGAGCGAGAGAATCACTTTTTGACCAAAAATGTGTTTTTGACCCTGACACGTGAATTTTGCTCAAAACAAATGCTCTCCACTTCCAAATGGTGCGCGATGGCATAAATAACCCTATTTAAGCTCAGTTACACGTTTGCATTGAAAGGGACTGAGTTATCAACTTTTCCAGTTTTTATGCGTGCAAAATGCTTTTCAGAGCGAGAAAAGCATGTTTTGACCCACAATGTGTTTTTGACCCTAACACGTGAATTATAGTCAAAACAACTGCTCTCCACTTCCAAATGGTGCGCGATGGCATAAATAACCCTATTTAAGCTCAGTTACACGTTTGCATTGAAAGGGACTGAGTTATCAACTTTTCCAGTTTTTATGCGTGCAAAATGCTTTTCAGAGCGAGAAAAGCATGTTTTGACCCACAATGTGTTTTTGACCCTAACACGTGAATTATAGTCAAAACAACTGCTCTCCACTTCCAAATGGTGCGCGATGGCATAAATAACCCTATTTAAGCTCAGTTACACGTTTGCATTGAAAGTGACTGAGTTATTCACTTTTCCAGTTTTTATGCGTGCAAAGTGCTTTTCAGAGCGAGAGAATCACTTTTTGACCAAAAAGGTGCTTTTGACCCTAACACGTGAATTATAGTCAAAACAACTGCTCTCCACTTCCAAATGGTGCGCAATGGCATAAATAACCCTACTTAAGCTCAGTTACACGTTTGCATTGAAAGGGACTGAGTTATCAACTTTTCCAGTTTTTATGCGTGCAAAATGCTTTTCAGAGCGAGAGAATCACTTTTTGACCAAAAATGTGTTTTTGACCCTGACACGTGAATTTTGCTCAAAACAAATGCTCTCCACTTCCAAATGGTGCGCAATGGCATAAATAACCCTATTTAAGCTCAGTTACACGTTTGCATTGAAAGTGACTGAGTTATTCACTTTTCCAGTTTTTATGCGTGCAAAATGCTTTTCAGAGCGAGAGAATCACTTTTTGACCAAAAATGTGTTTTTGACCCTGACACGTGAATTGTGCTCAAAACCAATGCTCTCCACTTCCAAATGGTGCGCAATGGCATAAATAACCCTATTTAAGCTCAGTTACACGTTTGCATTGAAAGTGACTGAGTTATTCACTTTTCCAGTTTTTATGCGTGCAAAGTGCTTTTCAGAGCGAGAGAATCACTTTTTGACCAAAAAGGTGCTTTTGACCCTAACACGTGAATTATAGTCAAAACAACTGCTCTCCACTTCCAAATGGTGCGCGATGGCATAAATAACCCTATTTAAGCTCAGTTACACGTTTGCATTGAAAGGGACTGAGTTATCAACTTTTCCAGTTTTTATGCGTGCAAAATGCTTTTCAGAGCGAGAAAAGCATGTTTTGACCCACAATGTGTTTTTGACCCTAACACGTGAATTATAGTCAAAACAACTGCTCTCCACTTCCAAATGGTGCGCATTGGCATAAATAACCCTATTTAAGCTCAGTTACACGTTTGCATTGAAAGTGACTGAGTTATTCACTTTTCCAGTTTTTATGCGTGCAAAGTGCTTTTCAGAGCGAGAGAATCACTTTTTGACCAAAAAGGTGCTTTTGACCCTAACACGTGAATTATAGTCAAAACAACTGCTCTCCACTTCCAAATGGTGCGCGATGGCATAAATAACCCTATTTAAGCTCAGTTACACGTTTGCATTGAAAGGGACTGAGTTATCAACTTTTCCAGTTTTTATGCATGCAAAATGCTTTTCAGAGCGAGAAAAGCATGTTTTGACCCACAATGTGTTTTTGACCCTAACACGTGAATTATGCTCAAAACCAATGCTCTCCACTTCCAAATGGTGCGCAATGGCATAAATAACCCTATTTAAGCTCAGTTACACGTTTGCATTGAAAGTGACTGAGTTATTCACTTTTCCAGTTTTTATGCGTGCAAAATGCTTTTCAGAGCGAGAAAAGCATCTTTTGACCCACAATGTGTTTTTGACCCTAACTCGTGAATTATAGTCAAAACAACTGCTCTCCACTTCCAAATGGTGCGCGATGGCATAAATAACCCTATTTAAGCTCAGTTACACGTTTGCATTGAAAGGGACTGAGTTATCAACTTTTCCAGTTTTTATGCGTGCAAAATGCTTTTCAGAGCGAGAAAAGCATGTTTTGACCCACAATGTGTTTTTGACCCTAACACGTGAATTATAGTCAAAACAACTGCTCTCCACTTCCAAATGGTGCGCGATGGCATAAATAACCCTATTTAAGCTCAGTTACACGTTTGCATTGAAAGGGACTGAGTTATCAACTTTTCCAGTTTTTATGCGTGCAAAATGCTTTTCAGAGCGAGAAAAGCATGTTTTGACCCACAATGTGTTTTTGACCCTAACACGTGAATTATAGTCAAAACAACTGCTCTCCACTTCCAAATGGTGCGCGATGGCATAAATAACCCTATTTAAGCTCAGTTACACGTTTGCATTGAAAGGGACTGAGTTATCAACTTTTCCAGTTTTTATGCGTGCAAAATGCTTTTCAGAGCGAGAGAATCACTTTTTGACCAAAAATGTGTTTTTGACCCTGACACGTGAATTTTGCTCAAAACAAATGCTCTCCACTTCCAAATGGTGCGCGATGGCATAAATAACCCTATTTAAGCTCAGTTACACGTTTGCATTGAAAGGGACTGAGTTATCAACTTTTCCAGTTTTTATGCGTGCAAAATGCTTTTCAGAGCGAGAAAAGCATGTTTTGACCCACAATGTGTTTTTGACCCTAACACGTGAATTATAGTCAAAACAACTGCTCTCCACTTCCAAATGGTGCGCGATGGCATAAATAACCCTATTTAAGCTCAGTTACACGTTTGCATTGAAAGGGACTGAGTTATCAACTTTTCCAGTTTTTATGCGTGCAAAATGCTTTTCAGAGCGAGAAAAGCATGTTTTGACCCACAATGTGTTTTTGACCCTAACACGTGAATTATAGTCAAAACAACTGCTCTCCACTTCCAAATGGTGCGCGATGGCATAAATAACCCTATTTAAGCTCAGTTACACGTTTGCATTGAAAGTGACTGAGTTATTCACTTTTCCAGTTTTTATGCGTGCAAAGTGCTTTTCAGAGCGAGAGAATCACTTTTTGACCAAAAAGGTGCTTTTGACCCTAACACGTGAATTATAGTCAAAACAACTGCTCTCCACTTCCAAATGGTGCGCAATGGCATAAATAACCCTACTTAAGCTCAGTTACACGTTTGCATTGAAAGGGACTGAGTTATCAACTTTTCCAGTTTTTATGCGTGCAAAATGCTTTTCAGAGCGAGAGAATCACTTTTTGACCAAAAATGTGTTTTTGACCCTGACACGTGAATTTTGCTCAAAACAAATGCTCTCCACTTCCAAATGGTGCGCAATGGCATAAATAACCCTATTTAAGCTCAGTTACACGTTTGCATTGAAAGTGACTGAGTTATTCACTTTTCCAGTTTTTATGCGTGCAAAATGCTTTTCAGAGCGAGAGAATCACTTTTTGACCAAAAATGTGTTTTTGACCCTGACACGTGAATTGTGCTCAAAACCAATGCTCTCCACTTCCAAATGGTGCGCAATGGCATAAATAACCCTATTTAAGCTCAGTTACACGTTTGCATTGAAAGTGACTGAGTTATTCACTTTTCCAGTTTTTATGCGTGCAAAGTGCTTTTCAGAGCGAGAGAATCACTTTTTGACCAAAAAGGTGCTTTTGACCCTAACACGTGAATTATAGTCAAAACAACTGCTCTCCACTTCCAAATGGTGCGCGATGGCATAAATAACCCTATTTAAGCTCAGTTACACGTTTGCATTGAAAGGGACTGAGTTATCAACTTTTCCAGTTTTTATGCGTGCAAAATGCTTTTCAGAGCGAGAAAAGCATGTTTTGACCCACAATGTGTTTTTGACCCTAACACGTGAATTATAGTCAAAACAACTGCTCTCCACTTCCAAATGGTGCGCATTGGCATAAATAACCCTATTTAAGCTCAGTTACACGTTTGCATTGAAAGTGACTGAGTTATTCACTTTTCCAGTTTTTATGCGTGCAAAGTGCTTTTCAGAGCGAGAGAATCACTTTTTGACCAAAAAGGTGCTTTTGACCCTAACACGTGAATTATAGTCAAAACAACTGCTCTCCACTTCCAAATGGTGCGCGATGGCATAAATAACCCTATTTAAGCTCAGTTACACGTTTGCATTGAAAGGGACTGAGTTATCAACTTTTCCAGTTTTTATGCATGCAAAATGCTTTTCAGAGCGAGAAAAGCATGTTTTGACCCACAATGTGTTTTTGACCCTAACACGTGAATTATGCTCAAAACCAATGCTCTCCACTTCCAAATGGTGCGCAATGGCATAAATAACCCTATTTAAGCTCAGTTACACGTTTGCATTGAAAGTGACTGAGTTATTCACTTTTCCAGTTTTTATGCGTGCAAAATGCTTTTCAGAGCGAGAAAAGCATCTTTTGACCCACAATGTGTTTTTGACCCTAACTCGTGAATTATAGTCAAAACAACTGCTCTCCACTTCCAAATGGTGCGCGATGGCATAAATAACCCTATTTAAGCTCAGTTACACGTTTGCATTGAAAGGGACTGAGTTATCAACTTTTCCAGTTTTTATGCGTGCAAAATGCTTTTCAGAGCGAGAAAAGCATGTTTTGACCCACAATGTGTTTTTGACCCTAACACGTGAATTATAGTCAAAACAACTGCTCTCCACTTCCAAATGGTGCGCGATGGCATAAATAACCCTATTTAAGCTCAGTTACACGTTTGCATTGAAAGGGACTGAGTTATCAACTTTTCCAGTTTTTATGCGTGCAAAATGCTTTTCAGAGCGAGAAAAGCATGTTTTGACCCACAATGTGTTTTTGACCCTAACACGTGAATTATAGTCAAAACAACTGCTCTCCACTTCCAAATGGTGCGCGATGGCATAAATAACCCTATTTAAGCTCAGTTACACGTTTGCATTGAAAGTGACTGAGTTATTCACTTTTCCAGTTTTTATGCGTGCAAAGTGCTTTTCAGAGCGAGAGAATCACTTTTTGACCAAAAAGGTGCTTTTGACCCTAACACGTGAATTATAGTCAAAACAACTGCTCTCCACTTCCAAATGGTGCGCGATGGCATAAATAACCCTATTTAAGCTCAGTTACACGTTTGCATTGAAAGGGACTGAGTTATCAACTTTTCCAGTTTTTATGCGTGCAAAATGCTTTTCAGAGCGAGAGAATCACTTTTTGACCAAAAATGTGTTTTTGACCCTGACACGTGAATTTTGCTCAAAACAAATGCTCTCCACTTCCAAATGGTGCGCAATGGCATAAATAACCCTATTTAAGCTCAGTTACACGTTTGCATTGAAAGTGACTGAGTTATTCACTTTTCCAGTTTTTATGCGTGCAAAGTGCTTTTCAGAGCGAGAGAATCACTTTTTGACCAAAAAGGTGCTTTTGACCCTAACACGTGAATTATAGTCAAAACAACTGCTCTCCACTTCCAAATGGTGCGCGATGGCATAAATAACCCTATTTAAGCTCAGTTACACGTTTGCATTGAAAGGGACTGAGTTATCAACTTTTCCAGTTTTTATGCGTGCAAAATGCTTTTCAGAGCGAGAAAAGCATGTTTTGACCCACAATGTGTTTTTGATCCTAACACGTGAATTATAGTCAAAACAACTGCTCTCCACTTCCAAATGGTGCGCGATGGCATAAATAACCCTATTTAAGCTCAGTTACACGTTTGCATTGAAAGGGACTGAGTTATCAACTTTTCCAGTTTTTATGCGTGCAAAATGCTTTTCAGAGCGAGAAAAGCATGTTTTGACCCACAATGTGTTTTTGACCCTAACACGTGAATTATAGTCAAAACAACTGCTCTCCACTTCCAAATGGTGCGCGATGGCATAAATAACCCTATTTAAGCTCAGTTACACGTTTGCATTGAAAGGGACTGAGTTATCAACTTTTCCAGTTTTTATGCGTGCAAAATGCTTTTCAGAGCGAGAAAAGCATGTTTTGACCCACAATGTGTTTTTGACCCTAACACGTGAATTATAGTCAAAACAACTGCTCTCCACTTCCAAATGGTGCGCGATGGCATAAATAACCCTATTTAAGCTCAGTTACACGTTTGCATTGAAAGGGACTGAGTTATCAACTTTTCCAGTTTTTATGCGTGCAAAATGCTTTTCAGAGCGAGAGAATCACTTTTTGACCAAAAATGTGTTTTTGACCCTGACACGTGAATTTTGCTCAAAACAAATGCTCTCCACTTCCAAATGGTGCGCGATGGCATAAATAACCCTATTTAAGCTCAGTTACACGTTTGCATTGAAAGGGACTGAGTTATCAACTTTTCCAGTTTTTATGCGTGCAAAATGCTTTTCAGAGCGAGAAAAGCATGTTTTGACCCACAATGTGTTTTTGACCCTAACACGTGAATTATAGTCAAAACAACTGCTCTCCACTTCCAAATGGTGCGCGATGGCATAAATAACCCTATTTAAGCTCAGTTACACGTTTGCATTGAAAGGGACTGAGTTATCAACTTTTCCAGTTTTTATGCGTGCAAAATGCTTTTCAGAGCGAGAAAAGCATGTTTTGACCCACAATGTGTTTTTGACCCTAACACGTGAATTATAGTCAAAACAACTGCTCTCCACTTCCAAATGGTGCGCGATGGCATAAATAACCCTATTTAAGCTCAGTTACACGTTTGCATTGAAAGTGACTGAGTTATTCACTTTTCCAGTTTTTATGCGTGCAAAGTGCTTTTCAGAGCGAGAGAATCACTTTTTGACCAAAAAGGTGCTTTTGACCCTAACACGTGAATTATAGTCAAAACAACTGCTCTCCACTTCCAAATGGTGCGCAATGGCATAAATAACCCTACTTAAGCTCAGTTACACGTTTGCATTGAAAGGGACTGAGTTATCAACTTTTCCAGTTTTTATGCGTGCAAAATGCTTTTCAGAGCGAGAGAATCACTTTTTGACCAAAAATGTGTTTTTGACCCTGACACGTGAATTTTGCACAAAACAAATGCTCTCCACTTCCAAATGGTGCGCAATGGCATAAATAACCCTATTTAAGCTCAGTTACACGTTTGCATTGAAAGTGACTGAGTTATTCACTTTTCCAGTTTTTATGCGTGCAAAATTCTTTTCAGAGCGAGAGAATCACTTTTTGACCAAAAATGTGTTTTTGACCCTGACACGTGAATTGTGCTCAAAACCAATGCTCTCCACTTCCAAATGGTGCGCAATGGCATAAATAACCCTATTTAAGCTCAGTTACACGTTTGCATTGAAAGTGACTGAGTTATTCACTTTTCCAGTTTTTATGCGTGCAAAGTGCTTTTCAGAGCGAGAGAATCACTTTTTGACCAAAAAGGTGCTTTTGACCCTAACACGTGAATTATAGTCAAAACAACTGCTCTCCACTTCCAAATGGTGCGCGATGGCATAAATAACCCTATTTAAGCTCAGTTACACGTTTGCATTGAAAGGGACTGAGTTATCAACTTTTCCAGTTTTTATGCGTGCAAAATGCTTTTCAGAGCGAGAAAAGCATGTTTTGACCCACAATGTGTTTTTGACCCTAACACGTGAATTATAGTCAAAACAACTGCTCTCCACTTCCAAATGGTGCGCATTGGCATAAATAACCCTATTTAAGCTCAGTTACACGTTTGCATTGAAAGTGACTGAGTTATTCACTTTTCCAGTTTTTATGCGTGCAAAGTGCTTTTCAGAGCGAGAGAATCACTTTTTGACCAAAAAGGTGCTTTTGACCCTAACACGTGAATTATAGTCAAAACAACTGCTCTCCACTTCCAAATGGTGCGCGATGGCATAAATAACCCTATTTAAGCTCAGTTACACGTTTGCATTGAAAGGGACTGAGTTATCAACTTTTCCAGTTTTTATGCATGCAAAATGCTTTTCAGAGCGAGAAAAGCATGTTTTGACCCACAATGTGTTTTTGACCCTAACACGTGAATTATGCTCAAAACCAATGCTCTCCACTTCCAAATGGTGCGCAATGGCATAAATAACCCTATTTAAGCTCAGTTACACGTTTGCATTGAAAGTGACTGAGTTATTCACTTTTCCAGTTTTTATGCGTGCAAAATGCTTTTCAGAGCGAGAAAAGCATGTTTTGACCCACAATGTGTTTTTGACCCTAACACGTGAATTATAGTCAAAACAACTGCTCTCCACTTCCAAATGGTGCGCGATGGCATAAATAACCCTATTTAAGCTCAGTTACACGTTTGCATTGAAAGGGACTGAGTTATCAACTTTTTCAGTTTTTATGCGTGCAAAATGCTTTTCAGAGCGAGAGAATCACTTTTTGACCAAAAATGTGTTTTTGACCCTGACACGTGAATTGTGCTCAAAACCAATGCTCTCCACTTCCAAATGGTGCGCAATGGCATAAATAACCCTATTTAAGCTCAGTTACACGTTCGCATTGAAAGGGACTGAGTTTTTCACTTTTCCAGTTTTTATGCATGCAAAATGCTTTTCAGAGCGAGAAAAGCATGTTTTGACCCACAATGTGTTTTTGACCCTAACACGTGAATTATGCTCAAAACCAATGCTCTCCACTTCCAAATGGTGCGCAATGGCATAAATAACCCTATTTAAGCTCAGTTACACGTTTGCATTGAAAGTGACTGAGTTATTCACTTTTCCAGTTTTTATGCGTGCAAAATGCTTTTCAGAGCGAGAAAAGCATCTTTTGACCCACAATGTGTTTTTGACCCTAACTCGTGAATTATAGTCAAAACAACTGCTCTCCACTTCCAAATGGTGCGCGATGGCATAAATAACCCTATTTAAGCTCAGTTACACGTTTGCATTGAAAGGGACTGAGTTATCAACTTTTCCAGTTTTTATGCTTGCAAAATGCTTTTCAGAGCGAGAAAAGCATGTTTTGACCCACAATGTGTTTTTGACCCTAACACGTGAATTATAGTCAAAACAACTGCTCTCCACTTCCAAATGGTGCGCGATGGCATAAATAACCCTATTTAAGCTCAGTTACACGTTTGCATTGAAAGGGACTGAGTTATCAACTTTTCCAGTTTTTATGCGTGCAAAATGCTTTTCAGAGCGAGAAAAGCATGTTTTGACCCACAATGTGTTTTTGACCCTAACACGTGAATTATAGTCAAAACAACTGCTCTCCACTTCCAAATGGTGCGCGATGGCATAAATAACCCTATTTAAGCTCAGTTACACGTTTGCATTGAAAGTGACTGAGTTATTCACTTTTCCAGTTTTTATGCGTGCAAAGTGCTTTTCAGAGCGAGAGAATCACTTTTTGACCAAAAAGGTGCTTTTGACCCTAACACGTGAATTATAGTCAAAACAACTGCTCTCCACTTCCAAATGGTGCGCAATGGCATAAATAACCCTACTTAAGCTCAGTTACACGTTTGCATTGAAAGGGACTGAGTTATCAACTTTTCCAGTTTTTATGCGTGCAAAATGCTTTTCAGAGCGAGAGAATCACTTTTTGACCAAAAATGTGTTTTTGACCCTGACACGTGAATTTTGCTCAAAACAAATGCTCTCCACTTCCAAATGGTGCGCAATGGCATAAATAACCCTATTTAAGCTCAGTTACACGTTCGCATTGAAAGGGACTGAGTTTTTCACTTTTCCAGTTTTTATGCATGCAAAATGCTTTTCAGAGCGAGAAAAGCATGTTTTGACCCACAATGTGTTTTTGACCCTAACACGTGAATTATGCTCAAAACCAATGCTCTCCACTTCCAAATGGTGCGCAATGGCATAAATAACCCTATTTAAGCTCAGTTACACGTTTGCATTGAAAGTGACTGAGTTATTCACTTTTCCAGTTTTTATGCGTGCAAAATGCTTTTCAGAGCGAGAAAAGCATCTTTTGACCCACAATGTGTTTTTGACCCTAACTCGTGAATTATAGTCAAAACAACTGCTCTCCACTTCCAAATGGTGCGCGATGGCATAAATAACCCTATTTAAGCTCAGTTACACGTTTGCATTGAAAGGGACTGAGTTATCAACTTTTCCAGTTTTTATGCGTGCAAAATGCTTTTCAGAGCGAGAAAAGCATGTTTTGACCCACAATGTGTTTTTGACCCTAACACGTGAATTATAGTCAAAACAACTGCTCTCCACTTCCAAATGGTGCGCGATGGCATAAATAACCCTATTTAAGCTCAGTTACACGTTTGCATTGAAAGGGACTGAGTTATCAACTTTTCCAGTTTTTATGCGTGCAAAATGCTTTTCAGAGCGAGAAAAGCATGTTTTGACCCACAATGTGTTTTTGACCCTAACACGTGAATTATAGTCAAAACAACTGCTCTCCACTTCCAAATGGTGCGCGATGGCATAAATAACCCTACTTAAGCTCAGTTACACGTTTGCATTGAAAGGGACTGAGTTATCAACTTTTCCAGTTTTTATGCGTGCAAAATGCTTTTCAGAGCGAGAGAATCACTTTTTGACCAAAAATGTGTTTTTGACCCTGACACGTGAATTTTGCTCAAAACAAATGCTCTCCACTTCCAAATGGTGCGCAATGGCATAAATAACCCTATTTAAGCTCAGTTACACGTTTGCATTGAAAGTGACTGAGTTATTCACTTTTCCAGTTTTTATGCGTGCAAAATGCTTTTCAGAGCGAGAGAATCACTTTTTGACCAAAAATGTGTTTTTGACCCTGACACGTGAATTGTGCTCAAAACCAATGCTCTCCACTTCCAAATGGTGCGCAATGGCATAAATAACCCTATTTAAGCTCAGTTACACGTTTGCATTGAAAGGGACTGAGTTATCAACTTTTCCAGTTTTTATGCGTGCAAAATGCTTTTCAGAGCGAGAAAAGCATGTTTTGACCCACAATGTGTTTTTGACCCTAACACGTGAATTATAGTCAAAACAACTGCTCTCCACTTCCAAATGGTGCGCGATGGCATAAATAACCCTATTTAAGCTCAGTTACACGTTTGCATTGAAAGTGACTGAGTTATTCACTTTTCCAGTTTTTATGCGTGCAAAGTGCTTTTCAGAGCGAGAGAATCACTTTTTGACCAAAAAGGTGCTTTTGACCCTAACACGTGAATTATAGTCAAAACAACTGCTCTCCACTTCCAAATGGTGCGCAATGGCATAAATAACCCTACTTAAGCTCAGTTACACGTTTGCATTGAAAGGGACTGAGTTATCAACTTTTCCAGTTTTTATGCGTGCAAAATGCTTTTCAGAGCGAGAGAATCACTTTTTGACCAAAAATGTGTTTTTGACCCTGACACGTGAATTTTGCTCAAAACAAATGCTCTCCACTTCCAAATGGTGCGCAATGGCATAAATAACCCTATTTAAGCTCAGTTACACGTTTGCATTGAAAGTGACTGAGTTATTCACTTTTCCAGTTTTTATGCGTGCAAAATGCTTTTCAGAGCGAGAGAATCACTTTTTGACCAAAAATGTGTTTTTGACCCTGACACGTGAATTGTGCTCAAAACCAATGCTCTCCACTTCCAAATGGTGCGCAATGGCATAAATAACCCTATTTAAGCTCAGTTACACGTTTGCATTGAAAGTGACTGAGTTATTCACTTTTCCAGTTTTTATGCGTGCAAAGTGCTTTTCAGAGCGAGAGAATCACTTTTTGACCAAAAAGGTGCTTTTGACCCTAACACGTGAATTATAGTCAAAACAACTGCTCTCCACTTCCAAATGGTGCGCGATGGCATAAATAACCCTATTTAAGCTCAGTTACACGTTTGCATTGAAAGGGACTGAGTTATCAACTTTTCCAGTTTTTATGCGTGCAAAATGCTTTTCAGAGCGAGAGAATCACTTTTTGACCAAAAATGTGTTTTTGACCCTGACACGTGAATTTTGCTCAAAACAAATGCTCTCCACTTCCAAATGGTGCGCAATGGCATAAATAACCCTATTTAAGCTCAGTTACACGTTTGCATTGAAAGTGACTGAGTTATTCACTTTTCCAGTTTTTATGCGTGCAAAATGCTTTTCAGAGCGAGAAAAGCATGTTTTGACCCACAATGTGTTTTTGACCCTAACACGTGAATTATAGTCAAAACAACTGCTCTCCACTTCCAAATGGTGCGCGATGGCATAAATAACCCTATTTAAGCTCGGTTACACGTTTGCATTGAAAGGGACTGAGTTATCAACTTTTCCAGTTTTTAAGCGTGCAAAATGCTTTTCAGAGCGAGAAAAGCATGTTTTGACCCACAATGTGTTTTTGACCCTAACACGTGAATTATAGTCAAAACAACTGCTCTCCACTTCCAAATGGTGCGCATTGGCATAAATAACCCTATTTAAGCTCAGTTACACGTTTGCATTGAAAGTGACTGAGTTATTCACTTTTCCAGTTTTTATGCGTGCAAAGTGCTTTTCAGAGCGAGAGAATCACTTTTTGACCAAAAAGGTGCTTTTGACCCTAACACGTGAATTATAGTCAAAACAACTGCTCTCCACTTCCAAATGGTGCGCGATGGCATAAATAACCCTATTTAAGCTCAGTTACACGTTTGCATTGAAAGGGACTGAGTTATCAACTTTTCCAGTTTTTATGCGTGCAAAATGCTTTTCAGAGCGAGAAAAGCATGTTTTGACCCACAATGTGTTTTTGATCCTAACACGTGAATTATAGTCAAAACAACTGCTCTCCACTTCCAAATGGTGCGCGATGGCATAAATAACCCTATTTAAGCTCAGTTACACGTTTGCATTGAAAGGGACTGAGTTATCAACTTTTCCAGTTTTTATGCGTGCAAAATGCTTTTCAGAGCGAGAAAAGCATGTTTTGACCCACAATGTGTTTTTGACCCTAACACGTGAATTATAGTCAAAACAACTGCTCTCCACTTCCAAATGGTGCGCGATGGCATAAATAACCCTATTTAAGCTCAGTTACACGTTTGCATTGAAAGGGACTGAGTTATCAACTTTTCCAGTTTTTATGCGTGCAAAATGCTTTTCAGAGCGAGAAAAGCATGTTTTGACCCACAATGTGTTTTTGACCCTAACACGTGAATTATAGTCAAAACAACTGCTCTCCACTTCCAAATGGTGCGCGATGGCATAAATAACCCTATTTAAGCTCAGTTACACGTTTGCATTGAAAGGGACTGAGTTATCAACTTTTCCAGTTTTTATGCGTGCAAAATGCTTTTCAGAGCGAGAGAATCACTTTTTGACCAAAAATGTGTTTTTGACCCTGACACGTGAATTTTGCTCAAAACAAATGCTCTCCACTTCCAAATGGTGCGCGATGGCATAAATAACCCTATTTAAGCTCAGTTACACGTTTGCATTGAAAGGGACTGAGTTATCAACTTTTCCAGTTTTTATGCGTGCAAAATGCTTTTCAGAGCGAGAAAAGCATGTTTTGACCCACAATGTGTTTTTGACCCTAACACGTGAATTATAGTCAAAACAACTGCTCTCCACTTCCAAATGGTGCGCGATGGCATAAATAACCCTATTTAAGCTCAGTTACACGTTTGCATTGAAAGGGACTGAGTTATCAACTTTTCCAGTTTTTATGCGTGCAAAATGCTTTTCAGAGCGAGAAAAGCATGTTTTGACCCACAATGTGTTTTTGACCCTAACACGTGAATTATAGTCAAAACAACTGCTCTCCACTTCCAAATGGTGCGCGATGGCATAAATAACCCTATTTAAGCTCAGTTACACGTTTGCATTGAAAGTGACTGAGTTATTCACTTTTCCAGTTTTTATGCGTGCAAAGTGCTTTTCAGAGCGAGAGAATCACTTTTTGACCAAAAAGGTGCTTTTGACCCTAACACGTGAATTATAGTCAAAACAACTGCTCTCCACTTCCAAATGGTGCGCAATGGCATAAATAACCCTACTTAAGCTCAGTTACACGTTTGCATTGAAAGGGACTGAGTTATCAACTTTTCCAGTTTTTATGCGTGCAAAATGCTTTTCAGAGCGAGAGAATCACTTTTTGACCAAAAATGTGTTTTTGACCCTGACACGTGAATTTTGCTCAAAACAAATGCTCTCCACTTCCAAATGGTGCGCAATGGCATAAATAACCCTATTTAAGCTCAGTTACACGTTTGCATTGAAAGTGACTGAGTTATTCACTTTTCCAGTTTTTATGCGTGCAAAATTCTTTTCAGAGCGAGAGAATCACTTTTTGACCAAAAATGTGTTTTTGACCCTGACACGTGAATTGTGCTCAAAACCAATGCTCTCCACTTCCAAATGGTGCGCAATGGCATAAATAACCCTATTTAAGCTCAGTTACACGTTTGCATTGAAAGTGACTGAGTTATTCACTTTTCCAGTTTTTATGCGTGCAAAGTGCTTTTCAGAGCGAGAGAATCACTTTTTGACCAAAAAGGTGCTTTTGACCCTAACACGTGAATTATAGTCAAAACAACTGCTCTCCACTTCCAAATGGTGCGCGATGGCATAAATAACCCTATTTAAGCTCAGTTACACGTTTGCATTGAAAGGGACTGAGTTATCAACTTTTCCAGTTTTTATGCGTGCAAAATGCTTTTCAGAGCGAGAAAAGCATGTTTTGACCCACAATGTGTTTTTGACCCTAACACGTGAATTATAGTCAAAACAACTGCTCTCCACTTCCAAATGGTGCGCATTGGCATAAATAACCCTATTTAAGCTCAGTTACACGTTTGCATTGAAAGTGACTGAGTTATTCACTTTTCCAGTTTTTATGCGTGCAAAGTGCTTTTCAGAGCGAGAGAATCACTTTTTGACCAAAAAGGTGCTTTTGACCCTAACACGTGAATTATAGTCAAAACAACTGCTCTCCACTTCCAAATGGTGCGCGATGGCATAAATAACCCTATTTAAGCTCAGTTACACGTTTGCATTGAAAGGGACTGAGTTATCAACTTTTCCAGTTTTTATGCATGCAAAATGCTTTTCAGAGCGAGAAAAGCATGTTTTGACCCACAATGTGTTTTTGACCCTAACACGTGAATTATGCTCAAAACCAATGCTCTCCACTTCCAAATGGTGCGCAATGGCATAAATAACCCTATTTAAGCTCAGTTACACGTTTGCATTGAAAGTGACTGAGTTATTCACTTTTCCAGTTTTTATGCGTGCAAAATGCTTTTCAGAGCGAGAAAAGCATGTTTTGACCCACAATGTGTTTTTGACCCTAACACGTGAATTATAGTCAAAACAACTGCTCTCCACTTCCAAATGGTGCGCGATGGCATAAATAACCCTATTTAAGCTCAGTTACACGTTTGCATTGAAAGGGACTGAGTTATCAACTTTTTCAGTTTTTATGCGTGCAAAATGCTTTTCAGAGCGAGAGAATCACTTTTTGACCAAAAATGTGTTTTTGACCCTGACACGTGAATTGTGCTCAAAACCAATGCTCTCCACTTCCAAATGGTGCGCAATGGCATAAATAACCCTATTTAAGCTCAGTTACACG
The DNA here is from genome assembly GCF_964030765.1 of Micromesistius poutassou. Lineage (NCBI taxonomy): Eukaryota > Metazoa > Chordata > Actinopteri > Gadiformes > Gadidae > Micromesistius > Micromesistius poutassou. The sequence goes on from NC_140288.1 coordinate 11,103,448, forward strand.
TTCGCATTGAAAGGGACTGAGTTTTTCACTTTTCCAGTTTTTATGCATGCAAAATGCTTTTCAGAGCGAGAAAAGCATGTTTTGACCCACAATGTGTTTTTGACCCTAACACGTGAATTATGCTCAAAACCAATGCTCTCCACTTCCAAATGGTGCGCAATGGCATAAATAACCCTATTTAAGCTCAGTTACACGTTTGCATTGAAAGTGACTGAGTTATTCACTTTTCCAGTTTTTATGCGTGCAAAATGCTTTTCAGAGCGAGAAAAGCATCTTTTGACCCACAATGTGTTTTTGACCCTAACTCGTGAATTATAGTCAAAACAACTGCTCTCCACTTCCAAATGGTGCGCGATGGCATAAATAACCCTATTTAAGCTCAGTTACACGTTTGCATTGAAAGGGACTGAGTTATCAACTTTTCCAGTTTTTATGCTTGCAAAATGCTTTTCAGAGCGAGAAAAGCATGTTTTGACCCACAATGTGTTTTTGACCCTAACACGTGAATTATAGTCAAAACAACTGCTCTCCACTTCCAAATGGTGCGCGATGGCATAAATAACCCTATTTAAGCTCAGTTACACGTTTGCATTGAAAGGGACTGAGTTATCAACTTTTCCAGTTTTTATGCGTGCAAAATGCTTTTCAGAGCGAGAAAAGCATCTTTTGACCCACAATGTGTTTTTGACCCTAACTCGTGAATTATAGTCAAAACAACTGCTCTCCACTTCCAAATGGTGCGCGATGGCATAAATAACCCTATTTAAGCTCAGTTACACGTTTGCATTGAAAGGGACTGAGTTATCAACTTTTCCAGTTTTTATGCTTGCAAAATGCTTTTCAGAGCGAGAAAAGCATGTTTTGACCCACAATGTGTTTTTGACCCTAACACGTGAATTATAGTCAAAACAACTGCTCTCCACTTCCAAATGGTGCGCGATGGCATAAATAACCCTATTTAAGCTCAGTTACACGTTTGCATTGAAAGGGACTGAGTTATCAACTTTTCCAGTTTTTATGCTTGCAAAATGCTTTTCAGAGCGAGAAAAGCATGTTTTGACCCACAATGTGTTTTTGACCCTAACACGTGAATTATAGTCAAAACAACTGCTCTCCACTTCCAAATGGTGCGCGATGGCATAAATAACCCTATTTAAGCTCAGTTACACGTTTGCATTGAAAGGGACTGAGTTATCAACTTTTTCAGTTTTTATGCGTGCAAAATGCTTTTCAGAGCGAGAGAATCACTTTTTGACCAAAAATGTGTTTTTGACCCTGACACGTGAATTGTGCTCAAAACCAATGCTCTCCACTTCCAAATGGTGCGCAATGGCATAAATAACCCTATTTAAGCTCAGTTACACGTTCGCATTGAAAGGGACTGAGTTTTTCACTTTTCCAGTTTTTATGCATGCAAAATGCTTTTCAGAGCGAGAAAAGCATGTTTTGACCCACAATGTGTTTTTGACCCTAACACGTGAATTATGCTCAAAACCAATGCTCTCCACTTCCAAATGGTGCGCAATGGCATAAATAACCCTATTTAAGCTCAGTTACACGTTTGCATTGAAAGTGACTGAGTTATTCACTTTTCCAGTTTTTATGCGTGCAAAATGCTTTTCAGAGCGAGAAAAGCATCTTTTGACCCACAATGTGTTTTTGACCCTAACTCGTGAATTATAGTCAAAACAACTGCTCTCCACTTCCAAATGGTGCGCGATGGCATAAATAACCCTATTTAAGCTCAGTTACACGTTTGCATTGAAAGGGACTGAGTTATCAACTTTTCCAGTTTTTATGCTTGCAAAATGCTTTTCAGAGCGAGAAAAGCATGTTTTGACCCACAATGTGTTTTTGACCCTAACACGTGAATTATAGTCAAAACAACTGCTCTCCACTTCCAAATGGTGCGCGATGGCATAAATAACCCTATTTAAGCTCAGTTACACGTTTGCATTGAAAGGGACTGAGTTATCAACTTTTCCAGTTTTTATGCGTGCAAAATGCTTTTCAGAGCGAGAAAAGCATGTTTTGACCCACAATGTGTTTTTGACCCTAACACGTGAATTATAGTCAAAACAACTGCTCTCCACTTCCAAATGGTGCGCGATGGCATAAATAACCCTATTTAAGCTCAGTTACACGTTTGCATTGAAAGTGACTGAGTTATTCACTTTTCCAGTTTTTATGCGTGCAAAGTGCTTTTCAGAGCGAGAGAATCACTTTTTGACCAAAAAGGTGCTTTTGACCCTAACACGTGAATTATAGTCAAAACAACTGCTCTCCACTTCCAAATGGTGCGCAATGGCATAAATAACCCTACTTAAGCTCAGTTACACGTTTGCATTGAAAGGGACTGAGTTATCAACTTTTCCAGTTTTTATGCGTGCAAAATGCTTTTCAGAGCGAGAGAATCACTTTTTGACCAAAAATGTGTTTTTGACCCTGACACGTGAATTTTGCTCAAAACAAATGCTCTCCACTTCCAAATGGTGCGCAATGGCATAAATAACCCTATTTAAGCTCAGTTACACGTTCGCATTGAAAGGGACTGAGTTTTTCACTTTTCCAGTTTTTATGCATGCAAAATGCTTTTCAGAGCGAGAAAAGCATGTTTTGACCCACAATGTGTTTTTGACCCTAACACGTGAATTATGCTCAAAACCAATGCTCTCCACTTCCAAATGGTGCGCAATGGCATAAATAACCCTATTTAAGCTCAGTTACACGTTTGCATTGAAAGTGACTGAGTTATTCACTTTTCCAGTTTTTATGCGTGCAAAATGCTTTTCAGAGCGAGAAAAGCATCTTTTGACCCACAATGTGTTTTTGACCCTAACTCGTGAATTATAGTCAAAACAACTGCTCTCCACTTCCAAATGGTGCGCGATGGCATAAATAACCCTATTTAAGCTCAGTTACACGTTTGCATTGAAAGGGACTGAGTTATCAACTTTTCCAGTTTTTATGCGTGCAAAATGCTTTTCAGAGCGAGAAAAGCATGTTTTGACCCACAATGTGTTTTTGACCCTAACACGTGAATTATAGTCAAAACAACTGCTCTCCACTTCCAAATGGTGCGCGATGGCATAAATAACCCTATTTAAGCTCAGTTACACGTTTGCATTGAAAGGGACTGAGTTATCAACTTTTCCAGTTTTTATGCGTGCAAAATGCTTTTCAGAGCGAGAAAAGCATGTTTTGACCCACAATGTGTTTTTGACCCTAACACGTGAATTATAGTCAAAACAACTGCTCTCCACTTCCAAATGGTGCGCGATGGCATAAATAACCCTACTTAAGCTCAGTTACACGTTTGCATTGAAAGGGACTGAGTTATCAACTTTTCCAGTTTTTATGCGTGCAAAATGCTTTTCAGAGCGAGAGAATCACTTTTTGACCAAAAATGTGTTTTTGACCCTGACACGTGAATTTTGCTCAAAACAAATGCTCTCCACTTCCAAATGGTGCGCAATGGCATAAATAACCCTATTTAAGCTCAGTTACACGTTTGCATTGAAAGTGACTGAGTTATTCACTTTTCCAGTTTTTATGCGTGCAAAATGCTTTTCAGAGCGAGAGAATCACTTTTTGACCAAAAATGTGTTTTTGACCCTGACACGTGAATTGTGCTCAAAACCAATGCTCTCCACTTCCAAATGGTGCGCAATGGCATAAATAACCCTATTTAAGCTCAGTTACACGTTTGCATTGAAAGGGACTGAGTTATCAACTTTTCCAGTTTTTATGCGTGCAAAATGCTTTTCAGAGCGAGAAAAGCATGTTTTGACCCACAATGTGTTTTTGACCCTAACACGTGAATTATAGTCAAAACAACTGCTCTCCACTTCCAAATGGTGCGCGATGGCATAAATAACCCTATTTAAGCTCAGTTACACGTTTGCATTGAAAGTGACTGAGTTATTCACTTTTCCAGTTTTTATGCGTGCAAAGTGCTTTTCAGAGCGAGAGAATCACTTTTTGACCAAAAAGGTGCTTTTGACCCTAACACGTGAATTATAGTCAAAACAACTGCTCTCCACTTCCAAATGGTGCGCAATGGCATAAATAACCCTACTTAAGCTCAGTTACACGTTTGCATTGAAAGGGACTGAGTTATCAACTTTTCCAGTTTTTATGCGTGCAAAATGCTTTTCAGAGCGAGAGAATCACTTTTTGACCAAAAATGTGTTTTTGACCCTGACACGTGAATTTTGCTCAAAACAAATGCTCTCCACTTCCAAATGGTGCGCAATGGCATAAATAACCCTATTTAAGCTCAGTTACACGTTTGCATTGAAAGTGACTGAGTTATTCACTTTTCCAGTTTTTATGCGTGCAAAATGCTTTTCAGAGCGAGAGAATCACTTTTTGACCAAAAATGTGTTTTTGACCCTGACACGTGAATTGTGCTCAAAACCAATGCTCTCCACTTCCAAATGGTGCGCAATGGCATAAATAACCCTATTTAAGCTCAGTTACACGTTTGCATTGAAAGTGACTGAGTTATTCACTTTTCCAGTTTTTATGCGTGCAAAGTGCTTTTCAGAGCGAGAGAATCACTTTTTGACCAAAAAGGTGCTTTTGACCCTAACACGTGAATTATAGTCAAAACAACTGCTCTCCACTTCCAAATGGTGCGCGATGGCATAAATAACCCTATTTAAGCTCAGTTACACGTTTGCATTGAAAGGGACTGAGTTATCAACTTTTCCAGTTTTTATGCGTGCAAAATGCTTTTCAGAGCGAGAAAAGCATGTTTTGACCCACAATGTGTTTTTGACCCTAACACGTGAATTATAGTCAAAACAACTGCTCTCCACTTCCAAATGGTGCGCATTGGCATAAATAACCCTATTTAAGCTCAGTTACACGTTTGCATTGAAAGTGACTGAGTTATTCACTTTTCCAGTTTTTATGCGTGCAAAGTGCTTTTCAGAGCGAGAGAATCACTTTTTGACCAAAAAGGTGCTTTTGACCCTAACACGTGAATTATAGTCAAAACAACTGCTCTCCACTTCCAAATGGTGCGCGATGGCATAAATAACCCTATTTAAGCTCAGTTACACGTTTGCATTGAAAGGGACTGAGTTATCAACTTTTCCAGTTTTTATGCATGCAAAATGCTTTTCAGAGCGAGAAAAGCATGTTTTGACCCACAATGTGTTTTTGACCCTAACACGTGAATTATGCTCAAAACCAATGCTCTCCACTTCCAAATGGTGCGCAATGGCATAAATAACCCTATTTAAGCTCAGTTACACGTTTGCATTGAAAGTGACTGAGTTATTCACTTTTCCAGTTTTTATGCGTGCAAAATGCTTTTCAGAGCGAGAAAAGCATGTTTTGACCCACAATGTGTTTTTGACCCTAACACGTGAATTATAGTCAAAACAACTGCTCTCCACTTCCAAATGGTGCGCGATGGCATAAATAACCCTATTTAAGCTCAGTTACACGTTTGCATTGAAAGGGACTGAGTTATCAACTTTTCCAGTTTTTATGCGTGCAAAATGCTTTTCAGAGCGAGAGAATCACTTTTTGACCAAAAATGTGTTTTTGACCCTGACACGTGAATTGTGCTCAAAACCAATGCTCTCCACTTCCAAATGGTGCGCAATGGCATAAATAACCCTATTTAAGCTCAGTTACACGTTCGCATTGAAAGGGACTGAGTTTTTCACTTTTCCAGTTTTTATGCATGCAAAATGCTTTTCAGAGCGACAAAAGCATGTTTTGACCCACAATGTGTTTTTGACCCTAACACGTGAATTATGCTCAAAACCAATGCTCTCCACTTCCAAATGGTGCGCAATGGCATAAATAACCCTATTTAAGCTCAGTTACACGTTTGCATTGAAAGTGACTGAGTTATTCACTTTTCCAGTTTTTATGCGTGCAAAATGCTTTTCAGAGCGAGAAAAGCATCTTTTGACCCACAATGTGTTTTTGACCCTAACTCGTGAATTATAGTCAAAACAACTGCTCTCCACTTCCAAATGGTGCGCGATGGCATAAATAACCCTATTTAAGCTCAGTTACACGTTTGCATTGAAAGGGACTGAGTTATCAACTTTTCCAGTTTTTATGCGTGCAAAATGCTTTTCAGAGCGAGAAAAGCATGTTTTGACCCACAATGTGTTTTTGACCCTAACACGTGAATTATAGTCAAAACAACTGCGCTCCACTTCCAAATGGTGCGCGATGGCATAAATAACCCTATTTAAGCTCAGTTACACGTTTGCATTGAAAGGGACTGAGTTATCAACTTTTCCAGTTTTTATGCGTGCAAAATGCTTTTCAGAGCGAGAAAAGCATGTTTTGACCCACAATGTGTTTTTGACCCTAACACGTGAATTATAGTCAAAACAACTGCTCTCCACTTCCAAATGGTGCGCGATGGCATAAATAACCCTATTTAAGCTCAGTTACACGTTTGCATTGAAAGTGACTGAGTTATTCACTTTTCCAGTTTTTATGCGTGCAAAGTGCTTTTCAGAGCGAGAGAATCACTTTTTGACCAAAAAGGTGCTTTTGACCCTAACACGTGAATTATAGTCAAAACAACTGCTCTCCACTTCCAAATGGTGCGCAATGGCATAAATAACCCTACTTAAGCTCAGTTACACGTTTGCATTGAAAGGGACTGAGTTATCAACTTTTCCAGTTTTTATGCGTGCAAAATGCTTTTCAGAGCGAGAGAATCACTTTTTGACCAAAAATGTGTTTTTGACCCTGACACGTGAATTTTGCTCAAAACAAATGCTCTCCACTTCCAAATGGTGCGCAATGGCATAAATAACCCTATTTAAGCTCAGTTACACGTTCGCATTGAAAGGGACTGAGTTTTTCACTTTTCCAGTTTTTATGCATGCAAAATGCTTTTCAGAGCGACAAAAGCATGTTTTGACCCACAATGTGTTTTTGACCCTAACACGTGAATTATGCTCAAAACCAATGCTCTCCACTTCCAAATGGTGCGCAATGGCATAAATAACCCTATTTAAGCTCAGTTACACGTTTGCATTGAAAGTGACTGAGTTATTCACTTTTCCAGTTTTTATGCGTGCAAAATGCTTTTCAGAGCGAGAAAAGCATCTTTTGACCCACAATGTGTTTTTGACCCTAACTCGTGAATTATAGTCAAAACAACTGCTCTCCACTTCCAAATGGTGCGCGATGGCATAAATAACCCTATTTAAGCTCAGTTACACGTTTGCATTGAAAGGGACTGAGTTATCAACTTTTCCAGTTTTTATGCGTGCAAAATGCTTTTCAGAGCGAGAAAAGCATGTTTTGACCCACAATGTGTTTTTGACCCTAACACGTGAATTATAGTCAAAACAACTGCTCTCCACTTCCAAATGGTGCGCGATGGCATAAATAACCCTATTTAAGCTCAGTTACACGTTTGCATTGAAAGGGACTGAGTTATCAACTTTTCCAGTTTTTATGCGTGCAAAATGCTTTTCAGAGCGAGAAAAGCATGTTTTGACCCACAATGTGTTTTTGACCCTAACACGTGAATTATAGTCAAAACAACTGCTCTCCACTTCCAAATGGTGCGCGATGGCATAAATAACCCTATTTAAGCTCAGTTACACGTTTGCATTGAAAGTGACTGAGTTATTCACTTTTCCAGTTTTTATGCGTGCAAAGTGCTTTTCAGAGCGAGAGAATCACTTTTTGACCAAAAAGGTGCTTTTGACCCTAACACGTGAATTATAGTCAAAACAACTGCTCTCCACTTCCAAATGGTGCGCGATGGCATAAATAACCCTACTTAAGCTCAGTTACACGTTTGCATTGAAAGGGACTGAGTTATCAACTTTTCCAGTTTTTATGCGTGCAAAATGCTTTTCAGAGCGAGAGAATCACTTTTTGACCAAAAATGTGTTTTTGACCCTGACACGTGAATTTTGCTCAAAACAAATGCTCTCCACTTCCAAATGGTGCGCAATGGCATAAATAACCCTATTTAAGCTCAGTTACACGTTTGCATTGAAAGTGACTGAGTTATTCACTTTTCCAGTTTTTATGCGTGCAAAATGCTTTTCAGAGCGAGAGAATCACTTTTTGACCAAAAATGTGTTTTTGACCCTGACACGTGAATTGTGCTCAAAACCAATGCTCTCCACTTCCAAATGGTGCGCAATGGCATAAATAACCCTATTTAAGCTCAGTTACACGTTTGCATTGAAAGGGACTGAGTTATCAACTTTTCCAGTTTTTATGCGTGCAAAATGCTTTTCAGAGCGAGAAAAGCATGTTTTGACCCACAATGTGTTTTTGACCCTAACACGTGAATTATAGTCAAAACAACTGCTCTCCACTTCCAAATGGTGCGCGATGGCATAAATAACCCTATTTAAGCTCAGTTACACGTTTGCATTGAAAGTGACTGAGTTATTCACTTTTCCAGTTTTTATGCGTGCAAAGTGCTTTTCAGAGCGAGAGAATCACTTTTTGACCAAAAAGGTGCTTTTGACCCTAACACGTGAATTATAGTCAAAACAACTGCTCTCCACTTCCAAATGGTGCGCAATGGCATAAATAACCCTACTTAAGCTCAGTTACACGTTTGCATTGAAAGGGACTGAGTTATCAACTTTTCCAGTTTTTATGCGTGCAAAATGCTTTTCAGAGCGAGAGAATCACTTTTTGACCAAAAATGTGTTTTTGACCCTGACACGTGAATTTTGCTCAAAACAAATGCTCTCCACTTCCAAATGGTGCGCAATGGCATAAATAACCCTATTTAAGCTCAGTTACACGTTTGCATTGAAAGTGACTGAGTTATTCACTTTTCCAGTTTTTATGCGTGCAAAATGCTTTTCAGAGCGAGAGAATCACTTTTTGACCAAAAATGTGTTTTTGACCCTGACACGTGAATTGTGCTCAAAACCAATGCTCTCCACTTCCAAATGGTGCGCAATGGCATAAATAACCCTATTTAAGCTCAGTTACACGTTTGCATTGAAAGTGACTGAGTTATTCACTTTTCCAGTTTTTATGCGTGCAAAGTGCTTTTCAGAGCGAGAGAATCACTTTTTGACCAAAAAGGTGCTTTTGACCCTAACACGTGAATTATAGTCAAAACAACTGCTCTCCACTTCCAAATGGTGCGCGATGGCATAAATAACCCTATTTAAGCTCAGTTACACGTTTGCATTGAAAGGGACTGAGTTATCAACTTTTCCAGTTTTTATGCGTGCAAAATGCTTTTCAGAGCGAGAAAAGCATGTTTTGACCCACAATGTGTTTTTGACCCTAACACGTGAATTATAGTCAAAACAACTGCTCTCCACTTCCAAATGGTGCGCATTGGCATAAATAACCCTATTTAAGCTCAGTTACACGTTTGCATTGAAAGTGACTGAGTTATTCACTTTTCCAGTTTTTATGCGTGCAAAGTGCTTTTCAGAGCGAGAGAATCACTTTTTGACCAAAAAGGTGCTTTTGACCCTAACACGTGAATTATAGTCAAAACAACTGCTCTCCACTTCCAAATGGTGCGCGATGGCATAAATAACCCTATTTAAGCTCAGTTACACGTTTGCATTGAAAGGGACTGAGTTATCAACTTTTCCAGTTTTTATGCATGCAAAATGCTTTTCAGAGCGAGAAAAGCATGTTTTGACCCACAATGTGTTTTTGACCCTAACACGTGAATTATGCTCAAAACCAATGCTCTCCACTTCCAAATGGTGCGCAATGGCATAAATAACCCTATTTAAGCTCAGTTACACGTTTGCATTGAAAGTGACTGAGTTATTCACTTTTCCAGTTTTTATGCGTGCAAAATGCTTTTCAGAGCGAGAAAAGCATGTTTTGACCCACAATGTGTTTTTGACCCTAACACGTGAATTATAGTCAAAACAACTGCTCTCCACTTCCAAATGGTGCGCGATGGCATAAATAACCCTATTTAAGCTCAGTTACACGTTTGCATTGAAAGGGACTGAGTTATCAACTTTTCCAGTTTTTATGCGTGCAAAATGCTTTTCAGAGCGAGAGAATCACTTTTTGACCAAAAATGTGTTTTTGACCCTGACACGTGAATTGTGCTCAAAACCAATGCTCTCCACTTCCAAATGGTGCGCAATGGCATAAATAACCCTATTTAAGCTCAGTTACACGTTCGCATTGAAAGGGACTGAGTTTTTCACTTTTCCAGTTTTTATGCATGCAAAATGCTTTTCAGAGCGAGAAAAGCATGTTTTGACCCACAATGTGTTTTTGACCCTAACACGTGAATTATGCTCAAAACCAATGCTCTCCACTTCCAAATGGTGCGCAATGGCATAAATAACCCTATTTAAGCTCAGTTACACGTTTGCATTGAAAGTGACTGAGTTATTCACTTTTCCAGTTTTTATGCGTGCAAAATGCTTTTCAGAGCGAGAAAAGCATCTTTTGACCCACAATGTGTTTTTGACCCTAACTCGTGAATTATAGTCAAAACAACTGCTCTCCACTTCCAAATGGTGCGCGATGGCATAAATAACCCTATTTAAGCTCAGTTACACGTTTGCATTGAAAGGGACTGAGTTATCAACTTTTCCAGTTTTTATGCGTGCAAAATGCTTTTCAGAGCGAGAAAAGCATGTTTTGACCCACAATGTGTTTTTGACCCTAACACGTGAATTATAGTCAAAACAACTGCTCTCCACTTCCAAATGGTGCGCGATGGCATAAATAACCCTATTTAAGCTCAGTTACACGTTTGCATTGAAAGGGACTGAGTTATCAACTTTTCCAGTTTTTATGCGTGCAAAATGCTTTTCAGAGCGAGAAAAGCATGTTTTGACCCACAATGTGTTTTTGACCCTAACACGTGAATTATAGTCAAAACAACTGCTCTCCACTTCCAAATGGTGCGCGATGGCATAAATAACCCTATTTAAGCTCAGTCACACGTTTGCATTGAAAGTGACTGAGTTATTCACTTTTCCAGTTTTTATGCGTGCAAAGTGCTTTTCAGAGCGAGAGAATCACTTTTTGACCAAAAAGGTGCTTTTGACCCTAACACGTGAATTATAGTCAAAACAACTGCTCTCCACTTCCAAATGGTGCGCAATGGCATAAATAACCCTACTTAAGCTCAGTTACACGTTTGCATTGAAAGGGACTGAGTTATCAACTTTTCCAGTTTTTATGCGTGCAAAATGCTTTTCAGAGCGAGAGAATCACTTTTTGACCAAAAATGTGTTTTTGACCCTGACACGTGAATTTTGCTCAAAACAAATGCTCTCCACTTCCAAATGGTGCGCAATGGCATAAATAACCCTATTTAAGCTCAGTTACACGTTCGCATTGAAAGGGACTGAGTTTTTCACTTTTCCAGTTTTTATGCATGCAAAATGCTTTTCAGAGCGAGAAAAGCATGTTTTGACCCACAATGTGTTTTTGACCCTAACACGTGAATTATGCTCAAAACCAATGCTCTCCACTTCCAAATGGTGCGCAATGGCATAAATAACCCTATTTAAGCTCAGTTACACGTTTGCATTGAAAGTGACTGAGTTATTCACTTTTCCAGTTTTTATGCGTGCAAAATGCTTTTCAGAGCGAGAAAAGCATCTTTTGACCCACAATGTGTTTTTGACCCTAACTCGTGAATTATAGTCAAAACAACTGCTCTCCACTTCCAAATGGTGCGCGATGGCATAAATAACCCTATTTAAGCTCAGTTACACGTTTGCATTGAAAGGGACTGAGTTATCAACTTTTCCAGTTTTTATGCGTGCAAAATGCTTTTCAGAGCGAGAAAAGCATGTTTTGACCCACAATGTGTTTTTGACCCTAACACGTGAATTATAGTCAAAACAACTGCGCTCCACTTCCAAATGGTGCGCGATGGCATAAATAACCCTATTAAGCTCAGTTACACGTTTGCATTGAAAGGGACTGAGTTATCAACTTTTCCAGTTTTTATGCGTGCAAAATGCTTTTCAGAGCGAGAAAAGCATGTTTTGACCCACAATGTGTTTTTGACCCTAACACGTGAATTATAGTCAAAACAACTGCTCTCCACTTCCAAATGGTGCGCGATGGCATAAATAACCCTATTTAAGCTCAGTTACACGTTTGCATTGAAAGTGACTGAGTTATTCACTTTTCCAGTTTTTATGCGTGCAAAGTGCTTTTCAGAGCGAGAGAATCACTTTTTGACCAAAAAGGTGCTTTTGACCCTAACACGTGAATTATAGTCAAAACAACTGCTCTCCACTTCCAAATGGTGCGCAATGGCATAAATAACCCTACTTAAGCTCAGTTACACGTTTGCATTGAAAGGGACTGAGTTATCAACTTTTCCAGTTTTTATGCGTGCAAAATGCTTTTCAGAGCGAGAGAATCACTTTTTGACCAAAAATGTGTTTTTGACCCTGACACGTGAATTTTGCTCAAAACAAATGCTCTCCACTTCCAAATGGTGCGCAATGGCATAAATAACCCTATTTAAGCTCAGTTACACGTTCGCATTGAAAGGGACTGAGTTTTTCACTTTTCCAGTTTTTATGCATGCAAAATGCTTTTCAGAGCGACAAAAGCATGTTTTGACCCACAATGTGTTTTTGACCCTAACACGTGAATTATGCTCAAAACCAATGCTCTCCACTTCCAAATGGTGCGCAATGGCATAAATAACCCTATTTAAGCTCAGTTACACGTTTGCATTGAAAGTGACTGAGTTATTCACTTTTCCAGTTTTTATGCGTGCAAAATGCTTTTCAGAGCGAGAAAAGCATCTTTTGACCCACAATGTGTTTTTGACCCTAACTCGTGAATTATAGTCAAAACAACTGCTCTCCACTTCCAAATGGTGCGCGATGGCATAAATAACCCTATTTAAGCTCAGTTACACGTTTGCATTGAAAGGGACTGAGTTATCAACTTTTCCAGTTTTTATGCGTGCAAAATGCTTTTCAGAGCGAGAAAAGCATGTTTTGACCCACAATGTGTTTTTGACCCTAACACGTGAATTATAGTCAAAACAACTGCTCTCCACTTCCAAATGGTGCGCGATGGCATAAATAACCCTATTTAAGCTCAGTTACACGTTTGCATTGAAAGGGACTGAGTTATCAACTTTTCCAGTTTTTATGCGTGCAAAATGCTTTTCAGAGCGAGAAAAGCATGTTTTGACCCACAATGTGTTTTTGACCCTAACACGTGAATTATAGTCAAAACAACTGCTCTCCACTTCCAAATGGTGCGCGATGGCATAAATAACCCTATTTAAGCTCAGTTACACGTTTGCATTGAAAGTGACTGAGTTATTCACTTTTCCAGTTTTTATGCGTGCAAAGTGCTTTTCAGAGCGAGAGAATCACTTTTTGACCAAAAGGTGCTTTTGACCCTAACACGTGAATTATAGTCAAAACAACTGCTCTCCACTTCCAAATGGTGCGCGATGGCATAAATAACCCTACTTAAGCTCAGTTACACGTTTGCATTGAAAGGGACTGAGTTATCAACTTTTCCAGTTTTTATGCGTGCAAAATGCTTTTCAGAGCGAGAGAATCACTTTTTGACCAAAATGTGTTTTTGACCCTGACACGTGAATTTTGCTCAAAACAAATGCTCTCCACTTCCAAATGGTGCGCAATGGCATAAATAACCCTATTTAAGCTCAGTTACACGTTTGCATTGAAAGTGACTGAGTTATTCACTTTTCCAGTTTTTATGCGTGCAAAATGCTTTTCAGAGCGAGAGAATCACTTTTTGACCAAAAATGTGTTTTTGACCCTGACACGTGAATTGTGCTCAAAACCAATGCTCTCCACTTCCAAATGGTGCGCAATGGCATAAATAACCCTATTTAAGCTCAGTTACACGTTTGCATTGAAAGGGACTGAGTTATCAACTTTTCCAGTTTTTATGCGTGCAAAATGCTTTTCAGAGCGAGAAAAGCATGTTTTGACCCACAATGTGTTTTTGACCCTAACACGTGAATTATAGTCAAAACAACTGCTCTCCACTTCCAAATGGTGCGCGATGGCATAAATAACCCTATTTAAGCTCAGTTACACGTTTGCATTGAAAGTGACTGAGTTATTCACTTTTCCAGTTTTTATGCGTGCAAAGTGCTTTTCAGAGCGAGAGAATCACTTTTTGACCAAAAAGGTGCTTTTGACCCTAACACGTGAATTATAGTCAAAACAACTGCTCTCCACTTCCAAATGGTGCGCAATGGCATAAATAACCCTACTTAAGCTCAGTTACACGTTTGCATTGAAAGGGACTGAGTTATCAACTTTTCCAGTTTTTATGCGTGCAAAATGCTTTTCAGAGCGAGAGAATCACTTTTTGACCAAAAATGTGTTTTTGACCCTGACACGTGAATTTTGCTCAAAACAAATGCTCTCCACTTCCAAATGGTGCGCAATGGCATAAATAACCCTATTTAAGCTCAGTTACACGTTTGCATTGAAAGTGACTGAGTTATTCACTTTTCCAGTTTTTATGCGTGCAAAATGCTTTTCAGAGCGAGAGAATCACTTTTTGACCAAAAATGTGTTTTTGACCCTGACACGTGAATTGTGCTCAAAACCAATGCTCTCCACTTCCAAATGGTGCGCAATGGCATAAATAACCCTATTTAAGCTCAGTTACACGTTTGCATTGAAAGTGACTGAGTTATTCACTTTTCCAGTTTTTATGCGTGCAAAGTGCTTTTCAGAGCGAGAGAATCACTTTTTGACCAAAAAGGTGCTTTTGACCCTAACACGTGAATTATAGTCAAAACAACTGCTCTCCACTTCCAAATGGTGCGCGATGGCATAAATAACCCTATTTAAGCTCAGTTACACGTTTGCATTGAAAGGGACTGAGTTATCAACTTTTCCAGTTTTTATGCGTGCAAAATGCTTTTCAGAGCGAGAAAAGCATGTTTTGACCCACAATGTGTTTTTGACCCTAACACGTGAATTATAGTCAAAACAACTGCTCTCCACTTCCAAATGGTGCGCATTGGCATAAATAACCCTATTTAAGCTCAGTTACACGTTTGCATTGAAAGTGACTGAGTTATTCACTTTTCCAGTTTTTATGCGTGCAAAGTGCTTTTCAGAGCGAGAGAATCACTTTTTGACCAAAAAGGTGCTTTTGACCCTAACACGTGAATTATAGTCAAAACAACTGCTCTCCACTTCCAAATGGTGCGCGATGGCATAAATAACCCTATTTAAGCTCAGTTACACGTTTGCATTGAAAGGGACTGAGTTATCAACTTTTCCAGTTTTTATGCATGCAAAATGCTTTTCAGAGCGAGAAAAGCATGTTTTGACCCACAATGTGTTTTTGACCCTAACACGTGAATTATGCTCAAAACCAATGCTCTCCACTTCCAAATGGTGCGCAATGGCATAAATAACCCTATTTAAGCTCAGTTACACGTTTGCATTGAAAGTGACTGAGTTATTCACTTTTCCAGTTTTTATGCGTGCAAAATGCTTTTCAGAGCGAGAAAAGCATGTTTTGACCCACAATGTGTTTTTGACCCTAACACGTGAATTATAGTCAAAACAACTGCTCTCCACTTCCAAATGGTGCGCGATGGCATAAATAACCCTATTTAAGCTCAGTTACACGTTTGCATTGAAAGGGACTGAGTTATCAACTTTTCCAGTTTTTATGCGTGCAAAATGCTTTTCAGAGCGAGAAAAGCATGTTTTGACCAAAAAGGTGCTTTTGACCCTAACACGTGAATTATAGTCAAAACAACTGCTCTCCACTTCCAAATGGTGCGCGATGGCATAAATAACCCTACTTAAGCTCAGTTACACGTTTGCATTGAAAGGGACTGAGTTATCAACTTTTCCAGTTTTTATGCGTGCAAAATGCTTTTCAGAGCGAGAGAATCACTTTTTGACCAAAAATGTGTTTTTGACCCTGACACGTGAATTTTGCTCAAAACAAATGCTCTCCACTTCCAAATGGTGCGCAATGGCATAAATAACCCTATTTAAGCTCAGTTACACGTTTGCATTGAAAGTGACTGAGTTATTCACTTTTCCAGTTTTTATGCGTGCAAAATGCTTTTCAGAGCGAGAGAATCACTTTTTGACCAAAAATGTGTTTTTGACCCTGACACGTGAATTGTGCTCAAAACCAATGCTCTCCACTTCCAAATGGTGCGCAATGGCATAAATAACCCTATTTAAGCTCAGTTACACGTTCGCATTGAAAGGGACTGAGTTTTTCACTTTTCCAGTTTTTATGCATGCAAAATGCTTTTCAGAGCGAGAAAAGCATGTTTTGACCCACAATGTGTTTTTGACCCTAACACGTGAATTATAGTCAAAACAACTGCTCTCCACTTCCAAATGGTGCGCGATGGCATAAATAACCCTATTTAAGCTCAGTTACACGTTTGCATTGAAAGTGACTGAGTTATTCACTTTTCCAGTTTATATGCGTGCAAAATGCTTTTCAGAGCGAGAAAAGCATCTTTTGACCCACAATGTGTTTTTGACCCTAACACGTGAATTATAGTCAAAACAACTGCTCTCCACTTCCAAATGGTGCGCGATGGCATAAATAACCCTATTTAAGCTCAGTTACACGTTTGCATTGAAAGTGACTGAGTTATTCACTTTTCCAGTTTTTATGCGTGCAAAGTGCTTTTCAGAGCGAGAGAATCACTTTTTGACCAAAAAAGTGCTTTTGACCCTAACACGTGAATTATAGTCAAAACAACTGCTCTCCACTTCCAAATGGTGCGCGATGGCATAAATAACCCTATTTAAGCTCAGTTACACGTTTGCATTGAAAGGGACTGAGTTATCAACTTTTCCAGTTTTTATGCGTGCAAAATGCTTTTCAGAGCGAGAGAATCACTTTTTGACCAAAAATGTGTTTTTGACCCTGACACGTGAATTTTGCTCAAAACAAATGCTCTCCACTTCCAAATGGTGCGCAATGGCATAAATAACCCTATTTAAGCTCAGTTACACGTTTGCATTGAAAGTGACTGAGTTATTCACTTTTCCAGTTTTTATGCGTGCAAAATGCTTTTCAGAGCGAGAAAAGCATGTTTTGACCCACAATGTGTTTTTGACCCTAACACGTGAATTATAGTCAAAACAACTGCTCTCCACTTCCAAATGGTGCGCATTGGCATAAATAACCCTATTTAAGCTCAGTTACACGTTTGCATTGAAAGTGACTGAGTTATTCACTTTTCCAGTTTTTATGCGTGCAAAGTGCTTTTCAGAGCGAGAGAATCACTTTTTGACCAAAAAGGTGCTTTTGACCCTAACACGTGAATTATAGTCAAAACAACTGCTCTCCACTTCCAAATGGTGCGCGATGGCATAAATAACCCTATTTAAGCTCAGTTACACGTTTGCATTGAAAGGGACTGAGTTATCAACTTTTCCAGTTTTTATGCGTGCAAAATGCTTTTCAGAGCGAGAAAAGCATGTTTTGACCCACAATGTGTTTTTGATCCTAACACGTGAATTATAGTCAAAACAACTGCTCTCCACTTCCAAATGGTGCGCGATGGCATAAATAACCCTATTTAAGCTCAGTTACACGTTTGCATTGAAAGGGACTGAGTTATCAACTTTTCCAGTTTTTATGCGTGCAAAATGCTTTTCAGAGCGAGAAAAGCATGTTTTGACCCACAATGTGTTTTTGACCCTAACACGTGAATTATAGTCAAAACAACTGCTCTCCACTTCCAAATGGTGCGCGATGGCATAAATAACCCTATTTAAGCTCAGTTACACGTTTGCATTGAAAGGGACTGAGTTATCAACTTTTCCAGTTTTTATGCGTGCAAAATGCTTTTCAGAGCGAGAAAAGCATGTTTTGACCCACAATGTGTTTTTGACCCTAACACGTGAATTATAGTCAAAACAACTGCTCTCCACTTCCAAATGGTGCGCGATGGCATAAATAACCCTATTTAAGCTCAGTTACACGTTTGCATTGAAAGGGACTGAGTTATCAACTTTTCCAGTTTTTATGCGTGCAAAATGCTTTTCAGAGCGAGAGAATCACTTTTTGACCAAAAATGTGTTTTTGACCCTGACACGTGAATTTTGCTCAAAACAAATGCTCTCCACTTCCAAATGGTGCGCAATGGCATAAATAACCCTATTTAAGCTCAGTTACACGTTTGCATTGAAAGTGACTGAGTTATTCACTTTTCCAGTTTTTATGCGTGCAAAATGCTTTTCAGAGCGAGAAAAGCATGTTTTGACCCACAATGTGTTTTTGACCCTAACACGTGAATTATAGTCAAAACAACTGCTCTCCACTTCCAAATGGTGCGCATTGGCATAAATAACCCTATTTAAGCTCAGTTACACGTTTGCATTGAAAGTGACTGAGTTATTCACTTTTCCAGTTTTTATGCGTGCAAAATGCTTTTCAGAGCGAGAGAATCACTTTTTGACCAAAAATGTGTTTTTGACCCTGACACGTGAATTGTGCTCAAAACCAATGCTCTCCACTTCCAAATGGTGCGCAATGGCATAAATAACCCTATTTAAGCTCAGTTACACGTTCGCATTGAAAGGGACTGAGTTTTTCACTTTTCCAGTTTTTATGCATGCAAAATGCTTTTCAGAGCGAGAAAAGCATGTTTTGACCCACAATGTGTTTTTGACCCTAACACGTGAATTATGCTCAAAACCAATGCTCTCCACTTCCAAATGGTGCGCAATGGCATAAATAACCCTATTTAAGCTCAGTTACACGTTTGCATTGAAAGTGACTGAGTTATTCACTTTTCCAGTTTTTATGCGTGCAAAATGCTTTTCAGAGCGAGAAAAGCATCTTTTGACCCACAATGTGTTTTTGACCCTAACACGTGAATTATAGTCAAAACAACTGCTCTCCACTTCCAAATGGTGCGCGATGGCATAAATAACCCTATTTAAGCTCAGTTACACGTTTGCATTGAAAGGGACTGAGTTATCAACTTTTCCAGTTTTTATGCGTGCAAAATGCTTTTCAGAGCGAGAAAAGCATGTTTTGACCCACAATGTGTTTTTGACCCTAACACGTGAATTATAGTCAAAACAACTGCTCTCCACTTCCAAATGGTGCGCGATGGCATAAATAACCCTATTTAAGCTCAGTTACACGTTTGCATTGAAAGGGACTGAGTTATCAACTTTTCCAGTTTTTATGCGTGCAAAATGCTTTTCAGAGCGAGAAAAGCATGTTTTGACCCACAATGTGTTTTTGACCCTAACACGTGAATTATAGTCAAAACAACTGCTCTCCACTTCCAAATGGTGCGCGATGGCATAAATAACCCTATTTAAGCTCAGTTACACGTTTGCATTGAAAGTGACTGAGTTATTCACTTTTCCAGTTTTTATGCGTGCAAAGTGCTTTTCAGAGCGAGAGAATCACTTTTTGACCAAAAAGGTGCTTTTGACCCTAACACGTGAATTATAGTCAAAACAACTGCTCTCCACTTCCAAATGGTGCGCGATGGCATAAATAACCCTACTTAAGCTCAGTTACACGTTTGCATTGAAAGGGACTGAGTTATCAACTTTTCCAGTTTTTATGCGTGCAAAATGCTTTTCAGAGCGAGAGAATCACTTTTTGACCAAAAATGTGTTTTTGACCCTGACACGTGAATTTTGCTCAAAACAAATGCTCTCCACTTCCAAATGGTGCGCAATGGCATAAATAACCCTATTTAAGCTCAGTTACACGTTTGCATTGAAAGTGACTGAGTTATTCACTTTTCCAGTTTTTATGCGTGCAAAATGCTTTTCAGAGCGAGAGAATCACTTTTTGACCAAAAATGTGTTTTTGACCCTGACACGTGAATTGTGCTCAAAACCAATGCTCTCCACTTCCAAATGGTGCGCAATGGCATAAATAACCCTATTTAAGCTCAGTTACACGTTCGCATTGAAAGGGACTGAGTTTTTCACTTTTCCAGTTTTTATGCATGCAAAATGCTTTTCAGAGCGAGAAAAGCATGTTTTGACCCACAATGTGTTTTTGACCCTAACACGTGAATTATGCTCAAAACCAATGCTCTCCACTTCCAAATGGTGCGCAATGGCATAAATAACCCTATTTAAGCTCAGTTACACGTTTGCATTGAAAGTGACTGAGTTATTCACTTTTCCAGTTTTTATGCGTGCAAAAATGCTTTTCAGAGCGAGAAAAGCATCTTTTGACCCACAATGTGTTTTTGACCCTAACACGTGAATTATAGTCAAAACAACTGCTCTCCACTTCCAAATGGTGCGCGATGGCATAAATAACCCTATTTAAGCTCAGTTACACGTTTGCATTGAAAGGGACTGAGTTATCAACTTTTCCAGTTTTTATGCGTGCAAAATGCTTTTCAGAGCGAGAAAAGCATGTTTTGACCCACAATGTGTTTTTGACCCTAACACGTGAATTATAGTCAAAACAACTGCTCTCCACTTCCAAATGGTGCGCGATGGCATAAATAACCCTATTTAAGCTCAGTTACACGTTTGCATTGAAAGAGACTGAGTTATCAACTTTTCCAGTTTTTATGCGTGCAAAATGCTTTTCAGAGCGAGAAAAGCATGTTTTGACCCACAATGTGTTTTTGACCCTAACACGTGAATTATAGTCAAAACAACTGCTCTCCACTTCCAAATGGTGCGCGATGGCATAAATAACCCTATTTAAGCTCAGTTACACGTTTGCATTGAAAGTGACTGAGTTATTCACTTTTCCAGTTTTTATGCGTGCAAAGTGCTTTTCAGAGCGAGAGAATCACTTTTTGACCAAAAAGGTGCTTTTGACCCTAACACGTGAATTATAGTCAAAACAACTGCTCTCCACTTCCAAATGGTGCGCGATGGCATAAATAACCCTACTTAAGCTCAGTTACACGTTTGCATTGAAAGGGACTGAGTTATCAACTTTTCCAGTTTTTATGCGTGCAAAATGCTTTTCAGAGCGAGAGAATCACTTTTTGACCAAAAATGTGTTTTTGACCCTGACACGTGAATTTTGCTCAAAACAAATGCTCTCCACTTCCAAATGGTGCGCAATGGCATAAATAACCCTATTTAAGCTCAGTTACACGTTTGCATTGAAAGTGACTGAGTTATTCACTTTTCCAGTTTTTATGCGTGCAAAATGCTTTTCAGAGCGAGAGAATCACTTTTTGACCAAAAATGTGTTTTTGACCCTGACACGTGAATTGTGCTCAAAACCAATGCTCTCCACTTCCAAATGGTGCGCAATGGCATAAATAACCCTATTTAAGCTCAGTTACACGTTCGCATTGAAAGGGACTGAGTTTTTCACTTTTCCAGTTTTTATGCATGCAAAATGCTTTTCAGAGCGAGAAAAGCATGTTTTGACCCACAATGTGTTTTTGATCCTAACACGTGAATTATAGTCAAAACAACTGCTCTCCACTTCCAAATGGTGCGCGATGGCATAAATAACCCTATTTAAGCTCAGTTACACGTTTGCATTGAAAGGGACTGAGTTATCAACTTTTCCAGTTTTTATGCGTGCAAAATGCTTTTCAGAGCGAGAAAAGCATGTTTTGACCCACAATGTGTTTTTGACCCTAACACGTGAATTATAGTCAAAACAACTGCTCTCCACTTCCAAATGGTGCGCGATGGCATAAATAACCCTATTTAAGCTCAGTTACACGTTTGCATTGAAAGGGACTGAGTTATCAACTTTTCCAGTTTTTATGCGTGCAAAATGCTTTTCAGAGCGAGAAAAGCATGTTTTGACCCACAATGTGTTTTTGACCCTAACACGTGAATTATAGTCAAAACAACTGCTCTCCACTTCCAAATGGTGCGCGATGGCATAAATAACCCTATTTAAGCTCAGTTACACGTTTGCATTGAAAGTGACTGAGTTATTCACTTTTCCAGTTTTTATGCGTGCAAAGTGCTTTTCAGAGCGAGAGAATCACTTTTTGACCAAAAAGGTGCTTTTGACCCTAACACGTGAATTATAGTCAAAACAACTGCTCTCCACTTCCAAATGGTGCGCGATGGCATAAATAACCCTACTTAAGCTCAGTTACACGTTTGCATTGAAAGGGACTGAGTTATCAACTTTTCCAGTTTTTATGCGTGCAATATGCTTTTCAGAGCGAGAGAATCACTTTTTGACCAAAAATGTGTTTTTGACCCTGACACGTGAATTTTGCTCAAAACAAATGCTCTCCACTTCCAAATGGTGCGCAATGGCATAAATAACCCTATTTAAGCTCAGTTACACGTTTGCATTGAAAGTGACTGAGTTATTCACTTTTCCAGTTTTTATGCGTGCAAAATGCTTTTCAGAGCGAGAGAATCACTTTTTGACCAAAAATGTGTTTTTGACCCTGACACGTGAATTGTGCTCAAAACCAATGCTCTCCACTTCCAAATGGTGCGCAATGGCATAAATAACCCTATTTAAGCTCAGTTACACGTTCGCATTGAAAGGGACTGAGTTTTTCACTTTTCCAGTTTTTATGCATGCAAAATGCTTTTCAGAGCGAGAAAAGCATGTTTTGACCCACAATGTGTTTTTGACCCTAACACGTGAATTATAGTCAAAACAACTGCTCTCCACTTCCAAATGGTGCGCGATGGCATAAATAACCCTATTTAAGCTCAGTTACACGTTTGCATTGAAAGTGACTGAGTTATTCACTTTTCCAGTTTATATGCGTGCAAAATGCTTTTCAGAGCGAGAAAAGCATCTTTTGACCCACAATGTGTTTTTGACCCTAACACGTGAATTATAGTCAAAACAACTGCTCTCCACTTCCAAATGGTGCGCGATGGCATAAATAACCCTATTTAAGCTCAGTTACACGTTTGCATTGAAAGTGACTGAGTTATTCACTTTTCCAGTTTTTATGCGTGCAAAGTGCTTTTCAGAGCGAGAGAATCACTTTTTGACCAAAAAGGTGCTTTTGACCCTAACACGTGAATTATAGTCAAAACAACTGCTCTCCACTTCCAAATGGTGCGCGATGGCATAAATAACCCTACTTAAGCTCAGTTACACGTTTGCATTGAAAGGGACTGAGTTATCAACTTTTCCAGTTTTTATGCGTGCAATATGCTTTTCAGAGCGAGAGAATCACTTTTTGACCAAAAATGTGTTTTTGACCCTGACACGTGAATTTTGCTCAAAACAAATGCTCTCCACTTCCAAATGGTGCGCAATGGCATAAATAACCCTATTTAAGCTCAGTTACACGTTTGCATTGAAAGTGACTGAGTTATTCACTTTTCCAGTTTTTATGCGTGCAAAATGCTTTTCAGAGCGAGAGAATCACTTTTTGACCAAAAATGTGTTTTTGACCCTGACACGTGAATTGTGCTCAAAACCAATGCTCTCCACTTCCAAATGGTGCGCAATGGCATAAATAACCCTATTTAAGCTCAGTTACACGTTCGCATTGAAAGGGACTGAGTTTTTCACTTTTCCAGTTTTTATGCATGCAAAATGCTTTTCAGAGCGAGAAAAGCATGTTTTGACCCACAATGTGTTTTTGACCCTAACACGTGAATTATAGTCAAAACAACTGCTCTCCACTTCCAAATGGTGCGCGATGGCATAAATAACCCTATTTAAGCTCAGTTACACGTTTGCATTGAAAGTGACTGAGTTATTCACTTTTCCAGTTTATATGCGTGCAAAATGCTTTTCAGAGCGAGAAAAGCATCTTTTGACCCACAATGTGTTTTTGACCCTAACACGTGAATTATAGTCAAAACAACTGCTCTCCACTTCCAAATGGTGCGCGATGGCATAAATAACCCTATTTAAGCTCAGTTACACGTTTGCATTGAAAGTGACTGAGTTATTCACTTTTCCAGTTTTTATGCGTGCAAAGTGCTTTTCAGAGCGAGAGAATCACTTTTTGACCAAAAAGGTGCTTTTGACCCTAACACGTGAATTATAGTCAAAACAACTGCTCTCCACTTCCAAATGGTGCGCGATGGCATAAATAACCCTATTTAAGCTCAGTTACACGTTTGCATTGAAAGGGACTGAGTTATCAACTTTTCCAGTTTTTATGCGTGCAAAATGCTTTTCAGAGCGAGAGAATCACTTTTTGACCAAAAATGTGTTTTTGACCCTGACACGTGAATTTTGCTCAAAACAAATGCTCTCCACTTCCAAATGGTGCGCAATGGCATAAATAACCCTATTTAAGCTCAGTTACACGTTTGCATTGAAAGTGACTGAGTTATTCACTTTTCCAGTTTTTATGCGTGCAAAATGCTTTTCAGAGCGAGAAAAGCATGTTTTGACCCACAATGTGTTTTTGACCCTAACACGTGAATTATAGTCAAAACAACTGCTCTCCACTTCCAAATGGTGCGCGATGGCATAAATAACCCTATTTAAGCTCGGTTACACGTTTGCATTGAAAGGGACTGAGTTATCAACTTTTCCAGTTTTTATGCGTGCAAAATGCTTTTCAGAGCGAGAAAAGCATGTTTTGACCCACAATGTGTTTTTGACCCTAACACGTGAATTATAGTCAAAACAACTGCTCTCCACTTCCAAATGGTGCGCATTGGCATAAATAACCCTATTTAAGCTCAGTTACACGTTTGCATTGAAAGTGACTGAGTTATTCACTTTTCCAGTTTTTATGCGTGCAAAGTGCTTTTCAGAGCGAGAGAATCACTTTTTGACCAAAAAGGTGCTTTTGACCCTAACACGTGAATTATAGTCAAAACAACTGCTCTCCACTTCCAAATGGTGCGCGATGGCATAAATAACCCTATTTAAGCTCAGTTACACGTTTGCATTGAAAGGGACTGAGTTATCAACTTTTCCAGTTTTTATGCGTGCAAAATGCTTTTCAGAGCGAGAAAAGCATGTTTTGACCCACAATGTGTTTTTGATCCTAACACGTGAATTATAGTCAAAACAACTGCTCTCCACTTCCAAATGGTGCGCGATGGCATAAATAACCCTATTTAAGCTTAGTTACACGTTTGCATTGAAAGGGACTGAGTTATCAACTTTTCCAGTTTTTATGCGTGCAAAATGCTTTTCAGAGCGAGAAAAGCATGTTTTGACCCACAATGTGTTTTTGACCCTAACACGTGAATTATAGTCAAAACAACTGCTCTCCACTTCCAAATGGTGCGCGATGGCATAAATAACCCTATTTAAGCTCAGTTACACGTTTGCATTGAAAGGGACTGAGTTATCAACTTTTCCAGTTTTTATGCGTGCAAAATGCTTTTCAGAGCGAGAAAAGCATGTTTTGACCCACAATGTGTTTTTGACCCTAACACGTGAATTATAGTCAAAACAACTGCTCTCCACTTCCAAATGGTGCGCGATGGCATAAATAACCCTATTTAAGCTCAGTTACACGTTTGCATTGAAAGGGACTGAGTTATCAACTTTTCCAGTTTTTATGCGTGCAAAATGCTTTTCAGAGCGAGAGAATCACTTTTTGACCAAAAATGTGTTTTTGACCCTGACACGTGAATTTTGCTCAAAACAAATGCTCTCCACTTCCAAATGGTGCGCAATGGCATAAATAACCCTATTTAAGCTCAGTTACACGTTTGCATTGAAAGTGACTGAGTTATTCACTTTTCCAGTTTTTATGCGTGCAAAATGCTTTTCAGAGCGAGAGAATCACTTTTTGACCAAAAATGTGTTTTTGACCCTGACACGTGAATTGTGCTCAAAACCAATGCTCTCCACTTCCAAATGGTGCGCAATGGCATAAATAACCCTATTTAAGCTCAGTTACACGTTCGCATTGAAAGGGACTGAGTTTTTCACTTTTCCAGTTTTTATGCATGCAAAATGCTTTTCAGAGCGAGAAAAGCATGTTTTGACCCACAATGTGTTTTTGACCCTAACACGTGAATTATGCTCAAAACCAATGCTCTCCACTTCCAAATGGTGCGCAATGGCATAAATAACCCTATTTAAGCTCAGTTACACGTTTGCATTGAAAGTGACTGAGTTATTCACTTTTCCAGTTTTTATGCGTGCAAAATGCTTTTCAGAGCGAGAAAAGCATCTTTTGACCCACAATGTGTTTTTGACCCTAACACGTGAATTATAGTCAAAACAACTGCTCTCCACTTCCAAATGGTGCGCGATGGCATAAATAACCCTATTTAAGCTCAGTTACACGTTTGCATTGAAAGGGACTGAGTTATCAACTTTTCCAGTTTTTATGCGTGCAAAATGCTTTTCAGAGCGAGAAAAGCATGTTTTGACCCACAATGTGTTTTTGACCCTAACACGTGAATTATAGTCAAAACAACTGCTCTCCACTTCCAAATGGTGCGCGATGGCATAAATAACCCTATTTAAGCTCAGTTACACGTTTGCATTGAAAGGGACTGAGTTATCAACTTTTCCAGTTTTTATGCGTGCAAAATGCTTTTCAGAGCGAGAAAAGCATGTTTTGACCCACAATGTGTTTTTGACCCTAACACGTGAATTATAGTCAAAACAACTGCTCTCCACTTCCAAATGGTGCGCGATGGCATAAATAACCCTATTTAAGCTCAGTTACACGTTTGCATTGAAAGTGACTGAGTTATTCACTTTTCCAGTTTTTATGCGTGCAAAGTGCTTTTCAGAGCGAGAGAATCACTTTTTGACCAAAAAGGTGCTTTTGACCCTAACACGTGAATTATAGTCAAAACAACTGCTCTCCACTTCCAAATGGTGCGCGATGGCATAAATAACCCTACTTAAGCTCAGTTACACGTTTGCATTGAAAGGGACTGAGTTATCAACTTTTCCAGTTTTTATGCGTGCAAAATGCTTTTCAGAGCGAGAGAATCACTTTTTGACCAAAAATGTGTTTTTGACCCTGACACGTGAATTTTGCTCAAAACAAATGCTCTCCACTTCCAAATGGTGCGCAATGGCATAAATAACCCTATTTAAGCTCAGTTACACGTTTGCATTGAAAGTGACTGAGTTATTCACTTTTCCAGTTTTTATGCGTGCAAAATGCTTTTCAGAGCGAGAGAATCACTTTTTGACCAAAAATGTGTTTTTGACCCTGACACGTGAATTGTGCTCAAAACCAATGCTCTCCACTTCCAAATGGTGCGCAATGGCATAAATAACCCTATTTAAGCTCAGTTACACGTTCGCATTGAAAGGGACTGAGTTTTTCACTTTTCCAGTTTTTATGCATGCAAAATGCTTTTCAGAGCGAGAAAAGCATGTTTTGACCCACAATGTGTTTTTGACCCTAACACGTGAATTATAGTCAAAACAACTGCTCTCCACTTCCAAATGGTGCGCGATGGCATAAATAACCCTATTTAAGCTCAGTTACACGTTTGCATTGAAAGTGACTGAGTTATTCACTTTTCCAGTTTTTATGCGTGCAAAGTGCTTTTCAGAGCGAGAGAATCACTTTTTGACCAAAAAGGTGCTTTTGACCCTAACACGTGAATTATAGTCAAAACAACTGCTCTCCACTTCCAAATGGTGCGCAATGGCATAAATAACCCTACTTAAGCTCAGTTACACGTTTGCATTGAAAGGGACTGAGTTATCAACTTTTCCAGTTTTTATGCGTGCAAAATGCTTTTCAGAGCGAGAGAATCACTTTTTGACCAAAAATGTGTTTTTGACCCTGACACGTGAATTTTTCTCAAAACAAATGCTCTCCACTTCCAAATGGTGCGCAATGGCATAAATAACCCTATTTAAGCTCAGTTACACGTTTGCATTGAAAGTGACTGAGTTATTCACTTTTCCAGTTTTTATGCGTGCAAAATGCTTTTCAGAGCGAGAGAATCACTTTTTGACCAAAAATGTGTTTTTGACCCTGACACGTGAATTGTGCTCAAAACCAATGCTCTCCACTTCCAAATGGTGCGCAATGGCATAAATAACCCTATTTAAGCTCAGTTACACGTTTGCATTGAAAGTGACTGAGTTATTCACTTTTCCAGTTTTTATGCGTGCAAAGTGCTTTTCAGAGCGAGAGAATCACTTTTTGACCAAAAAGGTGCTTTTGACCCTAACACGTGAATTATAGTCAAAACAACTGCTCTCCACTTCCAAATGGTGCGCGATGGCATAAATAACCCTATTTAAGCTCAGTTACACGTTTGCATTGAAAGGGACTGAGTTATCAACTTTTCCAGTTTTTATGCGTGCAAAATGCTTTTCAGAGCGAGAAAAGCATGTTTTGACCCACAATGTGTTTTTGACCCTAACACGTGAATTATAGTCAAAACAACTGCTCTCCACTTCCAAATGGTGCGCATTGGCATAAATAACCCTATTTAAGCTCAGTTACACGTTTGCATTGAAAGTGACTGAGTTATTCACTTTTCCAGTTTTTATGCGTGCAAAGTGCTTTTCAGAGCGAGAGAATCACTTTTTGACCAAAAAGGTGCTTTTGACCCTAACACGTGAATTATAGTCAAAACAACTGCTCTCCACTTCCAAATGGTGCGCGATGGCATAAATAACCCTATTTAAGCTCAGTTACACGTTTGCATTGAAAGGGACTGAGTTATCAACTTTTCCAGTTTTTAGGCGTGCAAAATGCTTTTCAGAGCGAGAAAAGCATGTTTTGACCCACAATGTGTTTTTGACCCTAACACGTGAATTATAGTCAAAACAACTGCTCTCCACTTCCAAATGGTGCGCGATGGCATAAATAACCCTATTTAAGCTCAGTTACACGTTTGCATTGAAAGGGACTGAGTTATCAACTTTTCCAGTTTTTATGCGTGCAAAATGCTTTTCAGAGCGAGAGAATCACTTTTTGACCAAAAATGTGTTTTTGACCCTGACACGTGAATTTTGCTCAAAACAAATGCTCTCCACTTCCAAATGGTGCGCAATGGCATAAATAACCCTATTTAAGCTCAGTTACACGTTTGCATTGAAAGTGACTGAGTTATCAACTTTTCCAGTTTTTATGCGTGCAAAATGCTTTTCAGAGCGAGAGAATCACTTTTTGACCAAAAATGTGTTTTTGACCCTGACACGTGAATTTTGCTCAAAACAAATGCTCTCCACTTCCAAATGGTGCGCAATGGCATAAATAACCCTATTTAAGCTCAGTTACACGTTTGCATTGAAAGTGACTGAGTTATTCACTTTTCCAGTTTTTATGCGTGCAAAATGCTTTTCAGAGCGAGAGAATCACTTTTTGACCAAAAATGTGTTTTTGACCCTGACACGTGAATTGTGCTCAAAACCAATGCTCTCCACTTCCAAATTGTGCGCAATGGCATAAATAACCCTATTTAAGCTCAGTTACACGTTCGCATTGAAAGGGACTGAGTTATTCACTTTTCCAGTTTTTATGCGTGCAAAGTGCTTTTCAGAGCGAGAGAATCACTTTTTGACCAAAAAGGTGCTTTTGACCCTAACACGTGAATTATAGTCAAAACAACTGCTCTCCACTTCCAAATGGTGCGCGATGGCATAAATAACCCTACTTAAGCTCAGTTACACGTTTGCATTGAAAGGGACTGAGTTATCAACTTTTCCAGTTTTTATGCGTGCAAAATGCTTTTCAGAGCGAGAGAATCACTTTTTGACCAAAAATGTGTTTTTGACCCTGACACGTGAATTTTGCTCAAAACAAATGCTCTCCACTTCCAAATGGTGCGCAATGGCATAAATAACCCTATTTAAGCTCAGTTACACGTTTGCATTGAAAGTGACTGAGTTATTCACTTTTCCAGTTTTTATGCGTGCAAAATGCTTTTCAGAGCGAGAGAATCACTTTTTGACCAAAAATGTGTTTTTGACCCTGACACGTGAATTGTGCTCAAAACCAATGCTCTCCACTTCCAAATGGTGCGCAATGGCATAAATAACCCTATTTAAGCTCAGTTACACGTTCGCATTGAAAGGGACTGAGTTTTTCACTTTTCCAGTTTTTATGCATGCAAAATGCTTTTCAGAGCGAGAAAAGCATGTTTTGACCCACAATGTGTTTTTGACCCTAACACGTGAATTATAGTCAAAACAACTGCTCTCCACTTCCAAATGGTGCGCGATGGCATAAATAACCCTATTTAAGCTCAGTTACACGTTTGCATTGAAAGTGACTGAGTTATTCACTTTTCCAGTTTATATGCGTGCAAAATGCTTTTCAGAGCGAGAAAAGCATCTTTTGACCCACAATGTGTTTTTGACCCTAACACGTGAATTATAGTCAAAACAACTGCTCTCCACTTCCAAATGGTGCGCGATGGCATAAATAACCCTATTTAAGCTCAGTTACACGTTTGCATTGAAAGTGACTGAGTTATTCACTTTTCCAGTTTTTATGCGTGCAAAGTGCTTTTCAGAGCGAGAGAATCACTTTTTGACCAAAAAGGTGCTTTTGACCCTAACACGTGAATTATAGTCAAAACAACTGCTCTCCACTTCCAAATGGTGCGCGATGGCATAAATAACCCTATTTAAGCTCAGTTACACGTTTGCATTGAAAGGGACTGAGTTATCAACTTTTCCAGTTTTTATGCGTGCAAAATGCTTTTCAGAGCGAGAGAATCACTTTTTGACCAAAAATGTGTTTTTGACCCTGACACGTGAATTTTGCTCAAAACAAATGCTCTCCACTTCCAAATGGTGCGCAATGGCATAAATAACCCTATTTAAGCTCAGTTACACGTTTGCATTGAAAGTGACTGAGTTATTCACTTTTCCAGTTTTTATGCGTGCAAAATGCTTTTCAGAGCGAGAAAAGCATGTTTTGACCCACAATGTGTTTTTGACCCTAACACGTGAATTATAGTCAAAACAACTGCTCTCCACTTCCAAATGGTGCGCATTGGCATAAATAACCCTATTTAAGCTCAGTTACACGTTTGCATTGAAAGTGACTGAGTTATTCACTTTTCCAGTTTTTATGCGTGCAAAGTGCTTTTCAGAGCGAGAGAATCACTTTTTGACCAAAAAGGTGCTTTTGACCCTAACACGTGAATTATAGTCAAAACAACTGCTCTCCACTTCCAAATGGTGCGCGATGGCATAAATAACCCTATTTAAGCTCAGTTACACGTTTGCATTGAAAGGGACTGAGTTATCAACTTTTCCAGTTTTTATGCGTGCAAAATGCTTTTCAGAGCGAGAAAAGCATGTTTTGACCCACAATGTGTTTTTGATCCTAACACGTGAATTATAGTCAAAACAACTGCTCTCCACTTCCAAATGGTGCGCGATGGCATAAATAACCCTATTTAAGCTCAGTTACACGTTTGCATTGAAAGGGACTGAGTTATCAACTTTTCCAGTTTTTATGCGTGCAAAATGCTTTTCAGAGCGAGAAAAGCATGTTTTGACCCACAATGTGTTTTTGACCCTAACACGTGAATTATAGTCAAAACAACTGCTCTCCACTTCCAAATGGTGCGCGATGGCATAAATAACCCTATTTAAGCTCAGTTACACGTTTGCATTGAAAGGGACTGAGTTATCAACTTTTCCAGTTTTTATGCGTGCAAAATGCTTTTCAGAGCGAGAAAAGCATGTTTTGACCCACAATGTGTTTTTGACCCTAACACGTGAATTATAGTCAAAACAACTGCTCTCCACTTCCAAATGGTGCGCGATGGCATAAATAACCCTATTTAAGCTCAGTTACACGTTTGCATTGAAAGGGACTGAGTTATCAACTTTTCCAGTTTTTATGCGTGCAAAATGCTTTTCAGAGCGAGAGAATCACTTTTTGACCAAAAATGTGTTTTTGACCCTGACACGTGAATTTTGCTCAAAACAAATGCTCTCCACTTCCAAATGGTGCGCAATGGCATAAATAACCCTATTTAAGCTCAGTTACACGTTTGCATTGAAAGTGACTGAGTTATTCACTTTTCCAGTTTTTATGCGTGCAAAATGCTTTTCAGAGCGAGAGAATCACTTTTTGACCAAAAATGTGTTTTTGACCCTGACACGTGAATTGTGCTCAAAACCAATGCTCTCCACTTCCAAATGGTGCGCAATGGCATAAATAACCCTATTTAAGCTCAGTTACACGTTCGCATTGAAAGGGACTGAGTTTTTCACTTTTCCAGTTTTTATGCATGCAAAATGCTTTTCAGAGCGAGAAAAGCATGTTTTGACCCACAATGTGTTTTTGACCCTAACACGTGAATTATAGTCAAAACAACTGCTCTCCACTTCCAAATGGTGCGCGATGGCATAAATAACCCTATTTAAGCTCAGTTACACGTTTGCATTGAAAGTGACTGAGTTATTCACTTTTCCAGTTTTTATGCGTGCAAAGTGCTTTTCAGAGCGAGAGAATCACTTTTTGACCAAAAAGGTGCTTTTGACCCTAACACGTGAATTATAGTCAAAACAACTGCTCTCCACTTCCAAATGGTGCGCGATGGCATAAATAACCCTACTTAAGCTCAGTTACACGTTTGCATTGAAAGGGACTGAGTTATCAACTTTTCCAGTTTTTATGCGTGCAAAATGCTTTTCAGAGCGAGAGAATCACTTTTTGACCAAAAATGTGTTTTTGACCCTGACACGTGAATTTTGCTCAAAACAAATGCTCTCCACTTCCAAATGGTGCGCAATGGCATAAATAACCCTATTTAAGCTCAGTTACACGTTTGCATTGAAAGTGACTGAGTTATTCACTTTTCCAGTTTTTATGCGTGCAAAATGCTTTTCAGAGCGAGAGAATCACTTTTTGACCAAAAATGTGTTTTTGACCCTGACACGTGAATTGTGCTCAAAACCAATGCTCTCCACTTCCAAATGGTGCGCAATGGCATAAATAACCCTATTTAAGCTCAGTTACACGTTCGCATTGAAAGGGACTGAGTTTTTCACTTTTCCAGTTTTTATGCATGCAAAATGCTTTTCAGAGCGAGAAAAGCATGTTTTGACCCACAATGTGTTTTTGACCCTAACACGTGAATTATAGTCAAAACAACTGCTCTCCACTTCCAAATGGTGCGCGATGGCATAAATAACCCTATTTAAGCTCAGTTACACGTTTGCATTGAAAGTGACTGAGTTATTCACTTTTCCAGTTTATATGCGTGCAAAATGCTTTTCAGAGCGAGAAAAGCATCTTTTGACCCACAATGTGTTTTTGACCCTAACACGTGAATTATAGTCAAAACAACTGCTCTCCACTTCCAAATGGTGCGCGATGGCATAAATAACCCTATTTAAGCTCAGTTACACGTTTGCATTGAAAGGGACTGAGTTATCAACTTTTCCAGTTTTTATGCGTGCAAAATGCTTTTCAGAGCGAGAAAAGCATGTTTTGACCCACAATGTGTTTTTGACCCTAACACGTGAATTATAGTCAAAACAACTGCTCTCCACTTCCAAATGGTGCGCGATGGCATAAATAACCCTATTTAAGCTCAGTTACCAACCCGGTATCACGCGATTTCGTGCTCATGCGCACGAACGTTAATCTATTGAATCGTGTCCCACAGCACGATTGTCCGACTTTTTTCGTTCTACACAGAACGAAATGTAAACCAATGCATTCTGAATGGGAGCGTTTCTCCAATTTTTTCGTGCTACACAGAACGAAATGTAAACCAATGCATTTTGAATGGCAGCGTCAGAGAGAGAGAGAGAGAGTGAGTGAGTGTGTGTGCAGACAGTACAGTGCACCCTCTAGTTATATACAGTATATGTCAATATGTCAGATTTTTTAAGCCGACCTCCTCAAAAACTGAAACAAACGTCCCCCACAGAACGAAATGTAAACCAATGCATTCTGAATGGGAGCGTTTCTTCGATTATTTCGTGCTACACAGAACGAAATGTAAACCAATGCATTTTGAGTGGCAGCGTTTTTTTCGTGCGTCACAGAACGAAATGTAAACCGATGCATCCTGAATGGGAGCGTTTCTCCGATTTTTTTCGTGATACATAGAACGAAATGTAAACCAATGCATTTTTAATGGCAGCGTTTTTCAGACGAGAGAGAGAGAGCGAGAGAGAGAGAGAGAGAGAGAGTGTGTGTGTGTGTGTGTGTGTGTGTGTGTGTGTGTGTGTGTGTGTGTGTGTGTGTGTGTGTGTGTGTGTGTGTGTGTGTGTGTGTGTGTGTGTGTGTGTGTGTGTGTGTGTGTGTGCAGACAGTACAGTGCACCCTCTAGTTATATGTATGTCAATATTTCCGATCTTTAAGCAGACCTCCTCAAAAAATGAAACGAACGTGCTCCACAGAACGAAATGTAAACCAATGCATTCTGAATGGGAGCGTTTCTCCGATTATTTCGTGCTACACAGAACGAAATGTAAACCGATGCATTTTGAGTGGCAGCGTTTTTTTCGTGCTACGCTGAACGAAATGTAAACCTATGCATCGTGAATGGGAGCGTTTCTCCGATTTCTTCGTGCTACATAGAATGAAATGTAAACCAATGCAGTGTGTGTGTGTGTGTGTGTGTGTGTGTGTGTGTGTGTGTGTGTGTGTGTGTGTGTGTGTGTGTGTGTGTGTGTGTGTGTGTGTGTGTGTGTGTGTGTGTGTGTGTGTGTGTGTGTGTGTGTGTGTCAATATTTCCGATTTTGCAGAAGACCCCCTCAAAGACTGAAACGTATTTTTCGTGCTCCACAGAACGAAACGAGAGAGAGAAAGAGAGAGAGATAGAGAGATAGAGAGATAGAGAGAGAGAGAGAGAGAGAGAGAGAGAGAGAGAGAGAGAGAGAGGCTTCAGAAGGGGTGTGCGCAGATAGTACACTGCACCCTAGTTATTTTTATGCCAAAACCACAATTGCATCAAAGGGTAAATGTAATGTATTAGGGATACAACTGATTTCCCTGCTTTTAAGAGCAGACCTCCTCAAAAACATTTCGTGCTCATTTGCACGAACGTTAATCTATTGAATCGTGTCCCAAAGCACGATTGTCTGACTTATTTCGTATTACACAGAACGAAATTCAAACCATAGCCTTTCAATTGGGATATTTTCTTTGACTATAGAAGGGGTGTGCGCAGATAGTACAGTGCACCCTCTAGTTATTTATGTGTCAAAACAACAAATGCATCAAAGGGTAAATGTAGTGTATTAGGGATACAACTGATTTCCCTGCTTTTAAGAGCAGACCTCCTCAAAAACATTTCGTGCTCATTTGCACGAACGTTAATCTATTGAATCGTGTCCCAAAGCACGATTGTCTGACTTATTTCGTATTACACAGAACGAAATTCAAACCATAGCCTTTCAATTTGGATTTTTTCTTTGACTATAGAAGGGGTGTGCGCAGATAGTACAGTGCACCCTCTAGTTATTTATGTGTCAAAACAACAAATGCATCAAAGGGTAAATGTAGTGTATTAGGGCTACTCTGATTTTCCCGGTTTTTACA
Organism: Micromesistius poutassou; assembly: GCF_964030765.1. Lineage (NCBI taxonomy): Eukaryota > Metazoa > Chordata > Actinopteri > Gadiformes > Gadidae > Micromesistius > Micromesistius poutassou. Next base: position 11,138,741 of record NC_140288.1, read on the forward strand.
GCAGACCTCCTCAAAAACATTTCGTGCTCATGCGCACAAAAGTTAATCTATTGAATCGTGTCCCAGAGCACGATTGTCTGACTTTTTTCGTTCTACGCAGAACGAAATGTTAACCCATGCGTTGGAGCGTTTCTCAGAATATAAACATGTAAGGTCTATATATATATATAATAGAATTAATCTAGATTAATCTAGATTAAAATGGCTCATTAGAATTCTGCCGAAGGCATTCATAATATGTGTGTGCTACCTAAATAATGACTAAAAGTAAGTCTTTGAGAACGGGTTTCTCAAGCCAGGTGGCGCATTAGACCAGGGGCTCATCTCCTGTTTCCAAAATGCATCACAAACTCTAGTATAACTTACTACACGCTTACTATCACAAACTCAAACACGGGAAAATATAACGGCACCGGGACGCGCCCTCGCTACAGGTCCACGGCACGCTCGTCTCCGGTGCGCGTCGCGGCAGCAGCGGCAGCCGGGGCGGCGGTGGGGGCGGCGTTGACGGCAGACGGCTGGTACGCGTCCGCCTACCGCCGTACCAAGGCGGGCAGCTCGGAGGAGTGTCATCGCTCACCCAAGTTGTTTCTATTATCATTGCTACATTGTCTCCAGCATATGGCGCGATTATGGACATTATATTTTATTAAACACTCAGCTTCTGTTTACTTCAACTTTGAGAATAGATTAACGGCGATATTTTTTTTTATCGCCCGATAAGAGTCTCGCGTTAACGCAGCACGTTAACGCCGATAACGGCCCACCACTAATATATATATATATTTATATTTATTTATTTATAGCCTATAGGGTGACCAGATGTCCCGCTTTGTGCGGGACAGTCACGCATTTCCACTTTTTACAAATTGAGACGTTGTCCCGCATTGTTATTGATAGTTATTGACTCGATTTTTTAAAATGCGTGTTTTATAATCTGGCATTTATCAAATAGCTGTGTGCGGAGACAGCAGTGAGGGCTGTCTTCAGGGGGCGGGGCGGGCCGTTTGATCATGTCAATCAAACTGGGACGCGGACGCAGGTTAAGGGAACACCCACCAACATGATAATGAAGATAATAAGAAATTATTTCCTGGGACTGGGAACGCCTCGGGATCCCCCCGTCAGAGTTGGTCAATGTGGCCCGGGAAAGGGAAGTCTTTTTAATGTGAAAATGGCGGACATACTTTATAATAACATGGTTGCTATGACGGTTGCTATGGACGCTGAACCCAGCAGCTCGCGTGCCGTTTAAATCATGGCTATAAATGTTTGTCTTTGCTGATTATGTTATTTTATGTAACCGTGTAGGCCTAATGATGTTCTCTTATTTAACAACTTAAAAAAAACTTTAGTACATTTTTTAGAGCAGGTATGGCGTCTTCTTTCTTGGGATTTAATAGAGCGTGTTAATAAACCATTTTCGTTGCTTCGAGGAGGTCTGGTGGTCTCCGTAGGCCTATATAATAAATAAATAAATAAATACATATAGGCCTATAAATATGTAGGCCTATGTCAATGGTCAATGATCAGATACAGATCTTGTTATAACAATAAGCTACATAGCTACGTGGTCTACTTATAATATTATGACTAAATAATTGTATGTTTTTATATATATTAATTAATAATAATAATAAATAAAAATATATATATTATTAATTCAATATTAAACCAATGGATTTCAATCGGGAGATTATTTTCGACAAAATATGGGGCAGGCTGCGCAGGATTTTATGGCGCTATGGTGGTTGCCATCGACTACACAAACTGGCCATTATTTCATTTTCTGTAACATCCACGCATATATCCTGCATTTAATACATGTAGGCCTACACGTTATATGCACAATATTCTGAACAAACCCCCGAACATATTGATTCTAGGTTCCTGTGATAGGAGCGGGACGCTGTGATGTTAATTTATTTATTCATTAAATTATTATTAATCGATTAAACATTAATGTACACAATGTATGCACCGTTCACGTTGCAAACGACTTCATGAGTTCAAACATAAACATTCATTGTAACATGACATTCATTCATAGCTCTGCTCCGAACCACGTTAACGACATAATTTGTAATAATTAATTAATAATAATATTATAATTATTATTATTATTTCTAATTTGCATAATTTTATGTCAAAGTCCTTCTACTCCTTCTATGTCTCTGGTTAAGTGCGGCAACTGAGCTGCCGTCAATTGTGTTGTTTTTGTCGTAAACTAGGGTCCGCTGGCTAGGAAATAGACAGATATTCTAAGGTGTCCTTCAAAATTCACCTTGTAATATCTTTCTATTTTCCGCAGTTTAGACTTATAATTAATAAGTTACTTTTGCATTGAACTTGACTTTCTGACCTTTTTTTTTTTTTTAATCCCTGTCTGGTGGCTAGTCACGTCACCCAGAGAGATGCGCATGGTCAGATTTTGTAGTGACACAGTTTATAACCTATTCATGAAAGCAAAACATCAAGCTCATTGATTTAACGAGGCATGTTATTTGAAACAATTAATTAAGTTATCATGTGTGAGAGGTCATTCCTCCTCCTGAGTGTGCTTCCTATTTATGTCTAGTAGGCTATACTGTCCACAAGCACCCCCCACCCCTCCCAATATGGATATTGAGAATTGTTGCCACGTCCCAGTGGTGGTGGTGTCATATAAATGAAAGAGGGCATTCAAATATACTAAAGTGATTCATTAGGAGGCCGAAGCCCTAAAGGAAGTGATGCAATAGGTGGCTGAGGCAAGGACATTAAGCAGTAAGCTTAATAAATTAGTTGACAAGAGATAGAATCTTGTCCATTAGACCTTCAGGGTGCATCTTGGGATTACTCTGTGAAAATTGTGGGTCTCTGGAAAAAAGCCGGCCCTAACCCTAACCCTAACCCTAACCCTAATCCTCAGACCCCCCCCTCCCTGCCCTCGGGGTCCGAGAAGGCCAAGTTTCGGTGTGGGGGTCCCAGTTAGGCCCTAGAATAAGGTAGTCAAGTTTCAGGGCGGTATGACCTTCCTATCCCAAAAACTTTCTTTCCACCACATTCTGATCCACTAGGTCTTACACGCAACACTTCTGAGAGGCTTTGTCCAAAAAACTGTCTATTTTGGAAAACTTTTTTTCTGTAAGGGCTAGAACTCCAAATCTCAGATATGTTATTCTCAGGACCCTGGGAAATGTGTGTATACATTTTGGCATCTCTAGCTATCTCGAAAAGGTGGGAAAAGGGGCGTGACCTCGGACAGTAAGGTAAATGTGAATAAGACTAGGTTAGTTTCTAGTCCCCATTTTTGATGGGATGGAGGTGTTAATGTGTGCCTTAAGGTGTGTAGACACAGCTGGCCTGTGGACACGTTTTTGAAGTCTGGGGTCAAAAGGTCAAAAGGAGCCAGCACCACGCCCCTTATGAGATAACAAAAAGTTAATGTGCATTTCTCTCATAACTTTTTGTCATTATTAAAAAGAGGCCTGATTCTCAGATATGCATGTTGGATGGCCAGGGTGTAGGTCTGAGAAGAACTTCAGGCCAAAATCTTGCAAGCGAGCCGGTGAAGTGCAACAAGATCAGATGGAGCACTTGGTAAGTAATTTCTTGTAGGGCTGGTGCCCCCAAGTTGATAATCGTCCTTTGCGACCCCCGTTGATAAAAAAGAGACCCCAGGTCTATAGCTTACTTGTTACTGGCCTTGACTCAGAAGTTACTTATTGCATCACTTCCTTTAGGGCTTCGGCCTGCTTTCATTGTAGTATATTTGAATGCCCTCTTTCATATATATGACACCACCACCACTGGGCCGTAGCAACAATTCTCCATATCCATATGGGGAGGGGGGGGTGTGCTTGTGGACAGTAGGGGTACAAATAGGAAGCTTGCAATGAGGATTTCAATCACCAGAAATAGTCAATACACACTCAGGAGGAGGAATGACCTCTCACACATGATAACTTAATGAATTATTTCAAATAACCCTGCCTCGTTAAATAATCAATAGGCTATAGGCTATAGGTTATAGGCTGTGTCACTACCAAATATGTCCGTGCGCATCTCTCAGAGTGACGTAACTAGCCACCAAACAGAGATTAAAAAAAAGATTACAAAACAAGTTGATAACAACAAACTTATTAATTATACAAGTCTAAACTGCGGAAAATAGAAAGATATGGGGGGCAATCGATGGCAACCATCATAGCAAGTCACGTGACGTGGACGCAGGCCCATTGAAAAGAATGGGCCAAAAAAATGTAGGCGTGTCACATGTTCAGAGCCGTAATGCATTTTCCGCTGTGGACCAACGCAGTTTTACTTCAATCTGGAATGAGACTGGGTTTAAGGGACGTGGTTAGTTTCAGTTTTTGAGGGGGTCTGCTGAAAAATTCTGATAAATTAGATTATTTTAGCCTACTTGTTTTGACGAATCCTGCGCAGCCCCCCCCTTCTGAAGTCGAAAATAAATTCCCAATTAATTTATCTATTTATTATATACGAAGACCACCAGACCTCCTCGAAGAAAAGAAAATGGTCTGTTAACCCACTCTATTAAATCACAAGAAAGAAGACGCCATACCTGCTCTAAAAAATTTACTAACGTTTTTTTTAAGTTGTTAAATAAGAGAACATCATTAGGCCTACACGGTTACATAAAATAACATAATCAGCAAAGACAAACATTTATAGCCATGATTTAAACGGCACGCGAGCTGCTGGGTTCAGCGTCCATAGCAACCGTCATAGCAACCATGTTATTATAAAGTATGTCCGCCATTTTCACATTAAAAAGACTTCCCTTTCCCGGGCCACATTGACCAACTCTGACGGGGGGATCCCGAGGCGTTCCCAGTCCCAGGAAATAATTTCTTATTATCTTCATTATCATGTTGGTGGGTGTTCCCTTAACCTGCGTCCGCGTCCCAGTTTGATTGACATGATCAAACGGCCCGCCCCGCCCCCTGAAGACAGCCCTCACTGCTGTCTCCGCACACAGCTATTTGATAAATGCCAGATTATAAAACACGCATTTTAAAAAATCGAGTCAATAACTATCAATAACAATGCGGGACAACGTCTCAATTTGTAAAAAGTGGAAATGCGTGACTGTCCCGCACAAAGCGGGACATCTGGTCACCCTATAGGCTATAAATAAATAAATATAAATATATATATATATATTAGTGGTGGGCCGTTATCGGCGTTAACGTGCTGCGTTAACGCGAGACTCTTATCGGGCGATAAAAAAAAAATATCGCCGTTAATCTATTCTCAAAGTTGAAGTAAACAGAAGCTGAGTGTTTAATAAAATATAATGTCCATAATCGCGCCATATGCTGGAGACAATGTAGCAATGATAATAGAAACAACTTGGGTGAGCGATGACACTCCTCCGAGCTGCCCGCCTTGGTACGGCGGTAGGCGGACGCGTACCAGCCGTCTGCCGTCAACGCCGCCCCCACCGCCGCCCCGGCTGCCGCTGCTGCCGCGACGCGCACCGGAGACGAGCGTGCCGTGGACCTGTAGCGAGGGCGCGTCCCGGTGCCGTTATATTTTCCCGTGTTTGAGTTTGTGATAGTAAGCGTGTAGTAAGTTATACTAGAGTTTGTGATGCATTTTGGAAACAGGAGATGAGCCCCTGGTCTAATGCGCCACCTGGCTTGAGAAACCCGTTCTCAAAGACTTACTTTTAGTCATTATTTAGGTAGCACACACATATTATGAATGCCTTCGGCAGAATTCTAATGAGCCATTTTAATCTAGATTAATCTAGATTAATTCTATTATATATATATATATAGACCTTACATGTTTATATTCTGAGAAACGCTCCAACGCGTGGGTTAACATTTCGTTCTGCGTAGAACGAAAAAAGTCAGACAATCGTGCTCTGGGACACGATTCAATAGATTAACTTTTGTGCGCATGAGCACGAAATGTTTTTGAGGAGGTCTGCTGTAAAAACCGGGAAAATCAGAGTAGCCCTAATACACTACATTTACCCTTTGATGCATTTGTTGTTTTGACACATAAATAGCTAGAGGGTGCATTGTACTATCTGCGCACACCCCTTCTATAGTCGAAGAAAAAATCCAAATTGAAAGGCTATGGTTTGAATTTCGTTCTGTGTAATACGAAATAAGTCAGACAATCGTGCTTTGGGACACGATTCAATAGATTAACGTTCGTGCAAATGAGCACGAAATGTTTTTGAGGAGGTCTGCTCTTAAAAGCAGGGAAATCAGTTGTATCCCTAATACACTACATTTACCCTTTGATGCATTTGTTGTTTTGACACATAAATAACTAGAGGGTGCACTGTACTATCTGCGCACACCCCTTCTATAGTCAAAGAAAATATCCCAATTGAAAGGCTATGGTTTGAATTTCGTTCTGTGTAATACGAAATAAGTCAGACAATCGTGCTTTGGGACACGATTCAATAGATTAACGTTCGTGCAAATGAGCACGAAATGTTTTTGAGGAGGTCTGCTCTTAAAAGCAGGGAAATCAGTTGTATCCCTAATACACTACATTTACACTTTGATGCATTTGTTGTTTTGACACATAAATAACTAGAGGGTGCACTGTACTATCTGCGCACACCCCTTCTATAGTCAAAGAAAATATCCCAATTGAAAGGCTATGGTTTGAATTTCGTTCTGTGTAATACGAAATAAGTCAGACAATCGTGCTTTGGGACACGATTCAATAGATTAACGTTCGTGCACATGAGCACGAAATGTTTTTGAGGAGGTCTGCTCTTAAAAGCAGGGAAATCAGTTGTATCCCTAATACATTACATTTACCCTTTGATGCAATTGTGGTTTTGGCATAAAAATAACTAGGGTGCAGTGTACTATCTGCGCACACCCCTTCTGAAGCCTCTCTCTCTCTCTCTCTCTCTCTCTCTCTCTCTCTCTCTCTCTCTATCTCTCTCTCTCTCTCTTTCTCTCTCTCGTTTCGTTCTGTGGAGCACGAAAAATACGTTTCAGTCTTTGAGGGGGTCTTCTGCAAAATCGGAAATATTGACACACACACACACACACACACACACACACACACACACACACACACACACACACACACTGCATTGGTTTACATTTCATTCTATGTAGCACGATGAAATCGGAGAAACGCTCCCATTCACGATGCATAGGTTTACATTTCGTTCAGCGTAGCACGAAAAAAACGCTGCCACTCAAAATGCATCGGTTTACATTTCGTTCTGTGTAGCACGAAATAATCGGAGAAACGCTCCCATTCAGAATGCATTGGTTTACATTTCGTTCTGTGGAGCACGTTCGTTTCATTTTTTGAGGAGGTCTGCTTAAAGATCGGAAATATTGACATACATATAACTAGAGGGTGCACTGTACTGTCTGCACACACACACACACACACACACACACACACACACACACACACACACACACACACACACACACACACACACACACACACACACACACACACACACACACACACACACACACACACACACACACACACACTCTCTCTCTCTCTCGCTCTCTCTCTCTCGTCTGAAAAACGCTGCCATTAAAAATGCATTGGTTTACATTTCGTTCTATGTATCACGAAAAAAATCGGAGAAACGCTCCCATTCAGGATGCATCGGTTTACATTTCGTTCTGTGTAGCACGAAAAAAACGCTGCCACTCAAAATGCATTGGTTTACATTTCGTTCTGTGTAGCACGAAATAATCGAAGAAACGCTCCCATTCAGAATGCATTGGTTTACATTTCGTTCTGTGGGGGACGTTTGTTTCAGTTTTTGAGGAGGTCTGCTTAAAAAATCGGACATATTGACATATACTGTATATAACTAGAGGGTGCACTGTACTGTCTGCACACACAATCACTCTCTCTCTCTCTCTCTGACACTGCCATTCAAAATGCATTGGTTTACATTTCGTTCTGTGTAGCACGAAAAAAATCGGAGAAACGCTCCCATTAAGAATGCATCGGTTTACATTTCGTTCTGTGTAGCACGAAAAAATCGGAGAAACGCTCCCATTCAGTATGCATTGGTTTACATTTCGTTCTGTGTAGAACGAAAAAAGTCGGACAATCGTGCTGTGGGACACGATTCAATAGATTAACGTTCGTGCGCATGAGCACGAAATCGCGTGATACCGGGTTGCAGTTACACGTTTGCATTGAAAGGGACTGAGTTATCAACTTTTCCAGTTTTTATGCGTGCAAAATGCTTTTCAGAGCGAGAAAAGCATGTTTTGACCCACAATGTGTTTTTGACCCTAACACGTGAATTATAGTCAAAACAACTGCTCTCCACTTCCAAATGGTGCGCGATGGCATAAATAACCCTATTTAAGCTCAGTTACACGTTTGCATTGAAAGTGACTGAGTTATTCACTTTTCCAGTTTTTATGCGTGCAAAGTGCTTTTCAGAGCGAGAGAATCACTTTTTGACCAAAAAGGTGCTTTTGACCCTAACACGTGAATTATAGTCAAAACAACTGCTCTCCACTTCCAAATGGTGCGCAATGGCATAAATAACCCTACTTAAGCTCAGTTACACGTTTGCATTGAAAGGGACTGAGTTATCAACCTTTCCAGTTTTTATGCGTGCAAAATGCTTTTCAGAGCGAGAGAATCACTTTTTGACCAAAAATGTGTTTTTGACCCTGACACGTGAATTTTGCTCAAAACAAATGCTCTCCACTTCCAAATGGTGCGCAATGGCATAAATAACCCTATTTAAGCTCAGTTACACGTTTGCATTGAAAGTGACTGAGTTATTCACTTTTCCAGTTTTTATGCGTGCAAAATGCTTTTCAGAGCGAGAGAATCACTTTTTGACCAAAAATGTGTTTTTGACCCTGACACGTGAATTGTGCTCAAAACCAATGCTCTCCACTTCCAAATGGTGCGCAATGGCATAAATAACCCTATTTAAGCTCAGTTACACGTTTGCATTGAAAGTGACTGAGTTATTCACTTTTCCAGTTTTTATGCGTGCAAAGTGCTTTTCAGAGCGAGAGAATCACTTTTTGACCAAAAAGGTGCTTTTGACCCTAACACGTGAATTATAGTCAAAACAACTGCTCTCCACTTCCAAATGGTGCGCGATGGCATAAATAACCCTATTTAAGCTCAGTTACACGTTTGCATTGAAAGGGACTGAGTTATCAACTTTTCCAGTTTTTATGCGTGCAAAATGCTTTTCAGAGCGAGAAAAGCATGTTTTGACCCACAATGTGTTTTTGACCCTAACACGTGAATTATAGTCAAAACAACTGCTCTCCACTTCCAAATGGTGCGCATTGGCATAAATAACCCTATTTAAGCTCAGTTACACGTTTGCATTGAAAGTGACTGAGTTATTCACTTTTCCAGTTTTTATGCGTGCAAAGTGCTTTTCAGAGCGAGAGAATCACTTTTTGACCAAAAAGGTGCTTTTGACCCTAACACGTGAATTATAGTCAAAACAACTGCTCTCCACTTCCAAATGGTGCGCGATGGCATAAATAACCCTATTTAAGCTCAGTTACACGTTTGCATTGAAAGGGACTGAGTTATCAACTTTTCCAGTTTTTATGCATGCAAAATGCTTTTCAGAGCGAGAAAAGCATGTTTTGACCCACAATGTGTTTTTGACCCTAACACGTGAATTATGCTCAAAACCAATGCTCTCCACTTCCAAATGGTGCGCAATGGCATAAATAACCCTATTTAAGCTCAGTTACACGTTTGCATTGAAAGTGACTGAGTTATTCACTTTTCCAGTTTTTATGCGTGCAAAATGCTTTTCAGAGCGAGAAAAGCATGTTTTGACCCACAATGTGTTTTTGACCCTAACACGTGAATTATAGTCAAAACAACTGCTCTCCACTTCCAAATGGTGCGCGATGGCATAAATAACCCTATTTAAGCTCAGTTACACGTTTGCATTGAAAGGGACTGAGTTATCAACTTTTCCAGTTTTTATGCGTGCAAAATGCTTTTCAGAGCGAGAAAAGCATGTTTTGACCCACAATGTGTTTTTGACCCTAACACGTGAATTATAGTCAAAACAACTGCTCTCCACTTCCAAATGGTGCGCGATGGCATAAATAACCCTATTTAAGCTCAGTTACACGTTTGCATTGAAAGGGACTGAGTTATCAACTTTTCCAGTTTTTATGCGTGCAAAATGCTTTTCAGAGCGAGAGAATCACTTTTTGACCAAAAATGTGTTTTTGACCCTGACACGTGAATTTTGCTCAAAACAAATGCTCTCCACTTCCAAATGGTGCGCAATGGCATAAATAACCCTATTTAAGCTCAGTTACACGTTTGCATTGAAAGTGACTGAGTTATTCACTTTTCCAGTTTTTATGCGTGCAAAATGCTTTTCAGAGCGAGAGAATCACTTTTTGACCAAAAATGTGTTTTTGACCCTGACACGTGAATTGTGCTCAAAACCAATGCTCTCCACTTCCAAATGGTGCGCAATGGCATAAATAACCCTATTTAAGCTCAGTTACACGTTCGCATTGAAAGGGACTGAGTTTTTCACTTTTCCAGTTTTTATGCATGCAAAATGCTTTTCAGAGCGAGAAAAGCATGTTTTGACCCACAATGTGTTTTTGACCCTAACACGTGAATTATGCTCAAAACCAATGCTCTCCACTTCCAAATGGTGCGCAATGGCATAAATAACCCTATTTAAGCTCAGTTACACGTTTGCATTGAAAGTGACTGAGTTATTCACTTTTCCAGTTTTTATGCGTGCAAAATGCTTTTCAGAGCGAGAAAAGCATCTTTTGACCCACAATGTGTTTTTGACCCTAACTCGTGAATTATAGTCAAAACAACTGCTCTCCACTTCCAAATGGTGCGCGATGGCATAAATAACCCTATTTAAGCTCAGTTACACGTTTGCATTGAAAGGGACTGAGTTATCAACTTTTCCAGTTTTTATGCGTGCAAAATGCTTTTCAGAGCGAGAAAAGCATGTTTTGACCCACAATGTGTTTTTGACCCTAACACGTGAATTATAGTCAAAACAACTGCTCTCCACTTCCAAATGGTGCGCGATGGCATAAATAACCCTATTTAAGCTCAGTTACACGTTTGCATTGAAAGGGACTGAGTTATCAACTTTTCCAGTTTTTATGCGTGCAAAATGCTTTTCAGAGCGAGAAAAGCATGTTTTGACCCACAATGTGTTTTTGACCCTAACACGTGAATTATAGTCAAAACAACTGCTCTCCACTTCCAAATGGTGCGCGATGGCATAAATAACCCTATTTAAGCTCAGTTACACGTTTGCATTGAAAGGGACTGAGTTATCAACTTTTCCAGTTTTTATGCGTGCAAAATGCTTTTCAGAGCGAGAGAATCACTTTTTGACCAAAAATGTGTTTTTGACCCTGACACGTGAATTTTGCTCAAAACAAATGCTCTCCACTTCCAAATGGTGCGCAATGGCATAAATAACCCTATTTAAGCTCAGTTACACGTTTGCATTGAAAGTGACTGAGTTATTCACTTTTCCAGTTTTTATGCGTGCAAAATGCTTTTCAGAGCGAGAAAAGCATGTTTTGACCCACAATGTGTTTTTGACCCTAACACGTGAATTATAGTCAAAACAACTGCTCTCCACTTCCAAATGGTGCGCGATGGCATAAATAACCCTATTTAAGCTCAGTTACACGTTTGCATTGAAAGGGACTGAGTTATCAACTTTTCCAGTTTTTATGCGTGCAAAATGCTTTTCAGAGCGAGAAAAGCATGTTTTGACCCACAATGTGTTTTTGACCCTAACACGTGAATTATAGTCAAAACAACTGCTCTCCACTTCCAAATGGTGCGCGATGGCATAAATAACCCTATTTAAGCTCAGTTACACGTTTGCATTGAAAGGGACTGAGTTATCAACTTTTCCAGTTTTTATGCGTGCAAAATGCTTTTCAGAGCGAGAGAATCACTTTTTGACCAAAAATGTGTTTTTGACCCTGACACGTGAATTTTGCTCAAAACAAATGCTCTCCACTTCCAAATGGTGCGCAATGGCATAAATAACCCTATTTAAGCTCAGTTACACGTTTGCATTGAAAGTGACTGAGTTATTCACTTTTCCAGTTTTTATGCGTGCAAAATGCTTTTCAGAGCGAGAGAATCACTTTTTGACCAAAAATGTGTTTTTGACCCTGACACGTGAATTGTGCTCAAAACCAATGCTCTCCACTTCCAAATGGTGCGCAATGGCATAAATAACCCTATTTAAGCTCAGTTACACGTTCGCATTGAAAGGGACTGAGTTTTTCACTTTTCCAGTTTTTATGCATGCAAAATGCTTTTCAGAGCGAGAAAAGCATGTTTTGACCCACAATGTGTTTTTGACCCTAACACGTGAATTATGCTCAAAACCAATGCTCTCCACTTCCAAATGGTGCGCAATGGCATAAATAACCCTATTTAAGCTCAGTTACACGTTTGCATTGAAAGTGACTGAGTTATTCACTTTTCCAGTTTTTATGCGTGCAAAATGCTTTTCAGAGCGAGAAAAGCATCTTTTGACCCACAATGTGTTTTTGACCCTAACTCGTGAATTATAGTCAAAACAACTGCTCTCCACTTCCAAATGGTGCGCGATGGCATAAATAACCCTATTTAAGCTCAGTTACACGTTTGCATTGAAAGGGACTGAGTTATCAACTTTTCCAGTTTTTATGCGTGCAAAATGCTTTTCAGAGCGAGAAAAGCATGTTTTGACCCACAATGTGTTTTTGACCCTAACACGTGAATTATAGTCAAAACAACTGCTCTCCACTTCCAAATGGTGCGCGATGGCATAAATAACCCTATTTAAGCTCAGTTACACGTTTGCATTGAAAGGGACTGAGTTATCAACTTTTCCAGTTTTTATGCGTGCAAAATGCTTTTCAGAGCGAGAAAAGCATGTTTTGACCCACAATGTGTTTTTGACCCTAACACGTGAATTATAGTCAAAACAACTGCTCTCCACTTCCAAATGGTGCGCGATGGCATAAATAACCCTATTTAAGCTCAGTTACACGTTTGCATTGAAAGGGACTGAGTTATCAACTTTTCCAGTTTTTATGCGTGCAAAATGCTTTTCAGAGCGAGAGAATCACTTTTTGACCAAAAATGTGTTTTTGACCCTGACACGTGAATTTTGCTCAAAACAAATGCTCTCCACTTCCAAATGGTGCGCAATGGCATAAATAACCCTATTTAAGCTCAGTTACACGTTTGCATTGAAAGTGACTGAGTTATTCACTTTTCCAGTTTTTATGCGTGCAAAATGCTTTTCAGAGCGAGAAAAGCATGTTTTGACCCACAATGTGTTTTTGACCCTAACACGTGAATTATAGTCAAAACAACTGCTCTCCACTTCCAAATGGTGCGCATTGGCATAAATAACCCTATTTAAGCTCAGTTACACGTTTGCATTGAAAGTGACTGAGTTATTCACTTTTCCAGTTTTTATGCGTGCAAAATGCTTTTCAGAGCGAGAAAAGCATGTTTTGACCCACAATGTGTTTTTGACCCTAACACGTGAATTATAGTCAAAACAACTGCTCTCCACTTCCAAATGGTGCGCATTGGCATAAATAACCCTATTTAAGCTCAGTTACACGTTTGCATTGAAAGTGACTGAGTTATTCACTTTTCCAGTTTTTATGCGTGCAAAGTGCTTTTCAGAGCGAGAGAATCACTTTTTGACCAAAAAGGTGCTTTTGACCCTAACACGTGAATTATAGTCAAAACAACTGCTCTCCACTTCCAAATGGTGCGCGATGGCATAAATAACCCTATTTAAGCTCAGTTACACGTTTGCATTGAAAGGGACTGAGTTATCAACTTTTCCAGTTTTTATGCATGCAAAATGCTTTTCAGAGCGAGAAAAGCATGTTTTGACCCACAATGTGTTTTTGACCCTAACACGTGAATTATAGTCAAAACAACTGCTCTCCACTTCCAAATGGTGCGCGATGGCATAAATAACCCTATTTAAGCTCAGTTACACGTTTGCATTGAAAGGGACTGAGTTATCAACTTTTCCAGTTTTTATGCGTGCAAAATGCTTTTCAGAGCGAGAGAATCACTTTTTGACCAAAAATGTGTTTTTGACCCTGACACGTGAATTTTGCTCAAAACAAATGCTCTCCACTTCCAAATGGTGCGCAATGGCATAAATAACCCTATTTAAGCTCAGTTACACGTTTGCATTGAAAGTGACTGAGTTATTCACTTTTCCAGTTTTTATGCGTGCAAAATGCTTTTCAGAGCGAGAGAATCACTTTTTGACCAAAAATGTGTTTTTGACCCTGACACGTGAATTGTGCTCAAAACCAATGCTCTCCACTTCCAAATGGTGCGCAATGGCATAAATAACCCTATTTAAGCTCAGTTACACGTTCGCATTGAAAGGGACTGAGTTTTTCACTTTTCCAGTTTTTATGCATGCAAAATGCTTTTCAGAGCGAGAAAAGCATGTTTTGACCCACAATGTGTTTTTGACCCTAACACGTGAATTATGCTCAAAACCAATGCTCTCCACTTCCAAATGGTGCGCAATGGCATAAATAACCCTATTTAAGCTCAGTTACACGTTTGCATTGAAAGTGACTGAGTTATTCACTTTTCCAGTTTTTATGCGTGCAAAATGCTTTTCAGAGCGAGAAAAGCATCTTTTGACCCACAATGTGTTTTTGACCCTAACTCGTGAATTATAGTCAAAACAACTGCTCTCCACTTCCAAATGGTGCGCGATGGCATAAATAACCCTATTTAAGCTCAGTTACACGTTTGCATTGAAAGGGACTGAGTTATCAACTTTTCCAGTTTTTATGCGTGCAAAATGCTTTTCAGAGCGAGAAAAGCATGTTTTGACCCACAATGTGTTTTTGACCCTAACACGTGAATTATAGTCAAAACAACTGCTCTCCACTTCCAAATGGTGCGCGATGGCATAAATAACCCTATTTAAGCTCAGTTACACGTTTGCATTGAAAGGGACTGAGTTATCAACTTTTCCAGTTTTTATGCGTGCAAAATGCTTTTCAGAGCGAGAAAAGCATGTTTTGACCCACAATGTGTTTTTGACCCTAACACGTGAATTATAGTCAAAACAACTGCTCTCCACTTCCAAATGGTGCGCGATGGCATAAATAACCCTATTTAAGCTCAGTTACACGTTTGCATTGAAAGGGACTGAGTTATCAACTTTTCCAGTTTTTATGCGTGCAAAATGCTTTTCAGAGCGAGAGAATCACTTTTTGACCAAAAATGTGTTTTTGACCCTGACACGTGAATTTTGCTCAAAACAAATGCTCTCCACTTCCAAATGGTGCGCAATGGCATAAATAACCCTATTTAAGCTCAGTTACACGTTTGCATTGAAAGTGACTGAGTTATTCACTTTTCCAGTTTTTATGCGTGCAAAATGCTTTTCAGAGCGAGAAAAGCATGTTTTGACCCACAATGTGTTTTTGACCCTAACACGTGAATTATAGTCAAAACAACTGCTCTCCACTTCCAAATGGTGCGCGATGGCATAAATAACCCTATTTAAGCTCAGTTACACGTTTGCATTGAAAGGGACTGAGTTATCAACTTTTCCAGTTTTTATGCGTGCAAAATGCTTTTCAGAGCGAGAAAAGCATGTTTTGACCCACAATGTGTTTTTGACCCTAACACGTGAATTATAGTCAAAACAACTGCTCTCCACTTCCAAATGGTGCGCGATGGCATAAATAACCCTATTTAAGCTCAGTTACACGTTTGCATTGAAAGGGACTGAGTTATCAACTTTTCCAGTTTTTATGCGTGCAAAATGCTTTTCAGAGCGAGAGAATCACTTTTTGACCAAAAATGTGTTTTTGACCCTGACACGTGAATTTTGCTCAAAACAAATGCTCTCCACTTCCAAATGGTGCGCAATGGCATAAATAACCCTATTTAAGCTCAGTTACACGTTTGCATTGAAAGTGACTGAGTTATTCACTTTTCCAGTTTTTATGCGTGCAAAATGCTTTTCAGAGCGAGAGAATCACTTTTTGACCAAAAATGTGTTTTTGACCCTGACACGTGAATTGTGCTCAAAACCAATGCTCTCCACTTCCAAATGGTGCGCAATGGCATAAATAACCCTATTTAAGCTCAGTTACACGTTCGCATTGAAAGGGACTGAGTTTTTCACTTTTCCAGTTTTTATGCATGCAAAATGCTTTTCAGAGCGAGAAAAGCATGTTTTGACCCACAATGTGTTTTTGACCCTAACACGTGAATTATGCTCAAAACCAATGCTCTCCACTTCCAAATGGTGCGCAATGGCATAAATAACCCTATTTAAGCTCAGTTACACGTTTGCATTGAAAGTGACTGAGTTATTCACTTTTCCAGTTTTTATGCGTGCAAAATGCTTTTCAGAGCGAGAAAAGCATCTTTTGACCCACAATGTGTTTTTGACCCTAACTCGTGAATTATAGTCAAAACAACTGCTCTCCACTTCCAAATGGTGCGCGATGGCATAAATAACCCTATTTAAGCTCAGTTACACGTTTGCATTGAAAGGGACTGAGTTATCAACTTTTCCAGTTTTTATGCGTGCAAAATGCTTTTCAGAGCGAGAAAAGCATGTTTTGACCCACAATGTGTTTTTGACCCTAACACGTGAATTATAGTCAAAACAACTGCTCTCCACTTCCAAATGGTGCGCGATGGCATAAATAACCCTATTTAAGCTCAGTTACACGTTTGCATTGAAAGGGACTGAGTTATCAACTTTTCCAGTTTTTATGCGTGCAAAATGCTTTTCAGAGCGAGAAAAGCATGTTTTGACCCACAATGTGTTTTTGACCCTAACACGTGAATTATAGTCAAAACAACTGCTCTCCACTTCCAAATGGTGCGCGATGGCATAAATAACCCTATTTAAGCTCAGTTACACGTTTGCATTGAAAGGGACTGAGTTATCAACTTTTCCAGTTTTTATGCGTGCAAAATGCTTTTCAGAGCGAGAGAATCACTTTTTGACCAAAAATGTGTTTTTGACCCTGACACGTGAATTTTGCTCAAAACAAATGCTCTCCACTTCCAAATGGTGCGCAATGGCATAAATAACCCTATTTAAGCTCAGTTACACGTTTGCATTGAAAGTGACTGAGTTATTCACTTTTCCAGTTTTTATGCGTGCAAAATGCTTTTCAGAGCGAGAAAAGCATGTTTTGACCCACAATGTGTTTTTGACCCTAACACGTGAATTATAGTCAAAACAACTGCTCTCCACTTCCAAATGGTGCGCATTGGCATAAATAACCCTATTTAAGCTCAGTTACACGTTTGCATTGAAAGTGACTGAGTTATTCACTTTTCCAGTTTTTATGCGTGCAAAATGCTTTTCAGAGCGAGAGAATCACTTTTTGACCAAAAATGTGTTTTTGACCCTGACACGTGAATTGTGCTCAAAACCAATGCTCTCCACTTCCAAATGGTGCGCAATGGCATAAATAACCCTATTTAAGCTCAGTTACACGTTTGCATTGAAAGTGACTGAGTTATTCACTTTTCCAGTTTATATGCGTGCAAAATGCTTTTCAGAGCGAGAAAAGCATCTTTTGACCCACAATGTGTTTTTGACCCTAACACGTGAATTATAGTCAAAACAACTGCTCTCCACTTCCAAATGGTGCGCGATGGCATAAATAACCCTATTTAAGCTCAGTTACACGTTTGCATTGAAAGGGACTGAGTTATCAACTTTTCCAGTTTTTATGCGTGCAAAATGCTTTTCAGAGCGAGAAAAGCATGTTTTGACCCACAATGTGTTTTTGACCCTAACACGTGAATTATAGTCAAAACAACTGCTCTCCACTTCCAAATGGTGCGCGATGGCATAAATAACCCTATTTAAGCTCAGTTACACGTTTGCATTGAAAGGGACTGAGTTATCAACTTTTCCAGTTTTTATGCGTGCAAAATGCTTTTCAGAGCGAGAAAAGCATGTTTTGACCCACAATGTGTTTTTGACCCTAACACGTGAATTATAGTCAAAACAACTGCTCTCCACTTCCAAATGGTGCGCGATGGCATAAATAACCCTATTTAAGCTCAGTTACACGTTTGCATTGAAAGTGACTGAGTTATTCACTTTTCCAGTTTTTATGCGTGCAAAGTGCTTTTCAGAGCGAGAGAATCACTTTTTGACCAAAAAGGTGCTTTTGACCCTAACACGTGAATTATAGTCAAAACAACTGCTCTCCACTTCCAAATGGTGCGCAATGGCATAAATAACCCTACTTAAGCTCAGTTACACGTTTGCATTGAAAGGGACTGAGTTATCAACTTTTCCAGTTTTTATGCGTGCAAAATGCTTTTCAGAGCGAGAGAATCACTTTTTGACCAAAAATGTGTTTTTGACCCTGACACGTGAATTTTGCTCAAAACAAATGCTCTCCACTTCCAAATGGTGCGCAATGGCATAAATAACCCTATTTAAGCTCAGTTACACGTTTGCATTGAAAGTGACTGAGTTATTCACTTTTCCAGTTTTTATGCGTGCAAAATGCTTTTCAGAGCGAGAGAATCACTTTTTGACCAAAAATGTGTTTTTGACCCTGACACGTGAATTGTGCTCAAAACCAATGCTCTCCACTTCCAAATGGTGCGCAATGGCATAAATAACCCTATTTAAGCTCAGTTACACGTTTGCATTGAAAGTGACTGAGTTATTCACTTTTCCAGTTTTTATGCGTGCAAAGTGCTTTTCAGAGCGAGAGAATCACTTTTTGACCAAAAAGGTGCTTTTGACCCTAACACGTGAATTATAGTCAAAACAACTGCTCTCCACTTCCAAATGGTGCGCGATGGCATAAATAACCCTATTTAAGCTCAGTTACACGTTTGCATTGAAAGGGACTGAGTTATCAACTTTTCCAGTTTTTATGCGTGCAAAATGCTTTTCAGAGCGAGAAAAGCATGTTTTGACCCACAATGTGTTTTTGACCCTAACACGTGAATTATAGTCAAAACAACTGCTCTCCACTTCCAAATGGTGCGCATTGGCATAAATAACCCTATTTAAGCTCAGTTACACGTTTGCATTGAAAGTGACTGAGTTATTCACTTTTCCAGTTTTTATGCGTGCAAAGTGCTTTTCAGAGCGAGAGAATCACTTTTTGACCAAAAAGGTGCTTTTGACCCTAACACGTGAATTATAGTCAAAACAACTGCTCTCCACTTCCAAATGGTGCGCGATGGCATAAATAACCCTATTTAAGCTCAGTTACACGTTTGCATTGAAAGGGACTGAGTTATCAACTTTTCCAGTTTTTATGCATGCAAAATGCTTTTCAGAGCGAGAAAAGCATGTTTTGACCCACAATGTGTTTTTGACCCTAACACGTGAATTATGCTCAAAACCAATGCTCTCCACTTCCAAATGGTGCGCAATGGCATAAATAACCCTATTTAAGCTCAGTTACACGTTTGCATTGAAAGTGACTGAGTTATTCACTTTTCCAGTTTTTATGCGTGCAAAATGCTTTTCAGAGCGAGAAAAGCATGTTTTGACCCACAATGTGTTTTTGACCCTAACACGTGAATTATAGTCAAAACAACTGCTCTCCACTTCCAAATGGTGCGCGATGGCATAAATAACCCTATTTAAGCTCAGTTACACGTTTGCATTGAAAGGGACTGAGTTATCAACTTTTCCAGTTTTTATGCGTGCAAAATGCTTTTCAGAGCGAGAAAAGCATGTTTTGACCCACAATGTGTTTTTGACCCTAACACGTGAATTATAGTCAAAACAACTGCTCTCCACTTCCAAATGGTGCGCGATGGCATAAATAACCCTATTTAAGCTCAGTTACACGTTTGCATTGAAAGGGACTGAGTTATCAACTTTTCCAGTTTTTATGCGTGCAAAATGCTTTTCAGAGCGAGAGAATCACTTTTTGACCAAAAATGTGTTTTTGACCCTGACACGTGAATTTTGCTCAAAACAAATGCTCTCCACTTCCAAATGGTGCGCAATGGCATAAATAACCCTATTTAAGCTCAGTTACACGTTTGCATTGAAAGTGACTGAGTTATTCACTTTTCCAGTTTTTATGCGTGCAAAATGCTTTTCAGAGCGAGAGAATCACTTTTTGACCAAAAATGTGTTTTTGACCCTGACACGTGAATTGTGCTCAAAACCAATGCTCTCCACTTCCAAATGGTGCGCAATGGCATAAATAACCCTATTTAAGCTCAGTTACACGTTCGCATTGAAAGGGACTGAGTTTTTCACTTTTCCAGTTTTTATGCATGCAAAATGCTTTTCAGAGCGAGAAAAGCATGTTTTGACCCACAATGTGTTTTTGACCCTAACACGTGAATTATGCTCAAAACCAATGCTCTCCACTTCCAAATGGTGCGCAATGGCATAAATAACCCTATTTAAGCTCAGTTACACGTTTGCATTGAAAGTGACTGAGTTATTCACTTTTCCAGTTTTTATGCGTGCAAAATGCTTTTCAGAGCGAGAAAAGCATCTTTTGACCCACAATGTGTTTTTGACCCTAACTCGTGAATTATAGTCAAAACAACTGCTCTCCACTTCCAAATGGTGCGCGATGGCATAAATAACCCTATTTAAGCTCAGTTACACGTTTGCATTGAAAGGGACTGAGTTATCAACTTTTCCAGTTTTTATGCGTGCAAAATGCTTTTCAGAGCGAGAAAAGCATGTTTTGACCCACAATGTGTTTTTGACCCTAACACGTGAATTATAGTCAAAACAACTGCTCTCCACTTCCAAATGGTGCGCGATGGCATAAATAACCCTATTTAAGCTCAGTTACACGTTTGCATTGAAAGGGACTGAGTTATCAACTTTTCCAGTTTTTATGCGTGCAAAATGCTTTTCAGAGCGAGAAAAGCATGTTTTGACCCACAATGTGTTTTTGACCCTAACACGTGAATTATAGTCAAAACAACTGCTCTCCACTTCCAAATGGTGCGCGATGGCATAAATAACCCTATTTAAGCTCAGTTACACGTTTGCATTGAAAGTGACTGAGTTATTCACTTTTCCAGTTTTTATGCGTGCAAAGTGCTTTTCAGAGCGAGAGAATCACTTTTTGACCAAAAAGGTGCTTTTGACCCTAACACGTGAATTATAGTCAAAACAACTGCTCTCCACTTCCAAATGGTGCGCGATGGCATAAATAACCCTACTTAAGCTCAGTTACACGTTTGCATTGAAAGGGACTGAGTTATCAACTTTTCCAGTTTTTATGCGTGCAAAATGCTTTTCAGAGCGAGAGAATCACTTTTTGACCAAAAATGTGTTTTTGACCCTGACACGTGAATTTTGCTCAAAACAAATGCTCTCCACTTCCAAATGGTGCGCAATGGCATAAATAACCCTATTTAAGCTCAGTTACACGTTTGCATTGAAAGTGACTGAGTTATTCACTTTTCCAGTTTTTATGCGTGCAAAATGCTTTTCAGAGCGAGAGAATCACTTTTTGACCAAAAATGTGTTTTTGACCCTGACACGTGAATTGTGCTCAAAACCAATGCTCTCCACTTCCAAATGGTGCGCAATGGCATAAATAACCCTATTTAAGCTCAGTTACACGTTCGCATTGAAAGGGACTGAGTTTTTCACTTTTCCAGTTTTTATGCATGCAAAATGCTTTTCAGAGCGAGAAAAGCATGTTTTGACCCACAATGTGTTTTTGACCCTAACACGTGAATTATAGTCAAAACAACTGCTCTCCACTTCCAAATGGTGCGCGATGGCATAAATAACCCTATTTAAGCTCAGTTACACGTTTGCATTGAAAGTGACTGAGTTATTCACTTTTCCAGTTTATATGCGTGCAAAATGCTTTTCAGAGCGAGAAAAGCATCTTTTGACCCACAATGTGTTTTTGACCCTAACACGTGAATTATAGTCAAAACAACTGCTCTCCACTTCCAAATGGTGCGCGATGGCATAAATAACCCTATTTAAGCTCAGTTACACGTTTGCATTGAAAGTGACTGAGTTATTCACTTTTCCAGTTTTTATGCGTGCAAAGTGCTTTTCAGAGCGAGAGAATCACTTTTTGACCAAAAAGGTGCTTTTGACCCTAACACGTGAATTATAGTCAAAACAACTGCTCTCCACTTCCAAATGGTGCGCGATGGCATAAATAACCCTATTTAAGCTCAGTTACACGTTTGCATTGAAAGGGACTGAGTTATCAACTTTTCCAGTTTTTATGCGTGCAAAATGCTTTTCAGAGCGAGAGAATCACTTTTTGACCAAAAAGGTGCTTTTGACCCTAACACGTGAATTATAGTCAAAACAACTGCTCTCCACTTCCAAATGGTGCGCGATGGCATAAATAACCCTATTTAAGCTCAGTTACACGTTTGCATTGAAAGGGACTGAGTTATCAACTTTTCCAGTTTTTATGCGTGCAAAATGCTTTTCAGAGCGAGAGAATCACTTTTTGACCAAAAATGTGTTTTTGACCCTGACACGTGAATTTTGCTCAAAACAAATGCTCTCCACTTCCAAATGGTGCGCAATGGCATAAATAACCCTATTTAAGCTCAGTTACACGTTTGCATTGAAAGTGACTGAGTTATTCACTTTTCCAGTTTTTATGCGTGCAAAATGCTTTTCAGAGCGAGAAAAGCATGTTTTGACCCACAATGTGTTTTTGACCCTAACACGTGAATTATAGTCAAAACAACTGCTCTCCACTTCCAAATGGTGCGCATTGGCATAAATAACCCTATTTAAGCTCAGTTACACGTTTGCATTGAAAGTGACTGAGTTATTCACTTTTCCAGTTTTTATGCGTGCAAAGTGCTTTTCAGAGCGAGAGAATCACTTTTTGACCCACAATGTGTTTTTGACCCTAACACGTGAATTATAGTCAAAACAACTGCTCTCCACTTCCAAATGGTGCGCGATGGCATAAATAACCCTATTTAAGCTCAGTTACACGTTTGCATTGAAAGGGACTGAGTTATCAACTTTTCCAGTTTTTATGCGTGCAAAATGCTTTTCAGAGCGAGAAAAGCATGTTTTGACCCACAATGTGTTTTTGACCCTAACACGTGAATTATAGTCAAAACAACTGCTCTCCACTTCCAAATGGTGCGCGATGGCATAAATAACCCTATTTAAGCTCAGTTACACGTTTGCATTGAAAGTGACTGAGTTATTCACTTTTCCAGTTTATATGCGTGCAAAATGCTTTTCAGAGCGAGAAAAGCATCTTTTGACCCACAATGTGTTTTTGACCCTAACACGTGAATTATAGTCAAAACAACTGCTCTCCACTTCCAAATGGTGCGCGATGGCATAAATAACCCTATTTAAGCTCAGTTACACGTTTGCATTGAAAGTGACTGAGTTATTCACTTTTCCAGTTTTTATGCGTGCAAAGTGCTTTTCAGAGCGAGAGAATCACTTTTTGACCAAAAAGGTGCTTTTGACCCTAACACGTGAATTATAGTCAAAACAACTGCTCTCCACTTCCAAATGGTGCGCGATGGCATAAATAACCCTATTTAAGCTCAGTTACACGTTTGCATTGAAAGGGACTGAGTTATCAACTTTTCCAGTTTTTATGCGTGCAAAATGCTTTTCAGAGCGAGAGAATCACTTTTTGACCAAAAAGGTGCTTTTGACCCTAACACGTGAATTATAGTCAAAACAACTGCTCTCCACTTCCAAATGGTGCGCGATGGCATAAATAACCCTATTTAAGCTCAGTTACACGTTTGCATTGAAAGGGACTGAGTTATCAACTTTTCCAGTTTTTATGCGTGCAAAATGCTTTTCAGAGCGAGAGAATCACTTTTTGACCAAAAATGTGTTTTTGACCCTGACACGTGAATTTTGCTCAAAACAAATGCTCTCCACTTCCAAATGGTGCGCAATGGCATAAATAACCCTATTTAAGCTCAGTTACACGTTTGCATTGAAAGTGACTGAGTTATTCACTTTTCCAGTTTTTATGCGTGCAAAATGCTTTTCAGAGCGAGAAAAGCATGTTTTGACCCACAATGTGTTTTTGACCCTAACACGTGAATTATAGTCAAAACAACTGCTCTCCACTTCCAAATGGTGCGCATTGGCATAAATAACCCTATTTAAGCTCAGTTACACGTTTGCATTGAAAGTGACTGAGTTATTCACTTTTCCAGTTTTTATGCGTGCAAAGTGCTTTTCAGAGCGAGAGAATCACTTTTTGACCCACAATGTGTTTTTGACCCTAACACGTGAATTATAGTCAAAACAACTGCTCTCCACTTCCAAATGGTGCGCGATGGCATAAATAACCCTATTTAAGCTCAGTTACACGTTTGCATTGAAAGGGACTGAGTTATCAACTTTTCCAGTTTTTATGCGTGCAAAATGCTTTTCAGAGCGAGAAAAGCATGTTTTGACCCACAATGTGTTTTTGACCCTAACACGTGAATTATAGTCAAAACAACTGCTCTCCACTTCCAAATGGTGCGCGATGGCATAAATAACCCTATTTAAGCTCAGTTACACGTTTGCATTGAAAGGGACTGAGTTATCAACTTTTCCAGTTTTTATGCGTGCAAAATGCTTTTCAGAGCGAGAGAATCACTTTTTGACCAAAAATGTGTTTTTGACCCTGACACGTGAATTTTGCTCAAAACAAATGCTCTCCACTTCCAAATGGTGCGCAATGGCATAAATAACCCTATTTAAGCTCAGTTACACGTTTGCATTGAAAGTGACTGAGTTATTCACTTTTCCAGTTTTTATGCGTGCAAAATGCTTTTCAGAGCGAGAGAATCACTTTTTGACCAAAAATGTGTTTTTGACCCTGACACGTGAATTGTGCTCAAAACCAATGCTCTCCACTTCCAAATGGTGCGCAATGGCATAAATAACCCTATTTAAGCTCAGTTACACGTTCGCATTGAAAGGGACTGAGTTTTTCACTTTTCCAGTTTTTATGCATGCAAAATGCTTTTCAGAGCGAGAAAAGCATGTTTTGACCCACAATGTGTTTTTGACCCTAACACGTGAATTATGCTCAAAACCAATGCTCTCCACTTCCAAATGGTGCGCAATGGCATAAATAACCCTATTTAAGCTCAGTTACACGTTTGCATTGAAAGTGACTGAGTTATTCACTTTTCCAGTTTTTATGCGTGCAAAATGCTTTTCAGAGCGAGAAAAGCATCTTTTGACCCACAATGTGTTTTTGACCCTAACTCGTGAATTATAGTCAAAACAACTGCTCTCCACTTCCAAATGGTGCGCGATGGCATAAATAACCCTATTTAAGCTCAGTTACACGTTTGCATTGAAAGGGACTGAGTTATCAACTTTTCCAGTTTTTATGCGTGCAAAATGCTTTTCAGAGCGAGAAAAGCATGTTTTGACCCACAATGTGTTTTTGACCCTAACACGTGAATTATAGTCAAAACAACTGCTCTCCACTTCCAAATGGTGCGCGATGGCATAAATAACCCTATTTAAGCTCAGTTACACGTTTGCATTGAAAGGGACTGAGTTATCAACTTTTCCAGTTTTTATGCGTGCAAAATGCTTTTCAGAGCGAGAAAAGCATGTTTTGACCCACAATGTGTTTTTGACCCTAACACGTGAATTATAGTCAAAACAACTGCTCTCCACTTCCAAATGGTGCGCATTGGCATAAATAACCCTATTTAAGCTCAGTTACACGTTTGCATTGAAAGTGACTGAGTTATTCACTTTTCCAGTTTTTATGCGTGCAAAGTGCTTTTCAGAGCGAGAGAATCACTTTTTGACCAAAAAGGTGCTTTTGACCCTAACACGTGAATTATAGTCAAAACAACTGCTCTCCACTTCCAAATGGTGCGCGATGGCATAAATAACCCTATTTAAGCTCAGTTACACGTTTGCATTGAAAGGGACTGAGTTATCAACTTTTCCAGTTTTTATGCGTGCAAAATGCTTTTCAGAGCGAGAAAAGCATCTTTTGACCCACAATGTGTTTTTGACCCTAACACGTGAATTATAGTCAAAACAACTGCTCTCCACTTCCAAATGGTGCGCGATGGCATAAATAACCCTATTTAAGCTCAGTTACACGTTTGCATTGAAAGGGACTGAGTTATCAACTTTTCCAGTTTTTATGCGTGCAAAATGCTTTTCAGAGCGAGAAAAGCATGTTTTGACCCACAATGTGTTTTTGACCCTAACACGTGAATTATAGTCAAAACAACTGCTCTCCACTTCCAAATGGTGCGCGATGGCATAAATAACCCTATTTAAGCTCAGTTACACGTTTGCATTGAAAGGGACTGAGTTATCAACTTTTCCAGTTTTTATGCGTGCAAAATGCTTTTCAGAGCGAGAGAATCACTTTTTGACCAAAAATGTGTTTTTGACCCTGACACGTGAATTTTGCTCAAAACAAATGCTCTCCACTTCCAAATGGTGCGCAATGGCATAAATAACCCTATTTAAGCTCAGTTACACGTTTGCATTGAAAGTGACTGAGTTATTCACTTTTCCAGTTTTTATGCGTGCAAAGTGCTTTTCAGAGCGAGAGAATCACTTTTTGACCAAAAAGGTGCTTTTGACCCTAACACGTGAATTATAGTCAAAACAACTGCTCTCCACTTCCAAATGGTGCGCGATGGCATAAATAACCCTATTTAAGCTCAGTTACACGTTTGCATTGAAAGGGACTGAGTTATCAACTTTTCCAGTTTTTATGCGTGCAAAATGCTTTTCAGAGCGAGAGAATCACTTTTTGACCAAAAAGGTGCTTTTGACCCTAACACGTGAATTATAGTCAAAACAACTGCTCTCCACTTCCAAATGGTGCGCGATGGCATAAATAACCCTATTTAAGCTCAGTTACACGTTTGCATTGAAAGGGACTGAGTTATCAACTTTTCCAGTTTTTATGCGTGCAAAATGCTTTTCAGAGCGAGAGAATCACTTTTTGACCAAAAATGTGTTTTTGACCCTGACACGTGAATTTTGCTCAAAACAAATGCTCTCCACTTCCAAATGGTGCGCAATGGCATAAATAACCCTATTTAAGCTCAGTTACACGTTTGCATTGAAAGTGACTGAGTTATTCACTTTTCCAGTTTTTATGCGTGCAAAATGCTTTTCAGAGCGAGAAAAGCATGTTTTGACCCACAATGTGTTTTTGACCCTAACACGTGAATTATAGTCAAAACAACTGCTCTCCACTTCCAAATGGTGCGCATTGGCATAAATAACCCTATTTAAGCTCAGTTACACGTTTGCATTGAAAGTGACTGAGTTATCAACTTTTCCAGTTTTTATGCGTGCAAAATGCTTTTCAGAGCGAGAAAAGCATCTTTTGACCCACAATGTGTTTTTGACCCTAACACGTGAATTATAGTCAAAACAACTGCTCTCCACTTCCAAATGGTGCGCGATGGCATAAATAACCCTATTTAAGCTCAGTTACACGTTTGCATTGAAAGGGACTGAGTTATCAACTTTTCCAGTTTTTATGCGTGCAAAATGCTTTTCAGAGCGAGAAAAGCATGTTTTGACCCACAATGTGTTTTTGACCCTAACACGTGAATTATAGTCAAAACAACTGCTCTCCACTTCCAAATGGTGCGCGATGGCATAAATAACCCTATTTAAGCTCAGTTACACGTTTGCATTGAAAGTGACTGAGTTATTCACTTTTCCAGTTTTTATGCGTGCAAAATGCTTTTCAGAGCGAGAGAATCACTTTTTGACCAAAAATGTGTTTTTGACCCTGACACGTGAATTGTGCTCAAAACCAATGCTCTCCACTTCCAAATGGTGCGCAATGGCATAAATAACCCTATTTAAGCTCAGTTACACGTTCGCATTGAAAGGGACTGAGTTTTTCACTTTTCCAGCTTTTATGCATGCAAAATGCTTTTCAGAGCGAGAAAAGCATGTTTTGACCCACAATGTGTTTTTGACCCTAACACGTGAATTATGCTCAAAACCAATGCTCTCCACTTCCAAATGGTGCGCAATGGCATAAATAACCCTATTTAAGCTCAGTTACACGTTTGCATTGAAAGTGACTGAGTTATTCACTTTTCCAGTTTTTATGCGTGCAAAGTGCTTTTCAGAGCGAGAGAATCACTTTTTGACCAAAAAGTTGCTTTTGACCCTAACACGTGAATTATAGTCAAAACAACTGCTCTCCACTTCCAAATGGTGCGCGATGGCATAAATAACCCTATTTAAGCTCAGTTACACGTTTGCATTGAAAGGGACTGAGTTATCAACTTTTCCAGTTTTTATGCGTGCAAAATGCTTTTCAGAGCGAGAAAAGCATGTTTTGACCCACAATGTGTTTTTGACCCTAACACGTGAATTATAGTCAAAACAACTGCTCTCCACTTCCAAATGGTGCGCATTGGCATAAATAACCCTATTTAAGCTCAGTTACACGTTTGCATTGAAAGTGACTGAGTTATTCACTTTTCCAGTTTTTATGCGTGCAAAGTGCTTTTCAGAGCGAGAGAATCACTTTTTGACCAAAAAGGTGCTTTTGACCCTAACACGTGAATTATAGTCAAAACAACTGCTCTCCACTTCCAAATGGTGCGCGATGGCATAAATAACCCTATTTAAGCTCAGTTACACGTTTGCATTGAAAGGGACTGAGTTATCAACTTTTCCAGTTTTTATGCATGCAAAATGCTTTTCAGAGCGAGAAAAGCATGTTTTGACCCACAATGTGTTTTTGACCCTAACACGTGAATTATGCTCAAAACCAATGCTCTCCACTTCCAAATGGTGCGCAATGGCATAAATAACCCTGTTTAAGCTCAGTTACACGTTTGCATTGAAAGTGACTGAGTTATTCACTTTTCCAGTTTTTATGCGTGCAAAATGCTTTTCAGAGCGAGAAAAGCATGTTTTGACCCACAATGTGTTTTTGACCCTAACACGTGAATTATAGTCAAAACAACTGCTCTCCACTTCCAAATGGTGCGCGATGGCATAAATAACCCTATTTAAGCTCAGTTACACGTTTGCATTGAAAGGGACTGAGTTATCAACTTTTCCAGTTTTTATGCGTGCAAAATGCTTTTCAGAGCGAGAAAAGCATGTTTTGACCCACAATGTGTTTTTGACCCTAACACGTGAATTATAGTCAAAACAACTGCTCTCCACTTCCAAATGGTGCGCGATGGCATAAATAACCCTATTTAAGCTCAGTTACACGTTTGCATTGAAAGGGACTGTGTTATCAACTTTTCCAGTTTTTATGCGTGCAAAATGCTTTTCAGAGCGAGAGAATCACTTTTTGACCAAAAATGTGTTTTTGACCCTGACACGTGAATTTTGCTCAAAACAAATGCTCTCCACTTCCAAATGGTGCGCAATGGCATAAATAACCCTATTTAAGCTCAGTTACACGTTTGCATTGAAAGTGACTGAGTTATTCACTTTTCCAGTTTTTATGCGTGCAAAATGCTTTTCAGAGCGAGAGAATCACTTTTTGACCAAAAATGTGTTTTTGACCCTGACACGTGAATTGTGCTCAAAACCAATGCTCTCCACTTCCAAATGGTGCGCAATGGCATAAATAACCCTATTTAAGCTCAGTTACACGTTCGCATTGAAAGGGACTGAGTTTTTCACTTTTCCAGTTTTTATGCATGCAAAATGCTTTTCAGAGCGAGAAAAGCATGTTTTGACCCACAATGTGTTTTTGACCCTAACACGTGAATTATGCTCAAAACCAATGCTCTCCACTTCCAAATGGTGCGCAATGGCATAAATAACCCTATTTAAGCTCAGTTACACGTTTGCATTGAAAGTGACTGAGTTATTCACTTTTCCAGTTTTTATGCGTGCAAAATGCTTTTCAGAGCGAGAAAAGCATCTTTTGACCCACAATGTGTTTTTGACCCTAACTCGTGAATTATAGTCAAAACAACTGCTCTCCACTTCCAAATGGTGCGCGATGGCATAAATAACCCTATTTAAGCTCAGTTACACGTTTGCATTGAAAGGGACTGAGTTATCAACTTTTCCAGTTTTTATGCGTGCAAAATGCTTTTCAGAGCGAGAAAAGCATGTTTTGACCCACAATGTGTTTTTGACCCTAACACGTGAATTATAGTCAAAACAACTGCTCTCCACTTCCAAATGGTGCGCATTGGCATAAATAACCCTATTTAAGCTCAGTTACACGTTTGCATTGAAAGTGACTGAGTTATTCACTTTTCCAGTTTTTATGCGTGCAAAGTGCTTTTCAGAGCGAGAGAATCACTTTTTGACCAAAAAGGTGCTTTTGACCCTAACACGTGAATTATAGTCAAAACAACTGCTCTCCACTTCCAAATGGTGCGCGATGGCATAAATAACCCTATTTAAGCTCAGTTACACGTTTGCATTGAAAGGGACTGAGTTATCAACTTTTCCAGTTTTTATGCGTGCAAAATGCTTTTCAGAGCGAGAAAAGCATCTTTTGACCCACAATGTGTTTTTGACCCTAACACGTGAATTATAGTCAAAACAACTGCTCTCCACTTCCAAATGGTGCGCGATGGCATAAATAACCCTATTTAAGCTCAGTTACACGTTTGCATTGAAAGGGACTGAGTTATCAACTTTTCCAGTTTTTATGCGTGCAAAATGCTTTTCAGAGCGAGAAAAGCATGTTTTGACCCACAATGTGTTTTTGACCCTAACACGTGAATTATAGTCAAAACAACTGCTCTCCACTTCCAAATGGTGCGCGATGGCATAAATAACCCTATTTAAGCTCAGTTACACGTTTGCATTGAAAGGGACTGAGTTATCAACTTTTCCAGTTTTTATGCGTGCAAAATGCTTTTCAGAGCGAGAGAATCACTTTTTGACCAAAAATGTGTTTTTGACCCTGACACGTGAATTTTGCTCAAAACAAATGCTCTCCACTTCCAAATGGTGCGCAATGGCATAAATAACCCTATTTAAGCTCAGTTACACGTTCGCATTGAAAGGGACTGAGTTTTTCACTTTTCCAGTTTTTATGCATGCAAAATGCTTTTCAGAGCGAGAAAAGCATGTTTTGACCCACAATGTGTTTTTGACCCTAACACGTGAATTATGCTCAAAACCAATGCTCTCCACTTCCAAATGGTGCGCAATGGCATAAATAACCCTATTTAAGCTCAGTTACACGTTTGCATTGAAAGTGACTGAGTTATTCACTTTTCCAGTTTTTATGCGTGCAAAATGCTTTTCAGAGCGAGAAAAGCATCTTTTGACCCACAATGTGTTTTTGACCCTAACTCGTGAATTATAGTCAAAACAACTGCTCTCCACTTCCAAATGGTGCGCGATGGCATAAATAACCCTATTTAAGCTCAGTTACACGTTTGCATTGAAAGGGACTGAGTTATCAACTTTTCCAGTTTTTATGCGTGCAAAATGCTTTTCAGAGCGAGAAAAGCATGTTTTGACCCACAATGTGTTTTTGACCCTAACACGTGAATTATAGTCAAAACAACTGCTCTCCACTTCCAAATGGTGCGCGATGGCATAAATAACCCTATTTAAGCTCAGTTACACGTTTGCATTGAAAGGGACTGAGTTATCAACTTTTCCAGTTTTTATGCGTGCAAAATGCTTTTCAGAGCGAGAAAAGCATGTTTTGACCCACAATGTGTTTTTGACCCTAACACGTGAATTATAGTCAAAACAACTGCTCTCCACTTCCAAATGGTGCGCGATGGCATAAATAACCCTATTTAAGCTCAGTTACACGTTTGCATTGAAAGTGACTGAGTTATTCACTTTTCCAGTTTTTATGCGTGCAAAGTGCTTTTCAGAGCGAGAGAATCACTTTTTGACCAAAAAGGTGCTTTTGACCCTAACACGTGAATTATAGTCAAAACAACTGCTCTCCACTTCCAAATGGTGCGCGATGGCATAAATAACCCTACTTAAGCTCAGTTACACGTTTGCATTGAAAGGGACTGAGTTATCAACTTTTCCAGTTTTTATGCGTGCAAAATGCTTTTCAGAGCGAGAGAATCACTTTTTGACCAAAAATGTGTTTTTGACCCTGACACGTGAATTTTGCTCAAAACAAATGCTCTCCACTTCCAAATGGTGCGCAATGGCATAAATAACCCTATTTAAGCTCAGTTACACGTTTGCATTGAAAGTGACTGAGTTATTCACTTTTCCAGTTTTTATGCGTGCAAAATGCTTTTCAGAGCGAGAGAATCACTTTTTGACCAAAAATGTGTTTTTGACCCTGACACGTGAATTGTGCTCAAAACCAATGCTCTCCACTTCCAAATGGTGCGCAATGGCATAAATAACCCTATTTAAGCTCAGTTACACGTTCGCATTGAAAGGGACTGAGTTTTTCACTTTTCCAGTTTTTATGCATGCAAAATGCTTTTCAGAGCGAGAAAAGCATGTTTTGACCCACAATGTGTTTTTGACCCTAACACGTGAATTATAGTCAAAACAACTGCTCTCCACTTCCAAATGGTGCGCGATGGCATAAATAACCCTATTTAAGCTCAGTTACACGTTTGCATTGAAAGTGACTGAGTTATTCACTTTTCCAGTTTATATGCGTGCAAAATGCTTTTCAGAGCGAGAAAAGCATCTTTTGACCCACAATGTGTTTTTGACCCTAACACGTGAATTATAGTCAAAACAACTGCTCTCCACTTCCAAATGGTGCGCGATGGCATAAATAACCCTATTTAAGCTCAGTTACACGTTTGCATTGAAAGTGACTGAGTTATTCACTTTTCCAGTTTTTATGCGTGCAAAGTGCTTTTCAGAGCGAGAGAATCACTTTTTGACCAAAAAGGTGCTTTTGACCCTAACACGTGAATTATAGTCAAAACAACTGCTCTCCACTTCCAAATGGTGCGCGATGGCATAAATAACCCTATTTAAGCTCAGTTACACGTTTGCATTGAAAGGGACTGAGTTATCAACTTTTCCAGTTTTTATGCGTGCAAAATGCTTTTCAGAGCGAGAGAATCACTTTTTGACCAAAAAGGTGCTTTTGACCCTAACACGTGAATTATAGTCAAAACAACTGCTCTCCACTTCCAAATGGTGCGCGATGGCATAAATAACCCTATTTAAGCTCAGTTACACGTTTGCATTGAAAGGGACTGAGTTATCAACTTTTCCAGTTTTTATGCGTGCAAAATGCTTTTCAGAGCGAGAGAATCACTTTTTGACCAAAAATGTGTTTTTGACCCTGACACGTGAATTTTGCTCAAAACAAATGCTCTCCACTTCCAAATGGTGCGCAATGGCATAAATAACCCTATTTAAGCTCAGTTACACGTTTGCATTGAAAGTGACTGAGTTATTCACTTTTCCAGTTTTTATGCGTGCAAAATGCTTTTCAGAGCGAGAAAAGCATGTTTTGACCCACAATGTGTTTTTGACCCTAACACGTGAATTATAGTCAAAACAACTGCTCTCCACTTCCAAATGGTGCGCATTGGCATAAATAACCCTATTTAAGCTCAGTTACACGTTTGCATTGAAAGTGACTGAGTTATTCACTTTTCCAGTTTTTATGCGTGCAAAGTGCTTTTCAGAGCGAGAGAATCACTTTTTGACCCACAATGTGTTTTTGACCCTAACACGTGAATTATAGTCAAAACAACTGCTCTCCACTTCCAAATGGTGCGCGATGGCATAAATAACCCTATTTAAGCTCAGTTACACGTTTGCATTGAAAGGGACTGAGTTATCAACTTTTCCAGTTTTTATGCGTGCAAAATGCTTTTCAGAGCGAGAAAAGCATGTTTTGACCCACAATGTGTTTTTGACCCTAACACGTGAATTATAGTCAAAACAACTGCTCTCCACTTCCAAATGGTGCGCGATGGCATAAATAACCCTATTTAAGCTCAGTTACACGTTTGCATTGAAAGGGACTGAGTTATCAACTTTTCCAGTTTTTATGCGTGCAAAATGCTTTTCAGAGCGAGAGAATCACTTTTTGACCAAAAATGTGTTTTTGACCCTGACACGTGAATTTTGCTCAAAACAAATGCTCTCCACTTCCAAATGGTGCGCAATGGCATAAATAACCCTATTTAAGCTCAGTTACACGTTTGCATTGAAAGTGACTGAGTTATTCACTTTTCCAGTTTTTATGCGTGCAAAATGCTTTTCAGAGCGAGAGAATCACTTTTTGACCAAAAATGTGTTTTTGACCCTGACACGTGAATTGTGCTCAAAACCAATGCTCTCCACTTCCAAATGGTGCGCAATGGCATAAATAACCCTATTTAAGCTCAGTTACACGTTCGCATTGAAAGGGACTGAGTTTTTCACTTTTCCAGTTTTTATGCATGCAAAATGCTTTTCAGAGCGAGAAAAGCATGTTTTGACCCACAATGTGTTTTTGACCCTAACACGTGAATTATGCTCAAAACCAATGCTCTCCACTTCCAAATGGTGCGCAATGGCATAAATAACCCTATTTAAGCTCAGTTACACGTTTGCATTGAAAGTGACTGAGTTATTCACTTTTCCAGTTTTTATGCGTGCAAAATGCTTTTCAGAGCGAGAAAAGCATCTTTTGACCCACAATGTGTTTTTGACCCTAACTCGTGAATTATAGTCAAAACAACTGCTCTCCACTTCCAAATGGTGCGCGATGGCATAAATAACCCTATTTAAGCTCAGTTACACGTTTGCATTGAAAGGGACTGAGTTATCAACTTTTCCAGTTTTTATGCGTGCAAAATGCTTTTCAGAGCGAGAAAAGCATGTTTTGACCCACAATGTGTTTTTGACCCTAACACGTGAATTATAGTCAAAACAACTGCTCTCCACTTCCAAATGGTGCGCGATGGCATAAATAACCCTATTTAAGCTCAGTTACACGTTTGCATTGAAAGGGACTGAGTTATCAACTTTTCCAGTTTTTATGCGTGCAAAATGCTTTTCAGAGCGAGAAAAGCATGTTTTGACCCACAATGTGTTTTTGACCCTAACACGTGAATTATAGTCAAAACAACTGCTCTCCACTTCCAAATGGTGCGCGATGGCATAAATAACCCTACTTAAGCTCAGTTACACGTTTGCATTGAAAGGGACTGAGTTATCAACTTTTCCAGTTTTTATGCGTGCAAAATGCTTTTCAGAGCGAGAGAATCACTTTTTGACCAAAAATGTGTTTTTGACCCTGACACGTGAATTTTGCTCAAAACAAATGCTCTCCACTTCCAAATGGTGCGCAATGGCATAAATAACCCTATTTAAGCTCAGTTACACGTTTGCATTGAAAGTGACTGAGTTATTCACTTTTCCAGTTTTTATGCGTGCAAAATGCTTTTCAGAGCGAGAGAATCACTTTTTGACCAAAAATGTGTTTTTGACCCTGACACGTGAATTGTGCTCAAAACCAATGCTCTCCACTTCCAAATGGTGCGCAATGGCATAAATAACCCTATTTAAGCTCAGTTACACGTTCGCATTGAAAGGGACTGAGTTTTTCACTTTTCCAGTTTTTATGCATGCAAAATGCTTTTCAGAGCGAGAAAAGCATGTTTTGACCCACAATGTGTTTTTGACCCTAACACGTGAATTATAGTCAAAACAACTGCTCTCCACTTCCAAATGGTGCGCGATGGCATAAATAACCCTATTTAAGCTCAGTTACACGTTTGCATTGAAAGTGACTGAGTTATTCACTTTTCCAGTTTATATGCGTGCAAAATGCTTTTCAGAGCGAGAAAAGCATCTTTTGACCCACAATGTGTTTTTGACCCTAACACGTGAATTATAGTCAAAACAACTGCTCTCCACTTCCAAATGGTGCGCGATGGCATAAATAACCCTATTTAAGCTCAGTTACACGTTTGCATTGAAAGTGACTGAGTTATTCACTTTTCCAGTTTTTATGCGTGCAAAGTGCTTTTCAGAGCGAGAGAATCACTTTTTGACCAAAAAGGTGCTTTTGACCCTAACACGTGAATTATAGTCAAAACAACTGCTCTCCACTTCCAAATGGTGCGCGATGGCATAAATAACCCTATTTAAGCTCAGTTACACGTTTGCATTGAAAGGGACTGAGTTATCAACTTTTCCAGTTTTTATGCGTGCAAAATGCTTTTCAGAGCGAGAGAATCACTTTTTGACCAAAAAGGTGCTTTTGACCCTAACACGTGAATTATAGTCAAAACAACTGCTCTCCACTTCCAAATGGTGCGCGATGGCATAAATAACCCTATTTAAGCTCAGTTACACGTTTGCATTGAAAGGGACTGAGTTATCAACTTTTCCAGTTTTTATGCGTGCAAAATGCTTTTCAGAGCGAGAGAATCACTTTTTGACCAAAAATGTGTTTTTGACCCTGACACGTGAATTTTGCTCAAAACAAATGCTCTCCACTTCCAAATGGTGCGCAATGGCATAAATAACCCTATTTAAGCTCAGTTACACGTTTGCATTGAAAGTGACTGAGTTATTCACTTTTCCAGTTTTTATGCGTGCAAAATGCTTTTCAGAGCGAGAAAAGCATGTTTTGACCCACAATGTGTTTTTGACCCTAACACGTGAATTATAGTCAAAACAACTGCTCTCCACTTCCAAATGGTGCGCATTGGCATAAATAACCCTATTTAAGCTCAGTTACACGTTTGCATTGAAAGTGACTGAGTTATCAACTTTTCCAGTTTTTATGCGTGCAAAATGCTTTTCAGAGCGAGAAAAGCATCTTTTGACCCACAATGTGTTTTTGACCCTAACACGTGAATTATAGTCAAAACAACTGCTCTCCACTTCCAAATGGTGCGCGATGGCATAAATAACCCTATTTAAGCTCAGTTACACGTTTGCATTGAAAGGGACTGAGTTATCAACTTTTCCAGTTTTTATGCGTGCAAAATGCTTTTCAGAGCGAGAAAAGCATGTTTTGACCCACAATGTGTTTTTGACCCTAACACGTGAATTATAGTCAAAACAACTGCTCTCCACTTCCAAATGGTGCGCGATGGCATAAATAACCCTATTTAAGCTCAGTTACACGTTTGCATTGAAAGTGACTGAGTTATTCACTTTTCCAGTTTTTATGCGTGCAAAATGCTTTTCAGAGCGAGAGAATCACTTTTTGACCAAAAATGTGTTTTTGACCCTGACACGTGAATTGTGCTCAAAACCAATGCTCTCCACTTCCAAATGGTGCGCAATGGCATAAATAACCCTATTTAAGCTCAGTTACACGTTCGCATTGAAAGGGACTGAGTTTTTCACTTTTCCAGCTTTTATGCATGCAAAATGCTTTTCAGAGCGAGAAAAGCATGTTTTGACCCACAATGTGTTTTTGACCCTAACACGTGAATTATGCTCAAAACCAATGCTCTCCACTTCCAAATGGTGCGCAATGGCATAAATAACCCTATTTAAGCTCAGTTACACGTTTGCATTGAAAGTGACTGAGTTATTCACTTTTCCAGTTTTTATGCGTGCAAAGTGCTTTTCAGAGCGAGAGAATCACTTTTTGACCAAAAAGGTGCTTTTGACCCTAACACGTGAATTATAGTCAAAACAACTGCTCTCCACTTCCAAATGGTGCGCGATGGCATAAATAACCCTATTTAAGCTCAGTTACACGTTTGCATTGAAAGGGACTGAGTTATCAACTTTTCCAGTTTTTATGCATGCAAAATGCTTTTCAGAGCGAGAAAAGCATGTTTTGACCCACAATGTGTTTTTGACCCTAACACGTGAATTATGCTCAAAACCAATGCTCTCCACTTCCAAATGGTGCGCAATGGCATAAATAACCCTATTTAAGCTCAGTTACACGTTTGCATTGAAAGTGACTGAGTTATTCACTTTTCCAGTTTTTATGCGTGCAAAATGCTTTTCAGAGCGAGAAAAGCATGTTTTGACCCACAATGTGTTTTTGACCCTAACACGTGAATTATGCTCAAAACCAATGCTCTCCACTTCCAAATGGTGCGCAATGGCATAAATAACCCTATTTAAGCTCAGTTACACGTTTGCATTGAAAGTGACTGAGTTATTCACTTTTCCAGTTTTTATGCGTGCAAAATGCTTTTCAGAGCGAGAAAAGCATCTTTTGACCCACAATGTGTTTTTGACCCTAACTCGTGAATTATAGTCAAAACAACTGCTCTCCACTTCCAAAT
The DNA here is from genome assembly GCF_964030765.1 of Micromesistius poutassou. NCBI lineage: Eukaryota > Metazoa > Chordata > Actinopteri > Gadiformes > Gadidae > Micromesistius > Micromesistius poutassou. The sequence goes on from NC_140288.1 coordinate 11,176,889, forward strand.
GGTGCGCGATGGCATAAATAACCCTATTTAAGCTCAGTTACACGTTTGCATTGAAAGGGACTGAGTTATCAACTTTTCCAGTTTTTATGCGTGCAAAATGCTTTTCAGAGCGAGAAAAGCATGTTTTGACCCACAATGTGTTTTTGACCCTAACACGTGAATTATAGTCAAAACAACTGCTCTCCACTTCCAAATGGTGCGCATTGGCATAAATAACCCTATTTAAGCTCAGTTACACGTTTGCATTGAAAGTGACTGAGTTATTCACTTTTCCAGTTTTTATGCGTGCAAAGTGCTTTTCAGAGCGAGAGAATCACTTTTTGACCAAAAAGGTGCTTTTGACCCTAACACGTGAATTATAGTCAAAACAACTGCTCTCCACTTCCAAATGGTGCGCGATGGCATAAATAACCCTATTTAAGCTCAGTTACACGTTTGCATTGAAAGGGACTGAGTTATCAACTTTTCCAGTTTTTATGCGTGCAAAATGCTTTTCAGAGCGAGAAAAGCATGTTTTGACCCACAATGTGTTTTTGATCCTAACACGTGAATTATAGTCAAAACAACTGCTCTCCACTTCCAAATGGTGCGCGATGGCATAAATAACCCTATTTAAGCTCAGTTACACGTTTGCATTGAAAGGGACTGAGTTATCAACTTTTCCAGTTTTTATGCGTGCAAAATGCTTTTCAGAGCGAGAAAAGCATCTTTTGACCCACAATGTGTTTTTGACCCTAACACGTGAATTATAGTCAAAACAACTGCTCTCCACTTCCAAATGGTGCGCGATGGCATAAATAACCCTATTTAAGCTCAGTTACACGTTTGCATTGAAAGGGACTGAGTTATCAACTTTTCCAGTTTTTATGCGTGCAAAATGCTTTTCAGAGCGAGAAAAGCATGTTTTGACCCACAATGTGTTTTTGACCCTAACACGTGAATTATAGTCAAAACAACTGCTCTCCACTTCCAAATGGTGCGCGATGGCATAAATAACCCTATTTAAGCTCAGTTACACGTTTGCATTGAAAGGGACTGAGTTATCAACTTTTCCAGTTTTTATGCGTGCAAAATGCTTTTCAGAGCGAGAGAATCACTTTTTGACCAAAAATGTGTTTTTGACCCTGACACGTGAATTTTGCTCAAAACAAATGCTCTCCACTTCCAAATGGTGCGCAATGGCATAAATAACCCTATTTAAGCTCAGTTACACGTTTGCATTGAAAGTGACTGAGTTATTCACTTTTCCAGTTTTTATGCGTGCAAAATGCTTTTCAGAGCGAGAGAATCACTTTTTGACCAAAAATGTGTTTTTGACCCTGACACGTGAATTGTGCTCAAAACCAATGCTCTCCACTTCCAAATGGTGCGCAATGGCATAAATAACCCTATTTAAGCTCAGTTACACGTTTGCATTGAAAGTGACTGAGTTATTCACTTTTCCAGTTTTTATGCGTGCAAAGTGCTTTTCAGAGCGAGAGAATCACTTTTTGACCAAAAAGGTGCTTTTGACCCTAACACGTGAATTATAGTCAAAACAACTGCTCTCCACTTCCAAATGGTGCGCGATGGCATAAATAACCCTATTTAAGCTCAGTTACACGTTTGCATTGAAAGGGACTGAGTTATCAACTTTTCCAGTTTTTATGCATGCAAAATGCTTTTCAGAGCGAGAAAAGCATGTTTTGACCCACAATGTGTTTTTGACCCTAACACGTGAATTATGCTCAAAACCAATGCTCTCCACTTCCAAATGGTGCGCAATGGCATAAATAACCCTATTTAAGCTCAGTTACACGTTTGCATTGAAAGTGACTGAGTTATTCACTTTTCCAGTTTTTATGCGTGCAAAATGCTTTTCAGAGCGAGAAAAGCATGTTTTGACCCACAATGTGTTTTTGACCCTAACACGTGAATTATGCTCAAAACCAATGCTCTCCACTTCCAAATGGTGCGCAATGGCATAAATAACCCTATTTAAGCTCAGTTACACGTTTGCATTGAAAGTGACTGAGTTATTCACTTTTCCAGTTTTTATGCGTGCAAAATGCTTTTCAGAGCGAGAAAAGCATCTTTTGACCCACAATGTGTTTTTGACCCTAACTCGTGAATTATAGTCAAAACAACTGCTCTCCACTTCCAAATGGTGCGCGATGGCATAAATAACCCTATTTAAGCTCAGTTACACGTTTGCATTGAAAGGGACTGAGTTATCAACTTTTCCAGTTTTTATGCGTGCAAAATGCTTTTCAGAGCGAGAAAAGCATGTTTTGACCCACAATGTGTTTTTGACCCTAACACGTGAATTATAGTCAAAACAACTGCTCTCCACTTCCAAATGGTGCGCATTGGCATAAATAACCCTATTTAAGCTCAGTTACACGTTTGCATTGAAAGTGACTGAGTTATTCACTTTTCCAGTTTTTATGCGTGCAAAGTGCTTTTCAGAGCGAGAGAATCACTTTTTGACCAAAAAGGTGCTTTTGACCCTAACACGTGAATTATAGTCAAAACAACTGCTCTCCACTTCCAAATGGTGCGCGATGGCATAAATAACCCTATTTAAGCTCAGTTACACGTTTGCATTGAAAGGGACTGAGTTATCAACTTTTCCAGTTTTTATGCGTGCAAAATGCTTTTCAGAGCGAGAAAAGCATGTTTTGACCCACAATGTGTTTTTGATCCTAACACGTGAATTATAGTCAAAACAACTGCTCTCCACTTCCAAATGGTGCGCGATGGCATAAATAACCCTATTTAAGCTCAGTTACACGTTTGCATTGAAAGGGACTGAGTTATCAACTTTTCCAGTTTTTATGCGTGCAAAATGCTTTTCAGAGCGAGAAAAGCATCTTTTGACCCACAATGTGTTTTTGACCCTAACACGTGAATTATAGTCAAAACAACTGCTCTCCACTTCCAAATGGTGCGCGATGGCATAAATAACCCTATTTAAGCTCAGTTACACGTTTGCATTGAAAGGGACTGAGTTATCAACTTTTCCAGTTTTTATGCGTGCAAAATGCTTTTCAGAGCGAGAAAAGCATGTTTTGACCCACAATGTGTTTTTGACCCTAACACGTGAATTATAGTCAAAACAACTGCTCTCCACTTCCAAATGGTGCGCGATGGCATAAATAACCCTATTTAAGCTCAGTTACACGTTTGCATTGAAAGGGACTGAGTTATCAACTTTTCCAGTTTTTATGCGTGCAAAATGCTTTTCAGAGCGAGAGAATCACTTTTTGACCAAAAATGTGTTTTTGACCCTGACACGTGAATTTTGCTCAAAACAAATGCTCTCCACTTCCAAATGGTGCGCAATGGCATAAATAACCCTATTTAAGCTCAGTTACACGTTTGCATTGAAAGTGACTGAGTTATTCACTTTTCCAGTTTTTATGCGTGCAAAATGCTTTTCAGAGCGAGAGAATCACTTTTTGACCAAAAATGTGTTTTTGACCCTGACACGTGAATTGTGCTCAAAACCAATGCTCTCCACTTCCAAATGGTGCGCAATGGCATAAATAACCCTATTTAAGCTCAGTTACACGTTCGCATTGAAAGGGACTGAGTTTTTCACTTTTCCAGCTTTTATGCATGCAAAATGCTTTTCAGAGCGAGAAAAGCATGTTTTGACCCACAATGTGTTTTTGACCCTAACACGTGAATTATGCTCAAAACCAATGCTCTCCACTTCCAAATGGTGCGCAATGGCATAAATAACCCTATTTAAGCTCAGTTACACGTTTGCATTGAAAGTGACTGAGTTATTCACTTTTCCAGTTTTTATGCGTGCAAAATGCTTTTCAGAGCGAGAAAAGCATCTTTTGACCCACAATGTGTTTTTGACCCTAACACGTGAATTATAGTCAAAACAACTGCTCTCCACTTCCAAATGGTGCGCGATGGCATAAATAACCCTATTTAAGCTCAGTTACACGTTTGCATTGAAAGGGACTGAGTTATCAACTTTTCCAGTTTTTATGCGTGCAAAATGCTTTTCAGAGCGAGAAAAGCATGTTTTGACCCACAATGTGTTTTTGACCCTAACACGTGAATTATAGTCAAAACAACTGCTCTCCACTTCCAAATGGTGCGCGATGGCATAAATAACCCTATTTAAGCTCAGTTACACGTTTGCATTGAAAGTGACTGAGTTATTCACTTTTCCAGTTTTTATGCGTGCAAAATGCTTTTCAGAGCGAGAGAATCACTTTTTGACCAAAAATGTGTTTTTGACCCTGACACGTGAATTGTGCTCAAAACCAATGCTCTCCACTTCCAAATGGTGCGCAATGGCATAAATAACCCTATTTAAGCTCAGTTACACGTTCGCATTGAAAGGGACTGAGTTTTTCACTTTTCCAGTTTTTATGCATGCAAAATGCTTTTCAGAGCGAGAAAAGCATGTTTTGACCCACAATGTGTTTTTGACCCTAACACGTGAATTATAGTCAAAACAACTGCTCTCCACTTCCAAATGGTGCGCGATGGCATAAATAACCCTATTTAAGCTCAGTTACACGTTTGCATTGAAAGTGACTGAGTTATTCACTTTTCCAGTTTATATGCGTGCAAAATGCTTTTCAGAGCGAGAAAAGCATCTTTTGACCCACAATGTGTTTTTGACCCTAACACGTGAATTATAGTCAAAACAACTGCTCTCCACTTCCAAATGGTGCGCGATGGCATAAATAACCCTATTTAAGCTCAGTTACACGTTTGCATTGAAAGGGACTGAGTTATCAACTTTTCCAGTTTTTATGCGTGCAAAATGCTTTTCAGAGCGAGAAAAGCATGTTTTGACCAAAAAGGTGCTTTTGACCCTAACACGTGAATTATAGTCAAAACAACTGCTCTCCACTTCCAAATGGTGCGCGATGGCATAAATAACCCTACTTAAGCTCAGTTACACGTTTGCATTGAAAGGGACTGAGTTATCAACTTTTCCAGTTTTTATGCGTGCAAAATGCTTTTCAGAGCGAGAGAATCACTTTTTGACCAAAAATGTGTTTTTGACCCTGACACGTGAATTTTGCTCAAAACAAATGCTCTCCACTTCCAAATGGTGCGCAATGGCATAAATAACCCTATTTAAGCTCAGTTACACGTTTGCATTGAAAGTGACTGAGTTATTCACTTTTCCAGTTTTTATGCGTGCAAAATGCTTTTCAGAGCGAGAGAATCACTTTTTGACCAAAAATGTGTTTTTGACCCTGACACGTGAATTGTGCTCAAAACCAATGCTCTCCACTTCCAAATGGTGCGCAATGGCATAAATAACCCTATTTAAGCTCAGTTACACGTTCGCATTGAAAGGGACTGAGTTTTTCACTTTTCCAGTTTTTATGCATGCAAAATGCTTTTCAGAGCGAGAAAAGCATGTTTTGACCCACAATGTGTTTTTGACCCTAACACGTGAATTATAGTCAAAACAACTGCTCTCCACTTCCAAATGGTGCGCGATGGCATAAATAACCCTATTTAAGCTCAGTTACACGTTTGCATTGAAAGTGACTGAGTTATTCACTTTTCCAGTTTATATGCGTGCAAAATGCTTTTCAGAGCGAGAAAAGCATCTTTTGACCCACAATGTGTTTTTGACCCTAACACGTGAATTATAGTCAAAACAACTGCTCTCCACTTCCAAATGGTGCGCGATGGCATAAATAACCCTATTTAAGCTCAGTTACACGTTTGCATTGAAAGTGACTGAGTTATTCACTTTTCCAGTTTTTATGCGTGCAAAGTGCTTTTCAGAGCGAGAGAATCACTTTTTGACCAAAAAGGTGCTTTTGACCCTAACACGTGAATTATAGTCAAAACAACTGCTCTCCACTTCCAAATGGTGCGCGATGGCATAAATAACCCTATTTAAGCTCAGTTACACGTTTGCATTGAAAGGGACTGAGTTATCAACTTTTCCAGTTTTTATGCGTGCAAAATGCTTTTCAGAGCGAGAGAATCACTTTTTGACCAAAAAGGTGCTTTTGACCCTAACACGTGAATTATAGTCAAAACAACTGCTCTCCACTTCCAAATGGTGCGCGATGGCATAAATAACCCTATTTAAGCTCAGTTACACGTTTGCATTGAAAGGGACTGAGTTATCAACTTTTCCAGTTTTTATGCGTGCAAAATGCTTTTCAGAGCGAGAGAATCACTTTTTGACCAAAAATGTGTTTTTGACCCTGACACGTGAATTTTGCTCAAAACAAATGCTCTCCACTTCCAAATGGTGCGCAATGGCATAAATAACCCTATTTAAGCTCAGTTACACGTTTGCATTGAAAGTGACTGAGTTATTCACTTTTCCAGTTTTTATGCGTGCAAAATGCTTTTCAGAGCGAGAAAAGCATGTTTTGACCCACAATGTGTTTTTGACCCTAACACGTGAATTATAGTCAAAACAACTGCTCTCCACTTCCAAATGGTGCGCATTGGCATAAATAACCCTATTTAAGCTCAGTTACACGTTTGCATTGAAAGTGACTGAGTTATTCACTTTTCCAGTTTTTATGCGTGCAAAGTGCTTTTCAGAGCGAGAGAATCACTTTTTGACCAAAAAGGTGCTTTTGACCCTAACACGTGAATTATAGTCAAAACAACTGCTCTCCACTTCCAAATGGTGCGCGATGGCATAAATAACCCTATTTAAGCTCAGTTACACGTTTGCATTGAAAGGGACTGAGTTATCAACTTTTCCAGTTTTTATGCGTGCAAAATGCTTTTCAGAGCGAGAAAAGCATGTTTTGACCCACAATGTGTTTTTGATCCTAACACGTGAATTATAGTCAAAACAACTGCTCTCCACTTCCAAATGGTGCGCGATGGCATAAATAACCCTATTTAAGCTCAGTTACACGTTTGCATTGAAAGGGACTGAGTTATCAACTTTTCCAGTTTTTATGCGTGCAAAATGCTTTTCAGAGCGAGAAAAGCATCTTTTGACCCACAATGTGTTTTTGACCCTAACACGTGAATTATAGTCAAAACAACTGCTCTCCACTTCCAAATGGTGCGCGATGGCATAAATAACCCTATTTAAGCTCAGTTACACGTTTGCATTGAAAGGGACTGAGTTATCAACTTTTCCAGTTTTTATGCGTGCAAAATGCTTTTCAGAGCGAGAGAATCACTTTTTGACCAAAAATGTGTTTTTGACCCTGACACGTGAATTTTGCTCAAAACAAATGCTCTCCACTTCCAAATGGTGCGCAATGGCATAAATAACCCTATTTAAGCTCAGTTACACGTTTGCATTGAAAGTGACTGAGTTATTCACTTTTCCAGTTTTTATGCGTGCAAAATGCTTTTCAGAGCGAGAGAATCACTTTTTGACCAAAAATGTGTTTTTGACCCTGACACGTGAATTGTGCTCAAAACCAATGCTCTCCACTTCCAAATGGTGCGCAATGGCATAAATAACCCTATTTAAGCTCAGTTACACGTTCGCATTGAAAGGGACTGAGTTTTTCACTTTTCCAGCTTTTATGCATGCAAAATGCTTTTCAGAGCGAGAAAAGCATGTTTTGACCCACAATGTGTTTTTGTCCCTAACACGTGAATTATGCTCAAAACCAATGCTCTCCACTTCCAAATGGTGCGCAATGGCATAAATAACCCTATTTAAGCTCAGTTACACGTTTGCATTGAAAGTGACTGAGTTATTCACTTTTCCAGTTTTTATGCGTGCAAAATGCTTTTCAGAGCGAGAAAAGCATCTTTTGACCCACAATGTGTTTTTGACCCTAACACGTGAATTATAGTCAAAACAACTGCTCTCCACTTCCAAATGGTGCGCGATGGCATAAATAACCCTATTTAAGCTCAGTTACACGTTTGCATTGAAAGGGACTGAGTTATCAACTTTTCCAGTTTTTATGCGTGCAAAATGCTTTTCAGAGCGAGAAAAGCATGTTTTGACCCACAATGTGTTTTTGACCCTAACACGTGAATTATAGTCAAAACAACTGCTCTCCACTTCCAAATGGTGCGCGATGGCATAAATAACCCTATTTAAGCTCAGTTACACGTTTGCATTGAAAGTGACTGAGTTATTCACTTTTCCAGTTTTTATGCGTGCAAAGTGCTTTTCAGAGCGAGAGAATCACTTTTTGACCAAAAAGGTGCTTTTGACCCTAACACGTGAATTATAGTCAAAACAACTGCTCTCCACTTCCAAATGGTGCGCGATGGCATAAATAACCCTACTTAAGCTCAGTTACACGTTTGCATTGAAAGGGACTGAGTTATCAACTTTTCCAGTTTTTATGCGTGCAAAATGCTTTTCAGAGCGAGAGAATCACTTTTTGACCAAAAATGTGTTTTTGACCCTGACACGTGAATTTTGCTCAAAACAAATGCTCTCCACTTCCAAATGGTGCGCAATGGCATAAATAACCCTATTTAAGCTCAGTTACACGTTTGCATTGAAAGTGACTGAGTTATTCACTTTTCCAGTTTTTATGCGTGCAAAATGCTTTTTAGAGCGAGAGAATCACTTTTTGACCAAAAATGTGTTTTTGACCCTGACACGTGAATTGTGCTCAAAACCAATGCTCTCCACTTCCAAATGGTGCGCAATGGCATATATAACCCTATTTAAGCTCAGTTACACGTTCGCATTGAAAGGGACTGAGTTTTTCACTTTTCCAGTTTTTATGCATGCAAAATGCTTTTCAGAGCGAGAAAAGCATGTTTTGACCCACAATGTGTTTTTGACCCTAACACGTGAATTATAGTCAAAACAACTGCTCTCCACTTCCAAATGGTGCGCGATGGCATAAATAACCCTATTTAAGCTCAGTTACACGTTTGCATTGAAAGTGACTGAGTTATTCACTTTTCCAGTTTATATGCGTGCAAAATGCTTTTCAGAGCGAGAAAAGCATCTTTTGACCCACAATGTGTTTTTGACCCTAACACGTGAATTATAGTCAAAACAACTGCTCTCCACTTCCAAATGGTGCGCGATGGCATAAATAACCCTATTTAAGCTCAGTTACACGTTTGCATTGAAAGGGACTGAGTTATCAACTTTTCCAGTTTTTATGCGTGCAAAATGCTTTTCAGAGCGAGAAAAGCATGTTTTGACCCACAATGTGTTTTTGACCCTAACACGTGAATTATAGTCAAAACAACTGCTCTCCACTTCCAAATGGTGCGCGATGGCATAAATAACCCTATTTAAGCTCAGTTACACGTTTGCATTGAAAGTGACTGAGTTATTCACTTTTCCAGTTTTTATGCGTGCAAAGTGCTTTTCAGAGCGAGAGAATCACTTTTTGACCAAAAAGGTGCTTTTGACCCTAACACGTGAATTATAGTCAAAACAACTGCTCTCCACTTCCAAATGGTGCGCAATGGCATAAATAACCCTACTTAAGCTCAGTTACACGTTTGCATTGAAAGGGACTGAGTTATCAACTTTTCCAGTTTTTATGCGTGCAAAATGCTTTTCAGAGCGAGAGAATCACTTTTTGACCAAAAATGTGTTTTTGACCCTAACACGTGAATTATAGTCAAAACAACTGCTCTCCACTTCCAAATGGTGCGCGATGGCATAAATAACCCTATTTAAGCTCAGTTACACGTTTGCATTGAAAGGGACTGAGTTATCAACTTTTCCAGTTTTTATGCGTGCAAAATGCTTTTCAGAGCGAGAAAAGCATGTTTTGACCCACAATGTGTTTTTGACCCTAACACGTGAATTATAGTCAAAACAACTGCTCTCCACTTCCAAATGGTGCGCATTGGCATAAATAACCCTATTTAAGCTCAGTTACACGTTTGCATTGAAAGTGACTGAGTTATTCACTTTTCCAGTTTTTATGCGTGCAAAGTGCTTTTCAGAGCGAGAGAATCACTTTTTGACCAAAAAGGTGCTTTTGACCCTAACACGTGAATTATAGTCAAAACAACTGCTCTCCACTTCCAAATGGTGCGCGATGGCATAAATAACCCTATTTAAGCTCAGTTACACGTTTGCATTGAAAGGGACTGAGTTATCAACTTTTCCAGTTTTTATGCATGCAAAATGCTTTTCAGAGCGAGAAAAGCATGTTTTGACCCACAATGTGTTTTTGACCCTAACACGTGAATTATGCTCAAAACCAATGCTCTCCACTTCCAAATGGTGCGCAATGGCATAAATAACCCTATTTAAGCTCAGTTACACGTTTGCATTGAAAGTGACTGAGTTATTCACTTTTCCAGTTTTTATGCGTGCAAAATGCTTTTCAGAGCGAGAAAAACATGTTTTGACCCACAATGTGTTTTTGACCCTAACACGTGAATTATAGTCAAAACAACTGCTCTCCACTTCCAAATGGTGCGCGATGGCATAAATAACCCTATTTAAGCTCAGTTACACGTTTGCATTGAAAGGGACTGAGTTATCAACTTTTCCAGTTTTTATGCGTGCAAAATGCTTTTCAGAGCGAGAAAAGCATGTTTTGACCCACAATGTGTTTTTGACCCTAACACGTGAATTATAGTCAAAACAACTGCTCTCCACTTCCAAATGGTGCGCGATGGCATAAATAACCCTATTTAAGCTCAGTTACACGTTTGCATTGAAAGGGACTGAGTTATCAACTTTTCCAGTTTTTATGCCTGCAAAATGCTTTTCAGAGCGAGAGAATCACTTTTTGACCAAAAATGTGTTTTTGACCCTGACACGTGAATTTTGCTCAAAACAAATGCTCTCCACTTCCAAATGGTGAGCAATGGCATAAATAACCCTATTTAAGCTCAGTTACACGTTTGCATTGAAAGTGACTGAGTTATTCACTTTTCCAGTTTTTATGCGTGCAAAATGCTTTTCAGAGCGAGAGAATCACTTTTTGACCAAAAATGTGTTTTTGACCCTGACACGTGAATTGTGCTCAAAACCAATGCTCTCCACTTCCAAATGGTGCGCAATGGCATAAATAACCCTATTTAAGCTCAGTTACACGTTTGCATTGAAAGTGACTGAGTTATTCACTTTTCCAGTTTTTATGCGTGCAAAGTGCTTTTCAGAGCGAGAGAATCACTTTTTGACCAAAAAGGTGCTTTTGACCCTAACACGTGAATTATAGTCAAAACAACTGCTCTCCACTTCCAAATGGTGCGCGATGGCATAAATAACCCTATTTAAGCTCAGTTACACGTTTGCATTGAAAGGGACTGAGTTATCAACTTTTCCAGTTTTTATGCGTGCAAAATGCTTTTCAGAGCGAGAAAAGCATGTTTTGACCCACAATGTGTTTTTGACCCTAACACGTGAATTATAGTCAAAACAACTGCTCTCCACTTCCAAATGGTGCGCATTGGCATAAATAACCCTATTTAAGCTCAGTTACACGTTTGCATTGAAAGTGACTGAGTTATTCACTTTTCCAGTTTTTATGCGTGCAAAGTGCTTTTCAGAGCGAGAGAATCACTTTTTGACCAAAAAGGTGCTTTTGACCCTAACACGTGAATTATAGTCAAAACAACTGCTCTCCACTTCCAAATGGTGCGCGATGGCATAAATAACCCTATTTAAGCTCAGTTACACGTTTGCATTGAAAGGGACTGAGTTATCAACTTTTCCAGTTTTTATGCATGCAAAATGCTTTTCAGAGCGAGAAAAGCATGTTTTGACCCACAATGTGTTTTTGACCCTAACACGTGAATTATGCTCAAAACCAATGCTCTCCACTTCCAAATGGTGCGCAATGGCATAAATAACCCTATTTAAGCTCAGTTACACGTTTGCATTGAAAGTGACTGAGTTATTCACTTTTCCAGTTTTTATGCGTGCAAAATGCTTTTCAGAGCGAGAAAAGCATGTTTTGACCCACAATGTGTTTTTGACCCTAACACGTGAATTATAGTCAAAACAACTGCTCTCCACTTCCAAATGGTGCGCGATGGCATAAATAACCCTATTTAAGCTCAGTTACACGTTTGCATTGAAAGGGACTGAGTTATCAACTTTTCCAGTTTTTATGCGTGCAAAATGCTTTTCAGAGCGAGAAAAGCATGTTTTGACCCACAATGTGTTTTTGACCCTAACACGTGAATTATAGTCAAAACAACTGCTCTCCACTTCCAAATGGTGCGCGATGGCATAAATAACCCTATTTAAGCTCAGTTACACGTTTGCATTGAAAGGGACTGAGTTATCAACTTTTCCAGTTTTTATGCGTGCAAAATGCTTTTCAGAGCGAGAGAATCACTTTTTGACCAAAAATGTGTTTTTGACCCTGACACGTGAATTTTGCTCAAAACAAATGCTCTCCACTTCCAAATGGTGCGCAATGGCATAAATAACCCTATTTAAGCTCAGTTACACGTTTGCATTGAAAGGGACTGAGTTATCAACTTTTCCAGTTTTTATGCGTGCAAAATGCTTTTCAGAGCGAGAAAAGCATGTTTTGACCCACAATGTGTTTTTGACCCTAACACGTGAATTATAGTCAAAACAACTGCTCTCCACTTCCAAATGGTGCGCGATGGCATAAATAACCCTATTTAAGCTCAGTTACACGTTTGCATTGAAAGGGACTGAGTTATCAACTTTTCCAGTTTTTATGCGTGCAAAATGCTTTTCAGAGCGAGAGAATCACTTTTTGACCAAAAATGTGTTTTTGACCCTGACACGTGAATTTTGCTCAAAACAAATGCTCTCCACTTCCAAATGGTGCGCAATGGCATAAATAACCCTATTTAAGCTCAGTTACACGTTTGCATTGAAAGTGACTGAGTTATTCACTTTTCCAGTTTTTATGCGTGCAAAATGCTTTTCAGAGCGAGAGAATCACTTTTTGACCAAAAATGTGTTTTTGACCCTGACACGTGAATTGTGCTCAAAACCAATGCTCTCCACTTCCAAATGGTGCGCAATGGCATAAATAACCCTATTTAAGCTCAGTTACACGTTCGCATTGAAAGGGACTGAGTTTTTCACTTTTCCAGCTTTTATGCATGCAAAATGCTTTTCAGAGCGAGAAAAGCATGTTTTGACCCACAATGTGTTTTTGACCCTAACACGTGAATTATGCTCAAAACCAATGCTCTCCACTTCCAAATGGTGCGCAATGGCATAAATAACCCTATTTAAGCTCAGTTACACGTTTGCATTGAAAGTGACTGAGTTATTCACTTTTCCAGTTTTTATGCGTGCAAAATGCTTTTCAGAGCGAGAAAAGCATCTTTTGACCCACAATGTGTTTTTGACCCTAACACGTGAATTATAGTCAAAACAACTGCTCTCCACTTCCAAATGGTGCGCGATGGCATAAATAACCCTATTTAAGCTCAGTTACACGTTTGCATTGAAAGGGACTGAGTTATCAACTTTTCCAGTTTTTATGCGTGCAAAATGCTTTTCAGAGCGAGAAAAGCATGTTTTGACCCACAATGTGTTTTTGACCCTAACACGTGAATTATAGTCAAAACAACTGCTCTCCACTTCCAAATGGTGCGCGATGGCATAAATAACCCTATTTAAGCTCAGTTACACGTTTGCATTGAAAGTGACTGAGTTATTCACTTTTCCAGTTTTTATGCGTGCAAAGTGCTTTTCAGAGCGAGAGAATCACTTTTTGACCAAAAAGGTGCTTTTGACCCTAACACGTGAATTATAGTCAAAACAACTGCTCTCCACTTCCAAATGGTGCGCGATGGCATAAATAACCCTACTTAAGCTCAGTTACACGTTTGCATTGAAAGGGACTGAGTTATCAACTTTTCCAGTTTTTATGCGTGCAAAATGCTTTTCAGAGCGAGAGAATCACTTTTTGACCAAAAATGTGTTTTTGACCCTGACACGTGAATTTTGCTCAAAACAAATGCTCTCCACTTCCAAATGGTGCGCAATGGCATAAATAACCCTATTTAAGCTCAGTTACACGTTTGCATTGAAAGTGACTGAGTTATTCACTTTTCCAGTTTTTATGCGTGCAAAATGCTTTTCAGAGCGAGAAAAGCATGTTTTGACCCACAATGTGTTTTTGACCCTAACACGTGAATTATAGTCAAAACAACTGCTCTCCACTTCCAAATGGTGCGCGATGGCATAAATAACCCTATTTAAGCTCAGTTACACGTTTGCATTGAAAGGGACTGAGTTATCAACTTTTCCAGTTTTTATGCGTGCAAAATGCTTTTCAGAGCGAGAAAAGCATGTTTTGACCCACAATGTGTTTTTGACCCTAACACGTGAATTATAGTCAAAACAACTGCTCTCCACTTCCAAATGGTGCGCGATGGCATAAATAACCCTATTTAAGCTCAGTTACACGTTTGCATTGAAAGGGACTGAGTTATCAACTTTTCCAGTTTTTATGCGTGCAAAATGCTTTTCAGAGCGAGAGAATCACTTTTTGACCAAAAATGTGTTTTTGACCCTGACACGTGAATTTTGCTCAAAACAAATGCTCTCCACTTCCAAATGGTGCGCAATGGCATAAATAACCCTATTTAAGCTCAGTTACACGTTTGCATTGAAAGGGACTGAGTTATCAACTTTTCCAGTTTTTATGCGTGCAAAATGCTTTTCAGAGCGAGAAAAGCATGTTTTGACCCACAATGTGTTTTTGACCCTAACACGTGAATTATAGTCAAAACAACTGCTCTCCACTTCCAAATGGTGCGCGATGGCATAAATAACCCTATTTAAGCTCAGTTACACGTTTGCATTGAAAGGGACTGAGTTATCAACTTTTCCAGTTTTTATGCGTGCAAAATGCTTTTCAGAGCGAGAGAATCACTTTTTGACCAAAAATGTGTTTTTGACCCTGACACGTGAATTTTGCTCAAAACAAATGCTCTCCACTTCCAAATGGTGCGCAATGGCATAAATAACCCTATTTAAGCTCAGTTACACGTTTGCATTGAAAGTGACTGAGTTATTCACTTTTCCAGTTTTTATGCGTGCAAAATGCTTTTCAGAGCGAGAGAATCACTTTTTGACCAAAAATGTGTTTTTGACCCTGACACGTGAATTGTGCTCAAAACCAATGCTCTCCACTTCCAAATGGTGCGCAATGGCATAAATAACCCTATTTAAGCTCAGTTACACGTTCGCATTGAAAGGGACTGAGTTTTTCACTTTTCCAGCTTTTATGCATGCAAAATGCTTTTCAGAGCGAGAAAAGCATGTTTTGACCCACAATGTGTTTTTGACCCTAACACGTGAATTATGCTCAAAACCAATGCTCTCCACTTCCAAATGGTGCGCAATGGCATAAATAACCCTATTTAAGCTCAGTTACACGTTTGCATTGAAAGTGACTGAGTTATTCACTTTTCCAGTTTTTATGCGTGCAAAATGCTTTTCAGAGCGAGAAAAGCATCTTTTGACCCACAATGTGTTTTTGACCCTAACACGTGAATTATAGTCAAAACAACTGCTCTCCACTTCCAAATGGTGCGCGATGGCATAAATAACCCTATTTAAGCTCAGTTACACGTTTGCATTGAAAGGGACTGAGTTATCAACTTTTCCAGTTTTTATGCGTGCAAAATGCTTTTCAGAGCGAGAAAAGCATGTTTTGACCCACAATGTGTTTTTGACCCTAACACGTGAATTATAGTCAAAACAACTGCTCTCCACTTCCAAATGGTGCGCGATGGCATAAATAACCCTATTTAAGCTCAGTTACACGTTTGCATTGAAAGTGACTGAGTTATTCACTTTTCCAGTTTTTATGCGTGCAAAGTGCTTTTCAGAGCGAGAGAATCACTTTTTGACCAAAAAGGTGCTTTTGACCCTAACACGTGAATTATAGTCAAAACAACTGCTCTCCACTTCCAAATGGTGCGCGATGGCATAAATAACCCTACTTAAGCTCAGTTACACGTTTGCATTGAAAGGGACTGAGTTATCAACTTTTCCAGTTTTTATGCGTGCAAAATGCTTTTCAGAGCGAGAGAATCACTTTTTGACCAAAAATGTGTTTTTGACCCTGACACGTGAATTTTGCTCAAAACAAATGCTCTCCACTTCCAAATGGTGCGCAATGGCATAAATAACCCTATTTAAGCTCAGTTACACGTTTGCATTGAAAGTGACTGAGTTATTCACTTTTCCAGTTTTTATGCGTGCAAAATGCTTTTCAGAGCGAGAGAATCACTTTTTGACCAAAAATGTGTTTTTGACCCTGACACGTGAATTGTGCTCAAAACCAATGCTCTCCACTTCCAAATGGTGCGCAATGGCATAAATAACCCTATTTAAGCTCAGTTACACGTTCGCATTGAAAGGGACTGAGTTTTTCACTTTTCCAGTTTTTATGCATGCAAAATGCTTTTCAGAGCGAGAAAAGCATGTTTTGACCCACAATGTGTTTTTGACCCTAACACGTGAATTATAGTCAAAACAACTGCTCTCCACTTCCAAATGGTGCGCGATGGCATAAATAACCCTATTTAAGCTCAGTTACACGTTTGCATTGAAAGTGACTGAGTTATTCACTTTTCCAGTTTATATGCGTGCAAAATGCTTTTCAGAGCGAGAAAAGCATCTTTTGACCCACAATGTGTTTTTGACCCTAACACGTGAATTATAGTCAAAACAACTGCTCTCCACTTCCAAATGGTGCGCGATGGCATAAATAACCCTATTTAAGCTCAGTTACACGTTTGCATTGAAAGGGACTGAGTTATCAACTTTTCCAGTTTTTATGCGTGCAAAATGCTTTTCAGAGCGAGAAAAGCATGTTTTGACCCACAATGTGTTTTTGACCCTAACACGTGAATTATAGTCAAAACAACTGCTCTCCACTTCCAAATGGTGCGCGATGGCATAAATAACCCTATTTAAGCTCAGTTACACGTTTGCATTGAAAGGGACTGAGTTATCAACTTTTCCAGTTTTTATGCGTGCAAAATGCTTTTCAGAGCGAGAAAAGCATGTTTTGACCCACAATGTGTTTTTGACCCTAACACGTGAATTATAGTCAAAACAACTGCTCTCCACTTCCAAATGGTGCGCGATGGCATAAATAACCCTATTTAAGCTCAGTTACACGTTTGCATTGAAAGTGACTGAGTTATTCACTTTTCCAGTTTTTATGCGTGCAAAGTGCTTTTCAGAGCGAGAGAATCACTTTTTGACCAAAAAGGTGCTTTTGACCCTAACACGTGAATTATAGTCAAAACAACTGCTCTCCACTTCCAAATGGTGCGCAATGGCATAAATAACCCTACTTAAGCTCAGTTACACGTTTGCATTGAAAGGGACTGAGTTATCAACTTTTCCAGTTTTTATGCGTGCAAAATGCTTTTCAGAGCGAGAGAATCACTTTTTGACCAAAAATGTGTTTTTGACCCTGACACGTGAATTTTGCTCAAAACAAATGCTCTCCACTTCCAAATGGTGAGCAATGGCATAAATAACCCTATTTAAGCTCAGTTACACGTTTGCATTGAAAGTGACTGAGTTATTCACTTTTCCAGTTTTTATGCGTGCAAAATGCTTTTCAGAGCGAGAGAATCACTTTTTGACCAAAAATGTGTTTTTGACCCTGACACGTGAATTGTGCTCAAAACCAATGCTCTCCACTTCCAAATGGTGCGCAATGGCATAAATAACCCTATTTAAGCTCAGTTACACGTTTGCATTGAAAGTGACTGAGTTATTCACTTTTCCAGTTTTTATGCGTGCAAAGTGCTTTTCAGAGCGAGAGAATCACTTTTTGACCAAAAAGGTGCTTTTGACCCTAACACGTGAATTATAGTCAAAACAACTGCTCTCCACTTCCAAATGGTGCGCGATGGCATAAATAACCCTATTTAAGCTCAGTTACACGTTTGCATTGAAAGGGACTGAGTTATCAACTTTTCCAGTTTTTATGCGTGCAAAATGCTTTTCAGAGCGAGAAAAGCATGTTTTGACCCACAATGTGTTTTTGACCCTAACACGTGAATTATAGTCAAAACAACTGCTCTCCACTTCCAAATGGTGCGCATTGGCATAAATAACCCTATTTAAGCTCAGTTACACGTTTGCATTGAAAGTGACTGAGTTATTCACTTTTCCAGTTTTTATGCGTGCAAAGTGCTTTTCAGAGCGAGAGAATCACTTTTTGACCAAAAAGGTGCTTTTGACCCTAACACGTGAATTATAGTCAAAACAACTGCTCTCCACTTCCAAATGGTGCGCGATGGCATAAATAACCCTATTTAAGCTCAGTTACACGTTTGCATTGAAAGGGACTGAGTTATCAACTTTTCCAGTTTTTATGCATGCAAAATGCTTTTCAGAGCGAGAAAAGCATGTTTTGACCCACAATGTGTTTTTGACCCTAACACGTGAATTATGCTCAAAACCAATGCTCTCCACTTCCAAATGGTGCGCAATGGCATAAATAACCCTATTTAAGCTCAGTTACACGTTTGCATTGAAAGTGACTGAGTTATTCACTTTTCCAGTTTTTATGCGTGCAAAATGCTTTTCAGAGCGAGAAAAGCATGTTTTGACCCACAATGTGTTTTTGACCCTAACACGTGAATTATAGTCAAAACAACTGCTCTCCACTTCCAAATGGTGCGCGATGGCATAAATAACCCTATTTAAGCTCAGTTACACGTTTGCATTGAAAGGGACTGAGTTATCAACTTTTCCAGTTTTTATGCGTGCAAAATGCTTTTCAGAGCGAGAAAAGCATGTTTTGACCCACAATGTGTTTTTGACCCTAACACGTGAATTATAGTCAAAACAACTGCTCTCCACTTCCAAATGGTGCGCGATGGCATAAATAACCCTATTTAAGCTCAGTTACACGTTTGCATTGAAAGGGACTGAGTTATCAACTTTTCCAGTTTTTATGCGTGCAAAATGCTTTTCAGAGCGAGAGAATCACTTTTTGACCAAAAATGTGTTTTTGACCCTGACACGTGAATTTTGCTCAAAACAAATGCTCTCCACTTCCAAATGGTGCGCAATGGCATAAATAACCCTATTTAAGCTCAGTTACACGTTTGCATTGAAAGTGACTGAGTTATTCACTTTTCCAGTTTTTATGCGTGCAAAATGCTTTTCAGAGCGAGAGAATCACTTTTTGACCAAAAATGTGTTTTTGACCCTGACACGTGAATTGTGCTCAAAACCAATGCTCTCCACTTCCAAATGGTGCGCAATGGCATAAATAACCCTATTTAAGCTCAGTTACACGTTCGCATTGAAAGGGACTGAGTTTTTCACTTTTCCAGTTTTTATGCATGCAAAATGCTTTTCAGAGCGAGAAAAGCATGTTTTGACCCACAATGTGTTTTTGACCCTAACACGTGAATTATGCTCAAAACCAATGCTCTCCACTTCCAAATGGTGCGCAATGGCATAAATAACCCTATTTAAGCTCAGTTACACGTTTGCATTGAAAGTGACTGAGTTATTCACTTTTCCAGTTTTTATGCGTGCAAAATGCTTTTCAGAGCGAGAAAAGCATCTTTTGACCCACAATGTGTTTTTGACCCTAACTCGTGAATTATAGTCAAAACAACTGCTCTCCACTTCCAAATGGTGCGCGATGGCATAAATAACCCTATTTAAGCTCAGTTACACGTTTGCATTGAAAGGGACTGAGTTATCAACTTTTCCAGTTTTTATGCGTGCAAAATGCTTTTCAGAGCGAGAAAAGCATGTTTTGACCCACAATGTGTTTTTGACCCTAACACGTGAATTATAGTCAAAACAACTGCTCTCCACTTCCAAATGGTGCGCGATGGCATAAATAACCCTATTTAAGCTCAGTTACACGTTTGCATTGAAAGGGACTGAGTTATCAACTTTTCCAGTTTTTATGCGTGCAAAATGCTTTTCAGAGCGAGAAAAGCATGTTTTGACCCACAATGTGTTTTTGACCCTAACACGTGAATTATAGTCAAAACAACTGCTCTCCACTTCCAAATGGTGCGCGATGGCATAAATAACCCTATTTAAGCTCAGTTACACGTTTGCATTGAAAGGGACTGAGTTATCAACTTTTCCAGTTTTTATGTGTGCAAAATGCTTTTCAGAGCGAGAAAAGCATGTTTTGACCCACAATGTGTTTTTGACCCTAACACGTGAATTATAGTCAAAACAACTGCTCTCCACTTCCAAATGGTGCGCGATGGCATAAATAACCCTATTTAAGCTCAGTTACACGTTTGCATTGAAAGGGACTGAGTTATCAACTTTTCCAGTTTTTATGCGTGCAAAATGCTTTTCAGAGCGAGAGAATCACTTTTTGACCAAAAATGTGTTTTTGACCCTGACACGTGAATTTTGCTCAAAACAAATGCTCTCCACTTCCAAATGGTGCGCAATGGCATAAATAACCCTATTTAAGCTCAGTTACACGTTTGCATTGAAAGTGACTGAGTTATTCACTTTTCCAGTTTTTATGCGTGCAAAATGCTTTTCAGAGCGAGAGAATCACTTTTTGACCAAAAATGTGTTTTTGACCCTGACACGTGAATTGTGCTCAAAACCAATGCTCTCCACTTCCAAATGGTGCGCAATGGCATAAATAACCCTATTTAAGCTCAGTTACACGTTCGCATTGAAAGGGACTGAGTTTTTCACTTTTAAAGGTTTTATGCATGCAAAATGCTTTTCAGAGCGAGAAAAGCATGTTTTGACCCACAATGTGTTTTTGACCCTAACACGTGAATTATGCTCAAAACCAATGCTCTCCACTTCCAAATGGTGCGCAATGGCATAAATAACCCTATTTAAGCTCAGTTACACGTTTGCATTGAAAGTGACTGAGTTATTCACTTTTCCAGTTTTTATGCGTGCAAAATGCTTTTCAGAGCGAGAAAAGCATCTTTTGACCCACAATGTGTTTTTGACCCTAACTCGTGAATTATAGTCAAAACAACTGCTCTCCACTTCCAAATGGTGCGCGATGGCATAAATAACCCTATTTAAGCTCAGTTACACGTTTGCATTGAAAGGGACTGAGTT
Source organism: Micromesistius poutassou (assembly GCF_964030765.1). Classification (NCBI taxonomy): domain Eukaryota; kingdom Metazoa; phylum Chordata; class Actinopteri; order Gadiformes; family Gadidae; genus Micromesistius; species Micromesistius poutassou. The sequence goes on from NC_140288.1 coordinate 11,197,821, forward strand.
ATCAACTTTTCCAGTTTTTATGCGTGCAAAATGCTTTTCAGAGCGAGAAAAGCATGTTTTGACCCACAATGTGTTTTTGACCCTAACACGTGAATTATAGTCAAAACAACTGCTCTCCACTTCCAAATGGTGCGCGATGGCATAAATAACCCTATTTAAGCTCAGTTACACGTTTGCATTGAAAGGGACTGAGTTATCAACTTTTCCAGTTTTTATGCGTGCAAAATGCTTTTCAGAGCGAGAAAAGCATGTTTTGACCCACAATGTGTTTTTGACCCTAACACGTGAATTATAGTCAAAACAACTGCTCTCCACTTCCAAATGGTGCGCGATGGCATAAATAACCCTATTTAAGCTCAGTTACACGTTTGCATTGAAAGTGACTGAGTTATTCACTTTTCCAGTTTTTATGCGTGCAAAGTGCTTTTCAGAGCGAGAGAATCACTTTTTGACCAAAAAGGTGCTTTTGACCCTAACACGTGAATTATAGTCAAAACAACTGCTCTCCACTTCCAAATGGTGCGCGATGGCATAAATAACCCTACTTAAGCTCAGTTACACGTTTGCATTGAAAGGGACTGAGTTATCAACTTTTCCAGTTTTTATGCGTGCAAAATGCTTTTCAGAGCGAGAGAATCACTTTTTGACCAAAAATGTGTTTTTGACCCTGACACGTGAATTTTGCTCAAAACAAATGCTCTCCACTTCCAAATGGTGCGCAATGGCATAAATAACCCTATTTAAGCTCAGTTACACGTTTGCATTGAAAGTGACTGAGTTATTCACTTTTCCAGTTTTTATGCGTGCAAAATGCTTTTCAGAGCGAGAAAAGCATGTTTTGACCCACAATGTGTTTTTGACCCTAACACGTGAATTATAGTCAAAACAACTGCTCTCCACTTCCAAATGGTGCGCGATGGCATAAATAACCCTATTTAAGCTCGGTTACACGTTTGCATTGAAAGGGACTGAGTTATCAACTTTTCCAGTTTTTATGCGTGCAAAATGCTTTTCAGAGCGAGAAAAGCATGTTTTGACCCACAATGTGTTTTTGACCCTAACACGTGAATTATAGTCAAAACAACTGCTCTCCACTTCCAAATGGTGCGCATTGGCATAAATAACCCTATTTAAGCTCAGTTACACGTTTGCATTGAAAGTGACTGAGTTATTCACTTTTCCAGTTTTTATGCGTGCAAAGTGCTTTTCAGAGCGAGAGAATCACTTTTTGACCAAAAAGGTGCTTTTGACCCTAACACGTGAATTATAGTCAAAACAACTGCTCTCCACTTCCAAATGGTGCGCGATGGCATAAATAACCCTATTTAAGCTCAGTTACACGTTTGCATTGAAAGGGACTGAGTTATCAACTTTTCCAGTTTTTATGCGTGCAAAATGCTTTTCAGAGCGAGAAAAGCATGTTTTGACCCACAATGTGTTTTTGATCCTAACACGTGAATTATAGTCAAAACAACTGCTCTCCACTTCCAAATGGTGCGCGATGGCATAAATAACCCTATTTAAGCTCAGTTACACGTTTGCATTGAAAGGGACTGAGTTATCAACTTTTCCAGTTTTTATGCGTGCAAAATGCTTTTCAGAGCGAGAAAAGCATGTTTTGACCCACAATGTGTTTTTGACCCTAACACGTGAATTATAGTCAAAACAACTGCTCTCCACTTCCAAATGGTGCGCGATGGCATAAATAACCCTATTTAAGCTCAGTTACACGTTTGCATTGAAAGGGACTGAGTTATCAACTTTTCCAGTTTTTATGCGTGCAAAATTCTTTTCAGAGCGAGAAAAGCATGTTTTGACCCACAATGTGTTTTTGACCCTAACACGTGAATTATAGTCAAAACAACTGCTCTCCACTTCCAAATGGTGCGCGATGGCATAAATAACCCTATTTAAGCTCAGTTACACGTTTGCATTGAAAGGGACTGAGTTATCAACTTTTCCAGTTTTTATGCGTGCAAAATGCTTTTCAGAGCGAGAGAATCACTTTTTGACCAAAAATGTGTTTTTGACCCTGACACGTGAATTTTGCTCAAAACAAATGCTCTCCACTTCCAAATGGTGCGCGATGGCATAAATAACCCTATTTAAGCTCAGTTACACGTTTGCATTGAAAGGGACTGAGTTATCAACTTTTCCAGTTTTTATGCGTGCAAAATGCTTTTCAGAGCGAGAAAAGCATGTTTTGACCCACAATGTGTTTTTGACCCTAACACGTGAATTATAGTCAAAACAACTGCTCTCCACTTCCAAATGGTGCGCGATGGCATAAATAACCCTATTTAAGCTCAGTTACACGTTTGCATTGAAAGGGACTGAGTTATCAACTTTTCCAGTTTTTATGCGTGCAAAATGCTTTTCAGAGCGAGAAAAGCATGTTTTGACCCACAATGTGTTTTTGACCCTAACACGTGAATTATAGTCAAAACAACTGCTCTCCACTTCCAAATGGTGCGCGATGGCATAAATAACCCTATTTAAGCTCAGTTACACGTTTGCATTGAAAGTGACTGAGTTATTCACTTTTCCAGTTTTTATGCGTGCAAAGTGCTTTTCAGAGCGAGAGAATCACTTTTTGACCAAAAAGGTGCTTTTGACCCTAACACGTGAATTATAGTCAAAACAACTGCTCTCCACTTCCAAATGGTGCGCAATGGCATAAATAACCCTACTTAAGCTCAGTTACACGTTTGCATTGAAAGGGACTGAGTTATCAACTTTTCCAGTTTTTATGCGTGCAAAATGCTTTTCAGAGCGAGAGAATCACTTTTTGACCAAAAATGTGTTTTTGACCCTGACACGTGAATTTTGCTCAAAACAAATGCTCTCCACTTCCAAATGGTGCGCAATGGCATAAATAACCCTATTTAAGCTCAGTTACACGTTTGCATTGAAAGTGACTGAGTTATTCACTTTTCCAGTTTTTATGCGTGCAAAATGCTTTTCAGAGCGAGAGAATCACTTTTTGACCAAAAATGTGTTTTTGACCCTGACACGTGAATTGTGCTCAAAACCAATGCTCTCCACTTCCAAATGGTGCGCAATGGCATAAATAACCCTATTTAAGCTCAGTTACACGTTTGCATTGAAAGTGACTGAGTTATTCACTTTTCCAGTTTTTATGCGTGCAAAGTGCTTTTCAGAGCGAGAGAATCACTTTTTGACCAAAAAGGTGCTTTTGACCCTAACACGTGAATTATAGTCAAAACAACTGCTCTCCACTTCCAAATGGTGCGCGATGGCATAAATAACCCTATTTAAGCTCAGTTACACGTTTGCATTGAAAGGGACTGAGTTATCAACTTTTCCAGTTTTTATGCGTGCAAAATGCTTTTCAGAGCGAGAAAAGCATGTTTTGACCCACAATGTGTTTTTGACCCTAACACGTGAATTATAGTCAAAACAACTGCTCTCCACTTCCAAATGGTGCGCATTGGCATAAATAACCCTATTTAAGCTCAGTTACACGTTTGCATTGAAAGTGACTGAGTTATTCACTTTTCCAGTTTTTATGCGTGCAAAGTGCTTTTCAGAGCGAGAGAATCACTTTTTGACCAAAAAGGTGCTTTTGACCCTAACACGTGAATTATAGTCAAAACAACTGCTCTCCACTTCCAAATGGTGCGCGATGGCATAAATAACCCTATTTAAGCTCAGTTACACGTTTGCATTGAAAGGGACTGAGTTATCAACTTTTCCAGTTTTTATGCATGCAAAATGCTTTTCAGAGCGAGAAAAGCATGTTTTGACCCACAATGTGTTTTTGACCCTAACACGTGAATTATGCTCAAAACCAATGCTCTCCACTTCCAAATGGTGCGCAATGGCATAAATAACCCTATTTAAGCTCAGTTACACGTTTGCATTGAAAGTGACTGAGTTATTCACTTTTCCAGTTTTTATGCGTGCAAAATGCTTTTCAGAGCGAGAAAAGCATGTTTTGACCCACAATGTGTTTTTGACCCTAACACGTGAATTATAGTCAAAACAACTGCTCTCCACTTCCAAATGGTGCGCGATGGCATAAATAACCCTATTTAAGCTCAGTTACACGTTTGCATTGAAAGGGACTGAGTTATCAACTTTTCCAGTTTTTATGCGTGCAAAATGCTTTTCAGAGCGAGAGAATCACTTTTTGACCAAAAATGTGTTTTTGACCCTGACACGTGAATTGTGCTCAAAACCAATGCTCTCCACTTCCAAATGGTGCGCAATGGCATAAATAACCCTATTTAAGCTCAGTTACACGTTTGCATTGAAAGGGACTGAGTTATCAACTTTTCCAGTTTTTATGCGTGCAAAATGCTTTTCAGAGCGAGAAAAGCATGTTTTGACCCACAATGTGTTTTTGACCCTAACACGTGAATTATAGTCAAAACAACTGCTCTCCACTTCCAAATGGTGCGCGATGGCATAAATAACCCTATTTAAGCTCAGTTACACGTTTGCATTGAAAGGGACTGAGTTATCAACTTTTCCAGTTTTTATGCGTGCAAAATGCTTTTCAGAGCGAGAGAATCACTTTTTGACCAAAAATGTGTTTTTGACCCTGACACGTGAATTGTGCTCAAAACCAATGCTCTCCACTTCCAAATGGTGCGCAATGGCATAAATAACCCTATTTAAGCTCAGTTACACGTTCGCATTGAAAGGGACTGAGTTTTTCACTTTTCCAGTTTTTATGCATGCAAAATGCTTTTCAGAGCGAGAAAAGCATGTTTTGACCCACAATGTGTTTTTGACCCTAACACGTGAATTATGCTCAAAACCAATGCTCTCCACTTCCAAATGGTGCGCAATGGCATAAATAACCCTATTTAAGCTCAGTTACACGTTTGCATTGAAAGTGACTGAGTTATTCACTTTTCCAGTTTTTATGCGTGCAAAATGCTTTTCAGAGCGAGAAAAGCATCTTTTGACCCACAATGTGTTTTTGACCCTAACTCGTGAATTATAGTCAAAACAACTGCTCTCCACTTCCAAATGGTGCGCGATGGCATAAATAACCCTATTTAAGCTCAGTTACACGTTTGCATTGAAAGGGACTGAGTTATCAACTTTTCCAGTTTTTATGCGTGCAAAATGCTTTTCAGAGCGAGAAAAGCATGTTTTGACCCACAATGTGTTTTTGACCCTAACACGTGAATTATAGTCAAAACAACTGCTCTCCACTTCCAAATGGTGCGCGATGGCATAAATAACCCTATTTAAGCTCAGTTACACGTTTGCATTGAAAGGGACTGAGTTATCAACTTTTCCAGTTTTTATGCGTGCAAAATGCTTTTCAGAGCGAGAAAAGCATGTTTTGACCCACAATGTGTTTTTGACCCTAACACGTGAATTATAGTCAAAACAACTGCTCTCCACTTCCAAATGGTGCGCGATGGCATAAATAACCCTATTTAAGCTCAGTTACACGTTTGCATTGAAAGTGACTGAGTTATTCACTTTTCCAGTTTTTATGCGTGCAAAGTGCTTTTCAGAGCGAGAGAATCACTTTTTGACCAAAAAGGTGCTTTTGACCCTAACACGTGAATTATAGTCAAAACAACTGCTCTCCACTTCCAAATGGTGCGCAATGGCATAAATAACCCTACTTAAGCTCAGTTACACGTTTGCATTGAAAGGGACTGAGTTATCAACTTTTCCAGTTTTTATGCGTGCAAAATGCTTTTCAGAGCGAGAGAATCACTTTTTGACCAAAAATGTGTTTTTGACCCTGACACGTGAATTTTGCTCAAAACAAATGCTCTCCACTTCCAAATGGTGCGCAATGGCATAAATAACCCTATTTAAGCTCAGTTACACGTTTGCATTGAAAGTGACTGAGTTATTCACTTTTCCAGTTTTTATGCGTGCAAAATGCTTTTCAGAGCGAGAGAATCACTTTTTGACCAAAAATGTGTTTTTGACCCTGACACGTGAATTGTGCTCAAAACCAATGCTCTCCACTTCCAAATGGTGCGCAATGGCATAAATAACCCTATTTAAGCTCAGTTACACGTTTGCATTGAAAGTGACTGAGTTATTCACTTTTCCAGTTTTTATGCGTGCAAAGTGCTTTTCAGAGCGAGAGAATCACTTTTTGACCAAAAAGGTGCTTTTGACCCTAACACGTGAATTATAGTCAAAACAACTGCTCTCCACTTCCAAATGGTGCGCGATGGCATAAATAACCCTATTTAAGCTCAGTTACACGTTTGCATTGAAAGGGACTGAGTTATCAACTTTTCCAGTTTTTATGCGTGCAAAATGCTTTTCAGAGCGAGAAAAGCATGTTTTGACCCACAATGTGTTTTTGACCCTAACACGTGAATTATAGTCAAAACAACTGCTCTCCACTTCCAAATGGTGCGCATTGGCATAAATAACCCTATTTAAGCTCAGTTACACGTTTGCATTGAAAGTGACTGAGTTATTCACTTTTCCAGTTTTTATGCGTGCAAAGTGCTTTTCAGAGCGAGAGAATCACTTTTTGACCAAAAAGGTGCTTTTGACCCTAACACGTGAATTATAGTCAAAACAACTGCTCTCCACTTCCAAATGGTGCGCGATGGCATAAATAACCCTATTTAAGCTCAGTTACACGTTTGCATTGAAAGGGACTGAGTTATCAACTTTTCCAGTTTTTATGCATGCAAAATGCTTTTCAGAGCGAGAAAAGCATGTTTTGACCCACAATGTGTTTTTGACCCTAACACGTGAATTATGCTCAAAACCAATGCTCTCCACTTCCAAATGGTGCGCAATGGCATAAATAACCCTATTTAAGCTCAGTTACACGTTTGCATTGAAAGTGACTGAGTTATTCACTTTTCCAGTTTTTATGCGTGCAAAATGCTTTTCAGAGCGAGAAAAGCATGTTTTGACCCACAATGTGTTTTTGACCCTAACACGTGAATTATAGTCAAAACAACTGCTCTCCACTTCCAAATGGTGCGCGATGGCATAAATAACCCTATTTAAGCTCAGTTACACGTTTGCATTGAAAGGGACTGAGTTATCAACTTTTCCAGTTTTTATGCGTGCAAAATGCTTTTCAGAGCGAGAAAAGCATGTTTTGACCCACAATGTGTTTTTGACCCTAACACGTGAATTATAGTCAAAACAACTGCTCTCCACTTCCAAATGGTGCGCGATGGCATAAATAACCCTATTTAAGCTCAGTTACACGTTTGCATTGAAAGGGACTGAGTTATCAACTTTTCCAGTTTTTATGCGTGCAAAATGCTTTTCAGAGCGAGAGAATCACTTTTTGACCAAAAATGTGTTTTTGACCCTGACACGTGAATTTTGCTCAAAACAAATGCTCTCCACTTCCAAATGGTGCGCAATGGCATAAATAACCCTATTTAAGCTCAGTTACACGTTTGCATTGAAAGTGACTGAGTTATTCACTTTTCCAGTTTTTATGCGTGCAAAATGCTTTTCAGAGCGAGAGAATCACTTTTTGACCAAAAATGTGTTTTTGACCCTGACACGTGAATTGTGCTCAAAACCAATGCTCTCCACTTCCAAATGGTGCGCAATGGCATAAATAACCCTATTTAAGCTCAGTTACACGTTCGCATTGAAAGGGACTGAGTTTTTCACTTTTCCAGTTTTTATGCATGCAAAATGCTTTTCAGAGCGAGAAAAGCATGTTTTGACCCACAATGTGTTTTTGACCCTAACACGTGAATTATGCTCAAAACCAATGCTCTCCACTTCCAAATGGTGCGCAATGGCATAAATAACCCTATTTAAGCTCAGTTACACGTTTGCATTGAAAGTGACTGAGTTATTCACTTTTCCAGTTTTTATGCGTGCAAAATGCTTTTCAGAGCGAGAAAAGCATCTTTTGACCCACAATGTGTTTTTGACCCTAACACGTGAATTATAGTCAAAACAACTGCTCTCCACTTCCAAATGGTGCGCGATGGCATAAATAACCCTATTTAAGCTCAGTTACACGTTTGCATTGAAAGGGACTGAGTTATCAACTTTTCCAGTTTTTATGCGTGCAAAATGCTTTTCAGAGCGAGAAAAGCATGTTTTGACCCACAATGTGTTTTTGACCCTAACACGTGAATTATAGTCAAAACAACTGCTCTCCACTTCCAAATGGTGCGCGATGGCATAAATAACCCTATTTAAGCTCAGTTACACGTTTGCATTGAAAGTGACTGAGTTATTCACTTTTCCAGTTTTTATGCGTGCAAAGTGCTTTTCAGAGCGAGAGAATCACTTTTTGACCAAAAAGGTGCTTTTGACCCTAACACGTGAATTATAGTCAAAACAACTGCTCTCCACTTCCAAATGGTGCGCGATGGCATAAATAACCCTACTTAAGCTCAGTTACACGTTTGCATTGAAAGGGACTGAGTTATCAACTTTTCCAGTTTTTATGCGTGCAAAATGCTTTTCAGAGCGAGAGAATCACTTTTTGACCAAAAATGTGTTTTTGACCCTGACACGTGAATTTTGCTCAAAACAAATGCTCTCCACTTCCAAATGGTGCGCAATGGCATAAATAACCCTATTTAAGCTCAGTTACACGTTTGCATTGAAAGTGACTGAGTTATTCACTTTTCCAGTTTTTATGCGTGCAAAATGCTTTTCAGAGCGAGAGAATCACTTTTTGACCAAAAATGTGTTTTTGACCCTGACACGTGAATTGTGCTCAAAACCAATGCTCTCCACTTCCAAATGGTGCGCAATGGCATAAATAACCCTATTTAAGCTCAGTTACACGTTCGCATTGAAAGGGACTGAGTTTTTCACTTTTCCAGTTTTTATGCATGCAAAATGCTTTTCAGAGCGAGAAAAGCATGTTTTGACCCACAATGTGTTTTTGACCCTAACACGTGAATTATGCTCAAAACCAATGCTCTCCACTTCCAAATGGTGCGCAATGGCATAAATAACCCTATTTAAGCTCAGTTACACGTTTGCATTGAAAGTGACTGAGTTATTCACTTTTCCAGTTTTTATGCGTGCAAAATGCTTTTCAGAGCGAGAAAAGCATCTTTTGACCCACAATGTGTTTTTGACCCTAACACGTGAATTATAGTCAAAACAACTGCTCTCCACTTCCAAATGGTGCGCGATGGCATAAATAACCCTATTTAAGCTCAGTTACACGTTTGCATTGAAAGGGACTGAGTTATCAACTTTTCCAGTTTTTATGCGTGCAAAATGCTTTTCAGAGCGAGAAAAGCATGTTTTGACCCACAATGTGTTTTTGACCCTAACACGTGAATTATAGTCAAAACAACTGCTCTCCACTTCCAAATGGTGCGCGATGGCATAAATAACCCTATTTAAGCTCAGTTACACGTTTGCATTGAAAGTGACTGAGTTATTCACTTTTCCAGTTTTTATGCGTGCAAAGTGCTTTTCAGAGCGAGAGAATCACTTTTTGACCAAAAAGGTGCTTTTGACCCTAACACGTGAATTATAGTCAAAACAACTGCTCTCCACTTCCAAATGGTGCGCGATGGCATAAATAACCCTACTTAAGCTCAGTTACACGTTTGCATTGAAAGGGACTGAGTTATCAACTTTTCCAGTTTTTATGCGTGCAAAATGCTTTTCAGAGCGAGAGAATCACTTTTTGACCAAAAATGTGTTTTTGACCCTGACACGTGAATTTTGCTCAAAACAAATGCTCTCCACTTCCAAATGGTGCGCAATGGCATAAATAACCCTATTTAAGCTCAGTTACACGTTTGCATTGAAAGTGACTGAGTTATTCACTTTTCCAGTTTTTATGCGTGCAAAATGCTTTTCAGAGCGAGAGAATCACTTTTTGACCAAAAATGTGTTTTTGACCCTGACACGTGAATTGTGCTCAAAACCAATGCTCTCCACTTCCAAATGGTGCGCAATGGCATAAATAACCCTATTTAAGCTCAGTTACACGTTTGCATTGAAAGTGACTGAGTTATTCACTTTTCCAGTTTTTATGCGTGCAAAGTGCTTTTCAGAGCGAGAGAATCACTTTTTGACCAAAAAGGTGCTTTTGACCCTAACACGTGAATTATAGTCAAAACAACTGCTCTCCACTTCCAAATGGTGCGCGATGGCATAAATAACCCTATTTAAGCTCAGTTACACGTTTGCATTGAAAGGGACTGAGTTATCAACTTTTCCAGTTTTTATGCGTGCAAAATGCTTTTCAGAGCGAGAGAATCACTTTTTGACCAAAAATGTGTTTTTGACCCTGACACGTGAATTTTGCTCAAAACAAATGCTCTCCACTTCCAAATGGTGCGCAATGGCATAAATAACCCTATTTAAGCTCAGTTACACGTTTGCATTGAAAGTGACTGAGTTATTCACTTTTCCAGTTTTTATGCGTGCAAAATGCTTTTCAGAGCGAGAAAAGCATGTTTTGACCCACAATGTGTTTTTGACCCTAACACGTGAATTATAGTCAAAACAACTGCTCTCCACTTCCAAATGGTGCGCGATGGCATAAATAACCCTATTTAAGCTCGGTTACACGTTTGCATTGAAAGGGACTGAGTTATCAACTTTTCCAGTTTTTATGCGTGCAAAATGCTTTTCAGAGCGAGAAAAGCATGTTTTGACCCACAATGTGTTTTTGACCCTAACACGTGAATTATAGTCAAAACAACTGCTCTCCACTTCCAAATGGTGCGCATTGGCATAAATAACCCTATTTAAGCTCAGTTACACGTTTGCATTGAAAGTGACTGAGTTATTCACTTTTCCAGTTTTTATGCGTGCAAAGTGCTTTTCAGAGCGAGAGAATCACTTTTTGACCAAAAAGGTGCTTTTGACCCTAACACGTGAATTATAGTCAAAACAACTGCTCTCCACTTCCAAATGGTGCGCGATGGCATAAATAACCCTATTTAAGCTCAGTTACACGTTTGCATTGAAAGGGACTGAGTTATCAACTTTTCCAGTTTTTATGCGTGCAAAATGCTTTTCAGAGCGAGAAAAGCATGTTTTGACCCACAATGTGTTTTTGATCCTAACACGTGAATTATAGTCAAAACAACTGCTCTCCACTTCCAAATGGTGCGCGATGGCATAAATAACCCTATTTAAGCTCAGTTACACGTTTGCATTGAAAGGGACTGAGTTATCAACTTTTCCAGTTTTTATGCGTGCAAAATGCTTTTCAGAGCGAGAAAAGCATGTTTTGACCCACAATGTGTTTTTGACCCTAACACGTGAATTATAGTCAAAACAACTGCTCTCCACTTCCAAATGGTGCGCGATGGCATAAATAACCCTATTTAAGCTCAGTTACACGTTTGCATTGAAAGGGACTGAGTTATCAACTTTTCCAGTTTTTATGCGTGCAAAATGCTTTTCAGAGCGAGAAAAGCATGTTTTGACCCACAATGTGTTTTTGACCCTAACACGTGAATTATAGTCAAAACAACTGCTCTCCACTTCCAAATGGTGCGCGATGGCATAAATAACCCTATTTAAGCTCAGTTACACGTTTGCATTGAAAGGGACTGAGTTATCAACTTTTCCAGTTTTTATGCGTGCAAAATGCTTTTCAGAGCGAGAGAATCACTTTTTGACCAAAAATGTGTTTTTGACCCTGACACGTGAATTTTGCTCAAAACAAATGCTCTCCACTTCCAAATGGTGCGCAATGGCATAAATAACCCTATTTAAGCTCAGTTACACGTTTGCATTGAAAGTGACTGAGTTATTCACTTTTCCAGTTTTTATGCGTGCAAAATGCTTTTCAGAGCGAGAGAATCACTTTTTGACCAAAAATGTGTTTTTGACCCTGACACGTGAATTGTGCTCAAAACCAATGCTCTCCACTTCCAAATGGTGCGCAATGGCATAAATAACCCTATTTAAGCTCAGTTACACGTTCGCATTGAAAGGGACTGAGTTTTTCACTTTTCCAGTTTTTATGCATGCAAAATGCTTTTCAGAGCGAGAAAAGCATGTTTTGACCCACAATGTGTTTTTGACCCTAACACGTGAATTATGCTCAAAACCAATGCTCTCCACTTCCAAATGGTGCGCAATGGCATAAATAACCCTATTTAAGCTCAGTTACACGTTTGCATTGAAAGTGACTGAGTTATTCACTTTTCCAGTTTTTATGCGTGCAAAATGCTTTTCAGAGCGAGAAAAGCATCTTTTGACCCACAATGTGTTTTTGACCCTAACACGTGAATTATAGTCAAAACAACTGCTCTCCACTTCCAAATGGTGCGCGATGGCATAAATAACCCTATTTAAGCTCAGTTACACGTTTGCATTGAAAGGGACTGAGTTATCAACTTTTCCAGTTTTTATGCGTGCAAAATGCTTTTCAGAGCGAGAAAAGCATGTTTTGACCCACAATGTGTTTTTGACCCTAACACGTGAATTATAGTCAAAACAACTGCTCTCCACTTCCAAATGGTGCGCGATGGCATAAATAACCCTATTTAAGCTCAGTTACACGTTTGCATTGAAAGGGACTGAGTTATCAACTTTTCCAGTTTTTATGCGTGCAAAATGCTTTTCAGAGCGAGAAAAGCATGTTTTGACCCACAATGTGTTTTTGACCCTAACACGTGAATTATAGTCAAAACAACTGCTCTCCACTTCCAAATGGTGCGCGATGGCATAAATAACCCTATTTAAGCTCAGTTACACGTTTGCATTGAAAGTGACTGAGTTATTCACTTTTCCAGTTTTTATGCGTGCAAAGTGCTTTTCAGAGCGAGAGAATCACTTTTTGACCAAAAAGGTGCTTTTGACCCTAACACGTGAATTATAGTCAAAACAACTGCTCTCCACTTCCAAATGGTGCGCGATGGCATAAATAACCCTACTTAAGCTCAGTTACACGTTTGCATTGAAAGGGACTGAGTTATCAACTTTTCCAGTTTTTATGCGTGCAAAATGCTTTTCAGAGCGAGAGAATCACTTTTTGACCAAAAATGTGTTTTTGACCATGACACGTGAATTTTGCTCAAAACAAATGCTCTCCACTTCCAAATGGTGCGCAATGGCATAAATAACCCTATTTAAGCTCAGTTACACGTTTGCATTGAAAGTGACTGAGTTATTCACTTTTCCAGTTTTTATGCGTGCAAAATGCTTTTCAGAGCGAGAGAATCACTTTTTGACCAAAAATGTGTTTTTGACCCTGACACGTGAATTGTGCTCAAAACCAATGCTCTCCACTTCCAAATGGTGCGCAATGGCATAAATAACCCTATTTAAGCTCAGTTACACGTTCGCATTGAAAGGGACTGAGTTTTTCACTTTTCCAGTTTTTATGCATGCAAAATGCTTTTCAGAGCGAGAAAAGCATGTTTTGACCCACAATGTGTTTTTGACCCTAACACGTGAATTATAGTCAAAACAACTGCTCTCCACTTCCAAATGGTGCGCGATGGCATAAATAACCCTATTTAAGCTCAGTTACACGTTTGCATTGAAAGTGACTGAGTTATTCACTTTTCCAGTTTATATGCGTGCAAAATGCTTTTCAGAGCGAGAAAAGCATCTTTTGACCCACAATGTGTTTTTGACCCTAACACGTGAATTATAGTCAAAACAACTGCTCTCCACTTCCAAATGGTGCGCGATGGCATAAATAACCCTATTTAAGCTCAGTTACACGTTTGCATTGAAAGGGACTGAGTTATCAACTTTTCCAGTTTTTATGCGTGCAAAATGCTTTTCAGAGCGAGAAAAGCATGTTTTGACCCACAATGTGTTTTTGACCCTAACACGTGAATTATAGTCAAAACAACTGCTCTCCACTTCCAAATGGTGCGCGATGGCATAAATAACCCTATTTAAGCTCAGTTACACGTTTGCATTGAAAGGGACTGAGTTATCAACTTTTCCAGTTTTTATGCGTGCAAAATGCTTTTCAGAGCGAGAAAAGCATGTTTTGACCCACAATGTGTTTTTGACCCTAACACGTGAATTATAGTCAAAACAACTGCTCTCCACTTCCAAATGGTGCGCGATGGCATAAATAACCCTATTTAAGCTCAGTTACACGTTTGCATTGAAAGTGACTGAGTTATTCACTTTTCCAGTTTTTATGCGTGCAAAGTGCTTTTCAGAGCGAGAGAATCACTTTTTGACCAAAAAGGTGCTTTTGACCCTAACACGTGAATTATAGTCAAAACAACTGCTCTCCACTTCCAAATGGTGCGCAATGGCATAAATAACCCTACTTAAGCTCAGTTACACGTTTGCATTGAAAGGGACTGAGTTATCAACTTTTCCAGTTTTTATGCGTGCAAAATGCTTTTCAGAGCGAGAGAATCACTTTTTGACCAAAAATGTGTTTTTGACCCTGACACGTGAATTTTGCTCAAAACAAATGCTCTCCACTTCCAAATGGTGCGCAATGGCATAAATAACCCTATTTAAGCTCAGTTACACGTTTGCATTGAAAGTGACTGAGTTATTCACTTTTCCAGTTTTTATGCGTGCAAAATGCTTTTCAGAGCGAGAGAATCACTTTTTGACCAAAAATGTGTTTTTGACCCTGACACGTGAATTGTGCTCAAAACCAATGCTCTCCACTTCCAAATGGTGCGCAATGGCATAAATAACCCTATTTAAGCTCAGTTACACGTTTGCATTGAAAGGGACTGAGTTATCAACTTTTCCAGTTTTTATGCGTGCAAAATGCTTTTCAGAGCGAGAAAAGCATGTTTTGACCCACAATGTGTTTTTGACCCTAACACGTGAATTATAGTCAAAACAACTGCTCTCCACTTCCAAATGGTGCGCATTGGCATAAATAACCCTATTTAAGCTCAGTTACACGTTTGCATTGAAAGTGACTGAGTTATTCACTTTTCCAGTTTTTATGCGTGCAAAGTGCTTTTCAGAGCGAGAGAATCACTTTTTGACCAAAAAGGTGCTTTTGACCCTAACACGTGAATTATAGTCAAAACAACTGCTCTCCACTTCCAAATGGTGCGCGATGGCATAAATAACCCTATTTAAGCTCAGTTACACGTTTGCATTGAAAGGGACTGAGTTATCAACTTTTCCAGTTTTTATGCATGCAAAATGCTTTTCAGAGCGAGAAAAGCATGTTTTGACCCACAATGTGTTTTTGACCCTAACACGTGAATTATGCTCAAAACCAATGCTCTCCACTTCCAAATGGTGCGCAATGGCATAAATAACCCTATTTAAGCTCAGTTACACGTTTGCATTGAAAGTGACTGAGTTATTCACTTTTCCAGTTTTTATGCGTGCAAAATGCTTTTCAGAGCGAGAAAAGCATCTTTTGACCCACAATGTGTTTTTGACCCTAACACGTGAATTATAGTCAAAACAACTGCTCTCCACTTCCAAATGGTGCGCGATGGCATAAATAACCCTATTTAAGCTCAGTTACACGTTTGCATTGAAAGGGACTGAGTTATCAACTTTTCCAGTTTTTATGCGTGCAAAATGCTTTTCAGAGCGAGAAAAGCATGTTTTGACCCACAATGTGTTTTTGACCCTAACACGTGAATTATAGTCAAAACAACTGCTCTCCACTTCCAAATGGTGCGCGATGGCATAAATAACCCTATTTAAGCTCAGTTACACGTTTGCATTGAAAGGGACTGAGTTATCAACTTTTCCAGTTTTTATGCGTGCAAAATGCTTTTCAGAGCGAGAAAAGCATGTTTTGACCCACAATGTGTTTTTGACCCTAACACGTGAATTATAGTCAAAACAACTGCTCTCCACTTCCAAATGGTGCGCGATGGCATAAATAACCCTATTTAAGCTCAGTTACACGTTTGCATTGAAAGGGACTGAGTTATCAACTTTTCCAGTTTTTATGCGTGCAAAATGCTTTTCAGAGCGAGAGAATCACTTTTTGACCAAAAATGTGTTTTTGACCCTGACACGTGAATTTTGCTCAAAACAAATGCTCTCCACTTCCAAATGGTGCGCAATGGCATAAATAACCCTATTTAAGCTCAGTTACACGTTTGCATTGAAAGTGACTGAGTTATTCACTTTTCCAGTTTTTATGCGTGCAAAATGCTTTTCAGAGCGAGAGAATCACTTTTTGACCAAAAATGTGTTTTTGACCCTGACACGTGAATTGTGCTCAAAACCAATGCTCTCCACTTCCAAATGGTGCGCAATGGCATAAATAACCCTATTTAAGCTCAGTTACACGTTCGCATTGAAAGGGACTGAGTTTTTCACTTTTCCAGTTTTTATGCATGCAAAATGCTTTTCAGAGCGAGAAAATCATGTTTTGACCCACAATGTGTTTTTGACCCTAACACGTGAATTATGCTCAAAACCAATGCTCTCCACTTCCAAATGGTGCGCAATGGCATAAATAACCCTATTTAAGCTCAGTTACACGTTTGCATTGAAAGTGACTGAGTTATTCACTTTTCCAGTTTTTATGCGTGCAAAATGCTTTTCAGAGCGAGAAAAGCATCTTTTGACCCACAATGTGTTTTTGACCCTAACACGTGAATTATAGTCAAAACAACTGCTCTCCACTTCCAAATGGTGCGCGATGGCATAAATAACCCTATTTAAGCTCAGTTACACGTTTGCATTGAAAGGGACTGAGTTATCAACTTTTCCAGTTTTTATGCGTGCAAAATGCTTTTCAGAGCGAGAAAAGCATGTTTTGACCCACAATGTGTTTTTGACCCTAACACGTGAATTATAGTCAAAACAACTGCTCTCCACTTCCAAATGGTGCGCGATGGCATAAATAACCCTATTTAAGCTCAGTTACACGTTTGCATTGAAAGGGACTGAGTTATCAACTTTTCCAGTTTTTATGCGTGCAAAATGCTTTTCAGAGCGAGAAAAGCATGTTTTGACCCACAATGTGTTTTTGACCCTAACACGTGAATTATAGTCAAAACAACTGCTCTCCACTTCCAAATGGTGCGCGATGGCATAAATAACCCTATTTAAGCTCAGTTACACGTTTGCATTGAAAGTGACTGAGTTATTCACTTTTCCAGTTTTTATGCGTGCAAAGTGCTTTTCAGAGCGAGAGAATCACTTTTTGACCAAAAAGGTGCTTTTGACCCTAACACGTGAATTATAGTCAAAACAACTGCTCTCCACTTCCAAATGGTGCGCGATGGCATAAATAACCCTACTTAAGCTCAGTTACACGTTTGCATTGAAAGGGACTGAGTTATCAACTTTTCCAGTTTTTATGCGTGCAAAATGCTTTTCAGAGCGAGAGAATCACTTTTTGACCAAAAATGTGTTTTTGACCCTGACACGTGAATTTTGCTCAAAACAAATGCTCTCCACTTCCAAATGGTGCGCAATGGCATAAATAACCCTATTTAAGCTCAGTTACACGTTTGCATTGAAAGTGACTGAGTTATTCACTTTTCCAGTTTTTATGCGTGCAAAATGCTTTTCAGAGCGAGAGAATCACTTTTTGACCAAAAATGTGTTTTTGACCCTGACACGTGAATTGTGCTCAAAACCAATGCTCTCCACTTCCAAATGGTGCGCAATGGCATAAATAACCCTATTTAAGCTCAGTTACACGTTCGCATTGAAAGGGACTGAGTTTTTCACTTTTCCAGTTTTTATGCATGCAAAATGCTTTTCAGAGCGAGAAAAGCATGTTTTGACCCACAATGTGTTTTTGACCCTAACACGTGAATTATAGTCAAAACAACTGCTCTCCACTTCCAAATGGTGCGCGATGGCATAAATAACCCTATTTAAGCTCAGTTACACGTTTGCATTGAAAGTGACTGAGTTATTCACTTTTCCAGTTTATATGCGTGCAAAATGCTTTTCAGAGCGAGAAAAGCATCTTTTGACCCACAATGTGTTTTTGACCCTAACACGTGAATTATAGTCAAAACAACTGCTCTCCACTTCCAAATGGTGCGCGATGGCATAAATAACCCTATTTAAGCTCAGTTACACGTTTGCATTGAAAGGGACTGAGTTATCAACTTTTCCAGTTTTTATGCGTGCAAAATGCTTTTCAGAGCGAGAGAATCACTTTTTGACCAAAAATGTGTTTTTGACCCTGACACGTGAATTTTGCTCAAAACAAATGCTCTCCACTTCCAAATGGTGCGCAATGGCATAAATAACCCTATTTAAGCTCAGTTACACGTTTGCATTGAAAGTGACTGAGTTATTCACTTTTCCAGTTTTTATGCGTGCAAAATGCTTTTCAGAGCGAGAGAATCACTTTTTGACCAAAAATGTGTTTTTGACCCTGACACGTGAATTGTGCTCAAAACCAATGCTCTCCACTTCCAAATGGTGCGCAATGGCATAAATAACCCTATTTAAGCTCAGTTACACGTTCGCATTGAAAGGGACTGAGTTTTTCACTTTTCCAGTTTTTATGCATGCAAAATGCTTTTCAGAGCGAGAAAAGCATCTTTTGACCCACAATGTGTTTTTGACCCTAACACGTGAATTATAGTCAAAACAACTGCTCTCCACTTCCAAATGGTGCGCGATGGCATAAATAACCCTATTTAAGCTCAGTTACACGTTTGCATTGAAAGGGACTGAGTTATCAACTTTTCCAGTTTTTATGCGTGCAAAATGCTTTTCAGAGCGAGAAAAGCATGTTTTGACCCACAATGTGTTTTTGACCCTAACACGTGAATTATAGTCAAAACAACTGCTCTCCACTTCCAAATGGTGCGCGATGGCATAAATAACCCTATTTAAGCTCAGTTACACGTTTGCATTGAAAGGGACTGAGTTATCAACTTTTCCAGTTTTTATGCGTGCAAAATGCTTTTCAGAGCGAGAAAAGCATGTTTTGACCCACAATGTGTTTTTGACCCTAACACGTGAATTATAGTCAAAACAACTGCTCTCCACTTCCAAATGGTGCGCGATGGCATAAATAACCCTATTTAAGCTCAGTTACACGTTTGCATTGAAAGTGACTGAGTTATTCACTTTTCCAGTTTTTATGCGTGCAAAGTGCTTTTCAGAGCGAGAGAATCACTTTTTGACCAAAAAGGTGCTTTTGACCCTAACACGTGAATTATAGTCAAAACAACTGCTCTCCACTTCCAAATGGTGCGCGATGGCATAAATAACCCTACTTAAGCTCAGTTACACGTTTGCATTGAAAGGGACTGAGTTATCAACTTTTCCAGTTTTTATGCGTGCAAAATGCTTTTCAGAGCGAGAGAATCACTTTTTGACCAAAAATGTGTTTTTGACCCTGACACGTGAATTTTGCTCAAAACAAATGCTCTCCACTTCCAAATGGTGCGCAATGGCATAAATAACCCTACTTAAGCTCAGTTACACGTTTGCATTGAAAGGGACTGAGTTATCAACTTTTCCAGTTTTTATGCGTGCAAAATGCTTTTCAGAGCGAGAGAATCACTTTTTGACCAAAAATGTGTTTTTGACCCTGACACGTGAATTTTGCTCAAAACAAATGCTCTCCACTTCCAAATGGTGCGCAATGGCATAAATAACCCTATTTAAGCTCAGTTACACGTTTGCATTGAAAGTGACTGAGTTATTCACTTTTCCAGTTTTTATGCGTGCAAAATGCTTTTCAGAGCGAGAGAATCACTTTTTGACCAAAAATGTGTTTTTGACCCTGACACGTGAATTGTGCTCAAAACCAATGCTCTCCACTTCCAAATGGTGCGCAATGGCATAAATAACCCTATTTAAGCTCAGTTACACGTTCGCATTGAAAGGGACTGAGTTTTTCACTTTTCCAGTTTTTATGCATGCAAAATGCTTTTCAGAGCGAGAAAAGCATGTTTTGACCCACAATGTGTTTTTGACCCTAACACGTGAATTATAGTCAAAACAACTGCTCTCCACTTCCAAATGGTGCGCGATGGCATAAATAACCCTATTTAAGCTCAGTTACACGTTTGCATTGAAAGTGACTGAGTTATTCACTTTTCCAGTTTATATGCGTGCAAAATGCTTTTCAGAGCGAGAAAAGCATCTTTTGACCCACAATGTGTTTTTGACCCTAACACGTGAATTATAGTCAAAACAACTGCTCTCCACTTCCAAATGGTGCGCGATGGCATAAATAACCCTATTTAAGCTCAGTTACACGTTTGCATTGAAAGGGACTGAGTTATCAACTTTTCCAGTTTTTATGCGTGCAAAATGCTTTTCAGAGCGAGAGAATCACTTTTTGACCAAAAATGTGTTTTTGACCCTGACACGTGAATTTTGCTCAAAACAAATGCTCTCCACTTCCAAATGGTGCGCAATGGCATAAATAACCCTATTTAAGCTCAGTTACACGTTTGCATTGAAAGTGACTGAGTTATTCACTTTTCCAGTTTTTATGCGTGCAAAATGCTTTTCAGAGCGAGAGAATCACTTTTTGACCAAAAATGTGTTTTTGACCCTGACACGTGAATTGTGCTCAAAACCAATGCTCTCCACTTCCAAATGGTGCGCAATGGCATAAATAACCCTATTTAAGCTCAGTTACACGTTCGCATTGAAAGGGACTGAGTTTTTCACTTTTCCAGTTTTTATGCATGCAAAATGCTTTTCAGAGCGAGAAAAGCATCTTTTGACCCACAATGTGTTTTTGACCCTAACACGTGAATTATAGTCAAAACAACTGCTCTCCACTTCCAAATGGTGCGCGATGGCATAAATAACCCTATTTAAGCTCAGTTACACGTTTGCATTGAAAGGGACTGAGTTATCAACTTTTCCAGTTTTTATGCGTGCAAAATGCTTTTCAGAGCGAGAAAAGCATGTTTTGACCCACAATGTGTTTTTGACCCTAACACGTGAATTATAGTCAAAACAACTGCTCTCCACTTCCAAATGGTGCGCGATGGCATAAATAACCCTATTTAAGCTCAGTTACACGTTTGCATTGAAAGGGACTGAGTTATCAACTTTTCCAGTTTTTATGCGTGCAAAATGCTTTTCAGAGCGAGAAAAGCATGTTTTGACCCACAATGTGTTTTTGACCCTAACACGTGAATTATAGTCAAAACAACTGCTCTCC
Source organism: Micromesistius poutassou (assembly GCF_964030765.1). Lineage (NCBI taxonomy): Eukaryota > Metazoa > Chordata > Actinopteri > Gadiformes > Gadidae > Micromesistius > Micromesistius poutassou. The sequence continues at coordinate 11,218,804 of NC_140288.1, forward strand.
ACTTCCAAATGGTGCGCGATGGCATAAATAACCCTATTTAAGCTCAGTTACACGTTTGCATTGAAAGTGACTGAGTTATTCACTTTTCCAGTTTTTATGCGTGCAAAGTGCTTTTCAGAGCGAGAGAATCACTTTTTGACCAAAAAGGTGCTTTTGACCCTAACACGTGAATTATAGTCAAAACAACTGCTCTCCACTTCCAAATGGTGCGCGATGGCATAAATAACCCTACTTAAGCTCAGTTACACGTTTGCATTGAAAGGGACTGAGTTATCAACTTTTCCAGTTTTTATGCGTGCAAAATGCTTTTCAGAGCGAGAGAATCACTTTTTGACCAAAAATGTGTTTTTGACCCTGACACGTGAATTTTGCTCAAAACAAATGCTCTCCACTTCCAAATGGTGCGCAATGGCATAAATAACCCTATTTAAGCTCAGTTACACGTTTGCATTGAAAGTGACTGAGTTATTCACTTTTCCAGTTTTTATGCGTGCAAAATGCTTTTCAGAGCGAGAGAATCACTTTTTGACCAAAAATGTGTTTTTGACCCTGACACGTGAATTGTGCTCAAAACCAATGCTCTCCACTTCCAAATGGTGCGCAATGGCATAAATAACCCTATTTAAGCTCAGTTACACGTTCGCATTGAAAGGGACTGAGTTTTTCACTTTTCCAGTTTTTATGCATGCAAAATGCTTTTCAGAGCGAGAAAAGCATCTTTTGACCCACAATGTGTTTTTGACCCTAACACGTGAATTATAGTCAAAACAACTGCTCTCCACTTCCAAATGGTGCGCGATGGCATAAATAACCCTATTTAAGCTCAGTTACACGTTTGCATTGAAAGGGACTGAGTTATCAACTTTTCCAGTTTTTATGCGTGCAAAATGCTTTTCAGAGCGAGAAAAGCATGTTTTGACCCACAATGTGTTTTTGACCCTAACACGTGAATTATAGTCAAAACAACTGCTCTCCACTTCCAAATGGTGCGCGATGGCATAAATAACCCTATTTAAGCTCAGTTACACGTTTGCATTGAAAGGGACTGAGTTATCAACTTTTCCAGTTTTTATGCGTGCAAAATGCTTTTCAGAGCGAGAAAAGCATGTTTTGACCCACAATGTGTTTTTGACCCTAACACGTGAATTATAGTCAAAACAACTGCTCTCCACTTCCAAATGGTGCGCGGTGGCATAAATAACCCTATTTAAGCTCAGTTACACGTTTGCATTGAAAGTGACTGAGTTATTCACTTTTCCAGTTTTTATGCGTGCAAAGTGCTTTTCAGAGCGAGAGAATCACTTTTTGACCAAAAAGGTGCTTTTGACCCTAACACGTGAATTATAGTCAAAACAACTGCTCTCCACTTCCAAATGGTGCGCGATGGCATAAATAACCCTACTTAAGCTCAGTTACACGTTTGCATTGAAAGGGACTGAGTTATCAACTTTTCCAGTTTTTATGCGTGCAAAATGCTTTTCAGAGCGAGAGAATCACTTTTTGACCAAAAATGTGTTTTTGACCCTGACACGTGAATTTTGCTCAAAACAAATGCTCTCCACTTCCAAATGGTGCGCAATGGCATAAATAACCCTATTTAAGCTCAGTTACACGTTTGCATTGAAAGTGACTGAGTTATTCACTTTTCCAGTTTTTATGCGTGCAAAATGCTTTTCAGAGCGAGAATCACTTTTTGACCAAAAATGTGTTTTTGACCCTGACACGTGAATTGTGCTCAAAACCAATGCTCTCCACTTCCAAATGGTGCGCAATGGCATAAATAACCCTATTTAAGCTCAGTTACACGTTCGCATTGAAAGGGACTGAGTTTTTCACTTTTCCAGTTTTTATGCATGCAAAATGCTTTTCAGAGCGAGAAAAGCATGTTTTGACCCACAATGTGTTTTTGACCCTAACACGTGAATTATAGTCAAAACAACTGCTCTCCACTTCCAAATGGTGCGCGATGGCATAAATAACCCTATTTAAGCTCAGTTACACGTTTGCATTGAAAGTGACTGAGTTATTCACTTTTCCAGTTTATATGCGTGCAAAATGCTTTTCAGAGCGAGAAAAGCATCTTTTGACCCACAATGTGTTTTTGACCCTAACACGTGAATTATAGTCAAAACAACTGCTCTCCACTTCCAAATGGTGCGCGATGGCATAAATAACCCTATTTAAGCTCAGTTACACGTTTGCATTGAAAGGGACTGAGTTATCAACTTTTCCAGTTTTTATGCGTGCAAAATGCTTTTCAGAGCGAGAAAAGCATGTTTTGACCCACAATGTGTTTTTGACCCTAACACGTGAATTATAGTCAAAACAACTGCTCTCCACTTCCAAATGGTGCGCGATGGCATAAATAACCCTATTTAAGCTCAGTTACACGTTTGCATTGAAAGGGACTGAGTTATCAACTTTTCCAGTTTTTATGCGTGCAAAATGCTTTTCAGAGCGAGAAAAGCATGTTTTGACCCACAATGTGTTTTTGACCCTAACACGTGAATTATAGTCAAAACAACTGCTCTCCACTTCCAAATGGTGCGCGATGGCATAAATAACCCTATTTAAGCTCAGTTACACGTTTGCATTGAAAGTGACTGAGTTATTCACTTTTCCAGTTTTTATGCGTGCAAAATGCTTTTCAGAGCGAGAAAAGCATGTTTTGACCCACAATGTGTTTTTGACCCTAACACGTGAATTATAGTCAAAACAACTGCTCTCCACTTCCAAATGGTGCGCGATGGCATAAATAACCCTATTTAAGCTCAGTTACACGTTTGCATTGAAAGGGACTGAGTTATCAACTTTTCCAGTTTTTATGCGTGCAAAATGCTTTTCAGAGCGAGAAAAGCATGTTTTGACCCACAATGTGTTTTTGACCCTAACACGTGAATTATAGTCAAAACAACTGCTCTCCACTTCCAAATGGTGCGCGATGGCATAAATAACCCTATTTAAGCTCAGTTACACGTTTGCATTGAAAGGGACTGAGTTATCAACTTTTCCAGTTTTTAATGCGTGCAAAATGCTTTTCAGAGCGAGAGAATCACTTTTTGACCAAAAATGTGTTTTTGACCCTGACACGTGAATTTTGCTCAAAACAAATGCTCTCCACTTCCAAATGGTGCGCAATGGCATAAATAACCCTATTTAAGCTCAGTTACACGTTTGCATTGAAAGTGACTGAGTTATTCACTTTTCCAGTTTTTATGCGTGCAAAATGCTTTTCAGAGCGAGAGAATCACTTTTTGACCAAAAATGTGTTTTTGACCCTGACACGTGAATTGTGCTCAAAACCAATGCTCTCCACTTCCAAATGGTGCGCAATGGCATAAATAACCCTATTTAAGCTCAGTTACACGTTCGCATTGAAAGGGACTGAGTTTTTCACTTTTCCAGTTTTTATGCATGCAAAATGCTTTTCAGAGCGAGAAAAGCATGTTTTGACCCACAATGTGTTTTTGACCCTAACACGTGAATTATAGTCAAAACAACTGCTCTCCACTTCCAAATGGTGCGCGATGGCATAAATAACCCTATTTAAGCTCAGTTACACGTTTGCATTGAAAGGGACTGAGTTATCAACTTTTCCAGTTTTTATGCGTGCAAAATGCTTTTCAGAGCGAGAAAAGCATGTTTTGACCCACAATGTGTTTTTGACCCTAACACGTGAATTATAGTCAAAACAACTGCTCTCCACTTCCAAATGGTGCGCGATGGCATAAATAACCCTATTTATGCTCAGTTACACGTTTGCATTGAAAGTGACTGAGTTATTCACTTTTCCAGTTTTTATGCGTGCAAAGTGCTTTTCAGAGCGAGAGAATCACTTTTTGACCAAAAAGGTGCTTTTGACCCTAACACGTGAATTATAGTCAAAACAACTGCTCTCCACTTCCAAATGGTGCGCGATGGCATAAATAACCCTACTTAAGCTCAGTTACACGTTTGCATTGAAAGGGACTGAGTTATCAACTTTTCCAGTTTTTATGCGTGCAAAATGCTTTTCAGAGCGAGAGAATCACTTTTTGACCAAAAATGTGTTTTTGACCCTGACACGTGAATTTTGCTCAAAACAAATGCTCTCCACTTCCAAATGGTGCGCAATGGCATAAATAACCCTATTTAAGCTCAGTTACACGTTTGCATTGAAAGTGACTGAGTTATTCACTTTTCCAGTTTTTATGCGTGCAAAATGCTTTTCAGAGCGAGAGAATCACTTTTTGACCAAAAATGTGTTTTTGACCCTGACACGTGAATTGTGCTCAAAACCAATGCTCTCCACTTCCAAATGGTGCGCAATGGCATAAATAACCCTATTTAAGCTCAGTTACACGTTCGCATTGAAAGGGACTGAGTTTTTCACTTTTCCAGTTTTTATGCATGCAAAATGCTTTTCAGAGCGAGAAAAGCATGTTTTGACCCACAATGTGTTTTTGACCCTAACACGTGAATTATAGTCAAAACAACTGCTCTCCACTTCCAAATGGTGCGCGATGGCATAAATAACCCTATTTAAGCTCAGTTACACGTTTGCATTGAAAGTGACTGAGTTATTCACTTTTCCAGTTTATATGCGTGCAAAATGCTTTTCAGAGCGAGAAAAGCATCTTTTGACCCACAATGTGTTTTTGACCCTAACACGTGAATTATAGTCAAAACAACTGCTCTCCACTTCCAAATGGTGCGCGATGGCATAAATAACCCTATTTAAGCTCAGTTACACGTTTGCATTGAAAGGGACTGAGTTATCAACTTTTCCAGTTTTTATGCGTGCAAAATGCTTTTCAGAGCGAGAAAAGCATGTTTTGACCCACAATGTGTTTTTGACCCTAACACGTGAATTATAGTCAAAACAACTGCTCTCCACTTCCAAATGGTGCGCGATGGCATAAATAACCCTATTTAAGCTCAGTTACACGTTTGCATTGAAAGGGACTGAGTTATCAACTTTTCCAGTTTTTATGCGTGCAAAATGCTTTTCAGAGCGAGAAAAGCATGTTTTGACCCACAATGTGTTTTTGACCCTAACACGTGAATTATAGTCAAAACAACTGCTCTCCACTTCCAAATGGTGCGCGATGGCATAAATAACCCTATTTAAGCTCAGTTACACGTTTGCATTGAAAGGGACTGAGTTATCAACTTTTCCAGTTTTTAATGCGTGCAAAATGCTTTTCAGAGCGAGAGAATCACTTTTTGACCAAAAATGTGTTTTTGACCCTGACACGTGAATTTTGCTCAAAACAAATGCTCTCCACTTCCAAATGGTGCGCAATGGCATAAATAACCCTATTTAAGCTCAGTTACACGTTTGCATTGAAAGTGACTGAGTTATTCACTTTTCCAGTTTTTATGCGTGCAAAATGCTTTTCAGAGCGAGAGAATCACTTTTTGACCAAAAATGTGTTTTTGACCCTGACACGTGAATTGTGCTCAAAACCAATGCTCTCCACTTCCAAATGGTGCGCAATGGCATAAATAACCCTATTTAAGCTCAGTTACACGTTCGCATTGAAAGGGACTGAGTTTTTCACTTTTCCAGTTTTTATGCATGCAAAATGCTTTTCAGAGCGAGAAAAGCATGTTTTGACCCACAATGTGTTTTTGACCCTAACACGTGAATTATAGTCAAAACAACTGCTCTCCACTTCCAAATGGTGCGCGATGGCATAAATAACCCTATTTAAGCTCAGTTACACGTTTGCATTGAAAGGGACTGAGTTATCAACTTTTCCAGTTTTTATGCGTGCAAAATGCTTTTCAGAGCGAGAAAAGCATGTTTTGACCCACAATGTGTTTTTGACCCTAACACGTGAATTATAGTCAAAACAACTGCTCTCCACTTCCAAATGGTGCGCGATGGCATAAATAACCCTATTTAAGCTCAGTTACACGTTTGCATTGAAAGTGACTGAGTTATTCACTTTTCCAGTTTTTATGCGTGCAAAGTGCTTTTCAGAGCGAGAGAATCACTTTTTGACCAAAAAGGTGCTTTTGACCCTAACACGTGAATTATAGTCAAAACAACTGCTCTCCACTTCCAAATGGTGCGCGATGGCATAAATAACCCTACTTAAGCTCAGTTACACGTTTGCATTGAAAGGGACTGAGTTATCAACTTTTCCAGTTTTTATGCGTGCAAAATGCTTTTCAGAGCGAGAGAATCACTTTTTGACCAAAAATGTGTTTTTGACCCTGACACGTGAATTTTGCTCAAAACAAATGCTCTCCACTTCCAAATGGTGCGCAATGGCATAAATAACCCTATTTAAGCTCAGTTACACGTTTGCATTGAAAGTGACTGAGTTATTCACTTTTCCAGTTTTTATGCGTGCAAAATGCTTTTCAGAGCGAGAGAATCACTTTTTGACCAAAAATGTGTTTTTGACCCTGACACGTGAATTGTGCTCAAAACCAATGCTCTCCACTTCCAAATGGTGCGCAATGGCATAAATAACCCTATTTAAGCTCAGTTACACGTTCGCATTGAAAGGGACTGAGTTTTTCACTTTTCCAGTTTTTATGCATGCAAAATGCTTTTCAGAGCGAGAAAAGCATGTTTTGACCCACAATGTGTTTTTGACCCTAACACGTGAATTATAGTCAAAACAACTGCTCTCCACTTCCAAATGGTGCGCGATGGCATAAATAACCCTATTTAAGCTCAGTTACACGTTTGCATTGAAAGTGACTGAGTTATTCACTTTTCCAGTTTATATGCGTGCAAAATGCTTTTCAGAGCGAGAAAAGCATCTTTTGACCCACAATGTGTTTTTGACCCTAACACGTGAATTATAGTCAAAACAACTGCTCTCCACTTCCAAATGGTGCGCGATGGCATAAATAACCCTATTTAAGCTCAGTTACACGTTTGCATTGAAAGGGACTGAGTTATCAACTTTTCCAGTTTTTATGCGTGCAAAATGCTTTTCAGAGCGAGAAAAGCATGTTTTGACCCACAATGTGTTTTTGACCCTAACACGTGAATTATAGTCAAAACAACTGCTCTCCACTTCCAAATGGTGCGCGATGGCATAAATAACCCTATTTAAGCTCAGTTACACGTTTGCATTGAAAGGGACTGAGTTATCAACTTTTCCAGTTTTTATGCGTGCAAAATGCTTTTCAGAGCGAGAAAAGCATGTTTTGACCCACAATGTGTTTTTGACCCTAACACGTGAATTATAGTCAAAACAACTGCTCTCCACTTCCAAATGGTGCGCGATGGCATAAATAACCCTATTTAAGCTCAGTTACACGTTTGCATTGAAAGTGACTGAGTTATTCACTTTTCCAGTTTTTATGCGTGCAAAGTGCTTTTCAGAGCGAGAGAATCACTTTTTGACCAAAAAGGTGCTTTTGACCCTAACACGTGAATTATAGTCAAAACAACTGCTCTCCACTTCCAAATGGTGCGCGATGGCATAAATAACCCTACTTAAGCTCAGTTACACGTTTGCATTGAAAGGGACTGAGTTATCAACTTTTCCAGTTTTTATGCGTGCAAAATGCTTTTCAGAGCGAGAGAATCACTTTTTGACCAAAAATGTGTTTTTGACCCTGACACGTGAATTTTGCTCAAAACAAATGCTCTCCACTTCCAAATGGTGCGCAATGGCATAAATAACCCTATTTAAGCTCAGTTACACGTTTGCATTGAAAGTGACTGAGTTATTCACTTTTCCAGTTTTTATGCGTGCAAAATGCTTTTCAGAGCGAGAGAATCACTTTTTGACCAAAAATGTGTTTTTGACCCTGACACGTGAATTGTGCTCAAAACCAATGCTCTCCACTTCCAAATGGTGCGCAATGGCATAAATAACCCTATTTAAGCTCAGTTACACGTTCGCATTGAAAGGGACTGAGTTTTTCACTTTTCCAGTTTTTATGCATGCAAAATGCTTTTCAGAGCGAGAAAAGCATGTTTTGACCCACAATGTGTTTTTGACCCTAACACGTGAATTATAGTCAAAACAACTGCTCTCCACTTCCAAATGGTGCGCGATGGCATAAATAACCCTATTTAAGCTCAGTTACACGTTTGCATTGAAAGTGACTGAGTTATTCACTTTTCCAGTTTATATGCGTGCAAAATGCTTTTCAGAGCGAGAAAAGCATCTTTTGACCCACAATGTGTTTTTGACCCTAACACGTGAATTATAGTCAAAACAACTGCTCTCCACTTCCAAATGGTGCGCGATGGCATAAATAACCCTATTTAAGCTCAGTTACACGTTTGCATTGAAAGGGACTGAGTTATCAACTTTTCCAGTTTTTATGCGTGCAAAATGCTTTTCAGAGCGAGAAAAGCATGTTTTGACCCACAATGTGTTTTTGACCCTAACACGTGAATTATAGTCAAAACAACTGCTCTCCACTTCCAAATGGTGCGCGATGGCATAAATAACCCTATTTAAGCTCAGTTACACGTTTGCATTGAAAGGGACTGAGTTATCAACTTTTCCAGTTTTTATGCGTGCAAAATGCTTTTCAGAGCGAGAAAAGCATGTTTTGACCCACAATGTGTTTTTGACCCTAACACGTGAATTATAGTCAAAACAACTGCTCTCCACTTCCAAATGGTGCGCGATGGTATAAATAACCCTATTTAAGCTCAGTTACACGTTTGCATTGAAAGTGACTGAGTTATTCACTTTTCCAGTTTTTATGCGTGCAAAGTGCTTTTCAGAGCGAGAGAATCACTTTTTGACCAAAAAGGTGCTTTTGACCCTAACACGTGAATTATAGTCAAAACAACTGCTCTCCACTTCCAAATGGTGCGCAATGGCATAAATAACCCTACTTAAGCTCAGTTACACGTTTGCATTGAAAGGGACTGAGTTATCAACTTTTCCAGTTTTTATGCGTGCAAAATGCTTTTCAGAGCGAGAGAATCACTTTTTGACCAAAAATGTGTTTTTGACCCTGACACGTGAATTTTGCTCAAAACAAATGCTCTCCACTTCCAAATGGTGCGCAATGGCATAAATAACCCTATTTAAGCTCAGTTACACGTTTGCATTGAAAGTGACTGAGTTATTCACTTTTCCAGTTTTTATGCGTGCAAAATGCTTTTCAGAGCGAGAGAATCACTTTTTGACCAAAAATGTGTTTTTGACCCTGACACGTGAATTGTGCTCAAAACCAATGCTCTCCACTTCCAAATGGTGCGCAATGGCATAAATAACCCTATTTAAGCTCAGTTACACGTTTGCATTGAAAGTGACTGAGTTATTCACTTTTCCAGTTTTTATGCGTGCAAAGTGCTTTTCAGAGCGAGAGAATCACTTTTTGACCAAAAAGGTGCTTTTGACCCTAACACGTGAATTATAGTCAAAACAACTGCTCTCCACTTCCAAATGGTGCGCGATGGCATAAATAACCCTATTTAAGCTCAGTTACACGTTTGCATTGAAAGGGACTGAGTTATCAACTTTTCCAGTTTTTATGCGTGCAAAATGCTTTTCAGAGCGAGAAAAGCATGTTTTGACCCACAATGTGTTTTTGACCCTAACACGTGAATTATAGTCAAAACAACTGCTCTCCACTTCCAAATGGTGCGCATTGGCATAAATAACCCTATTTAAGCTCAGTTACACGTTTGCATTGAAAGTGACTGAGTTATTCACTTTTCCAGTTTTTATGCGTGCAAAGTGCTTTTCAGAGCGAGAGAATCACTTTTTGACCAAAAAGGTGCTTTTGACCCTAACACGTGAATTATAGTCAAAACAACTGCTCTCCACTTCCAAATGGTGCGCGATGGCATAAATAACCCTATTTAAGCTCAGTTACACGTTTGCATTGAAAGGGACTGAGTTATCAACTTTTCCAGTTTTTATGCATGCAAAATGCTTTTCAGAGCGAGAAAAGCATGTTTTGACCCACAATGTGTTTTTGACCCTAACACGTGAATTATGCTCAAAACCAATGCTCTCCACTTCCAAATGGTGCGCAATGGCATAAATAACCCTATTTAAGCTCAGTTACACGTTTGCATTGAAAGTGACTGAGTTATTCACTTTTCCAGTTTTTATGCGTGCAAAATGCTTTTCAGAGCGAGAAAAGCATCTTTTGACCCACAATGTGTTTTTGACCCTAACACGTGAATTATAGTCAAAACAACTGCTCTCCACTTCCAAATGGTGCGCGATGGCATAAATAACCCTATTTAAGCTCAGTTACACGTTTGCATTGAAAGGGACTGAGTTATCAACTTTTCCAGTTTTTATGCGTGCAAAATGCTTTTCAGAGCGAGAAAAGCATGTTTTGACCCACAATGTGTTTTTGACCCTAACACGTGAATTATAGTCAAAACAACTGCTCTCCACTTCCAAATGGTGCGCGATGGCATAAATAACCCTATTTAAGCTCAGTTACACGTTTGCATTGAAAGGGACTGAGTTATCAACTTTTCCAGTTTTTATGCGTGCAAAATGCTTTTCAGAGCGAGAAAAGCATGTTTTGACCCACAATGTGTTTTTGACCCTAACACGTGAATTATAGTCAAAACAACTGCTCTCCACTTCCAAATGGTGCGCGATGGCATAAATAACCCTATTTAAGCTCAGTTACACGTTTGCATTGAAAGTGACTGAGTTATTCACTTTTCCAGTTTTTATGCGTGCAAAGTGCTTTTCAGAGCGAGAGAATCACTTTTTGACCAAAAAGGTGCTTTTGACCCTAACACGTGAATTATAGTCAAAACAACTGCTCTCCACTTCCAAATGGTGCGCGATGGCATAAATAACCCTATTTAAGCTCAGTTACACGTTTGCATTGAAAGGGACTGAGTTATCAACTTTTCCAGTTTTTATGCGTGCAAAATGCTTTTCAGAGCGAGAAAAGCATGTTTTGACCCACAATGTGTTTTTGATCCTAACACGTGAATTATAGTCAAAACAACTGCTCTCCACTTCCAAATGGTGCGCGATGGCATAAATAACCCTATTTAAGCTCAGTTACACGTTTGCATTGAAAGGGACTGAGTTATCAACTTTTCCAGTTTTTATGCGTGCAAAATGCTTTTCAGAGCGAGAAAAGCATGTTTTGACCCACAATGTGTTTTTGACCCTAACACGTGAATTATAGTCAAAACAACTGCTCTCCACTTCCAAATGGTGCGCGATGGCATAAATAACCCTATTTAAGCTCAGTTACACGTTTGCATTGAAAGGGACTGAGTTATCAACTTTTCCAGTTTTTATGCGTGCAAAATGCTTTTCAGAGCGAGAAAAGCATGTTTTGACCCACAATGTGTTTTTGATCCTAACACGTGAATTATAGTCAAAACAACTGCTCTCCACTTCCAAATGGTGCGCGATGGCATAAATAACCCTATTTAAGCTCAGTTACACGTTTGCATTGAAAGGGACTGAGTTATCAACTTTTCCAGTTTTTATGCGTGCAAAATGCTTTTCAGAGCGAGAAAAGCATGTTTTGACCCACAATGTGTTTTTGACCCTAACACGTGAATTATAGTCAAAACAACTGCTCTCCACTTCCAAATGGTGCGCGATGGCATAAATAACCCTATTTAAGCTCAGTTACACGTTTGCATTGAAAGGGACTGAGTTATCAACTTTTCCAGTTTTTATGCGTGCAAAATGCTTTTCAGAGCGAGAAAAGCATGTTTTGACCCACAATGTGTTTTTGACCCTAACACGTGAATTATAGTCAAAACAACTGCTCTCCACTTCCAAATGGTGCGCGATGGCATAAATAACCCTATTTAAGCTCAGTTACACGTTTGCATTGAAAGGGACTGAGTTATCAACTTTTCCAGTTTTTATGCGTGCAAAATGCTTTTCAGAGCGAGAGAATCACTTTTTGACCAAAAATGTGTTTTTGACCCTGACACGTGAATTTTGCTCAAAACAAATGCTCTCCACTTCCAAATGGTGCGCAATGGCATAAATAACCCTATTTAAGCTCAGTTACACGTTTGCATTGAAAGTGACTGAGTTATTCACTTTTCCAGTTTTTATGCGTGCAAAATGCTTTTCAGAGCGAGAGAATCACTTTTTGACCAAAAATGTGTTTTTGACCCTGACACGTGAATTGTGCTCAAAACCAATGCTCTCCACTTCCAAATGGTGCGCAATGGCATAAATAACCCTATTTAAGCTCAGTTACACGTTCGCATTGAAAGGGACTGAGTTTTTCACTTTTCCAGTTTTTATGCATGCAAAATGCTTTTCAGAGCGAGAAAAGCATGTTTTGACCCACAATGTGTTTTTGACCCTAACACGTGAATTATGCTCAAAACCAATGCTCTCCACTTCCAAATGGTGCGCAATGGCATAAATAACCCTATTTAAGCTCAGTTACACGTTTGCATTGAAAGTGACTGAGTTATTCACTTTTCCAGTTTTTATGCGTGCAAAATGCTTTTCAGAGCGAGAAAAGCATCTTTTGACCCACAATGTGTTTTTGACCCTAACACGTGAATTATAGTCAAAACAACTGCTCTCCACTTCCAAATGGTGCGCGATGGCATAAATAACCCTATTTAAGCTCAGTTACACGTTTGCATTGAAAGGGACTGAGTTATCAACTTTTCCAGTTTTTATGCGTGCAAAATGCTTTTCAGAGCGAGAAAAGCATGTTTTGACCCACAATGTGTTTTTGACCCTAACACGTGAATTATAGTCAAAACAACTGCTCTCCACTTCCAAATGGTGCGCGATGGCATAAATAACCCTATTTAAGCTCAGTTACACGTTTGCATTGAAAGTGACTGAGTTATTCACTTTTCCAGTTTTTATGCGTGCAAAGTGCTTTTCAGAGCGAGAGAATTACTTTTTGACCAAAAAGGTGCTTTTGACCCTAACACGTGAACTATAGTCAAAACAACTGCTCTCCACTTCCAAATGGTGCGCGATGGCATAAATAACCCTATTTAAGCTCAGTTACACGTTTGCATTGAAAGTGACTGAGTTATTCACTTTTCCAGTTTTTATGCGTGCAAAGTGCTTTTCAGAGCGAGAGAATCACTTTTTGACCAAAAAGGTGTTTTTGACCCTAACACGTGAATTATAGTCAAAACAACTGCTCTCCACTTCCAAATGGTGCGCGATGGCATAAATAACCCTATTTAAGCTCAGTTACACGTTTGCATTGAAAGGGACTGAGTTATCAACTTTTCCAGTTTTTATGCGTGCAAAATGCTTTTCAGAGCGAGAAAAGCATGTTTTGACCCACAATGTGTTTTTGACCCTAACACGTGAATTATAGTCAAAACAACTGCTCTCCACTTCCAAATGGTGCGCGATGGCATAAATAACCCTATTTAAGCTCAGTTACACGTTTGCATTGAAAGGGACTGAGTTATCAACTTTTCCAGTTTTTATGCGTGCAAAATGCTTTTCAGAGCGAGAGAATCACTTTTTGACCAAAAATGTGTTTTTGACCCTGACACGTGAATTTTGCTCAAAACAAATGCTCTCCACTTCCAAATGGTGCGCAATGGCATAAATAACCCTATTTAAGCTCAGTTACACGTTTGCATTGAAAGTGACTGAGTTATTCACTTTTCCAGTTTTTATGCGTGCAAAATGCTTTTCAGAGCGAGAGAATCACTTTTTGACCAAAAATGTGTTTTTGACCCTGACACGTGAATTGTGCTCAAAACCAATGCTCTCCACTTCCAAATGGTGCGCAATGGCATAAATAACCCTATTTAAGCTCAGTTACACGTTCGCATTGAAAGGGACTGAGTTTTTCACTTTTCCAGTTTTTATGCATGCAAAATGCTTTTCAGAGCGAGAAAAGCATGTTTTGACCCACAATGTGTTTTTGACCCTAACACGTGAATTATGCTCAAAACCAATGCTCTCCACTTCCAAATGGTGCGCAATGGCATAAATAACCCTATTTAAGCTCAGTTACACGTTTGCATTGAAAGTGACTGAGTTATTCACTTTTCCAGTTTTTATGCGTGCAAAATGCTTTTCAGAGAGAAAAGCATCTTTTGACCCACAATGTGTTTTTGACCCTAACACGTGAATTATAGTCAAAACAACTGCTCTCCACTTCCAAATGGTGCGCGATGGCATAAATAACCCTATTTAAGCTCAGTTACACGTTTGCATTGAAAGGGACTGAGTTATCAACTTTTCCAGTTTTTATGCGTGCAAAATGCTTTTCAGAGCGAGAAAAGCATGTTTTGACCCACAATGTGTTTTTGACCCTAACACGTGAATTATAGTCAAAACAACTGCTCTCCACTTCCAAATGGTGCGCGATGGCATAAATAACCCTATTTAAGCTCAGTTACACGTTTGCATTGAAAGTGACTGAGTTATTCACTTTTCCAGTTTTTATGCGTGCAAAGTGCTTTTCAGAGCGAGAAAAGCATGTTTTGACCCACAATGTGTTTTTGACCCTAACACGTGAATTATAGTCAAAACAACTGCTCTCCACTTCCAAATGGTGCGCGATGGCATAAATAACCCTATTTAAGCTCAGTTACACGTTTGCATTGAAAGGGACTGAGTTATCAACTTTTCCAGTTTTTATGCGTGCAAAATGCTTTTCAGAGCGAGAGAATCACTTTTTGACCAAAAATGTGTTTTTGACCCTGACACGTGAATTTTGCTCAAAACAAATGCTCTCCACTTCCAAATGGTGCGCAATGGCATAAATAACCCTATTTAAGCTCAGTTACACGTTTGCATTGAAAGTGACTGAGTTATTCACTTTTCCAGTTTTTATGCGTGCAAAATGCTTTTCAGAGCGAGAGAATCACTTTTTGACCAAAAATGTGTTTTTGACCCTGACACGTGAATTGTGCTCAAAACCAATGCTCTCCACTTCCAAATGGTGCGCAATGGCATAAATAACCCTATTTAAGCTCAGTTACACGTTCGCATTGAAAGGGACTGAGTTTTTCACTTTTCCAGTTTTTATGCATGCAAAATGCTTTTCAGAGCGAGAAAAGCATGTTTTGACCCACAATGTGTTTTTGACCCTAACACGTGAATTATGCTCAAAACCAATGCTCTCCACTTCCAAATGGTGCGCAATGGCATAAATAACCCTATTTAAGCTCAGTTACACGTTTGCATTGAAAGTGACTGAGTTATTCACTTTTCCAGTTTTTATGCGTGCAAAATGCTTTTCAGAGCGAGAAAAGCATCTTTTGACCCACAATGTGTTTTTGACCCTAACACGTGAATTATAGTCAAAACAACTGCTCTCCACTTCCAAATGGTGCGCGATGGCATAAATAACCCTATTTAAGCTCAGTTACACGTTTGCATTGAAAGGGACTGAGTTATCAACTTTTCCAGTTTTTATGCGTGCAAAATGCTTTTCAGAGCGAGAAAAGCATGTTTTGACCCACAATGTGTTTTTGACCCTAACACGTGAATTATAGTCAAAACAACTGCTCTCCACTTCCAAATGGTGCGCGATGGCATAAATAACCCTATTTAAGCTCAGTTACACGTTTGCATTGAAAGTGACTGAGTTATTCACTTTTCCAGTTTTTATGCGTGCAAAGTGCTTTTCAGAGCGAGAGAATTACTTTTTGACCAAAAAGGTGCTTTTGACCCTAACACGTGAACTATAGTCAAAACAACTGCTCTCCACTTCCAAATGGTGCGCGATGGCATAAATAACCCTATTTAAGCTCAGTTACACGTTTGCATTGAAAGTGACTGAGTTATTCACTTTTCCAGTTTTTATGCGTGCAAAGTGCTTTTCAGAGCGAGAGAATCACTTTTTGACCAAAAAGGTGTTTTTGACCCTAACACGTGAATTATAGTCAAAACAACTGCTCTCCACTTCCAAATGGTGCGCGATGGCATAAATAACCCTATTTAAGCTCAGTTACACGTTTGCATTGAAAGGGACTGAGTTATCAACTTTTCCAGTTTTTATGCGTGCAAAATGCTTTTCAGAGCGAGAAAAGCATGTTTTGACCCACAATGTGTTTTTGACCCTAACACGTGAATTATAGTCAAAACAACTGCTCTCCACTTCCAAATGGTGCGCGATGGCATAAATAACCCTATTTAAGCTCAGTTACACGTTTGCATTGAAAGGGACTGAGTTATCAACTTTTCCAGTTTTTATGCGTGCAAAATGCTTTTCAGAGCGAGAGAATCACTTTTTGACCAAAAATGTGTTTTTGACCCTGACACGTGAATTTTGCTCAAAACAAATGCTCTCCACTTCCAAATGGTGCGCAATGGCATAAATAACCCTATTTAAGCTCAGTTACACGTTTGCATTGAAAGTGACTGAGTTATTCACTTTTCCAGTTTTTATGCGTGCAAAATGCTTTTCAGAGCGAGAGAATCACTTTTTGACCAAAAATGTGTTTTTGACCCTGACACGTGAATTGTGCTCAAAACCAATGCTCTCCACTTCCAAATGGTGCGCAATGGCATAAATAACCCTATTTAAGCTCAGTTACACGTTCGCATTGAAAGGGACTGAGTTTTTCACTTTTCCAGTTTTTATGCATGCAAAATGCTTTTCAGAGCGAGAAAAGCATGTTTTGACCCACAATGTGTTTTTGACCCTAACACGTGAATTATGCTCAAAACCAATGCTCTCCACTTCCAAATGGTGCGCAATGGCATAAATAACCCTATTTAAGCTCAGTTACACGTTTGCATTGAAAGTGACTGAGTTATTCACTTTTCCAGTTTTTATGCGTGCAAAATGCTTTTCAGAGAGAAAAGCATCTTTTGACCCACAATGTGTTTTTGACCCTAACACGTGAATTATAGTCAAAACAACTGCTCTCCACTTCCAAATGGTGCGCGATGGCATAAATAACCCTATTTAAGCTCAGTTACACGTTTGCATTGAAAGGGACTGAGTTATCAACTTTTCCAGTTTTTATGCGTGCAAAATGCTTTTCAGAGCGAGAAAAGCATGTTTTGACCCACAATGTGTTTTTGACCCTAACACGTGAATTATAGTCAAAACAACTGCTCTCCACTTCCAAATGGTGCGCGATGGCATAAATAACCCTATTTAAGCTCAGTTACACGTTTGCATTGAAAGTGACTGAGTTATTCACTTTTCCAGTTTTTATGCGTGCAAAGTGCTTTTCAGAGCGAGAGAATTACTTTTTGACCAAAAAGGTGCTTTTGACCCTAACACGTGAATTATAGTCAAAACAACTGCTCTCCACTTCCAAATGGTGCGCGATGGCATAAATAACCCTATTTAAGCTCAGTTACACGTTTGCATTGAAAGTGACTGAGTTATTCACTTTTCCAGTTTTTATGCGTGCAAAGTGCTTTTCAGAGCGAGAGAATCACTTTTTGACCAAAAAGGTGCTTTTGACCCTAACACGTGAATTATAGTCAAAACAACTGCTCTCCACTTCCAAATGGTGCGCGATGGCATAAATAACCCTATTTAAGCTCAGTTACACGTTTGCATTGAAAGGGACTGAGTTATCAACTTTTCCAGTTTTTATGCGTGCAAAATGCTTTTCAGAGCGAGAAAAGCATGTTTTGACCCACAATGTGTTTTTGACCCTAACACGTGAATTATAGTCAAAACAACTGCTCTCCACTTCCAAATGGTGCGCGATGGCATAAATAACCCTATTTAAGCTCGGTTACACGTTTGCATTGAAAGGGACTGAGTTATCAACTTTTCCAGTTTTTATGCGTGCAAAATGCTTTTCAGAGCGAGAAAAGCATGTTTTGACCCACAATGTGTTTTTGACCCTAACACGTGAATTATAGTCAAAACAACTGCTCTCCACTTCCAAATGGTGCGCATTGGCATAAATAACCCTATTTAAGCTCAGTTACACGTTTGCATTGAAAGTGACTGAGTTATTCACTTTTCCAGTTTTTATGCGTGCAAAGTGCTTTTCAGAGCGAGAGAATCACTTTTTGACCAAAAAGGTGCTTTTGACCCTAACACGTGAATTATAGTCAAAACAACTGCTCTCCACTTCCAAATGGTGCGCGATGGCATAAATAACCCTATTTAAGCTCAGTTACACGTTTGCATTGAAAGGGACTGAGTTATCAACTTTTCCAGTTTTTATGCGTGCAAAATGCTTTTCAGAGCGAGAAAAGCATGTTTTGACCCACAATGTGTTTTTGACCCTAACACGTGAATTATAGTCAAAACAACTGCTCTCCACTTCCAAATGGTGCGCGATGGCATAAATAACCCTATTTAAGCTCAGTTACACGTTTGCATTGAAAGGGACTGAGTTATCAACTTTTCCAGTTTTTATGCGTGCAAAATGCTTTTCAGAGCGAGAAAAGCATGTTTTGACCCACAATGTGTTTTTGACCCTAACACGTGAATTATAGTCAAAACAACTGCTCTCCACTTCCAAATGGTGCGCGATGGCATAAATAACCCTATTTAAGCTCAGTTACACGTTTGCATTGAAAGGGACTGAGTTATCAACTTTTCCAGTTTTTATGCGTGCAAAATGCTTTTCAGAGCGAGAAAAGCATGTTTTGACCCACAATGTGTTTTTGACCCTAACACGTGAATTATAGTCAAAACAACTGCTCTCCACTTCCAAATGGTGCGCGATGGCATAAATAACCCTATTTAAGCTCAGTTACACGTTTGCATTGAAAGGGACTGAGTTATCAACTTTTCCAGTTTTTATGCGTGCAAAATGCTTTTCAGAGCGAGAAAAGCATGTTTTGACCCACAATGTGTTTTTGACCCTAACACGTGAATTATAGTCAAAACAACTGCTCTCCACTTCCAAATGGTGCGCGATGGCATAAATAACCCTATTTAAGCTCAGTTACACGTTTGCATTGAAAGGGACTGAGTTATCAACTTTTCCAGTTTTTATGCGTGCAAAATGCTTTTCAGAGCGAGAGAATCACTTTTTGACCAAAAATGTGTTTTTGACCCTGACACGTGAATTTTGCTCAAAACAAATGCTCTCCACTGTCAAATGGTGCGCAATGGCATAAATAACCCTATTTAAGCTCAGTTACACGTTTGCATTGAAAGTGACTGAGTTATTCACTTTTCCAGTTTTTATGCGTGCAAAATGCTTTTCAGAGCGAGAGAATCACTTTTTGACCAAAAATGTGTTTTTGACCCTGACACGTGAATTGTGCTCAAAACCAATGCTCTCCACTTCCAAATGGTGCGCAATGGCATAAATAACCCTATTTAAGCTCAGTTACACGTTTGCATTGAAAGGGACTGAGTTATCAACTTTTCCAGTTTTTATGCGTGCAAAATGCTTTTCAGAGCGAGAAAAGCATGTTTTGACCCACAATGTGTTTTTGACCCTAACACGTGAATTATAGTCAAAACAACTGCTCTCCACTTCCAAATGGTGCGCGATGGCATAAATAACCCTATTTAAGCTCAGTTACACGTTTGCATTGAAAGGGACTGAGTTATCAACTTTTCCAGTTTTTATGCGTGCAAAATGCTTTTCAGAGCGAGAAAAGCATGTTTTGACCCACAATGTGTTTTTGACCCTAACACGTGAATTATAGTCAAAACAACTGCTCTCCACTTCCAAATGGTGCGCGATGGCATAAATAACCCTATTTAAGCTCAGTTACACGTTTGCATTGAAAGGGACTGAGTTATCAACTTTTCCAGTTTTTATGCGTGCAAAATGCTTTTCAGAGCGAGAGAATCACTTTTTGACCAAAAATGTGTTTTTGACCCTGACACGTGAATTTTGCTCAAAACAAATGCTCTCCACTTCCAAATGGTGCGCAATGGCATAAATAACCCTATTTAAGCTCAGTTACACGTTTGCATTGAAAGTGACTGAGTTATTCACTTTTCCAGTTTTTATGCGTGCAAAATGCTTTTCAGAGCGAGAGAATCACTTTTTGACCAAAAATGTGTTTTTGACCCTGACACGTGAATTGTGCTCAAAACCAATGCTCTCCACTTCCAAATGGTGCGCAATGGCATAAATAACCCTATTTAAGCTCAGTTACACGTTCGCATTGAAAGGGACTGAGTTTTTCACTTTTCCAGTTTTTATGCATGCAAAATGCTTTTCAGAGCGAGAAAAGCATGTTTTGACCCACAATGTGTTTTTGACCCTAACACGTGAATTATGCTCAAAACCAATGCTCTCCACTTCCAAATGGTGCGCAATGGCGTAAATAACCCTATTTAAGCTCAGTTACACGTTTGCATTGAAAGTGACTGAGTTATTCACTTTTCCAGTTTTTATGCGTGCAAAATGCTTTTCAGAGCGAGAAAAGCATCTTTTGACCCACAATGTGTTTTTGACCCTAACACGTGAATTATAGTCAAAACAACTGCTCTCCACTTCCAAATGGTGCGCGATGGCATAAATAACCCTATTTAAGCTCAGTTACACGTTTGCATTGAAAGGGACTGAGTTATCAACTTTTCCAGTTTTTATGCGTGCAAAATGCTTTTCAGAGCGAGAAAAGCATGTTTTGACCCACAATGTGTTTTTGACCCTAACACGTGAATTATAGTCAAAACAACTGCTCTCCACTTCCAAATGGTGCGCGATGGCATAAATAACCCTATTTAAGCTCAGTTACACGTTTGCATTGAAAGGGACTGAGTTAACAACTTTTCCAGTTTTTATGCGTGCAAAATGCTTTTCAGAGCGAGAAAAGCATGTTTTGACCCACAATGTGTTTTTGACCCTAACACGTGAATTATAGTCAAAACAACTGCTCTCCACTTCCAAATGGTGCCCGATGGCATAAATAACCCTATTTAAGCTCAGTTACACGTTTGCATTGAAAGTGACTGAGTTATTCACTTTTCCAGTTTTTATGCGTGCAAAGTGCTTTTCAGAGCGAGAGAATTACTTTTTGACCAAAAAGGTGCTTTTGACCCTAACACGTGAATTATAGTCAAAACAACTGCTCTCCACTTCCAAATGGTGCGCGATGGCATAAATAACCCTATTTAAGCTCAGTTACACGTTTGCATTGAAAGTGACTGAGTTATTCACTTTTCCAGTTTTTATGCGTGCAAAGTGCTTTTCAGAGCGAGAGAATCACTTTTTGACCAAAAATGTGTTTTTAACCCTGACACGTGAATTTTGCTCAAAACAAATGCTCTCCACTTCCAAATGGTGCGCAATGGCATAAATAACCCTATTTAAGCTCAGTTACACGTTTGCATTGAAAGTGACTGAGTTATTCACTTTTCCAGTTTTTATGCGTGCAAAATGCTTTTCAGAGCGAGAAAAGCATCTTTTGAACCACAATGTGTTTTTGACCCTAACACGTGAATTATAGTCAAAACAACTGCTCTCCACTTCCAAATGGTGCGCGATGGCATAAATAACCCTATTTAAGCTCAGTTACACGTTTGCATTGAAAGGGACTGAGTTATCAATTTTCCAGTTTTTATGCGTGCAAAATGCTTTTCAGAGCGAGAAAAGCATGTTTTGACCCACAATGTGTTTTTGACCCTAACACGTGAATTATAGTCAAAACAACTGCTCTCCACTTCCAAATGGTGCGCGATGGCATAAATAACCCTATTTAAGCTCGGTTACACGTTTGCATTGAAAGGGACTGAGTTATCAACTTTTCCAGTTTTTATGCGTGCAAAATGCTTTTCAGAGCGAGAAAAGCATGTTTTGACCCACAATGTGTTTTTGACCCTAACACGTGAATTATAGTCAAAACAACTGCTCTCCACTTCCAAATGGTGCGCATTGGCATAAATAACCCTATTTAAGCTCAGTTACACGTTTGCATTGAAAGTGACTGAGTTATTCACTTTTCCAGTTTTTATGCGTGCAAAGTGCTTTTCAGAGCGAGAGAATCACTTTTTGACCAAAAAGGTGCTTTTGACCCTAACACGTGAATTATAGTCAAAACAACTGCTCTCCACTTCCAAATGGTGCGCGATGGCATAAATAACCCTATTTAAGCTCAGTTACACGTTTGCATTGAAAGGGACTGAGTTATCAACTTTTCCAGTTTTTATGCGTGCAAAATGCTTTTCAGAGCGAGAGAATCACTTTTTGACCAAAAATGTGTTTTTAACCCTGACACGTGAATTTTGCTCAAAACAAATGCTCTCCACTTCCAAATGGTGCGCAATGGCATAAATAACCCTATTTAAGCTCAGTTACACGTTTGCATTGAAAGTGACTGAGTTATTCACTTTTCCAGTTTTTATGCGTGCAAAATGCTTTTCAGAGCGAGAAAAGCATCTTTTGACCCACAATGTGTTTTTGACCCTAACACGTGAATTATAGTCAAAACAACTGCTCTCCACTTCCAAATGGTGCGCGATGGCATAAATAACCCTATTTAAGCTCAGTTACACGTTTGCATTGAAAGTGACTGAGTTATCAACTTTTCCAGTTTTTATGCGTGCAAAATGCTTTTCAGAGCGAGAAAAGCATGTTTTGACCCACAATGTGTTTTTGACCCTAACACGTGAATTATAGTCAAAACAACTGCTCTCCACTTCCAAATGGTGCGCGATGGCATAAATAACCCTATTTAAGCTCAGTTACACGTTTGCATTGAAAGGGACTGAGTTATCAACTTTTCCAGTTTTTATGCGTGCAAAATGCTTTTCAGAGCGAGAGAATCACTTTTTGACCAAAAATGTGTTTTTAACCCTGACACGTGAATTTTGCTCAAAACAAATGCTCTCCACTTCCAAATGGTGCGCAATGGCATAAATAACCCTATTTAAGCTCAGTTACACGTTTGCATTGAAAGTGACTGAGTTATTCACTTTTCCAGTTTTTATGCGTGCAAAATGCTTTTCAGAGCGAGAAAAGCATCTTTTGACCCACAATGTGTTTTTGACCCTAACACGTGAATTATAGTCAAAACAACTGCTCTCCACTTCCAAATGGTGCGCGATGGCATAAATAACCCTATTTAAGCTCAGTTACACGTTTGCATTGAAAGGGACTGAGTTATCAATTTTCCAGTTTTTATGCGTGCAAAATGCTTTTCAGAGCGAGAAAAGCATGTTTTGACCCACAATGTCTTTTTGACCCTAACACGTGAATTATAGTCAAAACAACTGCTCTCCACTTCCAAATGGTGCGCGATGGCATAAATAACCCTATTTAAGCTCAGTTACACGTTTGCATTGAAAGGGACTGAGTTATCAACTTTTCCAGTTTTTATGCGTGCAAAATGCTTTTCAGAGCGAGAAAAGCATGTTTTGACCCACAATGTGTTTTTGACCCTAACACGTGAATTATAGTCAAAACAACTGCTCTCCACTTCCAAATGGTGCGCGATGGCATAAATAACCCTATTTAAGCTCAGTTACACGTTTGCATTGAAAGGGACTGAGTTATCAACTTTTCCAGTTTTTATGCGTGCAAAATGCTTTTCAGAGCGAGTAAAGCATGTTTTGACCCACAATGTGTTTTTGACCCTAACACGTGAATTATAGTCAAAACAACTGCTCTCCACTTCCAAATGGTGCGCGATGGCATAAATAACCCTATTTAAGCTCAGTTACACGTTTGCATTGAAAGGGACTGAGTTATCAACTTTTCCAGTTTTTATGCGTGCAAAATGCTTTTCAGAGCGAGAAAAGCATGTTTTGACCCACAATGTGTTTTTGACCCTAACACTTGAATTATAGTCAAAACAACTGCTCTCCACTTCCAAATGGTGCGCGATGGCATAAATAACCCTATTTAAGCTCAGTTACACGTTTGCATTGAAAGGGACTGAGTTATCAACTTTTCCAGTTTTTATGCGTGCAAAATGCTTTTCAGAGCGAGAGAATCACTTTTTGACCAAAAATGTGTTTTTGACCCTGACACGTGAATTTTGCTCAAAACAAATGCTCTCCACTTCCAAATGGTGCGCAATGGCATAAATAACCCTATTTAAGCTCAGTTACACGTTTGCATTGAAAGTGACTGAGTTATTCACTTTTCCAGTTTTTATGCGTGCAAAATGCTTTTCAGAGCGAGAGAATCACTTTATGACCAAAAATGTGTTTTTGACCCTGACACGTGAATTGTGCTCAAAACCAATGCTCTCCACTTCCAAATGGTGCGCAATGGCATAAATAACCCTATTTAAGCTCAGTTACACGTTCGCATTGAAAGGGACTGAGTTTTTCACTTTTCCAGTTTTTATGCATGCAAAATGCTTTTCAGAGCGAGAAAAGCATGTTTTGACCCACAATGTGTTTTTGACCCTAACACGTGAATTATGCTCAAAACCAATGCTCTCCACTTCCAAATGGTGCGCAATGGCATAAATAACCCTATTTAAGCTCAGTTACACGTTTGCATTGAAAGTGACTGAGTTATTCACTTTTCCAGTTTTTATGCGTGCAAAGTGCTTTTCAGAGCGAGAGAATTACTTTTTGACCAAAAAGGTGCTTTTGACCCTAACACGTGAATTATAGTCAAAACAACTGCTCTCCACTTCCAAATGGTGCGCGATGGCATAAATAACCCTATTTAAGCTCAGTTACACGTTTGCATTGAAAGTGACTGAGTTATTCACTTTTCCAGTTTTTATGCGTGCAAAGTGCTTTTCAGAGCGAGAGAATCACTTTTTGACCAAAAAGGTGCTTTTGACCCTAACACGTGAATTATAGTCAAAACAACTGCTCTCCACTTCCAAATGGTGCGCGATGGCATAAATAACCCTACTTAAGCTCAGTTACACGTTTGCATTGAAAGGGACTGAGTTATCAACTTTTCCAGTTTTTATGCGTGCAAAATGCTTTTCAGAGCGAGAGAATCACTTTTTGACCAAAAATGTGTTTTTGACCCTGACACGTGAATTTTGCTCAAAACAAATGCTCTCCACTTCCAAATGGTGCGCAATGGCATAAATAACCCTATTTAAGCTCAGTTACACGTTTGCATTGAAAGTGACTGAGTTATTCACTTTTCCAGTTTTTATGCGTGCAAAATGCTTTTCAGAGCGAGAGAATCACTTTTTGACCAAAAATGTGTTTTTGACCCTGACACGTGAATTGTGCTCAAAACCAATGCTCTCCACTTCCAAATGGTGCGCAATGGCATAAATAACCCTATTTAAGCTCAGTTACACGTTCGCATTGAAAGGGACTGAGTTTTTCACTTTTCCAGTTTTTATGCATGCAAAATGCTTTTCAGAGCGAGAAAAGCATGTTTTGACCCACAATGTGTTTTTGACCCTAACACGTGAATTATAGTCAAAACAACTGCTCTCCACTTCCAAATGGTGCGCGATGGCATAAATAACCCTATTTAAGCTCAGTTACACGTTTGCATTGAAAGGGACTGAGTTATCAACTTTTCCAGTTTTTATGCGTGCAAAATGCTTTTCAGAACGAGAGAATCACTTTTTGACCAAAAATGTGTTTTTGACCCTGACACGTGAATTTTGCTCAAAACAAATGCTCTCCACTTCCAAATGGTGCGCAATGGCATAAATAACCCTATTTAAGCTCAGTTACACGTTTGCATTGAAAGTGACTGAGTTATTCACTTTTCCAGTTTTTATGCGTGCAAAATGCTTTTCAGAGCGAGAAAAGCATCTTTTGACCCACAATGTGTTTTTGACCCTAACACGTGAATTATAGTCAAAACAACTGCTCTCCACTTCCAAATGGTGCGCGATGGCATAAATAAACCTATTTAAGCTCAGTTACACGTTTGCATTGAAAGGGACTGAGTTATCAACTTTTCCAGTTTTTATGCGTGCAAAGTGCTTTTCAGAGCGAGAGAATTACTTTTTGACCAAAAAGGTGCTTTTGACCCTAACACGTGAATTATAGTCAAAACAACTGCTCTCCACTTCCAAATGGTGCGCGATGGCATAAATAACCCTATTTAAGCTCAGTTACACGTTTGCATTGAAAGTGACTGAGTTATTCACTTTTCCAGTTTTTATGCGTGCAAAGTGCTTTTCAGAGCGAGAGAATCACTTTTTGACCAAAAAGGTGCTTTTGACCCTAACACGTGAATTATAGTCAAAACAACTGCTCTCCACTTCCAAATGGTGCGCAATGGCATAAATAACCCTATTTAAGCTCAGTTACACGTTTGCATTGAAAGTGACTGAGTTATTCACTTTTCCAGTTTTTATGCGTGCAAAATGCTTTTCAGAGCGAGAAAAGCATCTTTTGACCCACAATGTGTTTTTGACCCTAACACGTGAATTATAGTCAAAACAACTGCTCTCCACTTCCAAATGGTGCGCGATGGCATAAATAACCCTATTTAAGCTCAGTTACACGTTTGCATTGAAAGGGACTGAGTTATCAACTTTTCCAGTTTTTATGCGTGCAAAATGCTTTTCAGAGCGAGAGAATCACTTTTTGACCAAAAATGTGTTTTTGACCCTGACACGTGAATTGTGCTCAAAACCAATGCTCTCCACTTCCAAATGGTGCGCAATGGCATAAATAACCCTATTTAAGCTCAGTTACACGTTCGCATTGAAAGGGACTGAGTTTTTCACTTTTCCAGTTTTTATGCATGCAAAATGCTTTTCAGAGCGAGAAAAGCATGTTTTGACCCACAATGTGTTTTTGACCCTAACACGTGAATTATAGTCAAAACAACTGCTCTCCACTTCCAAATGGTGCGCGATGGCATAAATAACCCTATTTAAGCTCAGTTACACGTTTGCATTGAAAGGGACTGAGTTATCAACTTTTCCAGTTTTTATGCGTGCAAAATGCTTTTCAGAACGAGAGAATCACTTTTTGACCAAAAATGTGTTTTTGACCCTGACACGTGAATTTTGCTCAAAACAAATGCTCTCCACTTCCAAATGGTGCGCAATGGCATAAATAACCCTATTTAAGCTCAGTTACACGTTTGCATTGAAAGTGACTGAGTTATTCACTTTTCCAGTTTTTATGCGTGCAAAATGCTTTTCAGAGCGAGAAAAGCATCTTTTGACCCACAATGTGTTTTTGACCCTAACACGTGAATTATAGTCAAAACAACTGCTCTCCACTTCCAAATGGTGCGCGATGGCATAAATAAACCTATTTAAGCTCAGTTACACGTTTGCATTGAAAGGGACTGAGTTATCAACTTTTCCAGTTTTTATGCGTGCAAAGTGCTTTTCAGAGCGAGAGAATTACTTTTTGACCAAAAAGGTGCTTTTGACCCTAACACGTGAATTATAGTCAAAACAACTGCTCTCCACTTCCAAATGGTGCGCGATGGCATAAATAACCCTATTTAAGCTCAGTTACACGTTTGCATTGAAAGTGACTGAGTTATTCACTTTTCCAGTTTTTATGCGTGCAAAGTGCTTTTCAGAGCGAGAGAATCACTTTTTGACCAAAAAGGTGCTTTTGACCCTAACACGTGAATTATAGTCAAAACAACTGCTCTCCACTTCCAAATGGTGCGCGATGGCATAAATAACCCTATTTAAGCTCAGTTACACGTTTGCATTGAAAGGGACTGAGTTATCAACTTTTCCAGTTTTTATGCGTGCAAAATGCTTTTCAGAGCGAGAGAATCACTTTTTGACCAAAAATGTGTTTTTAACCCTGACACGTGAATTTTGCTCAAAACAAATGCTCTCCACTTCCAAATGGTGCGCAATGGCATAAATAACCCTATTTAAGCTCAGTTACACGTTTGCATTGAAAGTGACTGAGTTATTCACTTTTCCAGTTTTTATGCGTGCAAAATGCTTTTCAGAGCGAGAAAAGCATCTTTTGACCCACAATGTGTTTTTGACCCTAACACGTGAATTATAGTCAAAACAACTGCTCTCCACTTCCAAATGGTGCGCGATGGCATAAATAACCCTATTTAAGCTCAGTTACACGTTTGCATTGAAAGGGACTGAGTTATCAACTTTTCCAGTTTTTATGCGTGCAAAATGCTTTTCAGAACGAGAGAATCACTTTTTGACCAAAAATGTGTTTTTGACCCTGACACGTGAATTTTGCTCAAAACAAATGCTCTCCACTTCCAAATGGTGCGCAATGGCATAAATAACCCTATTTAAGCTCAGTTACACGTTTGCATTGAAAGTGACTGAGTTATTCACTTTTCCAGTTTTTATGCGTGCAAAATGCTTTTCAGAGCGAGAAAAGCATCTTTTGACCCACAATGTGTTTTTGACCCTAACACGTGAATTATAGTCAAAACAACTGCTCTCCACTTCCAAATGGTGCGCGATGGCATAAATAACCCTATTTAAGCTCAGTTACACGTTTGCATTGAAAGGGACTGAGTTATCAACTTTTCCAGTTTTTATGCGTGCAAAATGCTTTTCAGAGCGAGAAAAGCATGTTTTGACCCACAATGTGTTTTTGACCCTAACACGTGAATTATAGTCAAAACAACTGCTCTCCACTTCCAAATGGTGCGCATTGGCATAAATAACCATATTTAAGCTCAGTTACACGTTTGCATTGAAAGTGACTGAGTTATTCACTTTTCCAGTTTTTATGCGTGCAAAGTGCTTTTCAGAGCGAGAGAATCACTTTTTGACCAAAAAGGTGCTTTTGACCCTAACACGTGAATTATAGTCAAAACAACTGCTCTCCACTTCCAAATGGTGCGCGATGGCATAAATAACCCTATTTAAGCTCAGTTACACGTTTGCATTGAAAGGGACTGAGTTATCAACTTTTCCAGTTTTTATGCGTGCAAAATGCTTTTCAGAGCGAGAAAAGCATGTTTTGACCCACAATGTGTT
Source organism: Micromesistius poutassou (assembly GCF_964030765.1). Lineage (NCBI taxonomy): Eukaryota > Metazoa > Chordata > Actinopteri > Gadiformes > Gadidae > Micromesistius > Micromesistius poutassou. The sequence continues at coordinate 11,247,420 of NC_140288.1, forward strand.
TTTGACCCTAACACGTGAATTATAGTCAAAACAACTGCTCTCCACTTCCAAATGGTGCGCGATGGCATAAATAACCCTATTTAAGCTCAGTTACACGTTTGCATTGAAAGGGACTGAGTTATCAACTTTTCCAGTTTTTATGCGTGCAAAATGCTTTTCAGAGCGAGAAAAGCATGTTTTGACCCACAATGTGTTTTTGACCCTAACACGTGAATTATAGTCAAAACAACTGCTCTCCACTTCCAAATGGTGCGCGATGGCATAAATAACCCTATTTAAGCTCAGTTACACGTTTGCATTGAAAGGGACTGAGTTATCAACTTTTCCAGTTTTTATGCGTGCAAAATGCTTTTCAGAGCGAGTAAAGCATGTTTTGACCCACAATGTGTTTTTGACCCTAACACGTGAATTATAGTCAAAACAACTGCTCTCCACTTCCAAATGGTGCGCGATGGCATAAATAACCCTATTTAAGCTCAGTTACACGTTTGCATTGAAAGGGACTGAGTTATCAACTTTTCCAGTTTTTATGCGTGCAAAATGCTTTTCAGAGCGAGAAAAGCATGTTTTGACCCACAATGTGTTTTTGACCCTAACACTTGAATTATAGTCAAAACAACTGCTCTCCACTTCCAAATGGTGCGCGATGGCATAAATAACCCTATTTAAGCTCAGTTACACGTTTGCATTGAAAGGGACTGAGTCATCAACTTTTCCAGTTTTTATGCGTGCAAAATGCTTTTCAGAGCGAGAGAATCACTTTTTGACCAAAAATGTGTTTTTGACCCTGACACGTGAATTTTGCTCAAAACAAATGCTCTCCACTTCCAAATGGTGCGCAATGGCATAAATAACCCTATTTAAGCTCAGTTACACGTTTGCATTGAAAGTGACTGAGTTATTCACTTTTCCAGTTTTTATGCGTGCAAAATGCTTTTCAGAGCGAGAGAATCACTTTATGACCAAAAATGTGTTTTTGACCCTGACACGTGAATTGTGCTCAAAACCAATGCTCTCCACTTCCAAATGGTGCGCAATGGCATAAATAACCCTATTTAAGCTCAGTTACACGTTCGCATTGAAAGGGACTGAGTTTTTCACTTTTCCAGTTTTTATGCATGCAAAATGCTTTTCAGAGCGAGAAAAGCATGTTTTGACCCACAATGTGTTTTTGACCCTAACACGTGAATTATGCTCAAAACCAATGCTCTCCACTTCCAAATGGTGCGCAATGGCATAAATAACCCTATTTAAGCTCAGTTACACGTTTGCATTGAAAGTGACTGAGTTATTCACTTTTCCAGTTTTTATGCGTGCAAAGTGCTTTTCAGAGCGAGAGAATTACTTTTTGACCAAATAGGTGCTTTTGACCCTAACACGTGAATTATAGTCAAAACAACTGCTCTCCACTTCCAAATGGTGCGCGATGGCATAAATAACCCTATTTAAGCTCAGTTACACGTTTGCATTGAAAGTGACTGAGTTATTCACTTTTCCAGTTTTTATGCGTGCAAAGTGCTTTTCAGAGCGAGAGAATCACTTTTTGACCAAAAAGGTGCTTTTGACCCTAACACGTGAATTATAGTCAAAACAACTGCTCTCCACTTCCAAATGGTGCGCGATGGCATAAATAACCCTACTTAAGCTCAGTTAAACGTTTGCATTGAAAGGGACTGAGTTATCAACTTTTCCAGTTTTTATGCGTGCAAAATGCTTTTCAGAGCGAGAGAATCACTTTTTGACCAAAAATGTGTTTTTGACCCTGACACGTGAATTTTGCTCAAAACAAATGCTCTCCACTTCCAAATGGTGCGCAATGGCATAAATAACCCTATTTAAGCTCAGTTACACGTTTGCATTGAAAGTGACTGAGTTATTCACTTTTCCAGTTTTTATGCGTGCAAAATGCTTTTCAGAGCGAGAGAATCACTTTTTGACCAAAAATGTGTTTTTGACCCTGACACGTGAATTGTGCTCAAAACCAATGCTCTCCACTTCCAAATGGTGCGCAATGGCATAAATAACCCTATTTAAGCTCAGTTACACGTTCGCATTGAAAGGGACTGAGTTTTTCACTTTTCCAGTTTTTATGCATGCAAAATGCTTTTCAGAGCGAGAAAAGCATGTTTTGACCCACAATGTGTTTTTGACCCTAACACGTGAATTATAGTCAAACCAACTGCTCTCCACTTCCAAATGGTGCGCGATGGCATAAATAACCCTATTTAAGCTCAGTTACACGTTTGCATTGAAAGGGACTGAGTTATCAACTTTTCCAGTTTTTATGCGTGCAAAATGCTTTTCAGAACGAGAGAATCACTTTTTGACCAAAAATGTGTTTTTGACCCTGACACGTGAATTTTGCTCAAAACAAATGCTCTCCACTTCCAAATGGTGCGCAATGGCATAAATAACCCTATTTAAGCTCAGTTACACGTTTGCATTGAAAGTGACTGAGTTATTCACTTTTCCAGTTTTTATGCGTGCAAAATGCTTTTCAGAGCGAGAAAAGCATCTTTTGACCCACAATGTGTTTTTGACCCTAACACGTGAATTATAGTCAAAACAACTGCTCTCCACTTCCAAATGGTGCGCGATGGCATAAATAAACCTATTTAAGCTCAGTTACACGTTTGCATTGAAAGGGACTGAGTTATCAACTTTTCCAGTTTTTATGCGTGCAAAGTGCTTTTCAGAGCGAGAGAATTACTTTTTGACCAAAAAGGTGCTTTTGACCCTAACACGTGAATTATAGTCAAAACAACTGCTCTCCACTTCCAAATGGTGCGCGATGGCATAAATAACCCTATTTAAGCTCAGTTACACGTTTGCATTGAAAGTGACTGAGTTATTCACTTTTCCAGTTTTTATGCGTGCAAAGTGCTTTTCAGAGCGAGAGAATCACTTTTTGACCAAAAAGGTGCTTTTGACCCTAACACGTGAATTATAGTCAAAACAACTGCTCTCCACTTCCAAATGGTGCGCGATGGCATAAATAACCCTATTTAAGCTCAGTTACACGTTTGCATTGAAAGGGACTGAGTTATCAACTTTTCCAGTTTTTATGCGTGCAAAATGCTTTTCAGAGCGAGAGAATCACTTTTTGACCAAAAATGTGTTTTTAACCCTGACACGTGAATTTTGCTCAAAACAAATGCTCTCCACTTCCAAATGGTGCGCAATGGCATAAATAACCCTATTTAAGCTCAGTTACACGTTTGCATTGAAAGTGACTGAGTTATTCACTTTTCCAGTTTTTATGCGTGCAAAATGCTTTTCAGAGCGAGAAAAGCATCTTTTGACCCACAATGTGTTTTTGACCCTAACACGTGAATTATAGTCAAAACAACTGCTCTCCACTTCCAAATGGTGCGCGATGGCATAAATAACCCTATTTAAGCTCAGTTACACGTTTGCATTGAAAGGGACTGAGTTATCAACTTTTCCAGTTTTTATGCGTGCAAAATGCTTTTCAGAACGAGAGAATCACTTTTTGACCAAAAATGTGTTTTTGACCCTGACACGTGAATTTTGCTCAAAACAAATGCTCTCCACTTCCAAATGGTGCGCAATGGCATAAATAACCCTATTTAAGCTCAGTTACACGTTTGCATTGAAAGTGACTGAGTTATTCACTTTTCCAGTTTTTATGCGTGCAAAATGCTTTTCAGAGCGAGAAAAGCATCTTTTGACCCACAATGTGTTTTTGACCCTAACACGTGAATTATAGTCAAAACAACTGCTCTCCACTTCCAAATGGTGCGCGATGGCATAAATAACCCTATTTAAGCTCAGTTACACGTTTGCATTGAAAGGGACTGAGTTATCAACTTTTCCAGTTTTTATGCGTGCAAAATGCTTTTCAGAGCGAGAAAAGCATGTTTTGACCCACAATGTGTTTTTGACCCTAACACGTGAATTATAGTCAAAACAACTGCTCTCCACTTCCAAATGGTGCGCGATGGCATAAATAACCCTATTTAAGCTCGGTTACACGTTTGCATTGAAAGGGACTGAGTTATCAACTTTTCCAGTTTTTATGCGTGCAAAATGCTTTTCAGAGCGAGAAAAGCATGTTTTGACCCACAATGTGTTTTTGACCCTAACACGTGAATTATAGTCAAAACAACTGCTCTCCACTTCCAAATGGTGCGCATTGGCATAAATAACCCTATTTAAGCTCAGTTACACGTTTGCATTGAAAGTGACTGAGTTATTCACTTTTCCAGTTTTTATGCGTGCAAAGTGCTTTTCAGAGCGAGAGAATCACTTTTTGACCAAAAAGGTGCTTTTGACCCTAACACGTGAATTATAGTCAAAACAACTGCTCTCCACTTCCAAATGGTGCGCGATGGCATAAATAACCCTATTTAAGCTCAGTTACACGTTTGCATTGAAAGGGACTGAGTTATCAACTTTTCCAGTTTTTATGCGTGCAAAATGCTTTTCAGAGCGAGAAAAGCATGTTTTGACCCACAATGTGTTTTTGACCCTAACACTTGAATTATAGTCAAAACAACTGCTCTCCACTTCCAAATGGTGCGCGATGGCATAAATAACCCTATTTAAGCTCAGTTACACGTTTGCATTGAAAGGGACTGAGTTATCAACTTTTCCAGTTTTTATGCGTGCAAAATGCTTTTCAGAGCGAGAGAATCACTTTATGACCAAAAATGTGTTTTTGACCCTGACACGTGAATTGTGCTCAAAACCAATGCTCTCCACTTCCAAATGGTGCGCAATGGCATAAATAACCCTATTTAAGCTCAGTTACACGTTCGCATTGAAAGGGACTGAGTTTTTCACTTTTCCAGTTTTTATGCATGCAAAATGCTTTTCAGAGCGAGAAAAGCATGTTTTGACCCACAATGTGTTTTTGACCCTAACACGTGAATTATGCTCAAAACCAATGCTCTCCACTTCCAAATGGTGCGCAATGGCATAAATAACCCTATTTAAGCTCAGTTACACGTTTGCATTGAAAGTGACTGAGTTATTCACTTTTCCAGTTTTTATGCGTGCAAATTGCTTTTCAGAGCGAGAGAATTACTTTTTGACCAAAAAGGTGCTTTTGACCCTAACACGTGAATTATAGTCAAAACAACTGCTCTCCACTTCCAAATGGTGCGCGATGGCATAAATAACCCTATTTAAGCTCAGTTACACGTTTGCATTGAAAGTGACTGAGTTATTCACTTTTCCAGTTTTTATGCGTGCAAAATGCTTTTCAGAGCGAGAGAATCACTTTTTGACCAAAAATGTGTTTTTGACCCTGACACGTGAATTGTGCTCAAAACCAATGCTCTCCACTTCCAAATGGTGCGCAATGGCATAAATAACCCTATTTAAGCTCAGTTACACGTTCGCATTGAAAGGGACTGAGTTTTTCACTTTTCCAGTTTTTATGCATGCAAAATGCTTTTCAGAGCGAGAAAAGCATGTTTTGACCCACAATGTGTTTTTGACCCTAACACGTGAATTATAGTCAAAACAACTGCTCTCCACTTCCAAATGGTGCGCGATGGCATAAATAACCCTATTTAAGCTCAGTTACACGTTTGCATTGAAAGGGACTGAGTTATCAACTTTTCCAGTTTTTATGCGTGCAAAATGCTTTTCAGAACGAGAGAATCACTTTTTGACCAAAAATGTGTTTTTGACCCTGACACGTGAATTTTGCTCAAAACAAATGCTCTCCACTTCCAAATGGTGCGCAATGGCATAAATAACCCTATTTAAGCTCAGTTACACGTTTGCATTGAAAGTGACTGAGTTATTCACTTTTCCAGTTTTTATGCGTGCAAAATGCTTTTCAGAGCGAGAAAAGCATCTTTTGACCCACAATGTGTTTTTGACCCTAACACGTGAATTATAGTCAAAACAACTGCTCTCCACTTCCAAATGGTGCGCGATGGCATAAATAAACCTATTTAAGCTCAGTTACACGTTTGCATTGAAAGGGACTGAGTTATCAACTTTTCCAGTTTTTATGCGTGCAAAGTGCTTTTCAGAGCGAGAGAATTACTTTTTGACCAAAAAGGTGCTTTTGACCCTAACACGTGAATTATAGTCAAAACAACTGCTCTCCACTTCCAAATGGTGCGCGATGGCATAAATAACCCTATTTAAGCTCAGTTACACGTTTGCATTGAAAGTGACTGAGTTATTCACTTTTCCAGTTTTTATGCGTGCAAAGTGCTTTTCAGAGCGAGAGAATCACTTTTTGACCAAAAAGGTGCTTTTGACCCTAACACGTGAATTATAGTCAAAACAACTGCTCTCCACTTCCAAATGGTGCGCGATGGCATAAATAACCCTATTTAAGCTCAGTTACACGTTTGCATTGAAAGTGACTGAGTTATTCACTTTTCCAGTTTTTATGCGTGCAAAATGCTTTTCAGAGCGAGAGAATCACTTTTTGACCAAAAATGTGTTTTTGACCCTGACACGTGAATTGTGCTCAAAACCAATGCTCTCCACTTCCAAATGGTGCGCAATGGCATAAATAACCCTATTTAAGCTCAGTTACACGTTCGCATTGAAAGGGACTGAGTTTTTCACTTTTCCAGTTTTTATGCATGCAAAATGCTTTTCAGAGCGAGAAAAGCATGTTTTGACCCACAATGTGTTTTTGACCCTAACACGTGAATTATAGTCAAAACAACTGCTCTCCACTTCCAAATGGTGCGCGATGGCATAAATAACCCTATTTAAGCTCAGTTACACGTTTGCATTGAAAGGGACTGAGTTATCAACTTTTCCAGTTTTTATGCGTGCAAAATGCTTTTCAGAGCGAGAAAAGCATGTTTTGACCCACAATGTGTTTTTGACCCTAACACGTGAATTATAGTCAAAACAACTGCTCTCCACTTCCAAATGGTGCGCGATGGCATAAATAACCCTATTTAAGCTCAGTTACACGTTTGCATTGAAAGGGACTGAGTTATCAACTTTTCCAGTTTTTATGCGTGCAAAATGCTTTTCAGAGCGAGAGAATCACTTTTTGACCAAAAATGTGTTTTTAACCCTGACACGTGAATTTTGCTCAAAACAAATGCTCTCCACTTCCAAATGGTGCGCAATGGCATAAATAACCCTATTTAAGCTCAGTTACACGTTTGCATTGAAAGTGACTGAGTTATTCACTTTTCCAGTTTTTATGCGTGCAAAGTGCTTTTCAGAGCGAGAGAATCACTTTTTGACCAAAAAGGTGCTTTTGACCCTAACACGTGAATTATAGTCAAAACAACTGCTCTCCACTTCCAAATGGTGCGCGATGGCATAAATAACCCTATTTAAGCTCAGTTACACGTTTGCATTGAAAGTGACTGAGTTATTCACTTTTCCAGTTTTTATGCGTGCAAAATGCTTTTCAGAGCGAGAGAATCACTTTTTGACCAAAAATGTGTTTTTGACCCTGACACGTGAATTGTGCTCAAAACCAATGCTCTCCACTTCCAAATGGTGCGCAATGGCATAAATAACCCTATTTAAGCTCAGTTACACGTTCGCATTGAAAGGGACTGAGTTTTTCACTTTTCCAGTTTTTATGCATGCAAAATGCTTTTCAGAGCGAGAAAAGCATGTTTTGACCCACAATGTGTTTTTGACCCTAACACGTGAATTATAGTCAAAACAACTGCTCTCCACTTCCAAATGGTGCGCGATGGCATAAATAACCCTATTTAAGCTCAGTTACACGTTTGCATTGAAAGGGACTGAGTTATCAACTTTTCCAGTTTTTATGCGTGCAAAATGCTTTTCAGAGCGAGAAAAGCATGTTTTGACCCACAATGTGTTTTTGACCCTAACACGTGAATTATAGTCAAAACAACTGCTCTCCACTTCCAAATGGTGCGCGATGGCATAAATAACCCTATTTAAGCTCAGTTACACGTTTGCATTGAAAGGGACTGAGTTATCAACTTTTCCAGTTTTTATGCGTGCAAAATGCTTTTCAGAGCGAGAGAATCACTTTTTGACCAAAAATGTGTTTTTAACCCTGACACGTGAATTTTGCTCAAAACAAATGCTCTCCACTTCCAAATGGTGCGCAATGGCATAAATAACCCTATTTAAGCTCAGTTACACGTTTGCATTGAAAGTGACTGAGTTATTCACTTTTCCAGTTTTTATGCGTGCAAAATGCTTTTCAGAGCGAGAAAAGCATCTTTTGACCCACAATGTGTTTTTGACCCTAACACGTGAATTATAGTCAAAACAACTGCTCTCCACTTCCAAATGGTGCGCGATGGCATAAATAACCCTATTTAAGCTCAGTTACACGTTTGCATTGAAAGGGACTGAGTTATCAACTTTTCCAGTTTTTATGCGTGCAAAATGCTTTTCAGAACGAGAGAATCACTTTTTGACCAAAAATGTGTTTTTGACCCTGACACGTGAATTTTGCTCAAAACAAATGCTCTCCACTTCCAAATGGTGCGCAATGGCATAAATAACCCTATTTAAGCTCAGTTACACGTTTGCATTGAAAGTGACTGAGTTATTCACTTTTCCAGTTTTTATGCGTGCAAAATGCTTTTCAGAGCGAGAAAAGCATCTTTTGACCCACAATGTGTTTTTGACCCTAACACGTGAATTATAGTCAAAACAACTGCTCTCCACTTCCAAATGGTGCGCGATGGCATAAATAAACCTATTTAAGCTCTGTTACACGTTTGCATTGAAAGGGACTGAGTTATCAACTTTTCCAGTTTTTATGCGTGCAAAATGCTTTTCAGAGCGAGAAAAGCATGTTTTGACCCACAATGTGTTTTTGACCCTAACACGTGAATTATAGTCAAAACAACTGCTCTCCACTTCCAAATGGTGCGCGATGGCATAAATAACCCTATTTAAGCTCAGTTACACGTTTGCATTGAAAGGGACTGAGTTATCAACTTTTCCAGTTTTTATGCGTGCAAAATGCTTTTCAGAGCGAGAAAAGCATGTTTTGACCCACTATGTGTTTTTGACCCTAACACGTGAATTATAGTCAAAACAACTGCTCTCCACTTCCAAATGGTGCGCGATGGCATAAATAACCCTATTTAAGCTCAGTTACACGTTTGCATTGAAAGTGACTGAGTTATTCACTTTTCCAGTTTTTATGCGTGCAAAGTGCTTTTCAGAGCGAGAGAATTACTTTTTGACCAAAAAGGTGCTTTTGACCCTAACACGTGAATTATAGTCAAAACAACTGCTCTCCACTTCCAAATGGTGCGCGATGGCATAAATAACCCTATTTAAGCTCAGTTACACGTTTGCATTGAAAGTGACTGAGTTATTCACTTTTCCAGTTTTTATGCGTGCAAAGTGCTTTTCAGAGCGAGAGAATCACTTTTTGACCAAAAAGGTGCTTTTGACCCTAACGCGTGAATTATAGTCAAAACAACTGCTCTCCACTTCCAAATGGTGCGCAATGGCATAAATAACACTATTTAAGCTCAGTTACACGTTTGCATTGAAAGTGACTGAGTTATTCACTTTTCCAGTTTTTATGCGTGCAAAATGCTTTTCAGAGCGAGAGAATCACTTTTTGACCAAAAATGTGTTTTTGACCCTGACACGTGAATTGTGCTCAAAACCAATGCTCTCGACTTCCAAATGGTGCGCAATGGCATAAATAACCCTATTTAAGCTCAGTTACACGTTCGCATTGAAAGGGACTGAGTTTTTCACTTTTCCAGTTTTTATGCGTGCAAAATGCTTTTCAGAGCGAGAAAAGCATGTTTTGACCCACAATGTGTTTTTGACCCTAACACGTGAATTATAGTCAAAACAACTGCTCTCCACTTCCAAATGGTGCGCGATGGCATAAATAACCCTATTTAAGCTCAGTTACACGTTTGCATTGAAAGGGACTGAGTTATCAACTTTTCCAGTTTTTATGCGTGCAAAATGCTTTTCAGAGCGAGAAAAGCATGTTTTGACCCACAATGTGTTTTTGACCCTAACACGTGAATTATAGTCAAAACAACTGCTCTCCACTTCCAAATGGTGCGCAATGGCATAAATAACCCTATTTAAGCTCAGTTACACGTTTGCATTGAAAGTGACTGAGTTATTCACTTTTCCAGTTTTTATGCGTGCAAAGTGCTTTTCAGAGCGAGAGAATTACTTTTTGACCAAAAAGGTGCTTTTGACCCTAACACGTGAATTATAGTCAAAACAACTGCTCTCCACTTCCAAATGGTGCGCGATGGCATAAATAACCCTATTTAAGCTCAGTTACACGTTTGCATTGAAAGTGACTGAGTTATTCACTTTTCCAGTTTTTATGCGTGCAAAGTGCTTTTCAGAGCGAGAGAATCACTTTTTGACCAAAAAGGTGCTTTTGACCCTAACGCGTGAATTATAGTCAAAACAACTGCTCTCCACTTCCAAATGGTGCGCAATGGCATAAATAACCCTATTTAAGCTCAGTTACACGTTTGCATTGAAAGTGACTGAGTTATTCACTTTTCCAGTTTTTATGCGTGCAAAATGCTTTTCAGAGCGAGAGAATCACTTTTTGACCAAAAATGTGTTTTTGACCCTGACACGTGAATTGTGCTCAAAACCAATGCTCTCGACTTCCAAATGGTGCGCAATGGCATAAATAACCCTATTTAAGCTCAGTTACACGTTCGCATTGAAAGGGACTGAGTTTTTCACTTTTCCAGTTTTTATGCGTGCAAAATGCTTTTCAGAGCGAGAAAAGCATGTTTTGACCCACAATGTGTTTTTGACCCTAACACGTGAATTATAGTCAAAACAACTGCTCTCCACTTCCAAATGGTGCGCGATGGCATAAATAACCCTATTTAAGCTCAGTTACACGTTTGCATTGAAAGGGACTGAGTTATCAACTTTTCCAGTTTTTATGCGTGCAAAATGCTTTTCAGAGCGAGAAAAGCATGTTTTGACCCACAATGTGTTTTTGACCCTAACACGTGAATTATAGTCAAAACAACTGCTCTCCACTTCCAAATGGTGCGCAATGGCATAAATAACCCTATTTAAGCTCAGTTACACGTTTGCATTGAAAGTGACTGAGTTATTCACTTTTCCAGTTTTTATGCGTGCAAAGTGCTTTTCAGAGCGAGAGAATCACTTTTTGACCAAAAAGGTGCTTTTGACCCTAACACGTGAATTATAGTCAAAACAACTGCTCTCCACTTCCAAATGCTGTGCGATGGCATAAATAACCCTATTTAAGCTCAGTTACACGTTTGCATTGAAAGGGACTGAGTTATCAACTTTTCCAGTTTTTATGCGTGCAAAATGCTTTTCAGAGCGAGAAAAGCATGTTTTGACCCACAATGTGTTTTTGACCCTAACACGTGAATTATAGTCAAAACAACTGCTCTCCACTTCCAAATGGTGCGCGATGGCATAAATAACCCTATTTAAGCTCAGTTACACGTTTGCATTGAAAGGGACTGAGTTATCAACTTTTCCAGTTTTTATGCGTGCGAAATGCTTTTCAGAGCGAGAAAAGCATGTTTTGACCCACAATGTGTTTTTGACCCTAACACGTGAATTATAGTCAAAACAACTGCTCTCCACTTCCAAATGGTGCGCGATGGCATAAATAACCCTATTTAAGCTCAGTTACACGTTTGCATTGAAAGGGACTGAGTTATTCACTTTTCCAGTTTTTATGCGTGCAAAATGCTTTTCAGAGCGAGAGAATCACTTTTTGACCAAAAATGTGTTTTTGACCCTGACACGTGAATTGTGCTCAAAACCAATGCTCTCCACTTCCAAATGGTGCGCAATGGCATAAATAACCCTATTTAAGCTCAGTTACACGTTCGCATTGAAAGGGACTGAGTTTTTCACTTTTCCAGTTTTTATGCATGCAAAATGCTTTTCAGAGCGAGAAAAGCATGTTTTGACCCACAATGTGTTTTTGACCCTAACACGTGAATTATGCTCAAAACCAATGCTCTCCACTTCCAAATGGTGCGCAATGGCATAAATAACCCTATTTAAGCTCAGTTACACGTTTGCATTGAAAGTGACTGAGTTATTCACTTTTCCAGTTATTATGCGTGCAAAATGCTTTTCAGAGCGAGAAAAGCATCTTTTGACCCACAATGTGTTTTTGACCCTAACACGTGAATTATAGTCAAAACAACTGCTCTCCACTAATGGTGCGCGATGGCATAAATAACCCTATTTAAGCTCAGTTACACGTTTGCATTGAAAGGGACTGAGTTATCAACTTTTCCAGTTTTTATGCGTGCAAAATGCTTTTCAGAGCGAGAAAAGCATGTTTTGACCCACAATGTGTTTTTGACCCTAACACGTGAATTATAGTCAAAACAACTGCTCTCCACTTCCAAATGGTGCGCGATGGCATAAATAACCCTATTTAAGCTCAGTTACACGTTTGCATTGAAAGGGACTGAGTTATCAACTTTTCCAGTTTTTATGCGTGCAAAATGCTTTTCAGAGCGAGAGAATCACTTTTTGACCAAAAATGTGTTTTTGACCCTGACACGTGAATTTTGCTCAAAACAAATGCTCTCCACTTCCAAATGGTGCGCAATGGCATAAATAACCCTATTTAAGCTCAGTTACACGTTTGCATTGAAAGTGACTGAGTTAATCACTTTTCCAGTTTTTATGCGTGCAAAATGCTTTTCAGAGCGAGAGAATCACTTTTTGACCAAAAATGTGTTTTTGACCCTGACACGTGAATTGTGCTCAAAACCAATGCTCTCCACTTCCAAATGGTGCGCAATGGCATAAATAACCCTATTTAAGCTCAGTTACACGTTCGCATTGAAAGGGACTGAGTTTTTCACTTTTCCAGTTTTTATGCGTGCAAAATGCTTTTCAGAGCGAGAAAAGCATGTTTTGACCCACAATGTGTTTTTGACCCTAACACGTGAATTATAGTCAAAACAACTGCTCTCCACTTCCAAATGGTGCGCGATGGCATAAATAACCCTATTTAAGCTCAGTTACACGTTTGCATTGAAAGGGACTGAGTTATCAACTCTTCCAGTTTTTATGCGTGCAAAATGCTTTTCAGAGCGAGAAAAGCATGTTTTGACCCACAATGTGTTTTTGACCCTAACACGTGAATTATAGTCAAAACAACTGCTCTCCACTTCCAAATGGTGCGCGATGGCATAAATAACCCTATTTAAGCTCAGTTACACGTTTGCATTGAAAGGGACTGAGTTATCAACTTTTCCCGTTTTTATGCGTGCAAAATGCTTTTCAGAGCGAGAAAAGCATGTTTTGACCCACAATGTGTTTTTGACCCTAACACGTGAATTATAGTCAAAACAACTGCTCTCCACTTCCAAATGGTGCGCGATGGCATAAATAACCCTATTTAAGCTCAGTTACACGTTTGCATTGAAAGTGACTGAGTTATTCACTTTTCCAGTTTTTATGCGTGCAAAGTGCTTTTCAGAGCGAGAGAATTACTTTTTGACCAAAAAGGTGCTTTTGACCCTAACACGTGAATTATAGTCAAAACAACTGCTCTCCACTTCCAAATGGTGCGCGATGGCATAAATAACCCTATTTAAGCTCAGTTACACGTTTGCATTGAAAGTGACTGAGTTATTCACTTTTCCAGTTTTTATGCGTGCAAAGTGCTTTTCAGAGCGAGAGAATCACTTTTTGACCAAAAAGGTGCTTTTGACCCTAACGCGTGAATTATAGTCAAAACAACTGCTCTCCACTTCCAAATGGTGCGCGATGGCATGAATAACCCTATTTAAGCTCAGTTACACGTTTGCATTGAAAGGGACTGAGTTATCAACTTTTCCAGTTTTTATGCGTGCAAAATGCTTTTCAGAGCGAGAGAATCACTTTTTGACCAAAAATGTGTTTTTGACCCTGACACGTGAATTTTGCTCAAAACAAATGCTCTCCACTTCCAAATGGTGCGCAATGGCATAAATAACCCTATTTAAGCTCAGTTACACGTTTGCATTGAAAATGACTGAGTTATTCACTTTTCCAGTTTTTATGCGTGCAAAATGCTTTTCAGAGCGAGAGAATCACTTTTTGACCAAAAATGTGTTTTTGACCCTGACACGTGAATTGTGCTCAAAACCAATGCTCTCCACTTCCAAATGGTGCGCAATGGCATAAATAACCCTATTTAAGCTCAGTTACACGTTCGCATTGAAAGGGACTGAGTTTTTCACTTTTCCAGTTTTTATGCGTGCAAAATGCTTTTCAGAGCGAGAAAAGCATGTTTTGACCCACAATGTGTTTTTGACCCTAACACGTGAATTATAGTCAAAACAACTGCTCTCCACTTCCAAATGGTGCGCGATGGCATAAATAACCCTATTTAAGCTCAGTTACACGTTTGCATTGAAAGGGACTGAGTTATCAACTTTTCCAGTTTTTATGCGTGCGAAATGCTTTTCAGAGCGAGAAAAGCATGTTTTGACCCACAATGTGTTTTTGACCCTAACACGTGAATTATAGTCAAAACAACTGCTCTCCACTTCCAAATGGTGCGCGATGGCATAAATAACCCTATTTAAGCTCAGTTACACGTTTGCATTGAAAGGGACTGAGTTATTCACTTTTCCAGTTTTTATGCGTGCAAAATGCTTTTCAGAGCGAGAGAATCACTTTTTGACCAAAAATGTGTTTTTGACCCTGACACGTGAATTGTGCTCAAAACCAATGCTCTCCACTTCCAAATGGTGCGCAATGGCATAAATAACCCTATTTAAGCTCAGTTACACGTTCGCATTGAAAGGGACTGAGTTTTTCACTTTTCCAGTTTTTATGCATGCAAAATGCTTTTCAGAGCGAGAAAAGCATGTTTTGACCCACAATGTGTTTTTGACCCTAACACGTGAATTATGCTCAAAACCAATGCTCTCCACTTCCAAATGGTGCGCAATGGCATAAATAACCCTATTTAAGCTCAGTTACACGTTTGCATTGAAAGTGACTGAGTTATTCACTTTTCCAGTTATTATGCGTGCAAAATGCTTTTCAGAGCGAGAAAAGCATCTTTTGACCCACAATGTGTTTTTGACCCTAACACGTGAATTATAGTCAAAACAACTGCTCTCCACTAATGGTGCGCGATGGCATAAATAACCCTATTTAAGCTCAGTTACACGTTTGCATTGAAAGGGACTGAGTTATCAACTTTTCCAGTTTTTATGCGTGCAAAATGCTTTTCAGAGCGAGAAAAGCATGTTTTGACCCACAATGTGTTTTTGACCCTAACACGTGAATTATAGTCAAAACAACTGCTCTCCACTTCCAAATGGTGCGCGATGGCATAAATAACCCTATTTAAGCTCAGTTACACGTTCGCATTGAAAGGGACTGAGTTTTTCACTTTTCCAGTTTTTATGCGTGCAAAATGCTTTTCAGAGCGAGAAAAGCATGTTTTGACCCACAATGTGTTTTTGACCCTAACACGTGAATTATAGTCAAAACAACTGCTCTCCACTTCCAAATGGTGCGCGATGGCATAAATAACCCTATTTAAGCTCAGTTACACGTTTGCATTGAAAGGGACTGAGTTATCAACTTTTCCAGTTTTTATGCGTGCAAAATGCTTTTCAGAGCGAGAAAAGCATGTTTTGACCCACAATGTGTTTTTGACCCTAACACGTGAATTATAGTCAAAACAACTGCTCTCCACTTCCAAATGGTGCGCGATGGCATAAATAACCCTATTTAAGCTCAGTTACACGTTTGCATTGAAAGGGACTGAGTTATCAACTTTTCCAGTTTTTATGCGTGCAAAATGCTTTTCAGAGCGAGAAAAGCATGTTTTGACCCACAATGTGTTTTTGACCCTAACACGTGAATTATAGTCAAAACAACTGCTCTCCACTTCCAAATGGTGCGCAATGGCATAAATAACCCTATTTAAGCTCAGTTACACGTTTGCATTGAAAGTGACTGAGTTATTCACTTTTCCAGTTTTTATGCGTGCAAAGTGCTTTTCAGAGCGAGAGAATCACTTTTTGACCAAAAAGGTGCTTTTGACCCTAACACGTGAATTATAGTCAAAACAACTGCTCTCCACTTCCAAATGCTGTGCGATGGCATAAATAACCCTATTTAAGCTCAGTTACACGTTTGCATTGAAAGGGACTGAGTTATCAACTTTTCCAGTTTTTATGCGTGCAAAATGCTTTTCAGAGCGAGAAAAGCATGTTTTGACCCACAATGTGTTTTTGACCCTAACACGTGAATTATAGTCAAAACAACTGCTCTCCACTTCCAAATGGTGCGCGATGGCATAAATAACCCTATTTAAGCTCAGTTACACGTTTGCATTGAAAGGGACTGAGTTATCAACTTTTCCAGTTTTTATGCGTGCGAAATGCTTTTCAGAGCGAGAAAAGCATGTTTTGACCCACAATGTGTTTTTGACCCTAACACGTGAATTATAGTCAAAACAACTGCTCTCCACTTCCAAATGGTGCGCGATGGCATAAATAACCCTATTTAAGCTCAGTTACACGTTTGCATTGAAAGGGACTGAGTTATTCACTTTTCCAGTTTTTATGCGTGCAAAATGCTTTTCAGAGCGAGAGAATCACTTTTTGACCAAAAATGTGTTTTTGACCCTGACACGTGAATTGTGCTCAAAACCAATGCTCTCCACTTCCAAATGGTGCGCAATGGCATAAATAACCCTATTTAAGCTCAGTTACACGTTCGCATTGAAAGGGACTGAGTTTTTCACTTTTCCAGTTTTTATGCATGCAAAATGCTTTTCAGAGCGAGAAAAGCATGTTTTGACCCACAATGTGTTTTTGACCCTAACACGTGAATTATGCTCAAAACCAATGCTCTCCACTTCCAAATGGTGCGCAATGGCATAAATAACCCTATTTAAGCTCAGTTACACGTTTGCATTGAAAGTGACTGAGTTATTCACTTTTCCAGTTATTATGCGTGCAAAATGCTTTTCAGAGCGAGAAAAGCATCTTTTGACCCACAATGTGTTTTTGACCCTAACACGTGAATTATAGTCAAAACAACTGCTCTCCACTAATGGTGCGCGATGGCATAAATAACCCTATTTAAGCTCAGTTACACGTTTGCATTGAAAGGGACTGAGTTATCAACTTTTCCAGTTTTTATGCGTGCAAAATGCTTTTCAGAGCGAGAAAAGCATGTTTTGACCCACAATGTGTTTTTGACCCTAACACGTGAATTATAGTCAAAACAACTGCTCTCCACTTCCAAATGGTGCGCGATGGCATAAATAACCCTATTTAAGCTCAGTTACACGTTTGCATTGAAAGGGACTGAGTTATCAACTTTTCCAGTTTTTATGCGTGCAAAATGCTTTTCAGAGCGAGAGAATCACTTTTTGACCAAAAATGTGTTTTTGACCCTGACACGTGAATTTTGCTCAAAACAAATGCTCTCCACTTCCAAATGGTGCGCAATGGCATAAATAACCCTATTTAAGCTCAGTTACACGTTTGCATTGAAAGTGACTGAGTTAATCACTTTTCCAGTTTTTATGCGTGCAAAATGCTTTTCAGAGCGAGAGAATCACTTTTTGACCAAAAATGTGTTTTTGACCCTGACACGTGAATTGTGCTCAAAGCCAATGCTCTCCACTTCCAAATGGTGCGCAATGGCATAAATAACCCTATTTAAGCTCAGTTACACGTTCGCATTGAAAGGGACTGAGTTTTTCACTTTTCCAGTTTTTATGCGTGCAAAATGCTTTTCAGAGCGAGAAAAGCATGTTTTGACCCACAATGTGTTTTTGACCCTAACACGTGAATTATAGTCAAAACAACTGCTCTCCACTTCCAAATGGTGCGCGATGGCATAAATAACCCTATTTAAGCTCAGTTACACGTTTGCATTGAAAGGGACTGAGTTATCAACTTTTCCAGTTTTTATGCGTGCAAAATGCTTTTCAGAGCGAGAAAAGCATGTTTTGACCCACAATGTGTTTTTGACCCTAACACGTGAATTATAGTCAAAACAACTGCTCTCCACTTCCAAATGGTGCGCGATGGCATAAATAACCCTATTTAAGCTCAGTTACACGTTTGCATTGAAAGGGACTGAGTTATCAACTTTTCCCGTTTTTATGCGTGCAAAATGCTTTTCAGAGCGAGAAAAGCATGTTTTGACCCACAATGTGTTTTTGACCCTAACACGTGAATTATAGTCAAAACAACTGCTCTCCACTTCCAAATGGTGCGCGATGGCATAAATAACCCTATTTAAGCTCAGTTACACGTTTGCATTGAAAGTGACTGAGTTATTCACTTTTCCAGTTTTTATGCGTGCAAAGTGCTTTTCAGAGCGAGAGAATTACTTTTTGACCAAAAAGGTGCTTTTGACCCTAACACGTGAATTATAGTCAAAACAACTGCTCTCCACTTCCAAATGGTGCGCGATGGCATAAATAACCCTATTTAAGCTCAGTTACACGTTTGCATTGAAAGTGACTGAGTTATTCACTTTTCCAGTTTTTATGCGTGCAAAGTGCTTTTCAGAGCGAGAGAATCACTTTTTGACCAAAAAGGTGCTTTTGACCCTAACGCGTGAATTATAGTCAAAACAACTGCTCTCCACTTCCAAATGGTGCGCGATGGCATGAATAACCCTATTTAAGCTCAGTTACACGTTTGCATTGAAAGGGACTGAGTTATCAACTTTTCCAGTTTTTATGCGTGCAAAATGCTTTTCAGAGCGAGAGAATCACTTTTTGACCAAAAATGTGTTTTTGACCCTGACACGTGAATTTTGCTCAAAACAAATGCTCTCCACTTCCAAATGGTGCGCAATGGCATAAATAACCCTATTTAAGCTCAGTTACACGTTTGCATTGAAAATGACTGAGTTATTCACTTTTCCAGTTTTTATGCGTGCAAAATGCTTTTCAGAGCGAGAGAATCACTTTTTGACCAAAAATGTGTTTTTGACCCTGACACGTGAATTGTGCTCAAAACCAATGCTCTCCACTTCCAAATGGTGCGCAATGGCATAAATAACCCTATTTAAGCTCAGTTACACGTTCGCATTGAAAGGGACTGAGTTTTTCACTTTTCCAGTTTTTATGCGTGCAAAATGCTTTTCAGAGCGAGAAAAGCATGTTTTGACCCACAATGTGTTTTTGACCCTAACACGTGAATTATAGTCAAAACAACTGCTCTCCACTTCCAAATGGTGCGCGATGGCATAAATAACCCTATTTAAGCTCAGTTACACGTTTGCATTGAAAGGGACTGAGTTATCAACTTTTCCAGTTTTTATGCGTGCGAAATGCTTTTCAGAGCGAGAAAAGCATGTTTTGACCCACAATGTGTTTTTGACCCTAACACGTGAATTATAGTCAAAACAACTGCTCTCCACTTCCAAATGGTGCGCGATGGCATAAATAACCCTATTTAAGCTCAGTTACACGTTTGCATTGAAAGGGACTGAGTTATTCACTTTTCCAGTTTTTATGCGTGCAAAATGCTTTTCAGAGCGAGAGAATCACTTTTTGACCAAAAATGTGTTTTTGACCCTGACACGTGAATTGTGCTCAAAACCAATGCTCTCCACTTCCAAATGGTGCGCAATGGCATAAATAACCCTATTTAAGCTCAGTTACACGTTCGCATTGAAAGGGACTGAGTTTTTCACTTTTCCAGTTTTTATGCATGCAAAATGCTTTTCAGAGCGAGAAAAGCATGTTTTGACCCACAATGTGTTTTTGACCCTAACACGTGAATTATGCTCAAAACCAATGCTCTCCACTTCCAAATGGTGCGCAATGGCATAAATAACCCTATTTAAGCTCAGTTACACGTTTGCATTGAAAGTGACTGAGTTATTCACTTTTCCAGTTATTATGCGTGCAAAATGCTTTTCAGAGCGAGAAAAGCATCTTTTGACCCACAATGTGTTTTTGACCCTAACACGTGAATTATAGTCAAAACAACTGCTCTCCACTAATGGTGCGCGATGGCATAAATAACCCTATTTAAGCTCAGTTACACGTTTGCATTGAAAGGGACTGAGTTATCAACTTTTCCAGTTTTTATGCGTGCAAAATGCTTTTCAGAGCGAGAAAAGCATGTTTTGACCCACAATGTGTTTTTGACCCTAACACGTGAATTATAGTCAAAACAACTGCTCTCCACTTCCAAATGGTGCGCGATGGCATAAATAACCCTATTTAAGCTCAGTTACACGTTCGCATTGAAAGGGACTGAGTTTTTCACTTTTCCAGTTTTTATGCGTGCAAAATGCTTTTCAGAGCGAGAAAAGCATGTTTTGACCCACAATGTGTTTTTGACCCTAACACGTGAATTATAGTCAAAACAACTGCTCTCCACTTCCAAATGGTGCGCGATGGCATAAATAACCCTATTTAAGCTCAGTTACACGTTTGCATTGAAAGGGACTGAGTTATCAACTTTTCCAGTTTTTATGCGTGCAAAATGCTTTTCAGAGCGAGAAAAGCATGTTTTGACCCACAATGTGTTTTTGACCCTAACACGTGAATTATAGTCAAAACAACTGCTCTCCACTTCCAAATGGTGCGCGATGGCATAAATAACCCTATTTAAGCTCAGTTACACGTTTGCATTGAAAGGGACTGAGTTATCAACTTTTCCAGTTTTTATGCGTGCAAAATGCTTTTCAGAGCGAGAAAAGCATGTTTTGACCCACAATGTGTTTTTGACCCTAACACGTGAATTATAGTCAAAACAACTGCTCTCCACTTCCAAATGGTGCGCGATGGCATAAATAACCCTATTTAAGCTCAGTTACACGTTTGCATTGAAAGTGACTGAGTTATTCACTTTTCCAGTTTTTATGCGTGCAAAGTGCTTTTCAGAGCGAGAGAATTACTTTTTGACCAAAAAGGTGCTTTTGACCCTAACACGTGAATTATAGTCAAAACAACTGCTCTCCACTTCCAAATGGTGCGCGATGGCATAAATAACCCTATTTAAGCTCAGTTACACGTTTGCATTGAAAGTGACTGAGTTATTCACTTTTCCAGTTTTTATGCGTGCAAAGTGCTTTTCAGAGCGAGAGAATCACTTTTTGACCAAAAAGGTGCTTTTGACCCTAACGCGTGAATTATAGTCAAAACAACTGCTCTCCACTTCCAAATGGTGCGCGATGGCATGAATAACCCTATTTAAGCTCAGTTACACGTTTGCATTGAAAGGGACTGAGTTATCAACTTTTCCAGTTTTTATGCGTGCAAAATGCTTTTCAGAGCGAGAGAATCACTTTTTGACCAAAAATGTGTTTTTGACCCTGACACGTGAATTTTGCTCAAAACAAATGCTCTCCACTTCCAAATGGTGCGCAATGGCATAAATAACCCTATTTAAGCTCAGTTACACGTTTGCATTGAAAATGACTGAGTTATTCACTTTTCCAGTTTTTATGCGTGCAAAATGCTTTTCAGAGCGAGAGAATCACTTTTTGACCAAAAATGTGTTTTTGACCCTGACACGTGAATTGTGCTCAAAACCAATGCTCTCCACTTCCAAATGGTGCGCAATGGCATAAATAACCCTATTTAAGCTCAGTTACACGTTCGCATTGAAAGGGACTGAGTTTTTCACTTTTCCAGTTTTTATGCGTGCAAAATGCTTTTCAGAGCGAGAAAAGCATGTTTTGACCCACAATGTGTTTTTGACCCTAACACGTGAATTATAGTCAAAACAACTGCTCTCCACTTCCAAATGGTGCGCGATGGCATAAATAACCCTATTTAAGCTCAGTTACACGTTTGCATTGAAAGGGACTGAGTTATCAACTTTTCCAGTTTTTATGCGTGCAAAATGCTTTTCAGAGCGAGAAAAGCATGTTTTGACCCACAATGTGTTTTTGACCCTAACACGTGAATTATAGTCAAAACAACTGCTCTCCACTTCCAAATGGTGCGCAATGGCATAAATAACCCTATTTAAGCTCAGTTACACGTTTGCATTGAAAGTGACTGAGTTATTCACTTTTCCAGTTTTTATGCGTGCAAAGTGCTTTTCAGAGCGAGAGAATCACTTTTTGACCAAAAAGGTGCTTTTGACCCTAACACGTGAATTATAGTCAAAACAACTGCTCTCCACTTCCAAATGCTGTGCGATGGCATAAATAACCCTATTTAAGCTCAGTTACACGTTTGCATTGAAAGGGACTGAGTTATCAACTTTTTCAGTTTTTATGCGTGCAAAATGCTTTTCAGAGCGAGAAAAGCATGTTTTGACCCACAATGTGTTTTTGACCCTAACACGTGAATTATAGTCAAAACAACTGCTCTCCACTTCCAAATGGTGCGCGATGGCATAAATAACCCTATTTAAGCTCAGTTACACGTTTGCATTGAAAGGGACTGAGTTATCAACTTTTCCAGTTTTTATGCGTGCGAAATGCTTTTCAGAGCGAGAAAAGCATGTTTTGACCCACAATGTGTTTTTGACCCTAACACGTGAATTATAGTCAAAACAACTGCTCTCCACTTCCAAATGGTGCGCGATGGCATAAATAACCCTATTTAAGCTCAGTTACACGTTTGCATTGAAAGGGACTGAGTTATTCACTTTTCCAGTTTTTATGCGTGCAAAATGCTTTTCAGAGCGAGAGAATCACTTTTTGACCAAAAATGTGTTTTTGACCCTGACACGTGAATTGTGCTCAAAACCAATGCTCTCCACTTCCAAATGGTGCGCAATGGCATAAATAACCCTATTTAAGCTCAGTTACACGTTCGCATTGAAAGGGACTGAGTTTTTCACTTTTCCAGTTTTTATGCATGCAAAATGCTTTTCAGAGCGAGAAAAGCATGTTTTGACCCACAATGTGTTTTTGACCCTAACACGTGAATTATGCTCAAAACCAATGCTCTCCACTTCCAAATGGTGCGCAATGGCATAAATAACCCTATTTAAGCTCAGTTACACGTTTGCATTGAAAGTGACTGAGTTATTCACTTTTCCAGTTATTATGCGTGCAAAATGCTTTTCAGAGCGAGAAAAGCATCTTTTGACCCACAATGTGTTTTTGACCCTAACACGTGAATTATAGTCAAAACAACTGCTCTCCACTAATGGTGCGCGATGGCATAAATAACCCTATTTAAGCTCAGTTACACGTTTGCATTGAAAGGGACTGAGTTATCAACTTTTCCAGTTTTTATGCGTGCAAAATGCTTTTCAGAGCGAGAAAAGCATGTTTTGACCCACAATGTGTTTTTGACCCTAACACGTGAATTATAGTCAAAACAACTGCTCTCCACTTCCAAATGGTGCGCGATGGCATAAATAACCCTATTTAAGCTCAGTTACACGTTTGCATTGAAAGGGACTGAGTTATCAACTTTTCCAGTTTTTATGCGTGCAAAATGCTTTTCAGAGCGAGAAAAGCATGTTTTGACCCACAATGTGTTTTTGACCCTAACACGTGAATTATAGTCAAAACAACTGCTCTCCACTTCCAAATGGTGCGCGATGGCATAAATAACCCTATTTAAGCTCAGTTACACGTTTGCATTGAAAGTGACTGAGTTATTCACTTTTCCAGTTTATATGCGTGCAAAATGCTTTTCAGAGCGAGAAAAGCATCTTTTGACCCACAATGTGTTTTTGACCCTAACACGTGAATTATAGTCAAAACAACTGCTCTCCACTTCCAAATGGTGCGCGATGGCATAAATAACCCTATTTAAGCTCAGTTACACGTTTGCATTGAAAGGGACTGAGTTATCAACTTTTCCAGTTTTTATGCGTGCAAAATGCTTTTCAGAGCGAGAAAAGCATGTTTTGACCCACAATGTGTTTTTGACCCTAACACGTGAATTATAGTCAAAACAACTGCTCTCCACTTCCAAATGGTGCGCGATGGCATAAATAACCCTATTTAAGCTCAGTTACACGTTTGCATTGAAAGGGACTGAGTTATCAACTTTTCCAGTTTTTATGCGTGCAAAATGCTTTTCAGAGCGAGAGAATCACTTTTTGACCAAAAATGTGTTTTTGACCCTGACACGTGAATTTTCCTCAAAACAAATGCTCTCCACTTCCAAATGGTGCGCAATGGCATAAATAACCCTATTTAAGCTCAGTTACACGTTTGCATTGAAAGTGACTGAGTTATTCACTTTTCCAGTTTTTATGCGTGCAAAATGCTTTTCAGAGCGAGAGAATCACTTTTTGACCAAAAATGTGTTTTTGACCCTGACACGTGAATTGTGCTCAAAACCAATGCTCTCGACTTCCAAATGGTGCGCAATGGCATAAATAACCCTATTTAAGCTCAGTTACACGTTCGCATTGAAAGGGACTGAGTTTTTCACTTTTCCAGTTTTTATGCGTGCAAAATGCTTTTCAGAGCGAGAAAAGCATGTTTTGACCCACAATGTGTTTTTGACCCTAACACGTGAATTATAGTCAAAACAACTGCTCTCCACTTCCAAATGGTGCGCGATGGCATAAATAACCCTATTTAAGCTCAGTTACACGTTTGCATTGAAAGGGACTGAGTTATCAACTTTTCCAGTTTTTATGCGTGCAAAATGCTTTTCAGAGCGAGAAAAGCATGTTTTGACCCACAATGTGTTTTTGACCCTAACACGTGAATTATAGTCAAAACAACTGCTCTCCACTTCCAAATGGTGCGCAATGGCATAAATAACCCTATTTAAGCTCAGTTACACGTTTGCATTGAAAGTGACTGAGTTATTCACTTTTCCAGTTTTTATGCGTGCAAAGTGCTTTTCAGAGCGAGAGAATCACTTTTTGACCAAAAAGGTGCTTTTGACCCTAACACGTGAATTATAGTCAAAACAACTGCTCTCCACTTCCAAATGCTGTGCGATGGCATAAATAACCCTATTTAAGCTCAGTTACACGTTTGCATTGAAAGGGACTGAGTTATCAACTTTTCCAGTTTTTATGCGTGCAAAATGCTTTTCAGAGCGAGAAAAGCATGTTTTGACCCACAATGTGTTTTTGACCCTAACACGTGAATTATAGTCAAAACAACTGCTCTCCACTTCCAAATGGTGCGCGATGGCATAAATAACCCTATTTAAGCTCAGTTACACGTTTGCATTGAAAGGGACTGAGTTATCAACTTTTCCAGTTTTTATGCGTGCAAAATGCTTTTCAGAGCGAGAAAAGCATGTTTTGACCCACAATGTGTTTTTGACCCTAACACGTGAATTATAGTCAAAACAACTGCTCTCCACTTCCAAATGGTGCGCGATGGCATAAATAACCCTATTTAAGCTCAGTTACACGTTTGCATTGAAAGGGACTGAGTTATTCACTTTTCCAGTTTTTATGCGTGCAAAATGCTTTTCAGAGCGAGAGAATCACTTTTTGACCAAAAATGTGTTTTTGACCCTGACACGTGAATTGTGCTCAAAACCAATGCTCTCCACTTCCAAATGGTGCGCAATGGCATAAATAACCCTATTTAAGCTCAGTTACACGTTCGCATTGAAAGGGACTGAGTTTTTCACTTTTCCAGTTTTTATGCATGCAAAATGCTTTTCAGAGCGAGAAAAGCATGTTTTGACCCACAATGTGTTTTTGACCCTAACACGTGAATTATGCTCAAAACCAATGCTCTCCACTTCCAAATGGTGCGCAATGGCATAAATAACCCTATTTAAGCTCAGTTACACGTTTGCATTGAAAGTGACTGAGTTATTCACTTTTCCAGTTTTTATGCGTGCAAAATGCTTTTCAGAGCGAGAAAAGCATCTTTTGACCCACAATGTGTTTTTGACCCTAACACGTGAATTATAGTCAAAACAACTGCTCTCCACTAATGGTGCGCGATGGCATAAATAACCCTATTTAAGCTCAGTTACACGTTTGCATTGAAAGGGACTGAGTTATCAACTTTTCCAGTTTTTATGCGTGCAAAATGCTTTTCAGAGCGAGAAAAGCATGTTTTGACCCACAATGTGTTTTTGACCCTAACACGTGAATTATAGTCAAAACAACTGCTCTCCACTTCCAAATGGTGCGCGATGGCATAAATAACCCTATTTAAGCTCAGTTACACGTTTGCATTGAAAGGGACTGAGTTATCAACTTTTCCAGTTTTTATGCGTGCAAAATGCTTTTCAGAGCGAGAGAATCACTTTTTGACCAAAAATGTGTTTTTGACCCTGACACGTGAATTTTGCTCAAAACAAATGCTCTCCACTTCCAAATGGTGCGCAATGGCATAAATAACCCTATTTAAGCTCAGTTACACGTTTGCATTGAAAGTGACTGAGTTAATCACTTTTCCAGTTTTTATGCGTGCAAAATGCTTTTCAGAGCGAGAGAATCACTTTTTGACCAAAAATGTGTTTTTGACCCTGACACGTGAATTGTGCTCAAAACCAATGCTCTCCACTTCCAAATGGTGCGCAATGGCATAAATAACCCTATTTAAGCTCAGTTACACGTTCGCATTGAAAGGGACTGAGTTTTTCACTTTTCCAGTTTTTATGCATGCAAAATGCTTTTCAGAGCGAGAAAAGCATGTTTTGACCCACAATGTGTTTTTGACCCTAACACGTGAATTATAGTCAAAACAACTGCTCTCCACTTCCAAATGGTGCGCGATGGCATAAATAACCCTATTTAAGCTCAGTTACACGTTTGCATTGAAAGGGACTGAGTTATCAACTTTTCCAGTTTTTATGCGTGCAAAATGCTTTTCAGAGCGAGAAAAGCATGTTTTGACCCACAATGTGTTTTTGACCCTAACACGTGAATTATAGTCAAAACAACTGCTCTCCACTTCCAAATGGTGCGCGATGGCATAAATAACCCTATTTAAGCTCAGTTACACGTTTGCATTGAAAGGGACTGAGTTATCAACTTTTCCAGTTTTTATGCGTGCAAAATGCTTTTCAGAGCGAGAAAAGCATGTTTTGACCCACAATGTGTTTTTGACCCTAACACGTGAATTATAGTCAAAACAACTGCTCTCCACTTCCAAATGGTGCGCGATGGCATAAATAACCCTATTTAAGCTCAGTTACACGTTTGCATTGAAAGTGACTGAGTTATTCACTTTTCCAGTTTTTATGCGTGCAAAGTGCTTTTCAGAGCGAGAGAATCACTTTTTGACCAAAAAGGTGCTTTTGACCCTAACGCGTGAATTATAGTCAAAACAACTGCTCTCCACTTCCAAATGGTGCGCGATGGCATGAATAACCCTATTTAAGCTCAGTTACACGTTTGCATTGAAAGGGACTGAGTTATCAACTTTTCCAGTTTTTATGCGTGCAAAATGCTTTTCAGAGCGAGAGAATCACTTTTTGACCAAAAATGTGTTTTTGACCCTGACACGTGAATTTTGCTCAAAACAAATGCTCTCCACTTCCAAATGGTGCGCAATGGCATAAATAACCCTATTTAAGCTCAGTTACACGTTTGCATTGAAAATGACTGAGTTATTCACTTTTCCAGTTTTTATGCGTGCAAAATGCTTTTCAGAGCGAGAGAATCACTTTTTGACCAAAAATGTGTTTTTGACCCTGACACGTGAATTGTGCTCAAAACCAATGCTCTCCACTTCCAAATGGTGCGCAATGGCATAAATAACCCTATTTAAGCTCAGTTACACGTTTGCATTGAAAGGGACTGAGTTATCAACTTTTCCAGTTTTTATGCGTGCAAAATGCTTTTCAGAGCGAGAAAAGCATGTTTTGACCCACAATGTGTTTTTGACCCTAACACGTGAATCATAGTCAAAACAACTGCTCTCCACTTCCAAATGGTGCGCGATGGCATAAATAACCCTATTTAAGCTCAGTTACACGTTTGCATTGAAAGGGACTGAGTTATCAACTTTTCCAGTTTTTATGCGTGCAAAATGCTTTTCAGAGCGAGAAAAGCATGTTTTGACCCACAATGTGTTTTTGACCCTAACACGTGAATTATAGTCAAAACAACTGCTCTCCACTTCCAAATGGTGCGCGATGGCATAAATAACCCTATTTAAGCTCAGTTACACGTTTGCATTGAAAGGGACTGAGTTATCAACTTTTCCAGTTTTTATGCGTGCAAAATGCTTTTCAGAGCGAGAAAAGCATGTTTTGACCCACAATGTGTTTTTGACCCTAACACGTGAATTATAGTCAAAACAACTGCTCTCCACTTCCAAATGGTGCGCGGTGGCATAAATAACCCTATTTAAGCTCAGTTACACGTTTGCATTGAAAGGGACTGAGTTATCAACTTTTCCAGTTTTTATGCGTGCAAAATGCTTTTCAGAGCGAGAAAAGCATGTTTTGACCCACAATGTGTTTTTGACCCTAACACGTGAATTATAGTCAAAACAACTGCTCTCCACTTCCAAATGGTGCGCGATGGCATAAATAACCCTATTTAAGCTCAGTTACACGTTTGCATTGAAAGGGACTGAGTTATCAACTTTTCCAGTTTTTATGCGTGCAAAATGCTTTTCAGAGCGAGAAAAGCATGTTTTGACCCACAATGTGTTTTTGACCCTAACACGTGAATTATAGTCAAAACAACTGCTCTCCACTTCCAAATGGTGCGCGATGGCATAAATAACCCTATTTAAGCTCAGTTACACGTTTGCATTGAAAGTGACTGAGTTATCAACTTTTCCAGTTTTTATGCGTGCAAAATGCTTTTCAGAGCGAGAAAAGCATGTTTTGACCCACAATGTGTTTTTGACCCTAACACGTGAATTATAGTCAAAACAACTGCTCTCCACTTCCAAATGGTGCGCGATGGCATAAATAACCCTATTTAAGCTCAGTTACACGTTTGCATTGAAAGGGACTGAGTTATCAACTTTTCCAGTTTTTATGCGTGCAAAATGCTTTTCAGAGCGAGAAAAGCATGTTTTGACCCACAATGTGTTTTTGACCCTAACACGTGAATTATAGTCAAAACAACTGCTCTCCACTTCCAAATGGTGCGCGATGGCATAAATAACCCTATTTAAGCTCAGTTACACGTTTGCATTGAAAGGGACTGAGTTATCAACTTTTCCAGTTTTTATGCGTGCAAAATGCTTTTCAGAGCGAGAAAAGCATGTTTTGAACCACAATGTGTTTTTGACCCTAACACGTGAATTATAGTCAAAACAACTGCTCTCCACTTCCAAATGGTGCGCGATGGCATAAATAACCCTATTTAAGCTCAGTTACACGTTTGCATTGAAAGGGACTGAGTTATCAACTTTTCCAGTTTTTATGCGTGCAAAATGCTTTTCAGAGCGAGAAAAGCATGTTTTGACCCACAATGTGTTTTTGACCCTAACACGTGAATTATAGTCAAAACAACTGCTCTCCACTTCCAAATGGTGCGCGGTGGCATAAATAACCCTATTTAAGCTCAGTTACACGTTTGCATTGAAAGGGACTGAGTTATCAACTTTTCCAGTTTTTATGCGTGCAAAATGCTTTTCAGAGCGAGAAAAGCATGTTTTGACCCACAATGTGTTTTTGACCCTAACACGTGAATTATAGTCAAAACAACTGCTCTCCACTTCCAAATGGTGCGCGATGGCATAAATAACCCTATTTAAGCTCAGTTACACGTTTGCATTGAAAGGGACTGAGTTATCAACTTTTCCAGTTTTTATGCGTGCAAAATGCTTTTCAGAGCGAGAAAAGCATGTTTTGACCCACAATGTGTTTTTGACCCTAACACGTGAATTATAGTCAAAACAACTGCTCTCCACTTCCAAATGGTGCGCGATGGCATAAATAACCCTATTTAAGCTCAGTTACACGTTTGCATTGAAAGGGACTGAGTTATCAACTTTTCCAGTTTTTATGCGTGCAAAATGCTTTTCAGAGCGAGAGAATCACTTTTTGACCAAAAATGTGTTTTTGACCCTGACACGTGAATTTTCCTCAAAACAAATGCTCTCCACTTCCAAATGGTGCGCAATGGCATAAATAACCCTATTTAAGCTCAGTTACACGTTTGCATTGAAAGTGACTGAGTTATTCACTTTTCCAGTTTTTATGCGTGCAAAATGCTTTTCAGAGCGAGAGAATCACTTTTTGACCAAAAATGTGTTTTTGACCCTGACACGTGAATTGTGCTCAAAACCAATGCTCTCGACTTCCAAATGGTGCGCAATGGCATAAATAACCCTATTTAAGCTCAGTTACACGTTCGCATTGAAAGGGACTGAGTTTTTCACTTTTCCAGTTTTTATGCGTGCAAAATGCTTTTCAGAGCGAGAAAAGCATGTTTTGACCCACAATGTGTTTTTGACCCTAACACGTGAATTATAGTCAAAACAACTGCTCTCCACTTCCAAATGGTGCGCGATGGCATAAATAACCCTATTTAA
This sequence comes from Micromesistius poutassou, assembly GCF_964030765.1. Lineage (NCBI taxonomy): Eukaryota > Metazoa > Chordata > Actinopteri > Gadiformes > Gadidae > Micromesistius > Micromesistius poutassou. The sequence goes on from NC_140288.1 coordinate 11,277,705, forward strand.
GCTCAGTTACACGTTTGCATTGAAAGGGACTGAGTTATCAACTTTTCCAGTTTTTATGCGTGCAAAATGCTTTTCAGAGCGAGAAAAGCATGTTTTGACCCACAATGTGTTTTTGACCCTAACACGTGAATTATAGTCAAAACAACTGCTCTCCACTTCCAAATGGTGCGCAATGGCATAAATAACCCTATTTAAGCTCAGTTACACGTTTGCATTGAAAGTGACTGAGTTATTCACTTTTCCAGTTTTTATGCGTGCAAAGTGCTTTTCAGAGCGAGAGAATCACTTTTTGACCAAAAAGGTGCTTTTGACCCTAACACGTGAATTATAGTCAAAACAACTGCTCTCCACTTCCAAATGCTGTGCGATGGCATAAATAACCCTATTTAAGCTCAGTTACACGTTTGCATTGAAAGGGACTGAGTTATCAACTTTTCCAGTTTTTATGCGTGCAAAATGCTTTTCAGAGCGAGAAAAGCATGTTTTGACCCACAATGTGTTTTTGACCCTAACACGTGAATTATAGTCAAAACAACTGCTCTCCACTTCCAAATGGTGCGCGATGGCATAAATAACCCTATTTAAGCTCAGTTACACGTTTGCATTGAAAGGGACTGAGTTATCAACTTTTCCAGTTTTTATGCGTGCAAAATGCTTTTCAGAGCGAGAAAAGCATGTTTTGACCCACAATGTGTTTTTGACCCTAACACGTGAATTATAGTCAAAACAACTGCTCTCCACTTCCAAATGGTGCGCGATGGCATAAATAACCCTATTTAAGCTCAGTTACACGTTTGCATTGAAAGGGACTGAGTTATTCACTTTTCCAGTTTTTATGCGTGCAAAATGCTTTTCAGAGCGAGAGAATCACTTTTTGACCAAAAATGTGTTTTTGACCCTGACACGTGAATTGTGCTCAAAACCAATGCTCTCCACTTCCAAATGGTGCGCAATGGCATAAATAACCCTATTTAAGCTCAGTTACACGTTCGCATTGAAAGGGACTGAGTTTTTCACTTTTCCAGTTTTTACGCATGCAAAATGCTTTTCAGAGCGAGAAAAGCATGTTTTGACCCACAATGTGTTTTTGACCCTAACACGTGAATTATGCTCAAAACCAATGCTCTCCACTTCCAAATGGTGCGCAATGGCATAAATAACCCTATTTAAGCTCAGTTACACGTTTGCATTGAAAGTGACTGAGTTATTCACTTTTCCAGTTTTTATGCGTGCAAAATGCTTTTCAGAGCGAGAAAAGCATCTTTTGACCCACAATGTGTTTTTGACCCTAACACGTGAATTATAGTCAAAACAACTGCTCTCCACTAATGGTGCGCGATGGCATAAATAACCCTATTTAAGCTCAGTTACACGTTTGCATTGAAAGGGACTGAGTTATCAACTTTTCCAGTTTTTATGCGTGCAAAATGCTTTTCAGAGCGAGAAAAGCATGTTTTGACCCACAATGTGTTTTTGACCCTAACACGTGAATTATAGTCAAAACAACTGCTCTCCACTTCCAAATGGTGCGCGATGGCATAAATAACCCTATTTAAGCTCAGTTACACGTTTGCATTGAAAGGGACTGAGTTATCAACTTTTCCAGTTTTTATGCGTGCAAAATGCTTTTCAGAGCGAGAGAATCACTTTTTGACCAAAAATGTGTTTTTGACCCTGACACGTGAATTTTGCTCAAAACAAATGCTCTCCACTTCCAAATGGTGCGCAATGGCATAAATAACCCTATTTAAGCTCAGTTACACGTTTGCATTGAAAGTGACTGAGTTAATCACTTTTCCAGTTTTTATGCGTGCAAAATGCTTTTCAGAGCGAGAGAATCACTTTTTGACCAAAAATGTGTTTTTGACCCTGACACGTGAATTGTGCTCAAAACCAATGCTCTCCACTTCCAAATGGTGCGCAATGGCATAAATAACCCTATTTAAGCTCAGTTACACGTTCGCATTGAAAGGGACTGAGTTTTTCACTTTTCCAGTTTTTATGCATGCAAAATGCTTTTCAGAGCGAGAAAAGCATGTTTTGACCCACAATGTGTTTTTGACCCTAACACGTGAATTATAGTCAAAACAACTGCTCTCCACTTCCAAATGGTGCGCGATGGCATAAATAACCCTATTTAAGCTCAGTTACACGTTTGCATTGAAAGGGACTGAGTTATCAACTTTTCCAGTTTTTATGCGTGCAAAATGCTTTTCAGAGCGAGAAAAGCATGTTTTGACCCACAATGTGTTTTTGACCCTAACACGTGAATTATAGTCAAAACAACTGCTCTCCACTTCCAAATGGTGCGCGATGGCATAAATAACCCTATTTAAGCTCAGTTACACGTTTGCATTGAAAGGGACTGAGTTATCAACTTTTCCAGTTTTTATGCGTGCAAAATGCTTTTCAGAGCGAGAAAAGCATGTTTTGACCCACAATGTGTTTTTGACCCTAACACGTGAATTATAGTCAAAACAACTGCTCTCCACTTCCAAATGGTGCGCGATGGCATAAATAACCCTATTTAAGCTCAGTTACACGTTTGCATTGAAAGTGACTGAGTTATTCACTTTTCCAGTTTTTATGCGTGCAAAGTGCTTTTCAGAGCGAGAGAATCACTTTTTGACCAAAAAGGTGCTTTTGACCCTAACGCGTGAATTATAGTCAAAACAACTGCTCTCCACTTCCAAATGGTGCGCGATGGCATGAATAACCCTATTTAAGCTCAGTTACACGTTTGCATTGAAAGGGACTGAGTTATCAACTTTTCCAGTTTTTATGCGTGCAAAATGCTTTTCAGAGCGAGAGAATCACTTTTTGACCAAAAATGTGTTTTTGACCCTGACACGTGAATTTTGCTCAAAACAAATGCTCTCCACTTCCAAATGGTGCGCAATGGCATAAATAACCCTATTTAAGCTCAGTTACACGTTTGCATTGAAAATGACTGAGTTATTCACTTTTCCAGTTTTTATGCGTGCAAAATGCTTTTCAGAGCGAGAGAATCACTTTTTGACCAAAAATGTGTTTTTGACCCTGACACGTGAATTGTGCTCAAAACCAATGCTCTCCACTTCCAAATGGTGCGCAATGGCATAAATAACCCTATTTAAGCTCAGTTACACGTTCGCATTGAAAGGGACTGAGTTTTTCACTTTTCCAGTTTTTATGCGTGCAAAATGCTTTTCAGAGCGAGAAAAGCATGTTTTGACCCACAATGTGTTTTTGACCCTAACACGTGAATTATAGTCAAAACAACTGCTCTCCACTTCCAAATGGTGCGCGATGGCATAAATAACCCTATTTAAGCTCAGTTACACGTTTGCATTGAAAGGGACTGAGTTATCAACTTTTCCAGTTTTTATGCGTGCAAAATGCTTTTCAGAGCGAGAAAAGCATGTTTTGACCCACAATGTGTTTTTGACCCTAACACGTGAATTATAGTCAAAACAACTGCTCTCCACTTCCAAATGGTGCGCAATGGCATAAATAACCCTATTTAAGCTCAGTTACACGTTTGCATTGAAAGTGACTGAGTTATTCACTTTTCCAGTTTTTATGCGTGCAAAGTGCTTTTCAGAGCGAGAGAATCACTTTTTGACCAAAAAGGTGCTTTTGACCCTAACACGTGAATTATAGTCAAAACAACTGCTCTCCACTTCCAAATGCTGTGCGATGGCATAAATAACCCTATTTAAGCTCAGTTACACGTTTGCATTGAAAGGGACTGAGTTATCAACTTTTCCAGTTTTTATGCGTGCAAAATGCTTTTCAGAGCGAGAAAAGCATGTTTTGACCCACAATGTGTTTTTGACCCTAACACGTGAATCATAGTCAAAACAACTGCTCTCCACTTCCAAATGGTGCGCGATGGCATAAATAACCCTATTTAAGCTCAGTTACACGTTTGCATTGAAAGGGACTGAGTTATCAACTTTTCCAGTTTTTATGCGTGCAAAATGCTTTTCAGAGCGAGAAAAGCATGTTTTGACCCACAATGTGTTTTTGACCCTAACACGTGAATTATAGTCAAAACAACTGCTCTCCACTTCCAAATGGTGCGCGATGGCATAAATAACCCTATTTAAGCTCAGTTACACGTTTGCATTGAAAGGGACTGAGTTATCAACTTTTCCAGTTTTTATGCGTGCAAAATGCTTTTCAGAGCGAGAAAAGCATGTTTTGACCCACAATGTGTTTTTGACCCTAACACGTGAATTATAGTCAAAACAACTGCTCTCCACTTCCAAATGGTGCGCGGTGGCATAAATAACCCTATTTAAGCTCAGTTACACGTTTGCATTGAAAGGGACTGAGTTATCAACTTTTCCAGTTTTTATGCGTGCAAAATGCTTTTCAGAGCGAGAAAAGCATGTTTTGACCCACAATGTGTTTTTGACCCTAACACGTGAATTATAGTCAAAACAACTGCTCTCCACTTCCAAATGGTGCGCGATGGCATAAATAACCCTATTTAAGCTCAGTTACACGTTTGCATTGAAAGGGACTGAGTTATCAACTTTTCCAGTTTTTATGCGTGCAAAATGCTTTTCAGAGCGAGAAAAGCATGTTTTGACCCACAATGTGTTTTTGACCCTAACACGTGAATTATAGTCAAAACAACTGCTCTCCACTTCCAAATGGTGCGCGATGGCATAAATAACCCTATTTAAGCTCAGTTACACGTTTGCATTGAAAGGGACTGAGTTATCAACTTTTCCAGTTTTTATGCGTGCAAAATGCTTTTCAGAGCGAGAAAAGCATGTTTTGACCCACAATGTGTTTTTGACCCTAACACGTGAATTATAGTCAAAACAACTGCTCTCCACTTCCAAATGGTGCGCGATGGCATAAATAACCCTATTTAAGCTCAGTTACACGTTTGCATTGAAAGGGACTGAGTTATCAACTTTTCCAGTTTTTATGCGTGCAAAATGCTTTTCAGAGCGAGAGAATCACTTTTTGACCAAAAATGTGTTTTTGACCCTGACACGTGAATTGTGCTCAAAACCAATGCTCTCCACTTCCAAATGGTGCGCAATGGCATAAATAACCCTATTTAAGCTCAGTTACACGTTCGCATTGAAAGGGACTGAGTTTTTCACTTTTCCAGTTTTTATGCGTGCAAAATGCTTTTCAGAGCGAGAAAAGCATGTTTTGACCCACAATGTGTTTTTGACCCTAACACGTGAATTATAGTCAAAACAACTGCTCTCCACTTCCAAATGGTGCGCGATGGCATAAATAACCCTATTTAAGCTCAGTTACACGTTTGCATTGAAAGGGACTGAGTTATCAACTTTTCCAGTTTTTATGCGTGCAAAATGCTTTTCAGAGCGAGAAAAGCATGTTTTGACCCACAATGTGTTTTTGACCCTAACACGTGAATTATAGTCAAAACAACTGCTCTCCACTTCCAAATGGTGCGCAATGGCATAAATAACCCTATTTAAGCTCAGTTACACGTTTGCATTGAAAGTGACTGAGTTATTCACTTTTCCAGTTTTTATGCGTGCAAAGTGCTTTTCAGAGCGAGAGAATCACTTTTTGACCAAAAAGGTGCTTTTGACCCTAACACGTGAATTATAGTCAAAACAACTGCTCTCCACTTCCAAATGCTGTGCGATGGCATAAATAACCCTATTTAAGCTCAGTTACACGTTTGCATTGAAAGGGACTGAGTTATCAACTTTTCCAGTTTTTATGCGTGCAAAATGCTTTTCAGAGCGAGAAAAGCATGTTTTGACCCACAATGTGTTTTTGACCCTAACACGTGAATCATAGTCAAAACAACTGCTCTCCACTTCCAAATGGTGCGCGATGGCATAAATAACCCTATTTAAGCTCAGTTACACGTTTGCATTGAAAGGGACTGAGTTATCAACTTTTCCAGTTTTTATGCGTGCAAAATGCTTTTCAGAGCGAGAAAAGCATGTTTTGACCCACAATGTGTTTTTGACCCTAACACGTGAATTATAGTCAAAACAACTGCTCTCCACTTCCAAATGGTGCGCGATGGCATAAATAACCCTATTTAAGCTCAGTTACACGTTTGCATTGAAAGGGACTGAGTTATCAACTTTTCCAGTTTTTATGCGTGCAAAATGCTTTTCAGAGCGAGAAAAGCATGTTTTGACCCACAATGTGTTTTTGACCCTAACACGTGAATTATAGTCAAAACAACTGCTCTCCACTTCCAAATGGTGCGCGGTGGCATAAATAACCCTATTTAAGCTCAGTTACACGTTTGCATTGAAAGGGACTGAGTTATCAACTTTTCCAGTTTTTATGCGTGCAAAATGCTTTTCAGAGCGAGAAAAGCATGTTTTGACCCACAATGTGTTTTTGACCCTAACACGTGAATTATAGTCAAAACAACTGCTCTCCACTTCCAAATGGTGCGCGGTGGCATAAATAACCCTATTTAAGCTCAGTTACACGTTTGCATTGAAAGGGACTGAGTTATCAACTTTTCCAGTTTTTATGCGTGCAAAATGCTTTTCAGAGCGAGAAAAGCATGTTTTGACCCACAATGTGTTTTTGACCCTAACACGTGAATTATAGTCAAAACAACTGCTCTCCACTTCCAAATGGTGCGCGATGGCATAAATAACCCTATTTACGCTCAGTTACACGTTTGCATTGAAAGGGACTGAGTTATCAACTTTTCCAGTTTTTATGCGTGCAAAATGCTTTTCAGAGCGAGAAAAGCATGTTTTGACCCACAATGTGTTTTTGACCCTAACACGTGAATTATAGTCAAAACAACTGCTCTCCACTTCCAAATGGTGCGCGATGGCATAAATAACCGTATTTAAGCTCAGTTACACGTTTGCATTGAAAGGGACTGAGTTATCAACTTTTCCAGTTTTTATGCGTGCAAAATGCTTTTCAGAGCGAGAAAAGCATGTTTTGACCCACAATGTGTTTTTGACCCTAACACGTGAATTATAGTCAAAACAACTGCTCTCCACTTCCAAATGGTGCGCGATGGCATAAATAACCCTATTTAAGCTCAGTTACACGTTTGCATTGAAAGGGACTGAGTTATCAACTTTTCCAGTTTTTATGCGTGCAAAATGCTTTTCAGAGCGAGAGAATCACTTTTTGACCAAAAATGTGTTTTTGACCCTGACACGTGAATTTTCCTCAAAACAAATGCTCTCCACTTCCAAATGGTGCGCAATGGCATAAATAACCCTATTTAAGCTCAGTTACACGTTCGCATTGAAAGGGACTGAGTTTTTCACTTTTCCAGTTTTTATGCATGCAAAATGCTTTTCAGAGCGAGAAAAGCATGTTTTGACCCACAATGTGTTTTTGACCCTAACACGTGAATTATAGTCAAAACAACTGCTCTCCACTTCCAAATGGTGCGCGATGGCATAAATAACCCTATTTAAGCTCAGTTACACGTTTGCATTGAAAGGGACTGAGTTATCAACTTTTCCAGTTTTTATGCGTGCAAAATGCTTTTCAGAGCGAGAGAATCACTTTTTGACCAAAAATGTGTTTTTGACCCTGACACGTGAATTGTGCTCAAAACCAATGCTCTCCACTTCCAAATGGTGCGCAATGGCATAAATAACCCTATTTAAGCTCAGTTACACGTTCGCATTGAAAGGGACTGAGTTTTTCACTTTTCCAGTTTTTATGCATGCAAAATGCTTTTCAGAGCGAGAAAAGCATGTTTTGACCCACAATGTGTTTTTGACCCTAACACGTGAATTATGCTCAAAACCAATGCTCTCCACTTCCAAATGGTGCGCAATGGCATAAATAACCCTATTTAAGCTCAGTTACACGTTTGCATTGAAAGTGACTGAGTTATTCACTTTTCCAGTTTTTATGCGTGCAAAATGCTTTTCAGAGCGAGAAAAGCATCTTTTGACCCACAATGTGTTTTTGACCCTAACACGTGAATTATAGTCAAAACAACTGCTCTCCACTTCCAAATGGTGCGCAATGGCATAAATAACCCTATTTAAGCTCAGTTACACGTTTGCATTGAAAGTGACTGAGTTATTCACTTTTCCAGTTTTTATGCGTGCAAAGTGCTTTTCAGAGCGAGAGAATCACTTTTTGACCAAAAAGGTGCTTTTGACCCTAACACGTGAATTATAGTCAAAACAACTGCTCTCCACTTCCAAATGCTGTGCGATGGCATAAATAACCCTATTTAAGCTCAGTTACACGTTTGCATTGAAAGGGACTGAGTTATCAACTTTTCCAGTTTTTATGCGTGCAAAATGCTTTTCAGAGCGAGAAAAGCATGTTTTGAACCACAATGTGTTTTTGACCCTAACACGTGAATTATAGTCAAAACAACTGCTCTCCACTTCCAAATGGTGCGCGATGGCATAAATAACCCTATTTAAGCTCAGTTACACGTTTGCATTGAAAGGGACTGAGTTATCAACTTTTCCAGTTTTTATGCGTGCAAAATGCTTTTCAGAGCGAGAAAAGCATGTTTTGACCCACAATGTGTTTTTGACCCTAACACGTGAATTATAGTCAAAACAACTGCTCTCCACTTCCAAATGGTGCGCGGTGGCATAAATAACCCTATTTAAGCTCAGTTACACGTTTGCATTGAAAGGGACTGAGTTATCAACTTTTCCAGTTTTTATGCGTGCAAAATGCTTTTCAGAGCGAGAAAAGCATGTTTTGACCCACAATGTGTTTTTGACCCTAACACGTGAATTATAGTCAAAACAACTGCTCTCCACTTCCAAATGGTGCGCGATGGCATAAATAACCCTATTTAAGCTCAGTTACACGTTTGCATTGAAAGGGACTGAGTTATCAACTTTTCCAGTTTTTATGCGTGCAAAATGCTTTTCAGAGCGAGAAAAGCATGTTTTGACCCACAATGTGTTTTTGACCCTAACACGTGAATTATAGTCAAAACAACTGCTCTCCACTTCCAAATGGTGCGCGATGGCATAAATAACCCTATTTAAGCTCAGTTACACGTTTGCATTGAAAGTGACTGAGTTATTCACTTTTCCAGTTTATATGCGTGCAAAATGCTTTTCAGAGCGAGAAAAGCATCTTTTGACCCACAATGTGTTTTTGACCCTAACACGTGAATTATAGTCAAAACAACTGCTCTCCACTTCCAAATGGTGCGCGATGGCATAAATAACCCTATTTAAGCTCAGTTACACGTTTGCATTGAAAGGGACTGAGTTATCAACTTTTCCAGTTTTTATGCGTGCAAAATGCTTTTCAGAGCGAGAAAAGCATGTTTTGACCCACAATGTGTTTTTGACCCTAACACGTGAATTATAGTCAAAACAACTGCTCTCCACTTCCAAATGGTGCGCGATGGCATAAATAACCCTATTTAAGCTCAGTTACACGTTTGCATTGAAAGGGACTGAGTTATCAACTTTTCCAGTTTTTATGCGTGCAAAATGCTTTTCAGAGCGAGAGAATCACTTTTTGACCAAAAATGTGTTTTTGACCCTGACACGTGAATTTTCCTCAAAACAAATGCTCTCCACTTCCAAATGGTGCGCAATGGCATAAATAACCCTATTTAAGCTCAGTTACACGTTTGCATTGAAAGTGACTGAGTTATTCACTTTTCCAGTTTTTATGCGTGCAAAATGCTTTTCAGAGCGAGAGAATCACTTTTTGACCAAAAATGTGTTTTTGACCCTGACACGTGAATTGTGCTCAAAACCAATGCTCTCGACTTCCAAATGGTGCGCAATGGCATAAATAACCCTATTTAAGCTCAGTTACACGTTCGCATTGAAAGGGACTGAGTTTTTCACTTTTCCAGTTTTTATGCGTGCAAAATGCTTTTCAGAGCGAGAAAAGCATGTTTTGACCCACAATGTGTTTTTGACCCTAACACGTGAATTATAGTCAAAACAACTGCTCTCCACTTCCAAATGGTGCGCGATGGCATAAATAACCCTATTTAAGCTCAGTTACACGTTTGCATTGAAAGGGACTGAGTTATCAACTTTTCCAGTTTTTATGCGTGCAAAATGCTTTTCAGAGCGAGAAAAGCATGTTTTGACCCACAATGTGTTTTTGACCCTAACACGTGAATTATAGTCAAAACAACTGCTCTCCACTTCCAAATGGTGCGCAATGGCATAAATAACCCTATTTAAGCTCAGTTACACGTTTGCATTGAAAGTGACTGAGTTATTCACTTTTCCAGTTTTTATGCGTGCAAAGTGCTTTTCAGAGCGAGAGAATCACTTTTTGACCAAAAAGGTGCTTTTGACCCTAACACGTGAATTATAGTCAAAACAACTGCTCTCCACTTCCAAATGCTGTGCGATGGCATAAATAACCCTATTTAAGCTCAGTTACACGTTTGCATTGAAAGGGACTGAGTTATCAACTTTTCCAGTTTTTATGCGTGCAAAATGCTTTTCAGAGCGAGAAAAGCATGTTTTGACCCACAATGTGTTTTTGACCCTAACACGTGAATTATAGTCAAAACAACTGCTCTCCACTTCCAAATGGTGCGCGATGGCATAAATAACCCTATTTAAGCTCAGTTACACGTTTGCATTGAAAGGGACTGAGTTATCAACTTTTCCAGTTTTTATGCGTGCAAAATGCTTTTCAGAGCGAGAAAAGCATGTTTTGACCCACAATGTGTTTTTGACCCTAACACGTGAATTATAGTCAAAACAACTGCTCTCCACTTCCAAATGGTGCGCGATGGCATAAATAACCCTATTTAAGCTCAGTTACACGTTTGCATTGAAAGGGACTGAGTTATTCACTTTTCCAGTTTTTATGCGTGCAAAATGCTTTTCAGAGCGAGAGAATCACTTTTTGACCAAAAATGTGTTTTTGACCCTGACACGTGAATTGTGCTCAAAACCAATGCTCTCCACTTCCAAATGGTGCGCAATGGCATAAATAACCCTATTTAAGCTCAGTTACACGTTCGCATTGAAAGGGACTGAGTTTTTCACTTTTCCAGTTTTTATGCATGCAAAATGCTTTTCAGAGCGAGAAAAGCATGTTTTGACCCACAATGTGTTTTTGACCCTAACACGTGAATTATGCTCAAAACCAATGCTCTCCACTTCCAAATGGTGCGCAATGGCATAAATAACCCTATTTAAGCTCAGTTACACGTTTGCATTGAAAGTGACTGAGTTATTCACTTTTCCAGTTTTTATGCGTGCAAAATGCTTTTCAGAGCGAGAAAAGCATCTTTTGACCCACAATGTGTTTTTGACCCTAACACGTGAATTATAGTCAAAACAACTGCTCTCCACTAATGGTGCGCGATGGCATAAATAACCCTATTTAAGCTCAGTTACACGTTTGCATTGAAAGGGACTGAGTTATCAACTTTTCCAGTTTTTATGCGTGCAAAATGCTTTTCAGAGCGAGAAAAGCATGTTTTGACCCACAATGTGTTTTTGACCCTAACACGTGAATTATAGTCAAAACAACTGCTCTCCACTTCCAAATGGTGCGCGATGGCATAAATAACCCTATTTAAGCTCAGTTACACGTTTGCATTGAAAGGGACTGAGTTATCAACTTTTCCAGTTTTTATGCGTGCAAAATGCTTTTCAGAGCGAGAGAATCACTTTTTGACCAAAAATGTGTTTTTGACCCTGACACGTGAATTTTGCTCAAAACAAATGCTCTCCACTTCCAAATGGTGCGCAATGGCATAAATAACCCTATTTAAGCTCAGTTACACGTTTGCATTGAAAGTGACTGAGTTAATCACTTTTCCAGTTTTTATGCGTGCAAAATGCTTTTCAGAGCGAGAGAATCACTTTTTGACCAAAAATGTGTTTTTGACCCTGACACGTGAATTGTGCTCAAAACCAATGCTCTCCACTTCCAAATGGTGCGCAATGGCATAAATAACCCTATTTAAGCTCAGTTACACGTTCGCATTGAAAGGGACTGAGTTTTTCACTTTTCCAGTTTTTATGCATGCAAAATGCTTTTCAGAGCGAGAAAAGCATGTTTTGACCCACAATGTGTTTTTGACCCTAACACGTGAATTATAGTCAAAACAACTGCTCTCCACTTCCAAATGGTGCGCGATGGCATAAATAACCCTATTTAAGCTCAGTTACACGTTTGCATTGAAAGGGACTGAGTTATCAACTTTTCCAGTTTTTATGCGTGCAAAATGCTTTTCAGAGCGAGAAAAGCATGTTTTGACCCACAATGTGTTTTTGACCCTAACACGTGAATTATAGTCAAAACAACTGCTCTCCACTTCCAAATGGTGCGCGATGGCATAAATAACCCTATTTAAGCTCAGTTACACGTTTGCATTGAAAGGGACTGAGTTATCAACTTTTCCAGTTTTTATGCGTGCAAAATGCTTTTCAGAGCGAGAAAAGCATGTTTTGACCCACAATGTGTTTTTGACCCTAACACGTGAATTATAGTCAAAACAACTGCTCTCCACTTCCAAATGGTGCGCGATGGCATAAATAACCCTATTTAAGCTCAGTTACACGTTTGCATTGAAAGTGACTGAGTTATTCACTTTTCCAGTTTTTATGCGTGCAAAGTGCTTTTCAGAGCGAGAGAATCACTTTTTGACCAAAAAGGTGCTTTTGACCCTAACGCGTGAATTGTAGTCAAAACAACTGCTCTCCACTTCCAAATGGTGCGCGATGGCATGAATAACCCTATTTAAGCTCAGTTACACGTTTGCATTGAAAGGGACTGAGTTATCAACTTTTCCAGTTTTTATGCGTGCAAAATGCTTTTCAGAGCGAGAGAATCACTTTTTGACCAAAAATGTGTTTTTGACCCTGACACGTGAATTTTGCTCAAAACAAATGCTCTCCACTTCCAAATGGTGCGCAATGGCATAAATAACCCTATTTAAGCTCAGTTACACGTTTGCATTGAAAATGACTGAGTTATTCACTTTTCCAGTTTTTATGCGTGCAAAATGCTTTTCAGAGCGAGAGAATCACTTTTTGACCAAAAATGTGTTTTTGACCCTGACACGTGAATTGTGCTCAAAACCAATGCTCTCCACTTCCAAATGGTGCGCAATGGCATAAATAACCCTATTTAAGCTCAGTTACACGTTCGCATTGAAAGGGACTGAGTTTTTCACTTTTCCAGTTTTTATGCGTGCAAAATGCTTTTCAGAGCGAGAAAAGCATGTTTTGACCCACAATGTGTTTTTGACCCTAACACGTGAATTATAGTCAAAACAACTGCTCTCCACTTCCAAATGGTGCGCGATGGCATAAATAACCCTATTTAAGCTCAGTTACACGTTTGCATTGAAAGGGACTGAGTTATCAACTTTTCCAGTTTTTATGCGTGCAAAATGCTTTTCAGAGCGAGAAAAGCATGTTTTGACCCACAATGTGTTTTTGACCCTAACACGTGAATTATAGTCAAAACAACTGCTCTCCACTTCCAAATGGTGCGCAATGGCATAAATAACCCTATTTAAGCTCAGTTACACGTTTGCATTGAAAGTGACTGAGTTATTCACTTTTCCAGTTTTTATGCGTGCAAAGTGCTTTTCAGAGCGAGAGAATCACTTTTTGACCAAAAAGGTGCTTTTGACCCTAACACGTGAATTATAGTCAAAACAACTGCTCTCCACTTCCAAATGCTGTGCGATGGCATAAATAACCCTATTTAAGCTCAGTTACACGTTTGCATTGAAAGGGACTGAGTTATCAACTTTTCCAGTTTTTATGCGTGCAAAATGCTTTTCAGAGCGAGAAAAGCATGTTTTGACCCACAATGTGTTTTTGACCCTAACACGTGAATCATAGTCAAAACAACTGCTCTCCACTTCCAAATGGTGCGCGATGGCATAAATAACCCTATTTAAGCTCAGTTACACGTTTGCATTGAAAGGGACTGAGTTATCAACTTTTCCAGTTTTTATGCGTGCAAAATGCTTTTCAGAGCGAGAAAAGCATGTTTTGACCCACAATGTGTTTTTGACCCTAACACTTGAATTATAGTCAAAACAACTGCTCTCCACTTCCAAATGGTGCGCGATGGCATAAATAACCCTATTTAAGCTCAGTTACACGTTTGCATTGAAAGGGACTGAGTTATCAACTTTTCCAGTTTTTATGCGTGCAAAATGCTTTTCAGAGCGAGAAAAGCATGTTTTGACCCACAATGTGTTTTTGACCCTAACACGTGAATTATAGTCAAAACAACTGCTCTCCACTTCCAAATGGTGCGCGGTGGCATAAATAACCCTATTTAAGCTCAGTTACACGTTTGCATTGAAAGGGACTGAGTTATCAACTTTTCCAGTTTTTATGCGTGCAAAATGCTTTTCAGAGCGAGAAAAGCATGTTTTGACCCACAATGTGTTTTTGACCCTAACACGTGAATTATAGTCAAAACAACTGCTCTCCACTTCCAAATGGTGCGCGATGGCATAAATAACCCTATTTAAGCTCAGTTACACGTTTGCATTGAAAGGGACTGAGTTATCAACTTTTCCAGTTTTTATGCGTGCAAAATGCTTTTCAGAGCGAGAAAAGCATGTTTTGACCCACAATGTGTTTTTGACCCTAACACGTGAATTATAGTCAAAACAACTGCTCTCCACTTCCAAATGGTGCGCGATGGCATAAATAACCCTATTTAAGCTCAGTTACACGTTTGCATTGAAAGGGACTGAGTTATCAACTTTTCCAGTTTTTATGCGTGCAAAATGCTTTTCAGAGCGAGAAAAGCATGTTTTGACCCACAATGTGTTTTTGACCCTAACACGTGAATTATAGTCAAAACAACTGCTCTCCACTTCCAAATGGTGCGCAATGGCATAAATAACCCTATTTAAGCTCAGTTACACGTTTGCATTGAAAGTGACTGAGTTATTCACTTTTCCAGTTTTTATGCGTGCAAAGTGCTTTTCAGAGCGAGAGAATCACTTTTTGACCAAAAAGGTGCTTTTGACCCTAACACGTGAATTATAGTCAAAACAACTGCTCTCCACTTCCAAATGCTGTGCGATGGCATAAATAACCCTATTTAAGCTCAGTTACACGTTTGCATTGAAAGGGACTGAGTTATCAACTTTTCCAGTTTTTATGCGTGCAAAATGCTTTTCAGAGCGAGAAAAGCATGTTTTGACCCACAATGTGTTTTTGACCCTAACACGTGAATCATAGTCAAAACAACTGCTCTCCACTTCCAAATGGTGCGCGATGGCATAAATAACCCTATTTAAGCTCAGTTACACGTTTGCATTGAAAGGGACTGAGTTATCAACTTTTCCAGTTTTTATGCGTGCAAAATGCTTTTCAGAGCGAGAAAAGCATGTTTTGACCCACAATGTGTTTTTGACCCTAACACGTGAATTATAGTCAAAACAACTGCTCTCCACTTCCAAATGGTGCGCGATGGCATAAATAACCCTATTTAAGCTCAGTTACACGTTTGCATTGAAAGGGACTGAGTTATCAACTTTTCCAGTTTTTATGCGTGCAAAATGCTTTTCAGAGCGAGAAAAGCATGTTTTGACCCACAATGTGTTTTTGACCCTAACACGTGAATTATAGTCAAAACAACTGCTCTCCACTTCCAAATGGTGCGCGGTGGCATAAATAACCCTATTTAAGCTCAGTTACACGTTTGCATTGAAAGGGACTGAGTTATCAACTTTTCCAGTTTTTATGCGTGCAAAATGCTTTTCAGAGCGAGAAAAGCATGTTTTGACCCACAATGTGTTTTTGACCCTAACACGTGAATTATAGTCAAAACAACTGCTCTCCACTTCCAAATGGTGCGCGATGGCATAAATAACCCTATTTAAGCTCAGTTACACGTTTGCATTGAAAGGGACTGAGTTATCAACTTTTCCAGTTTTTATGCGTGCAAAATGCTTTTCAGAGCGAGAAAAGCATGTTTTGACCCACAATGTGTTTTTGACCCTAACACGTGAATTATAGTCAAAACAACTGCTCTCCACTTCCAAATGGTGCGCGATGGCATAAATAACCCTATTTAAGCTCAGTTACACGTTTGCATTGAAAGGGACTGAGTTATCAACTTTTCCAGTTTTTATGCGTGCAAAATGCTTTTCAGAGCGAGAAAAGCATGTTTTGACCCACAATGTGTTTTTGACCCTAACACGTGAATTATAGTCAAAACAACTGCTCTCCACTTCCAAATGGTGCGCGATGGCATAAATAACCCTATTTAAGCTCAGTTACACGTTTGCATTGAAAGGGACTGAGTTATCAACTTTTCCAGTTTTTATGCGTGCAAAATGCTTTTCAGAGCGAGAGAATCACTTTTTGACCAAAAATGTGTTTTTGACCCTGACACGTGAATTTTCCTCAAAACAAATGCTCTCCACTTCCAAATGGTGCGCAATGGCATAAATAACCCTATTTAAGCTCAGTTACACGTTTGCATTGAAAGTGACTGAGTTATTCACTTTTCCAGTTTTTATGCGTGCAAAATGCTTTTCAGAGCGAGAGAATCACTTTTTGACCAAAAATGTGTTTTTGACCCTGACACGTGAATTGTGCTCAAAACCAATGCTCTCCACTTCCAAATGGTGCGCAATGGCATAAATAACCCTATTTAAGCTCAGTTACACGTTCGCATTGAAAGGGACTGAGTTTTTCACTTTTCCAGTTTTTATGCATGCAAAATGCTTTTCAGAGCGAGAAAAGCATGTTTTGACCCACAATGTGTTTTTGACCCTAACACGTGAATTATGCTCAAAACCAATGCTCTCCACTTCCAAATGGTGCGCAATGGCATAAATAACCCTATTTAAGCTCAGTTACACGTTTGCATTGAAAGTGACTGAGTTATTCACTTTTCCAGTTTTTATGCGTGCAAAATGCTTTTCAGAGCGAGAAAAGCATCTTTTGACCCACAATGTGTTTTTGACCCTAACACGTGAATTATAGTCAAAACAACTGCTCTCCAATAATGGTGCGCGATGGCATAAATAACCCTATTTAAGCTCAGTTACACGTTTGCATTGAAAGGGACTGAGTTATCAACTTTTCCAGTTTTTATGCGTGCAAAATGCTTTTCAGAGCGAGAAAAGCATGTTTTGACCCACAATGTGTTTTTGACCCTAACACGTGAATTATAGTCAAAACAACTGCTCTCCACTTCCAAATGGTGCGCGATGGCATAAATAACCCTATTTAAGCTCAGTTACACGTTTGCATTGAAAGGGACTGAGTTATCAACTTTTCCAGTTTTTATGCGTGCAAAATGCTTTTCAGAGCGAGAAAAGCATGTTTTGACCCACAATGTGTTTTTGACCCTAACACGTGAATTATAGTCAAAACAACTGCTCTCCACTTCCAAATGGTGCGTGATGGCATAAATAACCCTATTTAAGCTCAGTTACACGTTTGCATTGAAAGTGACTGAGTTATTCACTTTTCCAGTTTTTATGCGTGCAAAGTGCTTTTCAGAGCGAGAGAATCACTTTTTGACCAAAAAGGTGCTTTTGACCCTAACACGTGAATTATAGTCAAAACAACTGCTCTCCACTTCCAAATGGTGCGCGATGGCATAAATAACCCTATTTAAGCTCAGTTACACGTTTGCATTGAAAGGGACTGAGTTATCAACTTTTCCAGTTTTTATGCGTGCAAAATGCTTTTCAGAGCGAGAGAATCACTTTTTGACCAAAAATGTGTTTTTGACCCTGACACGTGAATTTTGCTCAAAACAAATGCTCTCCACTTCCAAATGGTGCGCAATGGCATAAATAACCCTATTTAAGCTCAGTTACACGTTTGCATTGAAAGTGACTGAGTTAATCACTTTTCCAGTTTTTATGCATGCAAAATGCTTTTCAGAGCGAGAAAAGCATGTTTTGACCCACAATGTGTTTTTGACCCTAACACGTGAATTATAGTCAAAACAACTGCTCTCCACTTCCAAATGGTGCGCGATGGCATAAATAACCCTATTTAAGCTCAGTTACACGTTTGCATTGAAAGTGACTGAGTTATCAACTTTTCCAGTTTTTATGCGTGCAAAATGCTTTTCAGAGCGAGAAAAGCATGTTTTGACCCACAATGTGTTTTTGACCCTAACACGTGAATTATAGTCAAAACAACTGCTCTCCACTTCCAAATGGTGCGCGATGGCATAAATAACCCTATTTAAGCTCAGTTACACGTTTGCATTGAAAGGGACTGAGTTATCAACTTTTCCAGTTTTTATGCGTGCAAAATGCTTTTCAGAGCGAGAAAAGCATGTTTTGACCCACAATGTGCTTTTGACCCTAACACGTGAATTATAGTCAAAACAACTGCTCTCCACTTCCAAATGGTGCGCAATGGCATAAATAACCCTATTTAAGCTCAGTTACACGTTCGCATTGAAAGGGACTGAGTTTTTCACTTTTCCAGTTTTTATGCATGCAAAATGCTTTTCAGAGCGAGAAAAGCATGTTTTGACCCACAATGTGTTTTTGACCCTAACACGTGAATTATGCTCAAAACCAATGCTCTCCACTTCCAAATGGTGCGCAATGGCATAAATAACCCTATTTAAGCTCAGTTACACGTTTGCATTGAAAGTGACTGAGTTATTCACTTTTCCAGTTTTTATGCGTGCAAAATGCTTTTCAGAGCGAGAAAAGCATCTTTTGACCCACAATGTGTTTTTGACCCTAACACGTGAATTATAGTCAAAACAACTGCTCTCCAATAATGGTGCGCGATGGCATAAATAACCCTATTTAAGCTCAGTTACACGTTTGCATTGAAAGGGACTGAGTTATCAACTTTTCCAGTTTTTATGCGTGCAAAATGCTTTTCAGAGCGAGAAAAGCATGTTTTGACCCACAATGTGTTTTTGACCCTAACACGTGAATTATAGTCAAAACAACTGCTCTCCACTTCCAAATGGTGCGCGATGGCATAAATAACCCTATTTAAGCTCAGTTACACGTTTGCATTGAAAGGGACTGAGTTATCAACTTTTCCAGTTTTTATGCGTGCAAAATGCTTTTCAGAGCGAGAAAAGCATGTTTTGACCCACAATGTGTTTTTGACCCTAACACGTGAATTATAGTCAAAACAACTGCTCTCCACTTCCAAATGGTGCGCGATGGCATAAATAACCCTATTTAAGCTCAGTTACACGTTTGCATTGAAAGGGACTGAGTTATCAACTTTTCCAGTTTTTATGCGTGCAAAATGCTTTTCAGAGCGAGAGAATCACTTTTTGACCAAAAATGTGTTTTTGACCCTGACACGTGAATTTTCCTCAAAACAAATGCTCTCCACTTCCAAATGGTGCGCAATGGCATAAATAACCCTATTTAAGCTCAGTTACACGTTTGCATTGAAAGTGACTGAGTTATTCACTTTTCCAGTTTTTATGCGTGCAAAATGCTTTTCAGAGCGAGAAAAGCATCTTTTGACCCACAATGTGTTTTTGACCCTAACACGTGAATTATAGTCAAAACAACTGCTCTCCAATAATGGTGCGCGATGGCATAAATAACCCTATTTAAGCTCAGTTACACGTTTGCATTGAAAGGGACTGAGTTATCAACTTTTCCAGTTTTTATGCGTGCAAAATGCTTTTCAGAGCGAGAAAAGCATGTTTTGACCCACAATGTGTTTTTGACCCTAACACGTGAATTATAGTCAAAACAACTGCTCTCCACTTCCAAATGGTGCGCGATGGCATAAATAACCCTATTTAAGCTCAGTTACACGTTTGCATTGAAAGGGACTGAGTTATCAACTTTTCCAGTTTTTATGCGTGCAAAATGCTTTTCAGAGCGAGAAAAGCATGTTTTGACCCACAATGTGTTTTTGACCCTAACACGTGAATTATAGTCAAAACAACTGCTCTCCACTTCCAAATGGTGCGCAATGGCATAAATAACCCTATTTAAGCTCAGTTACACGTTTGCATTGAAAGTGACTGAGTTATTCACTTTTCCAGTTTTTATGCGTGCAAAGTGCTTTTCAGAGCGAGAGAATCACTTTTTGACCAAAAAGGTGCTTTTGACCCTAACACGTGAATTATAGTCAAAACAACTGCTCTCCACTTCCAAATGCTGTGCGATGGCATAAATAACCCTATTTAAGCTCAGTTACACGTTTGCATTGAAAGGGACTGAGTTATCAACTTTTCCAGTTTTTATGCGTGCAAAATGCTTTTCAGAGCGAGAAAAGCATGTTTTGACCCACAATGTGTTTTTGACCCTAACACGTGAATTATAGTCAAAACAACTGCTCTCCACTTCCAAATGGTGCGCGATGGCATAAATAACCCTATTTAAGCTCAGTTACACGTTTGCATTGAAAGGGACTGAGTTATCAACTTTTCCAGTTTTTATGCGTGCAAAATGCTTTTCAGAGCGAGAAAAGCATGTTTTGACCCACAATGTGTTTTTGACCCTAACACGTGAATTATAGTCAAAACAACTGCTCTCCACTTCCAAATGGTGCGCGATGGCATAAATAACCCTATTTAAGCTCAGTTACACGTTTGCATTGAAAGGGACTGAGTTATTCACTTTTCCAGTTTTTATGCGTGCAAAATGCTTTTCAGAGCGAGAGAATCACTTTTTGACCAAAAATGTGTTTTTGACCCTGACACGTGAATTGTGCTCAAAACCAATGCTCTCCACTTCCAAATGGTGCGCAATGGCATAAATAACCCTATTTAAGCTCAGTTACACGTTCGCATTGAAAGGGACTGAGTTTTTCACTTTTCCAGTTTTTATGCATGCAAAATGCTTTTCAGAGCGAGAAAAGCATGTTTTGACCCACAATGTGTTTTTGACCCTAACACGTGAATTATGCTCAAAACCAATGCTCTCCACTTCCAAATGGTGCGCAATGGCATAAATAACCCTATTTAAGCTCAGTTACACGTTTGCATTGAAAGTGACTGAGTTATTCACTTTTCCAGTTTTTATGCGTGCAAAATGCTTTTCAGAGCGAGAAAAGCATCTTTTGACCCACAATGTGTTTTTGACCCTAACACGTGAATTATAGTCAAAACAACTGCTCTCCACTAATGGTGCGCGATGGCATAAATAACCCTATTTAAGCTCAGTTACACGTTTGCATTGAAAGGGACTGAGTTATCAACTTTTCCAGTTTTTATGCGTGCAAAATGCTTTTCAGAGCGAGAAAAGCATGTTTTGACCCACAATGTGTTTTTGACCCTAACACGTGAATTATAGTCAAAACAACTGCTCTCCACTTCCAAATGGTGCGCGATGGCATAAATAACCCTATTTAAGCTCAGTTACACGTTTGCATTGAAAGGGACTGAGTTATCAACTTTTCCAGTTTTTATGCGTGCAAAATGCTTTTCAGAGCGAGAGAATCACTTTTTGACCAAAAATGTGTTTTTGACCCTGACACGTGAATTTTCCTCAAAACAAATGCTCTCCACTTCCAAATGGTGCGCAATGGCATAAATAACCCTATTTAAGCTCAGTTACACGTTTGCATTGAAAGTGACTGAGTTATTCACTTTTCCAGTTTTTATGCGTGCAAAATGCTTTTCAGAGCGAGAGAATCACTTTTTGACCAAAAATGTGTTTTTGACCCTGACACGTGAATTGTGCTCAAAACCAATGCTCTCCACTTCCAAATGGTGCGCAATGGCATAAATAACCCTATTTAAGCTCAGTTACACGTTCGCATTGAAAGGGACTGAGTTATCAACTTTTCCAGTTTTTATGCGTGCAAAATGCTTTTCAGAGCGAGAAAAGCATGTTTTGACCCACAATGTGTTTTTGACCCTAACACGTGAATTATAGTCAAAACAACTGCTCTCCACTTCCAAATGGTGCGCGATGGCATAAATAACCCTATTTAAGCTCAGTTACACGTTTGCATTGAAAGGGACTGAGTTATCAACTTTTCCAGTTTTTATGCGTGCAAAATGCTTTTCAGAGCGAGAAAAGCATGTTTTGACCCACAATGTGTTTTTGACCCTAACACGTGAATTATAGTCAAAACAACTGCTCTCCACTTCCAAATGGTGCGCGATGGCATAAATAACCCTATTTAAGCTCAGTTACACGTTTGCATTGAAAGTGACTGAGTTATTCACTTTTCCAGTTTTTATGCGTGCAAAGTGCTTTTCAGAGCGAGAGAATTACTTTTTGACCAAAAAGGTGCTTTTGACCCTAACACGTGAATTATAGTCAAAACAACTGCTCTCCACTTCCAAATGGTGCGCGATGGCATAAATAACCCTATTTAAGCTCAGTTACACGTTTGCATTGAAAGTGACTGAGTTATTCACTTTTCCAGTTTTTATGCGTGCAAAGTGCTTTTCAGAGCGAGAGAATCACTTTTTGACCAAAAAGGTGCTTTTGACCCTAACGCGTGAATTATAGTCAAAACAACTGCTCTCCACTTCCAAATGGTGCGCGATGGCATGAATAACCCTATTTAAGCTCAGTTACACGTTTGCATTGAAAGGGACTGAGTTATCAACTTTTCCAGTTTTTATGCGTGCAAAATGCTTTTCAGAGCGAGAGAATCACTTTTTGACCAAAAATGTGTTTTTGACCCTGACACGTGAATTTTGCTCAAAACAAATGCTCTCCACTTCCAAATGGTGCGCAATGGCATAAATAACCCTATTTAAGCTCAGTTACACGTTTGCATTGAAAATGACTGAGTTATTCACTTTTCCAGTTTTTATGCGTGCAAAATGCTTTTCAGAGCGAGAGAATCACTTTTTGACCAAAAATGTGTTTTTGACCCTGACACGTGAATTGTGCTCAAAACCAATGCTCTCCACTTCCAAATGGTGCGCAATGGCATAAATAACCCTATTTAAGCTCAGTTACACGTTCGCATTGAAAGGGACTGAGTTTTTCACTTTTCCAGTTTTTATGCGTGCAAAATGCTTTTCAGAGCGAGAAAAGCATGTTTTGACCCACAATGTGTTTTTGACCCTAACACGTGAATTATAGTCAAAACAACTGCTCTCCACTTCCAAATGGTGCGCGATGGCATAAATAACCCTATTTAAGCTCAGTTACACGTTTGCATTGAAAGGGACTGAGTTATCAACTTTTCCAGTTTTTATGCGTGCAAAATGCTTTTCAGAGCGAGAAAAGCATGTTTTGACCCACAATGTGTTTTTGACCCTAACACGTGAATTATAGTCAAAATAACTGCTCTCCACTTCCAAATGGTGCGCAATGGCATAAATAACCCTATTTAAGCTCAGTTACACGTTTGCATTGAAAGTGACTGAGTTATTCACTTTTCCAGTTTTTATGCGTGCAAAGTGCTTTTCAGAGCGAGAGAATCACTTTTTGACCAAAAAGGTGCTTTTGACCCTAACACGTGAATTATAGTCAAAACAACTGCTCTCCACTTCCAAATGCTGTGCGATGGCATAAATAACCCTATTTAAGCTCAGTTACACGTTTGCATTGAAAGGGACTGAGTTATCAACTTTTCCAGTTTTTATGCGTGCAAAATGCTTTTCAGAGCGAGAAAAGCATGTTTTGACCCACAATGTGTTTTTGACCCTAACACGTGAATCATAGTCAAAACAACTGCTCTCCACTTCCAAATGGTGCGCGATGGCATAAATAACCCTATTTAAGCTCAGTTACACGTTTGCATTGAAAGGGACTGAGTTATCAACTTTTCCAGTTTTTATGCGTGCAAAATGCTTTTCAGAGCGAGAAAAGCATGTTTTGACCCACAATGTGTTTTTGACCCTAACACGTGAATTATAGTCAAAACAACTGCTCTCCACTTCCAAATGGTGCGCGATGGCATAAATAACCCTATTTAAGCTCAGTTACACGTTTGCATTGAAAGGGACTGAGTTATCAACTTTTCCAGTTTTTATGCGTGCAAAATGCTTTTCAGAGCGAGAAAAGCATGTTTTGACCCACAATGTGTTTTTGACCCTAACACGTGAATTATAGTCAAAACAACTGCTCTCCACTTCCAAATGGTGCGCGGTGGCATAAATAACCCTATTTAAGCTCAGTTACACGTTTGCATTGAAAGGGACTGAGTTATCAACTTTTCCAGTTTTTATGCGTGCAAAATGCTTTTCAGAGCGAGAAAAGCATGTTTTGACCCACAATGTGTTTTTGACCCTAACACGTGAATTATAGTCAAAACAACTGCTCTCCACTTCCAAATGGTGCGCGATGGCATAAATAACCCTATTTAAGCTCAGTTACACGTTTGCATTGAAAGGGACTGAGTTATCAACTTTTCCAGTTTTTATGCGTGCAAAATGCTTTTCAGAGCGAGAGAATCACTTTTTGACCAAAAATGTGTTTTTGACCCTGACACGTGAATTTTGCTCAAAACAAATGCTCTCCACTTCCAAATGGTGCGCAATGGCATAAATAACCCTATTTAAGCTCAGTTACACGTTTGCATTGAAAGTGACTGAGTTAATCACTTTTCCAGTTTTTATGCGTGCAAAATGCTTTTCAGAGCGAGAGAATCACTTTTTGACCAAAAATGTGTTTTTGACCCTGACACGTGAATTGTGCTCAAAACCAATGCTCTCCACTTCCAAATGGTGCGCAATGGCATAAATAACCCTATTTAAGCTCAGTTACACGTTCGCATTGAAAGGGACTGAGTTTTTCACTTTTCCAGTTTTTATGCATGCAAAATGCTTTTCAGAGCGAGAAAAGCATGTTTTGACCCACAATGTGTTTTTGACCCTAACACGTGAATTATAGTCAAAACAACTGCTCTCCACTTCCAAATGGTGCGCGATGGCATAAATAACCCTATTTAAGCTCAGTTACACGTTTGCATTGAAAGGGACTGAGTTATCAACTTTTCCAGTTTTTATGCGTGCAAAATGCTTTTCAGAGCGAGAAAAGCATGTTTTGACCCACAATGTGTTTTTGACCCTAACACGTGAATTATAGTCAAAACAACTGCTCTCCACTTCCAAATGGTGCGCGATGGCATAAATAACCCTATTTAAGCTCAGTTACACGTTTGCATTGAAAGGGACTGAGTTATCAACTTTTCCAGTTTTTATGCGTGCAAAATGCTTTTCAGAGCGAGAAAAGCATGTTTTGACCCACAATGTGTTTTTGACCCTAACACGTGAATTATAGTCAAAACAACTGCTCTCCACTTCCAAATGGTGCGCGATGGCATAAATAACCCTATTTAAGCTCAGTTACACGTTTGCATTGAAAGTGACTGAGTTATTCACTTTTCCAGTTTTTATGCGTGCAAAGTGCTTTTCAGAGCGAGAGAATCACTTTTTGACCAAAAAGGTGCTTTTGACCCTAACGCGTGAATTGTAGTCAAAACAACTGCTCTCCACTTCCAAATGGTGCGCGATGGCATGAATAACCCTATTTAAGCTCAGTTACACGTTTGCATTGAAAGGGACTGAGTTATCAACTTTTCCAGTTTTTATGCGTGCAAAATGCTTTTCAGAGCGAGAGAATCACTTTTTGACCAAAAATGTGTTTTTGACCCTGACACGTGAATTTTGCTCAAAACAAATGCTCTCCACTTCCAAATGGTGCGCAATGGCATAAATAACCCTATTTAAGCTCAGTTACACGTTTGCATTGAAAATGACTGAGTTATTCACTTTTCCAGTTTTTATGCGTGCAAAATGCTTTTCAGAGCGAGAGAATCACTTTTTGACCAAAAATGTGTTTTTGACCCTGACACGTGAATTGTGCTCAAAACCAATGCTCTCCACTTCCAAATGGTGCGCAATGGCATAAATAACCCTATTTAAGCTCAGTTACACGTTCGCATTGAAAGGGACTGAGTTTTTCACTTTTCCAGTTTTTATGCGTGCAAAATGCTTTTCAGAGCGAGAAAAGCATGTTTTGACCCACAATGTGTTTTTGACCCTAACACGTGAATTATAGTCAAAACAACTGCTCTCCACTTCCAAATGGTGCGCGATGGCATAAATAACCCTATTTAAGCTCAGTTACACGTTTGCATTGAAAGGGACTGAGTTATCAACTTTTCCAGTTTTTATGCGTGCAAAATGCTTTTCAGAGCGAGAAAAGCATGTTTTGACCCACAATGTGTTTTTGACCCTAACACGTGAATTATAGTCAAAACAACTGCTCTCCACTTCCAAATGGTGCGCAATGGCATAAATAACCCTATTTAAGCTCAGTTACACGTTTGCATTGAAAGTGACTGAGTTATTCACTTTTCCAGTTTTTATGCGTGCAAAGTGCTTTTCAGAGCGAGAGAATCACTTTTTGACCAAAAAGGTGCTTTTGACCCTAACACGTGAATTATAGTCAAAACAACTGCTCTCCACTTCCAAATGCTGTGCGATGGCATAAATAACCCTATTTAAGCTCAGTTACACGTTTGCATTGAAAGGGACTGAGTTATCAACTTTTCCAGTTTTTATGCGTGCAAAATGCTTTTCAGAGCGAGAAAAGCATGTTTTGACCCACAATGTGTTTTTGACCCTAACACGTGAATCATAGTCAAAACAACTGCTCTCCACTTCCAAATGGTGCGCGATGGCATAAATAACCCTATTTAAGCTCAGTTACACGTTTGCATTGAAAGGGACTGAGTTATCAACTTTTCCAGTTTTTATGCGTGCAAAATGCTTTTCAGAGCGAGAAAAGCATGTTTTGACCCACAATGTGTTTTTGACCCTAACACGTGAATTATAGTCAAAACAACTGCTCTCCACTTCCAAATGGTGCGCGATGGCATAAATAACCCTATTTAAGCTCAGTTACACGTTTGCATTGAAAGGGACTGAGTTATCAACTTTTCCAGTTTTTATGCGTGCAAAATGCTTTTCAGAGCGAGAAAAGCATGTTTTGACCCACAATGTGTTTTTGACCCTAACACGTGAATTATAGTCAAAACAACTGCTCTCCACTTCCAAATGGTGCGCGGTGGCATAAATAACCCTATTTAAGCTCAGTTACACGTTTGCATTGAAAGGGACTGAGTTATCAACTTTTCCAGTTTTTATGCGTGCAAAATGCTTTTCAGAGCGAGAAAAGCATGTTTTGACCCACAATGTGTTTTTGACCCTAACACGTGAATTATAGTCAAAACAACTGCTCTCCACTTCCAAATGGTGCGCGATGGCATAAATAACCCTATTTAAGCTCAGTTACACGTTTGCATTGAAAGGGACTGAGTTATCAACTTTTCCAGTTTTTATGCGTGCAAAATGCTTTTCAGAGCGAGAAAAGCATGTTTTGACCCACAATGTGTTTTTGACCCTAACACGTGAATTATAGTCAAAACAACTGCTCTCCACTTCCAAATGGTGCGCGATGGCATAAATAACCCTATTTAAGCTCAGTTACACGTTTGCATTGAAAGGGACTGAGTTATCAACTTTTCCAGTTTTTATGCGTGCAAAATGCTTTTCAGAGCGAGAAAAGCATGTTTTGACCCACAATGTGTTTTTGACCCTAACACGTGAATTATAGTCAAAACAACTGCTCTCCACTTCCAAATGGTGCGCAATGGCATAAATAACCCTATTTAAGCTCAGTTACACGTTTGCATTGAAAGTGACTGAGTTATTCACTTTTCCAGTTTTTATGCGTGCAAAGTGCTTTTCAGAGCGAGAGAATCACTTTTTGACCAAAAAGGTGCTTTTGACCCTAACACGTGAATTATAGTCAAAACAACTGCTCTCCACTTCCAAATGCTGTGCGATGGCATAAATAACCCTATTTAAGCTCAGTTACACGTTTGCATTGAAAGGGACTGAGTTATCAACTTTTCCAGTTTTTATGCGTGCAAAATGCTTTTCAGAGCGAGAAAAGCATGTTTTGACCCACAATGTGTTTTTGACCCTAACACGTGAATCATAGTCAAAACAACTGCTCTCCACTTCCAAATGGTGCGCGATGGCATAAATAACCCTATTTAAGCTCAGTTACACGTTTGCATTGAAAGGGACTGAGTTATCAACTTTTCCAGTTTTTATGCGTGCAAAATGCTTTTCAGAGCGAGAAAAGCATGTTTTGACCCACAATGTGTTTTTGACCCTAACACGTGAATTATAGTCAAAACAACTGCTCTCCACTTCCAAATGGTGCGCGATGGCATAAATAACCCTATTTAAGCTCAGTTACACGTTTGCATTGAAAGGGACTGAGTTATCAACTTTTCCAGTTTTTATGCGTGCAAAATGCTTTTCAGAGCGAGAAAAGCATGTTTTGACCCACAATGTGTTTTTGACCCTAACACGTGAATTATAGTCAAAACAACTGCTCTCCACTTCCAAATGGTGCGTGATGGCATAAATAACCCTATTTAAGCTCAGTTACACGTTTGCATTGAAAGTGACTGAGTTATTCACTTTTCCAGTTTTTATGCGTGCAAAGTGCTTTTCAGAGCGAGAGAATCACTTTTTGACCAAAAAGGTGCTTTTGACCCTAACACGTGAATTATAGTCAAAACAACTGCTCTCCACTTCCAAATGGTGCGCGATGGCATAAATAACCCTATTTAAGCTCAGTTACACGTTTGCATTGAAAGGGACTGAGTTATCAACTTTTCCAGTTTTTATGCGTGCAAAATGCTTTTCAGAGCGAGAGAATCACTTTTTGACCAAAAATGTGTTTTTGACCCTGACACGTGAATTTTGCTCAAAACAAATGCTCTCCACTTCCAAATGGTGCGCAATGGCATAAATAACCCTATTTAAGCTCAGTTACACGTTTGCATTGAAAGTGACTGAGTTAATCACTTTTCCAGTTTTTATGCATGCAAAATGCTTTTCAGAGCGAGAAAAGCATGTTTTGACCCACAATGTGTTTTTGACCCTAACACGTGAATTATAGTCAAAACAACTGCTCTCCACTTCCAAATGGTGCGCGATGGCATAAATAACCCTATTTAAGCTCAGTTACACGTTTGCATTGAAAGTGACTGAGTTATCAACTTTTCCAGTTTTTATGCGTGCAAAATGCTTTTCAGAGCGAGAAAAGCATGTTTTGACCCACAATGTGTTTTTGACCCTAACACGTGAATTATAGTCAAAACAACTGCTCTCCACTTCCAAATGGTGCGCGATGGCATAAATAACCCTATTTAAGCTCAGTTACACGTTTGCATTGAAAGGGACTGAGTTATCAACTTTTCCAGTTTTTATGCGTGCAAAATGCTTTTCAGAGCGAGAAAAGCATGTTTTGACCCACAATGTGCTTTTGACCCTAACACGTGAATTATAGTCAAAACAACTGCTCTCCACTTCCAAATGGTGCGCAATGGCATAAATAACCCTATTTAAGCTCAGTTACACGTTCGCATTGAAAGGGACTGAGTTTTTCACTTTTCCAGTTTTTATGCATGCAAAATGCTTTTCAGAGCGAGAAAAGCATGTTTTGACCCACAATGTGTTTTTGACCCTAACACGTGAATTATGCTCAAAACCAATGCTCTCCACTTCCAAATGGTGCGCAATGGCATAAATAACCCTATTTAAGCTCAGTTACACGTTTGCATTGAAAGTGACTGAGTTATTCACTTTTCCAGTTTTTATGCGTGCAAAATGCTTTTCAGAGCGAGAAAAGCATCTTTTGACCCACAATGTGTTTTTGACCCTAACACGTGAATTATAGTCAAAACAACTGCTCTCCAATAATGGTGCGCGATGGCATAAATAACCCTATTTAAGCTCAGTTACACGTTTGCATTGAAAGGGACTGAGTTATCAACTTTTCCAGTTTTTATGCGTGCAAAATGCTTTTCAGAGCGAGAAAAGCATGTTTTGACCCACAATGTGTTTTTGACCCTAACACGTGAATTATAGTCAAAACAACTGCTCTCCACTTCCAAATGGTGCGCGATGGCATAAATAACCCTATTTAAGCTCAGTTACACGTTTGCATTGAAAGGGACTGAGTTATCAACTTTTCCAGTTTTTATGCGTGCAAAATGCTTTTCAGAGCGAGAAAAGCATGTTTTGACCCACAATGTGTTTTTGACCCTAACACGTGAATTATAGTCAAAACAACTGCTCTCCACTTCCAAATGGTGCGCGATGGCATAAATAACCCTATTTAAGCTCAGTTACACGTTTGCATTGAAAGGGACTGAGTTATCAACTTTTCCAGTTTTTATGCGTGCAAAATGCTTTTCAGAGCGAGAGAATCACTTTTTGACCAAAAATGTGTTTTTGACCCTGACACGTGAATTTTCCTCAAAACAAATGCTCTCCACTTCCAAATGGTGCGCAATGGCATAAATAACCCTATTTAAGCTCAGTTACACGTTTGCATTGAAAGTGACTGAGTTATTCACTTTTCCAGTTTTTATGCGTGCAAAATGCTTTTCAGAGCGAGAAAAGCATCTTTTGACCCACAATGTGTTTTTGACCCTAACACGTGAATTATAGTCAAAACAACTGCTCTCCAATAATGGTGCGCGATGGCATAAATAACCCTATTTAAGCTCAGTTACACGTTTGCATTGAAAGGGACTGAGTTATCAACTTTTCCAGTTTTTATGCGTGCAAAATGCTTTTCAGAGCGAGAAAAGCATGTTTTGACCCACAATGTGTTTTTGACCCTAACACGTGAATTATAGTCAAAACAACTGCTCTCCACTTCCAAATGGTGCGCGATGGCATAAATAACCCTATTTAAGCTCAGTTACACGTTTGCATTGAAAGGGACTGAGTTATCAACTTTTCCAGTTTTTATGCGTGCAAAATGCTTTTCAGAGCGAGAAAAGCATGTTTTGACCCACAATGTGTTTTTGACCCTAACACGTGAATTATAGTCAAAACAACTGCTCTCCACTTCCAAATGGTGCGCAATGGCATAAATAACCCTATTTAAGCTCAGTTACACGTTTGCATTGAAAGTGACTGAGTTATTCACTTTTCCAGTTTTTATGCGTGCAAAGTGCTTTTCAGAGCGAGAGAATCACTTTTTGACCAAAAAGGTGCTTTTGACCCTAACACGTGAATTATAGTCAAAACAACTGCTCTCCACTTCCAAATGCTGTGCGATGGCATAAATAACCCTATTTAAGCTCAGTTACACGTTTGCATTGAAAGGGACTGAGTTATCAACTTTTCCAGTTTTTATGCGTGCAAAATGCTTTTCAGAGCGAGAAAAGCATGTTTTGACCCACAATGTGTTTTTGACCCTAACACGTGAATTATAGTCAAAACAACTGCTCTCCACTTCCAAATGGTGCGCGATGGCATAAATAACCCTATTTAAGCTCAGTTACACGTTTGCATTGAAAGGGACTGAGTTATCAACTTTTCCAGTTTTTATGCGTGCAAAATGCTTTTCAGAGCGAGAAAAGCATGTTTTGACCCACAATGTGTTTTTGACCCTAACACGTGAATTATAGTCAAAACAACTGCTCTCCACTTCCAAATGGTGCGCGATGGCATAAATAACCCTATTTAAGCTCAGTTACACGTTTGCATTGAAAGGGACTGAGTTATTCACTTTTCCAGTTTTTATGCGTGCAAAATGCTTTTCAGAGCGAGAGAATCACTTTTTGACCAAAAATGTGTTTTTGACCCTGACACGTGAATTGTGCTCAAAACCAATGCTCTCCACTTCCAAATGGTGCGCAATGGCATAAATAACCCTATTTAAGCTCAGTTACACGTTCGCATTGAAAGGGACTGAGTTTTTCACTTTTCCAGTTTTTATGCATGCAAAATGCTTTTCAGAGCGAGAAAAGCATGTTTTGACCCACAATGTGTTTTTGACCCTAACACGTGAATTATGCTCAAAACCAATGCTCTCCACTTCCAAATGGTGCGCAATGGCATAAATAACCCTATTTAAGCTCAGTTACACGTTTGCATTGAAAGTGACTGAGTTATTCACTTTTCCAGTTTTTATGCGTGCAAAATGCTTTTCAGAGCGAGAAAAGCATCTTTTGACCCACAATGTGTTTTTGACCCTAACACGTGAATTATAGTCAAAACAACTGCTCTCCACTAATGGTGCGCGATGGCATAAATAACCCTATTTAAGCTCAGTTACACGTTTGCATTGAAAGGGACTGAGTTATCAACTTTTCCAGTTTTTATGCGTGCAAAATGCTTTTCAGAGCGAGAAAAGCATGTTTTGACCCACAATGTGTTTTTGACCCTAACACGTGAATTATAGTCAAAACAACTGCTCTCCACTTCCAAATGGTGCGCGATGGCATAAATAACCCTATTTAAGCTCAGTTACACGTTTGCATTGAAAGGGACTGAGTTATCAACTTTTCCAGTTTTTATGCGTGCAAAATGCTTTTCAGAGCGAGAGAATCACTTTTTGACCAAAAATGTGTTTTTGACCCTGACACGTGAATTTTCCTCAAAACAAATGCTCTCCACTTCCAAATGGTGCGCAATGGCATAAATAACCCTATTTAAGCTCAGTTACACGTTTGCATTGAAAGTGACTGAGTTATTCACTTTTCCAGTTTTTATGCGTGCAAAATGCTTTTCAGAGCGAGAGAATCACTTTTTGACCAAAAATGTGTTTTTGACCCTGACACGTGAATTGTGCTCAAAACCAATGCTCTCCACTTCCAAATGGTGCGCAATGGCATAAATAACCCTATTTAAGCTCAGTTACACGTTCGCATTGAAAGGGACTGAGTTATCAACTTTTCCAGTTTTTATGCGTGCAAAATGCTTTTCAGAGCGAGAAAAGCATGTTTTGACCCACAATGTGTTTTTGACCCTAACACGTGAATTATAGTCAAAACAACTGCTCTCCACTTCCAAATGGTGCGCGATGGCATAAATAACCCTATTTAAGCTCAGTTACACGTTTGCATTGAAAGGGACTGAGTTATCAACTTTTCCAGTTTTTATGCGTGCAAAATGCTTTTCAGAGCGAGAAAAGCATGTTTTGACCCACAATGTGTTTTTGACCCTAACACGTGAATTATAGTCAAAACAACTGCTCTCCACTTCCAAATGGTGCGCGATGGCATAAATAACCCTATTTAAGCTCAGTTACACGTTTGCATTGAAAGTGACTGAGTTATTCACTTTTCCAGTTTTTATGCGTGCAAAGTGCTTTTCAGAGCGAGAGAATTACTTTTTGACCAAAAAGGTGCTTTTGACCCTAACACGTGAATTATAGTCAAAACAACTGCTCTCCACTTCCAAATGGTGCGCGATGGCATAAATAACCCTATTTAAGCTCAGTTACACGTTTGCATTGAAAGTGACTGAGTTATTCACTTTTCCAGTTTTTATGCGTGCAAAGTGCTTTTCAGAGCGAGAGAATCACTTTTTGACCAAAAAGGTGCTTTTGACCCTAACGCGTGAATTATAGTCAAAACAACTGCTCTCCACTTCCAAATGGTGCGCGATGGCATGAATAACCCTATTTAAGCTCAGTTACACGTTTGCATTGAAAGGGACTGAGTTATCAACTTTTCCAGTTTTTATGCGTGCAAAATGCTTTTCAGAGCGAGAGAATCACTTTTTGACCAAAAATGTGTTTTTGACCCTGACACGTGAATTTTGCTCAAAACAAATGCTCTCCACTTCCAAATGGTGCGCAATGGCATAAATAACCCTATTTAAGCTCAGTTACACGTTTGCATTGAAAATGACTGAGTTATTCACTTTTCCAGTTTTTATGCGTGCAAAATGCTTTTCAGAGCGAGAGAATCACTTTTTGACCAAAAATGTGTTTTTGACCCTGACACGTGAATTGTGCTCAAAACCAATGCTCTCCACTTCCAAATGGTGCGCAATGGCATAAATAACCCTATTTAAGCTCAGTTACACGTTCGCATTGAAAGGGACTGAGTTTTTCACTTTTCCAGTTTTTATGCGTGCAAAATGCTTTTCAGAGCGAGAAAAGCATGTTTTGACCCACAATGTGTTTTTGACCCTAACACGTGAATTATAGTCAAAACAACTGCTCTCCACTTCCAAATGGTGCGCGATGGCATAAATAACCCTATTTAAGCTCAGTTACACGTTTGCATTGAAAGGGACTGAGTTATCAACTTTTCCAGTTTTTATGCGTGCAAAATGCTTTTCAGAGCGAGAAAAGCATGTTTTGACCCACAATGTGTTTTTGACCCTAACACGTGAATTATAGTCAAAATAACTGCTCTCCACTTCCAAATGGTGCGCAATGGCATAAATAACCCTATTTAAGCTCAGTTACACGTTTGCATTGAAAGTGACTGAGTTATTCACTTTTCCAGTTTTTATGCGTGCAAAGTGCTTTTCAGAGCGAGAGAATCACTTTTTGACCAAAAAGGTGCTTTTGACCCTAACACGTGAATTATAGTCAAAACAACTGCTCTCCACTTCCAAATGCTGTGCGATGGCATAAATAACCCTATTTAAGCTCAGTTACACGTTTGCATTGAAAGGGACTGAGTTATCAACTTTTCCAGTTTTTATGCGTGCAAAATGCTTTTCAGAGCGAGAAAAGCATGTTTTGACCCACAATGTGTTTTTGACCCTAACACGTGAATCATAGTCAAAACAACTGCTCTCCACTTCCAAATGGTGCGCGATGGCATAAATAACCCTATTTAAGCTCAGTTACACGTTTGCATTGAAAGGGACTGAGTTATCAACTTTTCCAGTTTTTATGCGTGCAAAATGCTTTTCAGAGCGAGAAAAGCATGTTTTGACCCACAATGTGTTTTTGACCCTAACACGTGAATTATAGTCAAAACAACTGCTCTCCACTTCCAAATGGTGCGCGATGGCATAAATAACCCTATTTAAGCTCAGTTACACGTTTGCATTGAAAGGGACTGAGTTATCAACTTTTCCAGTTTTTATGCGTGCAAAATGCTTTTCAGAGCGAGAAAAGCATGTTTTGACCCACAATGTGTTTTTGACCCTAACACGTGAATTATAGTCAAAACAACTGCTCTCCACTTCCAAATGGTGCGCGGTGGCATAAATAACCCTATTTAAGCTCAGTTACACGTTTGCATTGAAAGGGACTGAGTTATCAACTTTTCCAGTTTTTATGCGTGCAAAATGCTTTTCAGAGCGAGAAAAGCATGTTTTGACCCACAATGTGTTTTTGACCCTAACACGTGAATTATAGTCAAAACAACTGCTCTCCACTTCCAAATGGTGCGCGATGGCATAAATAACCCTATTTAAGCTCAGTTACACGTTTGCATTGAAAGGGACTGAGTTATCAACTTTTCCAGTTTTTATGCGTGCAAAATGCTTTTCAGAGCGAGAAAAGCATGTTTTGACCCACAATGTGTTTTTGACCCTAACACGTGAATTATAGTCAAAACAACTGCTCTCCACTTCCAAATGGTGCGCGATGGCATAAATAACCCTATTTAAGCTCAGTTACACGTTTGCATTGAAAGGGACTGAGTTATCAACTTTTCCAGTTTTTATGCGTGCAAAATGCTTTTCAGAGCGAGAGAATCACTTTTTGACCAAAAATGTGTTTTTGACCCTGACACGTGAATTGTGCTCAAAACCAATGCTCTCCACTTCCAAATGGTGCGCAATGGCATAAATAACCCTATTTAAGCTCAGTTACACGTTCGCATTGAAAGGGACTGAGTTTTTCACTTTTCCAGTTTTTATGCGTGCAAAATGCTTTTCAGAGCGAGAAAAGCATGTTTTGACCCACAATGTGTTTTTGACCCTAACACGTGAATTATAGTCAAAACGACTGCTCTCCACTTCCAAATGGTGCGCGATGGCATAAATAACCCTATTTAAGCTCAGTTACACGTTTGCATTGAAAGGGACTGAGTTATCAACTTTTCCAGTTTTTATGCGTGCAAAATGCTTTTCAGAGCGAGAAAAGCATGTTTTGACCCACAATGTGTTTTTGACCCTAACACGTGAATTATAGTCAAAACAACTGCTCTCCACTTCCAAATGGTGCGCAATGGCATAAATAACCCTATTTAAGCTCAGTTACACGTTTGCATTGAAAGTGACTGAGTTATTCACTTTTCCAGTTTTTATGCGTGCAAAGTGCTTTTCAGAGCGAGAGAATCACTTTTTGACCAAAAAGGTGCTTTTGACCCTAACACGTGAATTATAGTCAAAACAACTGCTCTCCACTTCCAAATGCTGTGCGATGGCATAAATAACCCTATTTAAGCTCAGTTACACGTTTGCATTGAAAGGGACTGAGTTATCAACTTTTCCAGTTTTTATGCGTGCAAAATGCTTTTCAGAGCGAGAAAAGCATGTTTTGACCCACAATGTGTTTTTGACCCTAACACGTGAATCATAGTCAAAACAACTGCTCTCCACTTCCAAATGGTGCGCGATGGCATAAATAACCCTATTTAAGCTCAGTTACACGTTTGCATTGAAAGGGACTGAGTTATCAACTTTTCCAGTTTTTATGCGTGCAAAATGCTTTTCAGAGCGAGAAAAGCATGTTTTGACCCACAATGTGTTTTTGACCCTAACACGTGAATTATAGTCAAAACAACTGCTCTCCACTTCCAAATGGTGCGCGATGGCATAAATAACCCTATTTAAGCTCAGTTACACGTTTGCATTGAAAGGGACTGAGTTATCAACTTTTCCAGTTTTTATGCGTGCAAAATGCTTTTCAGAGCGAGAAAAGCATGTTTTGACCCACAATGTGTTTTTGACCCTAACACGTGAATTATAGTCAAAACAACTGCTCTCCACTTCCAAATGGTGCGTGATGGCATAAATAACCCTATTTAAGCTCAGTTACACGTTTGCATTGAAAGTGACTGAGTTATTCACTTTTCCAGTTTTTATGCGTGCAAAGTGCTTTTCAGAGCGAGAGAATCACTTTTTGACCAAAAAGGTGCTTTTGACCCTAACACGTGAATTATAGTCAAAACAACTGCTCTCCACTTCCAAATGGTGCGCGATGGCATAAATAACCCTATTTAAGCTCAGTTACACGTTTGCATTGAAAGGGACTGAGTTATCAACTTTTCCAGTTTTTATGCGTGCAAAATGCTTTTCAGAGCGA
The DNA here is from genome assembly GCF_964030765.1 of Micromesistius poutassou. Lineage (NCBI taxonomy): Eukaryota > Metazoa > Chordata > Actinopteri > Gadiformes > Gadidae > Micromesistius > Micromesistius poutassou. Next base: position 11,314,606 of record NC_140288.1, read on the forward strand.
GAGAATCACTTTTTGACCAAAAATGTGTTTTTGACCCTGACACGTGAATTTTGCTCAAAACAAATGCTCTCCACTTCCAAATGGTGCGCAATGGTATAAATAACCCTATTTAAGCTCAGTTACACGTTTGCATTGAAAGTGACTGAGTTAATCACTTTTCCAGTTTTTATGCATGCAAAATGCTTTTCAGAGCGAGAAAAGCATGTTTTGACCCACAATGTGTTTTTGACCCTAACACGTGAATTATAGTCAAAACAACTGCTCTCCACTTCCAAATGGTGCGCGATGGCATAAATAACCCTATTTAAGCTCAGTTACACGTTTGCATTGAAAGGGACTGAGTTATCAACTTTTCCAGTTTTTATGCGTGCAAAATGCTTTTCAGAGCGAGAAAAGCATGTTTTGACCCACAATGTGTTTTTGACCCTAACACGTGAATTATAGTCAAAACAACTGCTCTCCACTTCCAAATGGTGCGCGATGGCATAAATAACCCTATTTAAGCTCAGTTACACGTTTGCATTGAAAGGGACTGAGTTATCAACTTTTCCAGTTTTTATGCGTGCAAAATGCTTTTCAGAGCGAGAAAAGCATGTTTTGACCCACAATGTGCTTTTGACCCTAACACGTGAATTATAGTCAAAACAACTGCTCTCCACTTCCAAATGGTGCGCAATGGCATAAATAACCCTATTTAAGCTCAGTTACACGTTCGCATTGAAAGGGACTGAGTTTTTCACTTTTCCAGTTTTTATGCATGCAAAATGCTTTTCAGAGCGAGAAAAGCATGTTTTGACCCACAATGTGTTTTTGACCCTAACACGTGAATTATGCTCAAAACCAATGCTCTCCACTTCCAAATGGTGCGCAATGGCATAAATAACCCTATTTAAGCTCAGTTACACGTTTGCATTGAAAGTGACTGAGTTATTCACTTTTCCAGTTTTTATGCGTGCAAAATGCTTTTCAGAGCGAGAAAAGCATCTTTTGACCCACAATGTGTTTTTGACCCTAACACGTGAATTATAGTCAAAACAACTGCTCTCCAATAATGGTGCGCGATGGCATAAATAACCCTATTTAAGCTCAGTTACACGTTTGCATTGAAAGGGACTGAGTTATCAACTTTTCCAGTTTTTATGCGTGCAAAATGCTTTTCAGAGCGAGAAAAGCATGTTTTGACCCACAATGTGTTTTTGACCCTAACACGTGAATTATAGTCAAAACAACTGCTCTCCACTTCCAAATGGTGCGCGATGGCATAAATAACCCTATTTAAGCTCAGTTACACGTTTGCATTGAAAGGGACTGAGTTATCAACTTTTCCAGTTTTTATGCGTGCAAAATGCTTTTCAGAGCGAGAAAAGCATGTTTTGACCCACAATGTGTTTTTGACCCTAACACGTGAATTATAGTCAAAACAACTGCTCTCCACTTCCAAATGGTGCGTGATGGCATAAATAACCCTATTTAAGCTCAGTTACACGTTTGCATTGAAAGTGACTGAGTTATTCACTTTTCCAGTTTTTATGCGTGCAAAGTGCTTTTCAGAGCGAGAGAATCACTTTTTGACCAAAAAGGTGCTTTTGACCCTAACACGTGAATTATAGTCAAAACAACTGCTCTCCACTTCCAAATGGTGCGCGATGGCATAAATAACCCTATTTAAGCTCAGTTACACGTTTGCATTGAAAGGGACTGAGTTATCAACTTTTCCAGTTTTTATGCGTGCAAAATGCTTTTCAGAGCGAGAGAATCACTTTTTGACCAAAAATGTGTTTTTGACCCTGACACGTGAATTTTGCTCCAAACAAATGCTCTCCACTTCCAAATGGTGCGCAATGGCATAAATAACCCTATTTAAGCTCAGTTACACGTTTGCATTGAAAGTGACTGAGTTAATCACTTTTCCAGTTTTTATGCATGCAAAATGCTTTTCAGAGCGAGAAAAGCATGTTTTGACCCACAATGTGTTTTTGACCCTAACACGTGAATTATAGTCAAAACAACTGCTCTCCACTTCCAAATGGTGCGCGATGGCATAAATAACCCTATTTAAGCTCAGTTACACGTTTGCATTGAAAGGGACTGAGTTATCAACTTTTCCAGTTTTTATGCGTGCAAAATGCTTTTCAGAGCGAGAAAAGCATGTTTTGACCCACAATGTGTTTTTGACCCTAACACGTGAATTATAGTCAAAACAACTGCTCTCCACTTCCAAATGGTGCGCGATGGCATAAATAACCCTATTTAAGCTCAGTTACACGTTTGCATTGAAAGGGACTGAGTTATCAACTTTTCCAGTTTTTATGCGTGCAAAATGCTTTTCAGAGCGAGAAAAGCATGTTTTGACCCACAATGTGCTTTTGACCCTAACACGTGAATTATAGTCAAAACAACTGCTCTCCACTTCCAAATGGTGCGCGATGGCATAAATAACCCTATTTAAGCTCAGTTACACGTTTGCATTGAAAGGGACTGAGTTATCAACTTTTCCAGTTTTTATGCGTGCAAAATGCTTTTCAGAGCGAGAAAAGCATGTTTTGACCCACAATGTGTTTTTGACCCTAACACGTGAATTATAGTCAAAACAACTGCTCTCCACTTCCAAATGGTGCGCGATGGCATAAATAACCCTATTTAAGCTCAGTTACACGTTTGCATTGAAAGGGACTGAGTTATCAACTTTTCCAGTTTTTATGCGTGCAAAATGCTTTTCAGAGCGAGAAAAGCATGTTTTGACCCACAATGTGTTTTTGACCCTAACACGTGAATTATAGTCAAAACAACTGCTCTCCACTTCCAAATGGTGCGCGATGGCATAAATAACCCTATTTAAGCTCAGTTACACGTTTGCATTGAAAGGGACTGAGTTATCAACTTTTCCAGTTTTTATGCGTGCAAAATGCTTTTCAGAGCGAGAAAAGCATGTTTTGACCCACAATGTGTTTTTGACCCTAACACGTGAATTATAGTCAAAACAACTGCTCTCCACTTCCAAATGGTGCGCGATGGCATAAATAACCCTATTTAAGCTCAGTTACACGTTTGCATTGAAAGGGACTGAGTTATCAACTTTTCCAGTTTTTATGCGTGCAAAATGCTTTTCAGAGCGAGAAAAGCATGTTTTGACCCACAATGTGTTTTTGACCCTAACACGTGAATTATAGTCAAAACAACTGCTCTCCACTTCCAAATGGTGCGCGATGGCATAACTAACCCTATTTAAGCTCAGTTACACGTTTGCATTGAAAGTGACTGAGTTATTCACTTTTCCAGTTTTTATGCGTGCAAAGTGCTTTTCAGAGCGAGAGAATCACTTTTTGACCAAAAAGGTGCTTTTGACCCTAACACGTGAATTATAGTCAAAACAACTGCTCTCCACTTCCAAATGGTGCGCGATGGCATAAATAACCCTATTTAAGCTCAGTTACACGTTTGCATTGAAAGGGACTGAGTTATCAACTTTTCCAGTTTTTATGCGTGCAAAATGCTTTTCAGAGCGAGAGAATCACTTTTTGACCAAAAATGTGTTTTTGACCCTGACACGTGAATTGTGCTCAAAACCAATGCTCTCCACTTCCAAATGGTGCGCGATGGCATAAATAACCCTATTTAAGCTTAGTTACACGTTTGCATTGAAAGGGACTGAGTTATCAACTTTTCCAGTTTTTATGCGTGCAAAATGCTTTTCAGAGCGAGAAAAGCATGTTTTGACCCACAATGTGTTTTTGACCCTAACACGTGAATTATGCTCAAAACTAATGCTCTCCACTTCCAAATGGTGCGCGATGGCATAAATAACCCTATTTAAGCTTAGTTACACGTTTGCATTGAAAGGGACTGAGTTATCAACTTTTCCAGTTTTTATGCGTGCAAAATGCTTTTCAGAGCGAGAAAAGCATGTTTTGACCCACAATGTGTTTTTGACCCTAACACGTGAATTATGCTCAAAACCAACGCTCTCCACTTCCAAATGGTGCGCAATGGCATGAATAACCCTATTTAAGCTTAGTTACACGTTCGCATTGAAAGGGACTGAGTTATCAACTTTTCCAGTTTTTATGCGTGCAAAATGCTTTTCAGAGCGAGAGAATCACTTTTTGACCAAAAATGTGTTTTTGACCCTGACACGTGAATTTTGCTCAAAACAAATGCTCTCCACTTCCAAATGTTGCGCAATGGCATAAATAACCCTATTTAAGCTCAGTTACACGTTTGCATTGAAAGTGACTGAGTTATTCACTTTTCCAGTTTTTATGCGTGCAAAATGCTTTTCAGAGCGAGAAAAGCATGTTTTGACCCACAATGTGTTTTTGACCCTAACACGTGAATTATAGTCAAAACAACTGCTCTCCACTTCCAAATGGTGCGCGATGGCATAAATAACCCTATTTAAGCTCAGTTACACGTTTGCATTGAAAGGGACTGAGTTATCAACTTTTCCAGTTTTTATGCGTGCAAAATGCTTTTCAGAGCGAGAAAAGCATGTTTTGACCCACAATGTGTTTTTGACCCTAACACGTGAATTATAGTCAAAACAACTGCTCTCCACTTCCAAATGGTGCGCGATGGCATAAATAACCCTATTTAAGCTCAGTTACACGTTTGCATTGAAAGGGACTGAGTTATCAACTTTTCCAGTTTTTATGCGTGCAAAATGCTTTTCAGAGCGAGAGAATCACTTTTTGACCAAAAATGTGTTTTTGACCCTGACACGTGAATTGTGCTCAAAACCAATGCTCTCCACTTCCAAATGGTGCGCAATGGCATAAATAACCCTATTTAAGCTCAGTTACACGTTCGCATTGAAAGGGACTGAGTTTTTCACTTTTCCAGTTTTTATGCGTGCAAAATGCTTTTCAGAGCGAGAAAAGCATGTTTTGACCCACAATGTGTTTTTGACCCTAACACGTGAATTATAGTCAAAACGACTGCTCTCCACTTCCAAATGGTGCGCGATGGCATAAATAACCCTATTTAAGCTCAGTTACACGTTTGCATTGAAAGGGACTGAGTTATCAACTTTTCCAGTTTTTATGCGTGCAAAATGCTTTTCAGAGCGAGAAAAGCATGTTTTGACCCACAATGTGTTTTTGACCCTAACACGTGAATTATAGTCAAAACAACTGCTCTCCACTTCCAAATGGTGCGCAATGGCATAAATAACCCTATTTAAGCTCAGTTACACGTTTGCATTGAAAGTGACTGAGTTATTCACTTTTCCAGTTTTTATGCGTGCAAAGTGCTTTTCAGAGCGAGAGAATCACTTTTTGACCAAAAAGGTGCTTTTGACCCTAACACGTGAATTATAGTCAAAACAACTGCTCTCCACTTCCAAATGCTGTGCGATGGCATAAATAACCCTATTTAAGCTCAGTTACACGTTTGCATTGAAAGGGACTGAGTTATCAACTTTTCCAGTTTTTATGCGTGCAAAATGCTTTTCAGAGCGAGAAAAGCATGTTTTGACCCACAATGTGTTTTTGACCCTAACACGTGAATCATAGTCAAAACAACTGCTCTCCACTTCCAAATGGTGCGCGATGGCATAAATAACCCTATTTAAGCTCAGTTACACGTTTGCATTGAAAGGGACTGAGTTATCAACTTTTCCAGTTTTTATGCGTGCAAAATGCTTTTCAGAGCGAGAAAAGCATGTTTTGACCCACAATGTGTTTTTGACCCTAACACGTGAATTATAGTCAAAACAACTGCTCTCCACTTCCAAATGGTGCGCGATGGCATAAATAACCCTATTTAAGCTCAGTTACACGTTTGCATTGAAAGGGACTGAGTTATCAACTTTTCCAGTTTTTATGCGTGCAAAATGCTTTTCAGAGCGAGAAAAGCATGTTTTGACCCACAATGTGTTTTTGACCCTAACACGTGAATTATAGTCAAAACAACTGCTCTCCACTTCCAAATGGTGCGTGATGGCATAAATAACCCTATTTAAGCTCAGTTACACGTTTGCATTGAAAGTGACTGAGTTATTCACTTTTCCAGTTTTTATGCGTGCAAAGTGCTTTTCAGAGCGAGAGAATCACTTTTTGACCAAAAAGGTGCTTTTGACCCTAACACGTGAATTATAGTCAAAACAACTGCTCTCCACTTCCAAATGGTGCGCGATGGCATAAATAACCCTATTTAAGCTCAGTTACACGTTTGCATTGAAAGGGACTGAGTTATCAACTTTTCCAGTTTTTATGCGTGCAAAATGCTTTTCAGAGCGAGAGAATCACTTTTTGACCAAAAATGTGTTTTTGACCCTGACACGTGAATTTTGCTCAAAACAAATGCTCTCCACTTCCAAATGGTGCGCAATGGTATAAATAACCCTATTTAAGCTCAGTTACACGTTTGCATTGAAAGTGACTGAGTTAATCACTTTTCCAGTTTTTATGCATGCAAAATGCTTTTCAGAGCGAGAAAAGCATGTTTTGACCCACAATGTGTTTTTGACCCTAACACGTGAATTATAGTCAAAACAACTGCTCTCCACTTCCAAATGGTGCGCGATGGCATAAATAACCCTATTTAAGCTCAGTTACACGTTTGCATTGAAAGGGACTGAGTTATCAACTTTTCCAGTTTTTATGCGTGCAAAATGCTTTTCAGAGCGAGAAAAGCATGTTTTGACCCACAATGTGTTTTTGACCCTAACACGTGAATTATAGTCAAAACAACTGCTCTCCACTTCCAAATGGTGCGCGATGGCATAAATAACCCTATTTAAGCTCAGTTACACGTTTGCATTGAAAGGGACTGAGTTATCAACTTTTCCAGTTTTTATGCGTGCAAAATGCTTTTCAGAGCGAGAAAAGCATGTTTTGACCCACAATGTGCTTTTGACCCTAACACGTGAATTATAGTCAAAACAACTGCTCTCCACTTCCAAATGGTGCGCAATGGCATAAATAACCCTATTTAAGCTCAGTTACACGTTCGCATTGAAAGGGACTGAGTTTTTCACTTTTCCAGTTTTTATGCATGCAAAATGCTTTTCAGAGCGAGAAAAGCATGTTTTGACCCACAATGTGTTTTTGACCCTAACACGTGAATTATGCTCAAAACCAATGCTCTCCACTTCCAAATGGTGCGCAATGGCATAAATAACCCTATTTAAGCTCAGTTACACGTTTGCATTGAAAGTGACTGAGTTATTCACTTTTCCAGTTTTTATGCGTGCAAAATGCTTTTCAGAGCGAGAAAAGCATCTTTTGACCCACAATGTGTTTTTGACCCTAACACGTGAATTATAGTCAAAACAACTGCTCTCCAATAATGGTGCGCGATGGCATAAATAACCCTATTTAAGCTCAGTTACACGTTTGCATTGAAAGGGACTGAGTTATCAACTTTTCCAGTTTTTATGCGTGCAAAATGCTTTTCAGAGCGAGAAAAGCATGTTTTGACCCACAATGTGTTTTTGACCCTAACACGTGAATTATAGTCAAAACAACTGCTCTCCACTTCCAAATGGTGCGCGATGGCATAAATAACCCTATTTAAGCTCAGTTACACGTTTGCATTGAAAGGGACTGAGTTATCAACTTTTCCAGTTTTTATGCGTGCAAAATGCTTTTCAGAGCGAGAAAAGCATGTTTTGACCCACAATGTGTTTTTGACCCTAACACGTGAATTATAGTCAAAACAACTGCTCTCCACTTCCAAATGGTGCGTGATGGCATAAATAACCCTATTTAAGCTCAGTTACACGTTTGCATTGAAAGTGACTGAGTTATTCACTTTTCCAGTTTTTATGCGTGCAAAGTGCTTTTCAGAGCGAGAGAATCACTTTTTGACCAAAAAGGTGCTTTTGACCCTAACACGTGAATTATAGTCAAAACAACTGCTCTCCACTTCCAAATGGTGCGCGATGGCATAAATAACCCTATTTAAGCTCAGTTACACGTTTGCATTGAAAGGGACTGAGTTATCAACTTTTCCAGTTTTTATGCGTGCAAAATGCTTTTCAGAGCGAGAGAATCACTTTTTGACCAAAAATGTGTTTTTGACCCTGACACGTGAATTTTGCTCCAAACAAATGCTCTCCACTTCCAAATGGTGCGCAATGGCATAAATAACCCTATTTAAGCTCAGTTACACGTTTGCATTGAAAGTGACTGAGTTAATCACTTTTCCAGTTTTTATGCATGCAAAATGCTTTTCAGAGCGAGAAAAGCATGTTTTGACCCACAATGTGTTTTTGACCCTAACACGTGAATTATAGTCAAAACAACTGCTCTCCACTTCCAAATGGTGCGCGATGGCATAAATAACCCTATTTAAGCTCAGTTACACGTTTGCATTGAAAGGGACTGAGTTATCAACTTTTCCAGTTTTTATGCGTGCAAAATGCTTTTCAGAGCGAGAAAAGCATGTTTTGACCCACAATGTGTTTTTGACCCTAACACGTGAATTATAGTCAAAACAACTGCTCTCCACTTCCAAATGGTGCGCGATGGCATAAATAACCCTATTTAAGCTCAGTTACACGTTTGCATTGAAAGGGACTGAGTTATCAACTTTTCCAGTTTTTATGCGTGCAAAATGCTTTTCAGAGCGAGAAAAGCATGTTTTGACCCACAATGTGCTTTTGACCCTAACACGTGAATTATAGTCAAAACAACTGCTCTCCACTTCCAAATGGTGCGCGATGGCATAAATAACCCTATTTAAGCTCAGTTACACGTTTGCATTGAAAGGGACTGAGTTATCAACTTTTCCAGTTTTTATGCGTGCAAAATGCTTTTCAGAGCGAGAAAAGCATGTTTTGACCCACAATGTGTTTTTGACCCTAACACGTGAATTATAGTCAAAACAACTGCTCTCCACTTCCAAATGGTGCGCGATGGCATAAATAACCCTATTTAAGCTCAGTTACACGTTTGCATTGAAAGGGACTGAGTTATCAACTTTTCCAGTTTTTATGCGTGCAAAATGCTTTTCAGAGCGAGAAAAGCATGTTTTGACCCACAATGTGTTTTTGACCCTAACACGTGAATTATAGTCAAAACAACTGCTCTCCACTTCCAAATGGTGCGCGATGGCATAAATAACCCTATTTAAGCTCAGTTACACGTTTGCATTGAAAGGGACTGAGTTATCAACTTTTCCAGTTTTTATGCGTGCAAAATGCTTTTCAGAGCGAGAAAAGCATGTTTTGACCCACAATGTGTTTTTGACCCTAACACGTGAATTATAGTCAAAACAACTGCTCTCCACTTCCAAATGGTGCGCGATGGCATAAATAACCCTATTTAAGCTCAGTTACACGTTTGCATTGAAAGGGACTGAGTTATCAACTTTTCCAGTTTTTATGCGTGCAAAATGCTTTTCAGAGCGAGAAAAGCATGTTTTGACCCACAATGTGTTTTTGACCCTAACACGTGAATTATAGTCAAAACAACTGCTCTCCACTTCCAAATGGTGCGCGATGGCATAACTAACCCTATTTAAGCTCAGTTACACGTTTGCATTGAAAGTGACTGAGTTATTCACTTTTCCAGTTTTTATGCGTGCAAAGTGCTTTTCAGAGCGAGAGAATCACTTTTTGACCAAAAAGGTGCTTTTGACCCTAACACGTGAATTATAGTCAAAACAACTGCTCTCCACTTCCAAATGGTGCGCGATGGCATAAATAACCCTATTTAAGCTCAGTTACACGTTTGCATTGAAAGGGACTGAGTTATCAACTTTTCCAGTTTTTATGCGTGCAAAATGCTTTTCAGAGCGAGAGAATCACTTTTTGACCAAAAATGTGTTTTTGACCCTGACACGTGAATTGTGCTCAAAACCAATGCTCTCCACTTCCAAATGGTGCGCGATGGCATAAATAACCCTATTTAAGCTTAGTTACACGTTTGCATTGAAAGGGACTGAGTTATCAACTTTTCCAGTTTTTATGCGTGCAAAATGCTTTTCAGAGCGAGAAAAGCATGTTTTGACCCACAATGTGTTTTTGACCCTAACACGTGAATTATGCTCAAAACTAATGCTCTCCACTTCCAAATGGTGCGCGATGGCATAAATAACCCTATTTAAGCTTAGTTACACGTTTGCATTGAAAGGGACTGAGTTATCAACTTTTCCAGTTTTTATGCGTGCAAAATGCTTTTCAGAGCGAGAAAAGCATGTTTTGACCCACAATGTGTTTTTGACCCTAACACGTGAATTATGCTCAAAACCAACGCTCTCCACTTCCAAATGGTGCGCAATGGCATGAATAACCCTATTTAAGCTTAGTTACACGTTCGCATTGAAAGGGACTGAGTTATCAACTTTTCCAGTTTTTATGCGTGCAAAATGCTTTTCAGAGCGAGAGAATCACTTTTTGACCAAAAATGTGTTTTTGACCCTGACACGTGAATTTTGCTCAAAACAAATGCTCTCCACTTCCAAATGTTGCGCAATGGCATAAATAACCCTATTTAAGCTCAGTTACACGTTTGCATTGAAAGTGACTGAGTTATTCACTTTTCCAGTTTTTATCCGTGCAAAATGCTTTTCAGAGCGAGAAAAGCATGTTTTGACCAACAATGTGCTTTTGACCCTAACACGTGAATTATGCTCAAAACTAATGCTCTACACTTCCAAATGGTGTGCAATGGCAAAAATAACCCTATTTAAGCTTAGTTACACGTTTGCATTGAAAGGGACTGAGTTATCAACTTTTCCAGTTTTTATGCGTGCAAAATGCTTTTCAGAGCGAGAAAAACACTTTTTGACCCACAATGTGTTTTTGACCCTAACACGTGAATTATGCTCAAAACCAACGCTCTCCACTTCCAAATGGTGCGCAATGGCATAAATAACCCTATTTAAGCTTAGTTACACGTTCGCATTGAAAGGGACTGAGTTATAACTCTTCCAGTTATTATGCGTGCAAAATGCTTTTCAGAGCGAGAGAATCACTTTTTGACCAAAAATGTGTTTTTGACCCTGACACGTGAATTGTGCTCAAAACCAATGCTCTCCACTTCCAAATGGTGCGCAATGGCATAAATAACCCTATTTAAGCTCAGTTACACGTTCGCATTGAAAGGGACTGAGTTTTTCACTTTTCCAGTTTTTATGCATGCAAAATGCTTTTCAGAGCGAGAAAAGCATGTTTTGACCCACAATGTGTTTTTGACCCTGACACGTGAATTGTGCTCAAAACCAATGCTCTCCACTTCCAAATGGTGCGCAATGGCATAAATAACCCTATTTAAGCTCAGTTACACGTTCGCATTGAAAGGGACTGAGTTTTTCACTTTTCCAGTTTTTATGCATGCAAAATGCTTTTCAGAGCGAGAAAAGCATGTTTTGACCCACAATGTGTTTTTGACCCTAACACGTGAATTATAGTCAAAACAACTGCTCTCCACTTCCAAATGGTGCGCGATGGCATAAATAACCCTATTTAAGCTCAGTTACACGTTTGCATTGAAAGGGACTGAGTTATCAACCTTTCCAGTTTTTATGCGTGCAAAATGCTTTTCAGAGCGAGAAAAGCATGTTTTGACCCACAATGTGTTTTTGACCCTAACACGTGAATTATAGTCAAAACAACTGCTCTCCACTTCCAAATGGTGCGCGATGGCATAAATAACCCTATTTAAGCTCAGTTACACGTTTGCATTGAAAGTGACTGAGTTATTCACTTTTCCAGTTTTTATGCGTGCAAAGTGCTTTTCAGAGCGAGAGAATTACTTTTTGACCAAAAAGGTGCTTTTGACCCTAACACGTGAATTATAGTCAAAACAACTGCTCTCCACTTCCAAATGGTGCGCGATGGCATAAATAACCCTATTTAAGCTCAGTTACACGTTTGCATTGAAAGTGACTGAGTTATTCACTTTTCCGGTTTTTATGCGTGCAAAGTGCTTTTCAGAGCGAGAGAATCACTTTTTGACCAAAAAGGTGCTTTTGACCCTAACGCGTGAATTATAGTCAAAACAACTGCTCTCCACTTCCAAATGGTGCGCGATGGCATGAATAACCCTATTTAAGCTCAGTTACACGTTTGCATTGAAAGGGACTGAGTTATCAACTTTTCCAGTTTTTATGCGTGCAAAATGCTTTTCAGAGCGAGAGAATCACTTTTTGACCAAAAATGTGTTTTTGACCCTGACACGTGAATTTTGCTCAAAACAAATGCTCTCCACTTCCAAATGGTGCGCAATGGCATAAATAACCCTATTTAAGCTCAGTTACACGTTTGCATTGAAAGTGACTGAGTTATTCACTTTTCCAGTTTTTATGCGTGCAAAATGCTTTTCAGAGCGAGAGAATCACTTTTTGACCAAAAATGTGTTTTTGACCCTGACACGTGAATTGTGCTCAAAACCAATGCTCTCCACTTCCAAATGGTGCGCAATGGCATAAATAACCCTATTTAAGCTCAGTTACACGTTTGCATTGAAAGGGACTGAGTTATCAACTTTTCCAGTTTTTATGCGTGCAAAATGCTTTTCAGAGCGAGAAAAGCATGTTTTGACCCACAATGTGTTTTTGACCCTAACACGTGAATTATAGTCAAAACAACTGCTCTCCACTTCCAAATGGTGCGCAATGGCATAAATAACCCTATTTAAGCTCAGTTACACGTTTGCATTGAAAGTGACTGAGTTATTCACTTTTCCAGTTTTTATGCGTGCAAAGTGCTTTTCAGAGCGAGAGAATCACTTTTTGACCAAAAAGGTGCTTTTGACCCTAACACGTGAATTATAGTCAAAACAACTGCTCTCCACTTCCAAATGCTGTGCGATGGCATAAATAACCCTATTTAAGCTCAGTTACACGTTTGCATTGAAAGGGACTGAGTTATCAACTTTTCCAGTTTTTATGCGTGCAAAATGCTTTTCAGAGCGAGAAAAGCATGTTTTGACCCACAATGTGTTTTTGACCCTAACACGTGAATTATAGTCAAAACAACTGCTCTCCACTTCCAAATGGTGCGCGATGGCATAAATAACCCTATTTAAGCTCAGTTACACGTTTGCATTGAAAGGGACTGAGTTATCAACTTTTCCAGTTTTTATGCGTGCAAAATGCTTTTCAGAGCGAGAAAAGCATGTTTTGACCCACAATGTGTTTTTGACCCTAACACGTGAATTATAGTCAAAACAACTGCTCTCCACTTCCAAATGGTGCGCGGTGGCATAAATAACCCTATTTAAGCTCAGTTACACGTTTGCATTGAAAGGGACTGAGTTATCAACTTTTCCAGTTTTTATGCGTGCAAAATGCTTTTCAGAGCGAGAAAAGCATGTTTTGACCCACAATGTGTTTTTGACCCTAACACGTGAATTATAGTCAAAACAACTGCTCTCCACTTCCAAATGGTGCGCGATGGCATAAATAACCCTATTTAAGCTCAGTTACACGTTTGCATTGAAAGGGACTGAGTTATCAACTTTTCCAGTTTTTATGCGTGCAAAATGCTTTTCAGAGCGAGAAAAGCATGTTTTGACCCACAATGTGTTTTTGACCCTAACACGTGAATTATAGTCAAAACAACTGCTCTCCACTTCCAAATGGTGCGCGATGGCATAAATAACCCTATTTAAGCTCAGTTACACGTTTGCATTGAAAGGGACTGAGTTATCAACTTTTCCAGTTTTTATGCGTGCAAAATGCTTTTCAGAGCGAGAAAAGCATGTTTTGACCCACAATGTGTTTTTGACCCTAACACGTGAATTATAGTCAAAACAACTGCTCTCCACTTCCAAATGGTGCGCGATGGCATAAATAACCCTATTTAAGCTCAGTTACACGTTTGCATTGAAAGGGACTGAGTTATCAACTTTTCCAGTTTTTATGCGTGCAAAATGCTTTTCAGAGCGAGAGAATCACTTTTTGACCAAAAATGTGTTTTTGACCCTGACACGTGAATTTTGCTCAAAACAAATGCTCTCCACTTCCAAATGGTGCGCAATGGCATAAATAACCCTATTTAAGCTCAGTTACACGTTTGCATTGAAAGTGACTGAGTTATTCACTTTTCCAGTTTTTATGCGTGCAAAATGCTTTTCAGAGCGAGAGAATCACTTTTTGACCAAAAATGTGTTTTTGACCCTGACACGTGAATTGTGCACAAAACCAATGCTCTCCACTTCCAAATGGTGCGCAATGGCATAAATAACCCTATTTAAGCTCAGTTACACGTTTGCATTGAAAGTGACTGAGTTATTCACTTTTCCAGTTTTTATGCGTGCAAAATGCTTTTCAGAGCGAGAAAAGCATGTTTTGACCCACAATGTGCTTTTGACCCTAACACGTGAATTATAGTCAAAACAACTGCTCTCCTCTTCCAAATGGTGCGCGATGGCATAAATAACCCTATTTAAGCTCAGTTACACGTTTGCATTGAAAGGGACTGAGTTATCAACTTTTCCAGTTTTTATGCGTGCAAAATGCTTTTCAGAGCGAGAAAAGCATGTTTTGACCCACAATGTGTTTTTGACCCTAACACGTGAATTATAGTCAAAACAACTGCTCTCCACTTCCAAATGGTGCGCGATGGCATAAATAACCCTATTTAAGCTCAGTTACACGTTTGCATTGAAAGGGACTGAGTTATCAACTTTTCCAGTTTTTATGCGTGCAAAATGCTTTTCAGAGCGAGAAAAGCATGTTTTGACCCACAATGTGTTTTTGACCCTAACACGTGAATTATAGTCAAAACAACTGCTCTCCACTTCCAAATGGTGCGCGATGGCATAAATAACCCTATTTAAGCTCAGTTACACGTTTGCATTGAAAGGGACTGAGTTATCAACTTTTCCAGTTTTTATGCGTGCAAAATGCTTTTCAGAGCGAGAAAAGCATGTTTTGACCCACAATGTGTTTTTGACCCTAACACGTGAATTATAGTCAAAACAACTGCTCTCCACATCCAAATGGTGCGCGATGGCATAAATAACCCTATTTAAGCTCAGTTACACGTTTGCATTGAAAGGGACTGAGTTATCAACTTTTCCAGTTTTTATGCGTGCAAAATGCTTTTCAGAGCGAGAGAATCACTTTTTGACCAAAAATGTGTTTTTGACCCTGACACGTGAATTTTCCTCAAAACAAATGCTCTCCACTTCCAAATGGTGCGCAATGGCATAAATAACCCTATTTAAGCTCAGTTACACGTTTGCATTGAAAGTGACTGAGTTATTCACTTTTCCAGTTTTTATGCGTGCAAAATGCTTTTCAGAGCGAGAGAATCACTTTTTGACCAAAAATGTGTTTTTGACCCTGACACGTGAATTGTGCTCAAAACCAATGCTCTCCACTTCCAAATGGTGGGCAATGGCATAAATAACCCTATTTAAGCTCAGTTACACGTTCGCATTGAAAGGGACTGAGTTTTTCACTTTTCCAGTTTTTATGCATGCAAAATGCTTTTCAGAGCGAGAAAAGCATGTTTTGACCCACAATGTGTTTTTGACCCTAACACGTGAATTATGCTCAACTCCACTTCCAAATGGTGCGCAATGGCATAAATAACCCTATTTAAGCTCAGTTACACGTTTGCATTGAAAGTGACTGAGTTATTCACTTTTCCAGTTTTTATGCGTGCAAAATGCTTTTCAGAGCGAGAAAAGCATCTTTTGACCCACAATGTGTTTTTGACCCTAACACGTGAATTATAGTCAAAACAACTGCTCTCCAATAATGGTGCGCGATGGCATAAATAACCCTATTTAAGCTCAGTTACACGTTTGCATTGAAAGGGACTGAGTTATCAACTTTTCCAGTTTTTATGCGTGCAAAATGCTTTTCAGAGCGAGAAAAGCATGTTTTGACCCACAATGTGTTTTTGACCCTAACACGTGAATTATAGTCAAAACAACTGCTCTCCACTTCCAAATGGTGCGCGATGGCATAAATAACCCTATTTAAGCTCAGTTACACGTTTGCATTGAAAGGGACTGAGTTATCAACTTTTCCAGTTTTTATGCGTGCAAAATGCTTTTCAGAGCGAGAAAAGCATGTTTTGACCCACAATGTGTTTTTGACCCTAACACGTGAATTATAGTCAAAACAACTGCTCTCCACTTCCAAATGGTGCGTGATGGCATAAATAACCCTATTTAAGCTCAGTTACACGTTTGCATTGAAAGTGACTGAGTTATTCACTTTTCCAGTTTTTATGCGTGCAAAGTGCTTTTCAGAGCGAGAGAATCACTTTTTGACCAAAAAGGTGCTTTTGACCCTAACACGTGAATTATAGTCAAAACAACTGCTCTCCACTTCCAAATGGTGCGCGATGGCATAAATAACCCTATTTAAGCTCAGTTACACGTTTGCATTGAAAGGGACTGAGTTATCAACTTTTCCAGTTTTTATGCGTGCAAAATGCTTTTCAGAGCGAGAGAATCACTTTTTGACCAAAAATGTGTTTTTGACCCTGACACGTGAATTGTGCTCAAAACCAATGCTCTCCACTTCCAAATGGTGCGCAATGGCATAAATAACCCTATTTAAGCTCACTTACACGTTCGCATTGAAAGGGACTGAGTTTTTCACTTTTCCAGTTTTTATGCATGCAAAATGCTTTTCCGAGCGAGAAAAGCATGTTTTGACCCACAATGTGTTTTTGACCCTAACACGTGAATTATAGTCAAAACAACTGCTCTCCACTTCCAAATGGTGCGCGATGGCATAAATAACCCTATTTAAGCTCAGTTACACGTTTGCATTGAAAGGGACTGAGTTATCAACTTTTCCAGTTTTTATGCGTGCAAAATGCTTTTCAGAGCGAGAAAAGCATGTTTTGACCCACAATGTGCTTTTGACCCTAACACGTGAATTATAGTCAAAACAACTGCTCTCCACTTCCAAATGGTGCGCGATGGCATAAATAACCCTATTTAAGCTCAGTTACACGTTTGCATTGAAAGGGACTGAGTTATCAACTTTTCCAGTTTTTATGCGTGCAAAATGCTTTTCAGAGCGAGAAAAGCATGTTTTGACCCACAATGTGTTTTTGACCCTAACACGTGAATTATAGTCAAAACAACTGCTCTCCACTTCCAAATGGTGCGCGATGGCATAAATAACCCTATTTAAGCTCAGTTACACGTTTGCATTGAAAGGGACTGAGTTATCAACTTTTCCAGTTTTTATGCGTGCAAAATGCTTTTCAGAGCGAGAAAAGCATGTTTTGACCCACAATGTGTTTTTGACCCTAACACGTGAATTATAGTCAAAACAACTGCTCTCCACTTCCAAATGGTGCGCGATGGCATAAATAACCCTATTTAAGCTCAGTTACACGTTTGCATTGAAAGGGACTGAGTTATCAACTTTTCCAGTTTTTATGCGTGCAAAATGCTTTTCAGAGCGAGAAAAGCATGTTTTGACCCACAATGTGTTTTTGACCCTAACACGTGAATTATAGTCAAAACAACTGCTCTCCACTTCCAAATGGTGCGCGATGGCATAAATAACCCTATTTAAGCTCAGTTACACGTTTGCATTGAAAGGGACTGAGTTATCAACTTTTCCAGTTTTTATGCGTGCAAAATGCTTTTCAGAGCGAGAAAAGCATGTTTTGACCCACAATGTGTTTTTGACCCTAACACGTGAATTATAGTCAAAACAACTGCTCTCCACTTCCAAATGGTGCGCGATGGCATAAATAACCCTATTTAAGCTCAGTTACACGTTTGCATTGAAAGTGACTGAGTTATTCACTTTTCCAGTTTTTATGCGTGCAAAGTGCTTTTCATAGCGAGAGAATTACTTTTTGACCAAAAAGGTGCTTTTGACCCTAACACGTGAATTATAGTCAAAACAACTGCTCTCCACTTCCAAATGGTGCGCGATGGCATAACTAACCCTATTTAAGCTCAGTTACACGTTTGCATTGAAAGTGACTGAGTTATTCACTTTTCCAGTTTTTATGCGTGCAAAGTGCTTTTCAGAGCGAGAGAATCACTTTTTGACCAAAAAGGTGCTTTTGACCCTAACACGTGAATTATAGTCAAAACAACTGCTCTCCACTTCCAAATGGTGCGCGATGGCATAAATAACCCTATTTAAGCTCAGTTACACGTTTGCATTGAAAGGGACTGAGTTATCAACTTTTCCAGTTTTTATGCGTGCAAAATGCTTTTCAGAGCGAGAGAATCACTTTTTGACCAAAAATGTGTTTTTGACCCTGACACGTGAATTTTGTTCAAAACAAATGCTCTCCACTTCCAAATGGTGCGCAATGGCATAAATAACCCTATTTAAGCTCAGTTACACGTTTGCATTGAAAGTGACTGAGTTATTCACTTTTCCAGTTTTTATGCGTGCAAAATGCTTTTCAGAGCGAGAGAATCACTTTTTGACCAAAAATGTGTTTTTGACCCTGACACGTGAATTGTGCTCAAAACCAATGCTCTCCACTTCCAAATGGTGCGCGATGGCATAAATAACCCTATTTAAGCTTAGTTACACGTTTGCATTGAAAGGGACTGAGTTATCAACTTTTCCAGTTTTTATGCGTGCAAAATGCTTTTCAGAGCGAGAAAAGCATGTTTTGACCCACAATGTGTTTTTGACCCTAACACGTGAATTATGCTCAAAACCAACGCTCTCCACTTCCAAATGGTGCGCAATGGCATGAATAACCCTATTTAAGCTTAGTTACACGTTCGCATTGAAAGGGACTGAGTTATCAACTTTTCCAGTTTTTATGCGTGCAAAATGCTTTTCAGAGCGAGAGAATCACTTTTTGACCAAAAATGTGTTTTTGACCCTGACACGTGAATTTTGCTCAAAACAAATGCTCTCCACTTCCAAATGTTGCGCAATGGCATAAATAACCCTATTTAAGCTCAGTTACACGTTTGCATTGAAAGTGACTGAGTTATTCACTTTTCCAGTTTTTATCCGTGCAAAATGCTTTTCAGAGCGAGAAAAGCATGTTTTGACCAACAATGTGCTTTTGACCCTAACACGTGAATTATGCTCAAAACTAATGCTCTACACTTCCAAATGGTGTGCAATGGCAAAAATAACCCTATTTAAGCTTAGTTACACGTTTGCATTGAAAGGGACTGAGTTATCAACTTTTCCAGTTTTTATGCGTGCAAAATGCTTTTCAGAGCGAGAAAAGCATGTTTTGACCAACAATGTGCTTTTGACCCTAACACGTGAATTATGCTCAAAACTAATGCTCTACACTTCCAAATGGTGTGCAATGGCAAAAATAACCCTATTTAAGCTTAGTTACACGTTTGCATTGAAAGGGACTGAGTTATCAACTTTTCCAGTTTTTATGCGTGCAAAATGCTTTTCAGAGCGAGAAAAACACTTTTTGACCCACAATGTGTTTTTGACCCTAACACGTGAATTATGCTCAAAACCAACGCTCTCCACTTCCAAATGGTGCGCAATGGCATAAATAACCCTATTTAAGCTTAGTTACACGTTCGCATTGAAAGGGACTGAGTTATAACTCTTCCAGTTATTATGCGTGCAAAATGCTTTTCAGAGCGAGAAAAGCATGTTTTGACCCACAATGTGTTTTTGACCCTAACACGTGAATTATGCTCAAAACCAACGCTCTCCACTTCCAAATGGTGCGCAATGGCATAAATAACCCTATTTAAGCTTAGTTACACGTTCGCATTGAAAGGGACTGAGTTATCAACTTTTCCAGTTTTTATGCGTGCAAAATGCTTTTCAGAGCGAGAAAAACACTTTTTGACCCTCAATGTGTTTTTGACCCTAACACGTGAATTATGCTCAAAACCAACGCTCTCCACTTCCAAATGGTGCGCAATGGCATAAATAACCATATTTAAGCTTAGTTACACGTTCGCATTGAAAGGGACTGAGTTATCAACTTTTCCAGTTTTTATGCGTGCAAAATGCTTTTCAGAGCGAGAGAAGCATGTTTTGACCAACAATGTGTTTTTGACCCTAGCATGTGAATTATGCTCAAAACTAATGCTCTCCACTTCCAAATGGTGTGCAATGGCATAAATAACCCTATTTAAGCTTAGTTACACGTTTGCATTGAAAGGGACTGAGT
This sequence comes from Micromesistius poutassou, assembly GCF_964030765.1. Classification (NCBI taxonomy): domain Eukaryota; kingdom Metazoa; phylum Chordata; class Actinopteri; order Gadiformes; family Gadidae; genus Micromesistius; species Micromesistius poutassou. Next base: position 11,334,620 of record NC_140288.1, read on the forward strand.
TATCAACTTTTCCAGTTTTTATGCGTGCAAAATGCTTTTCAGAGAGAGAGAATCACTTTTTGACCAAAAAGGTGTTTTTGACCCTGATACGTGAATTGTGCTCAAGACCAATGCTCTCTACTTCCAAATGGTGCGCAATGGCATAAATAACCCTATTTAAGCTCAGTTACACGTTTGCATTGAAAGTGACTGAGTTATTCACTTTTCCAGTTTTTATCCGTGCAAAATGCTTTTCAGAGCGAGAAAAGCATGTTTTGACCCACAATGTGTTTTTGACCCTAATACGTGAATTATGCTCAAAACCAACGCTCTCCACTTCCAAATGGTGCGCGATGGCATAAATAACCCTATTTAAGCTTAGTTACACGTTTGCATTGAAAGGGACTGAGTTATCAACTTTTCCAGTTTTTATGCGTGCAAAATGCTTTTCAGAGCAAGAAAAGCATGTTTTGACCCACAATGTGTTTTTGACCCTAACACGTGAATTATGCTCAAAACTAATGCTCTCCACTTCCAAATGGTGCGCGATGGCATAAATAACCCTATTTAAGCTTAGTTACACGTTTGCATTGAAAGGGACTGAGTTATCAACTTTTCCAGTTTTTATGCGTGCAAAATGCTTTTCAGAGAGAGAGAATCACTTTTTGACCAAAAAGGTGTTTTTGACCCTGACACGTGAATTGTGCTCAAGACCAATGCTCTCTACGTCCAAATGGTGCGCAATGGCATAAATAACCCTATTTAAGCTCAGTTACACGTTTGCATTGAAAGTGACTGAGTTATTAACTTTTCCAGTTTTTATGCGTGCAAAATGCTTTTCAGAGCGAGAGAATCACTTTTTGACCAAAAATGTGTTTTTGACACTGACACGTGAATTTTGCTCAAAACAAATGCTCTCCACTTCCAAATGTTGCGCGATGGCATAAATAACCCTATTTAAGCTTAGTTACACGTTTGCATTGAAAGGGACTGAGTTATCAACTTTTCCAGTTTTTATGCGTGCAAAATGCTTTTCAGAGCGAGAAAAGCATGTTTTGACCCACAATGTGTTTTTGACCCTAACACGTGAATTATGCTCAAAACTAATGCTCTCCACTTCCAAATGGTGCGCGATGGCATAAATAACCCTATTTAAGCTTAGTTACACGTTTGCATTGAAAGGGACTGAGTTATCAACTTTTCCAGTTTTTATGCGTGCAAAATGCTTTTCAGAGCGAGAAAAGCATGTTTTGACCCACAATGTGTTTTTGACCCTAACACGTGAATTATGCTCAAAACTAATGCTCTCCACTTCCAAATGGTGCGCGATGGCATAAATAACCCTATTTAAGCTTAGTTACACGTTTGCATTGAAAGGGACTGAGTTATCAACTTTTCCAGTTTTTATGCGTGCAAAATGCTTTTCAGAGCGAGAAAAGCATGTTTTGACCCACAAAGTGTTTTTGACCCTAACACGTGAATTATGCTCAAAACCAACGTTCTCCACTTCCAAATGGTGCGCAATGGCATGAATAACCCTATTTAAGCTTATTTACACATTCGCATTGAAAGGGACTGAGTTATCAACTTTTCCAGTTTTTATGCGTGCAAAATGCTTTTCAGAGCGAGAGAAGCATGTTTTGACCAACAATGTGTTTTTGACCCTAACACGTGAATTATGCTCAAAACTAATGCTCTCCACTTCCAAATGGTGCGCGATGGCATAAATAACCCTATTTAAGCTTAGTTACACGTTTGCATTGAAAGGGACTGAGTTATCAACTTTTCCAGTTTTTATGCGTGCAAAATGCTTTTCAGAGAGAGAGAATCACTTTTTGACCAAAAAGGTGTTTTTGACCCTGACACGTGAATTGTGCTCAAGACCAATGCTCTCTACGTCCAAATGGTGCGCAATGGCATAAATAACCCTATTTAAGCTCAGTTACACGTTTGCATTGAAAGTGACTGAGTTATTAACTTTTCCAGTTTTTATGCGTGCAAAATGCTTTTCAGAGCGAGAGAATCACTTTTTGACCAAAAATGTGTTTTTGACACTGACACGTGAATTTTGCTCAAAACAAATGCTCTCCACTTCCAAATGTTGCGCGATGGCATAAATAACCCTATTTAAGCTTAGTTACACGTTTGCATTGAAAGGGACTGAGTTATCAACTTTTCCAGTTTTTATGCGTGCAAAATGCTTTTCAGAGCGAGAAAAGCATGTTTTGACCCACAATGTGTTTTTGACCCTAACACGTGAATTATGCTCAAAACTAATGCTCTCCACTTCCAAATGGTGCGCGATGGCATAAATAACCCTATTTAAGCTTAGTTACACGTTTGCATTGAAAGGGACTGAGTTATCAACTTTTCCAGTTTTTATGCGTGCAAAATGCTTTTCAGAGCGAGAAAAGCATGTTTTGACCCACAATGTGTTTTTGACCCTAACACGTGAATTATGCTCAAAACTAATGCTCTCCACTTCCAAATGGTGCGCGATGGCATAAATAACCCTATTTAAGCTTAGTTACACGTTTGCATTGAAAGGGACTGAGTTATCAACTTTTCCAGTTTTTATGCGTGCAAAATGCTTTTCAGAGCGAGAAAAGCATGTTTTGACCCACAAAGTGTTTTTGACCCTAACACGTGAATTATGCTCAAAACCAACGTTCTCCACTTCCAAATGGTGCGCAATGGCATGAATAACCCTATTTAAGCTTAGTTACACGTTCGCATTGAAAGGGACTGAGTTATCAACTTTTCCAGTTTTTATGCGTGCAAAATGCTTTTCAGAGCGAGAGAAGCATGTTTTGACCAACAATGTGTTTTTGACCCTAACATGTGAATTATGCTCAAAACTAATGCTCTCCACTTCCAAATGGTGTGCAATGGCATAAATAACCCTATTTAAGCTTAGTTACACGTTTGCATTGAAAGGGACTGAGTTATCAACTTTTCCAGTTTTTATGCGTGCAAAATGCTTTTCAGAGCGAGAGAATCACTTTTTGACCAAAAATGTGTTTTTGACCCTGACACGTGAATTTTGCTCAAAACAAATGCTCTCCACTTCCAAATGTTGCGCAATGGCATAAATAACCCTATTTAAGCTCAGTTACACGTTTGCATTGAAAGTGACTGAGTTATTCACTTTTCCAGTTTTTATCCGTGCAAAATGCTTTTCAGAGCGAGAAAAGCATGTTTTGACCAACAATGTGCTTTTGACCCTAACACGTGAATTATGCTCAAAACTAATGCTCTACACTTCCAAATGGTGTGCAATGGCAAAAAAAAACCTATTTAAGCTTAGTTACACGTTTGCATTGAAAGGGACTGAGTTATCAACTTTTCCAGTTTTTATGCGTGCAAAATGCTTTTCAGAGCGAGAAAAGCATGTTTTGACCCACAATGTGTTTTTGACCCTAACACGTGAATTATGCTCAAAACTAATGCTCTCCACTTCCAAATGGTGCGCGATGGCATAAATAACCCTATTTAAGCTTAGTTACACGTTTGCATTGAAAGGGACTGAGTTATCAACTTTTCCAGTTTTTATGCGTGCAAAATGCTTTTCAGAGCGAGAAAAGCATGTTTTGACCCACAAAGTGTTTTTGACCCTAACACGTGAATTATGCTCAAAACCAACGTTCTCCACTTCCAAATGGTGCGCAATGGCATGAATAACCCTATTTAAGCTTATTTACACATTCGCATTGAAAGGGACTGAGTTATCAACTTTTCCAGTTTTTATGCGTGCAAAATGCTTTTCAGAGCGAGAGAAGCATGTTTTGACCAACAATGTGTTTTTGACCCTAACACGTGAATTATGCTCAAAACTAATGCTCTCCACTTCCAAATGGTGCGCGATGGCATAAATAACCCTATTTAAGCTTAGTTACACGTTTGCATTGAAAGGGACTGAGTTATCAACTTTTCCAGTTTTTATGCGTGCAAAATGCTTTTCAGAGAGAGAGAATCACTTTTTGACCAAAAAGGTGTTTTTGACCCTGACACGTGAATTGTGCTCAAGACCAATGCTCTCTACGTCCAAATGGTGCGCAATGGCATAAATAACCCTATTTAAGCTCAGTTACACGTTTGCATTGAAAGTGACTGAGTTATTAACTTTTCCAGTTTTTATGCGTGCAAAATGCTTTTCAGAGCGAGAGAATCACTTTTTGACCAAAAATGTGTTTTTGACACTGACACGTGAATTTTGCTCAAAACAAATGCTCTCCACTTCCAAATGTTGCGCGATGGCATAAATAACCCTATTTAAGCTTAGTTACACGTTTGCATTGAAAGGGACTGAGTTATCAACTTTTCCAGTTTTTATGCGTGCAAAATGCTTTTCAGAGCGAGAAAAGCATGTTTTGACCCACAATGTGTTTTTGACCCTAACACGTGAATTATGCTCAAAACTAATGCTCTCCACTTCCAAATGGTGCGCGATGGCATAAATAACCCTATTTAAGCTTAGTTACACGTTTGCATTGAAAGGGACTGAGTTATCAACTTTTCCAGTTTTTATGCGTGCAAAATGCTTTTCAGAGCGAGAAAAGCATGTTTTGACCCACAATGTGTTTTTGACCCTAACACGTGAATTATGCTCAAAACTAATGCTCTCCACTTCCAAATGGTGCGCGATGGCATAAATAACCCTATTTAAGCTTAGTTACACGTTTGCATTGAAAGGGACTGAGTTATCAACTTTTCCAGTTTTTATGCGTGCAAAATGCTTTTCAGAGCGAGAAAAGCATGTTTTGACCCACAAAGTGTTTTTGACCCTAACACGTGAATTATGCTCAAAACCAACGTTCTCCACTTCCAAATGGTGCGCAATGGCATGAATAACCCTATTTAAGCTTAGTTACACGTTCGCATTGAAAGGGACTGAGTTATCAACTTTTCCAGTTTTTATGCGTGCAAAATGCTTTTCAGAGCGAGAGAAGCATGTTTTGACCAACAATGTGTTTTTGACCCTAACATGTGAATTATGCTCAAAACTAATGCTCTCCACTTCCAAATGGTGTGCAATGGCATAAATAACCCTATTTAAGCTTAGTTACACGTTTGCATTGAAAGGGACTGAGTTATCAACTTTTCCAGTTTTTATGCGTGCAAAATGCTTTTCAGAGCGAGAGAATCACTTTTTGACCAAAAATGTGTTTTTGACCCTGACACGTGAATTTTGCTCAAAACAAATGCTCTCCACTTCCAAATGTTGCGCAATGGCATAAATAACCCTATTTAAGCTCAGTTACACGTTTGCATTGAAAGTGACTGAGTTATTCACTTTTCCAGTTTTTATCCGTGCAAAATGCTTTTCAGAGCGAGAAAAGCATGTTTTGACCAACAATGTGCTTTTGACCCTAACACGTGAATTATGCTCAAAACTAATGCTCTACACTTCCAAATGGTGTGCAATGGCAAAAAAAAACCTATTTAAGCTTAGTTACACGTTTGCATTGAAAGGGACTGAGTTATCAACTTTTCCAGTTTTTATGCGTGCAAAATGCTTTTCAGAGCGAGAAAAACACTTTTTGACCCACAATGTGTTTTTGACCCTAACACGTGAATTATGCTCAAAACCAACGCTCTCCACTTCCAAATGGTGCGCAACGGCATAAATAACCCTATTTAAGCTTAGTTACACGTTTGCATTGAAAGGGACTGAGTTATAACTCTTCCAGTTATTATGCGTGCAAAATGCTTTTCATAGCGAGAAAAACACTTTTTGACCCTCAATGTGGTTTTGACCCTAACACGTGAATTATGCTCAAAACCAACGCTCTCCACTTCCAAATGGTGCGCAATGGCATAAATAACCATATTTAAGCTTAGTTACACGTTCGCATTGAAAGGGACTGAGTTATCAACTTTTCCAGTTTTTATGCGTGCAAAATGCTTTTCAGAGCGAGAAAAGCATGTTTTGACCCACAATGTGTTTTTGACCCTAACACGTGAATTATGCTCAAAACCAACGCTCTCCACTTCCAAATGGTGCGCAATGGCATGAATAACCCTATTTAAGCTTAGTTACACGTTCGCATTGAAAGGGACTGAGTTATCAACTTTTCCAGTTTTTATGCGTGCAAAATGCTTTTCAGAGAGAGAGAATCACTTTTTGACCAAAAAGGTGTTTTTGACCCTGACACGTGAATTGTGCTCAAGACCAATGCTCTCTACTTCCAAATGGTGCGCAATGGCATAAATAACCCTATTTAAGCTCAGTTACACGTTTGCATTGAAAGTGACTGAGTTATTAACTTTTCCAGTTTTTATGCGTGCAAAATGCTTTTCAGAGCGAGAGAATCACTTTTTGACCAAAAATGTGTTTTTGACACTGACACGTGAATTTTGCTCAAAACAAATGCTCTCCACTTCCAAATGTTGCGCAATGGCATAAATAACCCTATTTAAGCTTAGTTACACGTTCGCATTGAAAGGGACTGAGTTATCAACTTTTCCAGTTTTTATGCGTGCAAAATGCTTTTCAGAGCGAGAAAAACACTTTTTGACCCACAATGTGTTTTTGACCCTAACACGTGAATTATGCTCAAAACCAACGCTCTCCACTTCCAAATGGTGCGCAATGGCATAAATAACCCTATTTAAGCTTAGTTACACGTTTGCATTGAAAGGGACTGAGTTATCAACTTTTCCAGTTTTTATGCGTGCAAAATGCTTTTCAGAGCGAGAAAAGCATGTTTTGACCCACAATGTGTTTTTGACCCTAACACGTGAATTATGCTCAAAACCAACGCTCTCCACTTCCAAATGGTGCGCAATGGCATGAATAACCCTATTTAAGCTTAGTTACACGTTCGCATTGAAAGGGACTGAGTTATCAACTTTTCCAGTTTTTATGCGTGCAAAATGCTTTTCAGAGCGAGAGAAGCATGTTTTGACCAACAATGTGTTTTTGACCCTAACATGTGAATTATGCTCAAAACTAATGCTCTCCACTTCCAAATGGTGTGCAATGGCATAAATAACCCTATTTAAGCTTAGTTACACGTTTGCATTGAAAGGGACTGAGTTATCAACTTTTCCAGTTTTTATGCGTGCAAAATGCTTTTCAGAGAGAGAGAATCACTTTTTGACCAAAAAGGTGTTTTTGACCCTGACACGTGAATTGTGCTCAAGACCAATGCTCTCTACTTCCAAATGGTGCGCAATGGCATAAATAACCCTATTTAAGCTCAGTTACACGTTTGCATTGAAAGTGACTGAGTTATTAACTTTTCCAGTTTTTATGCGTGCAAAATGCTTTTCAGAGCGAGAGAATCACTTTTTGACCAAAAATGTGTTTTTGACACTGACACGTGAATTTTGCTCAAAACAAATGCTCTCCACTTCCAAATGTTGCGCAATGGCATAAATAACCCTATTTAAGCTCAGTTACACGTTTGCATTGAAAGTGACTGAGTTATCAACTTTTCCAGTTTTTATGCGTGCAAAATGCTTTTCAGAGCGAGAGAAGCATGTTTTGACCAACAATGTGTTTTTGACCCTAACATGTGAATTATGCTCAAAACTAATGCTCTCCACTTCCAAATGGTGTGCAATGGCATAAATAACCCTATTTAAGCTTAGTTACACGTTTGCATTGAAAGGGACTGAGTTATCAACTTTTCCAGTTTTTATGCGTGCAAAATGCTTTTCAGAGAGAGAGAATCACTTTTTGACCAAAAATGTGTTTTTGACCCTGACACGTGAATTGTGCTCAAGACCAATGCTCTCTACTTCCAAATGGTGCGCAATGGCATAAATAACCCTATTTAAGCTCAGTTACACGTTTGCATTGAAAGTGACTGAGTTATTCACTTTTCCAGTTTTTATCCGTGCAAAATGCTTTTCAGAGCGAGAAAAGCATGTTTTGACCCACAATGTGTTTTTGACCCTAACACGTGAATTATGCTCAAAACCAACGCTCTCCACTTCCAAATGGTGCGCGATGGCATAAATAACCCTATTTAAGCTTAGTTACACGTTTGTATTGAAAGGGACTGAGTTATCAACTTTTCCAGTTTTTATGCGTGCAAAATGCTTTTCAGAGCGAGAAAAGCATGTTTTGACCCACAATGTGTTTTTGACCCTAACACGTGAATTATGCTCAAAACTAATGCTCTCCACTTCCAAATGGTGCACGATGGCATAAATAACCCTATTTAAGCTTAGTTACACGTTTGCATTGAAAGGGACTGAGTTATCAACTTTTCCAGTTTTTATGCGTGCAAAATGCTTTTCAGAGCGAGAAAAGCATGTTTTGACCCACAATGTGTTTTTGACCCTAACACGTGAATTATGCTCAAAACCAACGCTCTCCACTTCCAAATGGTGCGCAATGGCATGAATAACCCTATTTAAGCTTAGATACACGTTCGCATTGAAAAGGACTGAGTTATCAACTTTTCCAGTTTTTATGCGTGCAAAATGCTTTTCAGAGCGAGAGAAGCATGTTTTGACCAACAATGTGTTTTTGACCCTAACATGTGAATTATGCTCAAAACTAATGCTCTCCACATCCAAATGGTGTGCAATGGCATAAATAACCCTATTTAAGCTTAGTTACACGTTTGCATTGAAAGGGACTGAGTTATCAACTTTTCCAGTTTTTATGCGTGCAAAATGCTTTTCAGAGAGAGAGAATCACTTTTTGACCAAAAAGGTGTTTTTGACCCTGACACGTGAATTGTGCTCAAGACCAATGCTCTCTACTTCCAAATGGTGCGCAATGGCATAAATAACCCTATTTAAGCTCAGTTACACGTTTGCATTGAAAGTGACTGAGTTATTAACTTTTCCAGTTTTTATGCGTGCAAAATGCTTTTCAGAGCGAGAGAATCACTTTTTGACCAAAAATGTGTTTTTGACCCTGACACGTGAATTTTGCTCAAAACAAATGCTCTCCACTTCCAAATGTTGCGCAATGGCATAAATAACCCTATTTAAGCTCAGTTACACGTTTGCATTGAAAGTGACTGAGTTATTCACTTTTCCAGTTTTTATCCGTGCAAAATGCTTTTCAGAGCGAGAAAAGCATGTTTTGACCCACAATGTGTTTTTGACCCTAACACGTGAATTATGCTCAAAACCAACGCTCTCCACTTCTAAATGGTGCGCGATGGCATAAATAACCCTATTTAAGCTTAGTTACACGTTTGCATTGAAAGGGACTGAGTTATCAACTTTTCCAGTTTTTATGCGTGCAAAATGCTTTTCAGAGCGAGAAAAGCATGTTTTGACCCACAATGTGTTTTTCACCCTAACACGTGAATTATGCTCAAAACCAACGCTCTCCACTTCCAAATGGTGCGCAATGGCATGAATAACCCTATTTAAGCTTAGTTACACGTTCGCATTGAAATGGACTGAGTTATCAACTTTTCCAGTTTTTATGCGTGCAAAATGCTTTTCAGAGCGAGAAAAGCATGTTTTGACCAACAATGTGCTTTTGACCCTAACACGTGAATTATGCTCAAAACTAATGCTCTACACTTCCAAATGGTGTGCAATGGCAAAAATAACCCTATTTAAGCTTAGTTACACGTTTGCATTGAAAGGGACTGAGTTATCAACTTTTCCAGTTTTTATGCGTGCAAAATGCTTTTCAGAGCGAGAAAAGCATGTTTTGACCCACAATGTGTTTTTGACCCTAACACGTGAATTATGCTCAAAACCAACGCTCTCCACTTCCAAATGGTGCGCAATGGCATGAATAACCCTATTTAAGCTTAGTTACACGTTCGCATTGAAATGGACTGAGTTATCAACTTTTCCAGTTTTTATGCGTGCAAAATGCTTTTCAGAGAGAGAGAATCACTTTTTGACCAAAAAGGTGTTTTTGACCCTGACACGTGAATTGTGCTCAAGACCAATGCTCTCTACTTCCAAATGGTGCGCAATGGCATAAATAACCCTATTTAAGCTCAGTTACACGTTTGCATTGAAATTGACTGAGTTATTAACTTTTCCAGTTTTTATGCGTGCAAAATGCTTTTCAGAGCGAGAGAATCACTTATTGACCAAAAATGTGTTTTTGACCCTGACACGTGAATTTTGCTCAAAACAAATGCTCTCCACTTCCAAATGTTGCGCAATGGCATAAATAACCCTATTCAAGCTCAGTTACACGTTTGCATTGAAAGTGACTGAGTTATTCACTTTTCCAGTTTTTATCCGTGCAAAATGCTTTTCAGAGCGAGAAAAGCATGTTTTGACCCACAATGTGTTTTTGACCCTAACACGTGAATTATGCTCAAAACCAACGCTCTCCACTTCCAAATGGTGCGCGATGGCATAAATAACCCTATTTAAGCTTAGTTACACGTTTGCATTGAAAGGGACTGAGTTATCAACTTTTCCAGTTTTTATGCGTGCAAAATGCTTTTCAGAGCGAGAAAAGCATGTTTTGACCCACAATGTGTTTTTGACCCTAACACGTGAATTATGCTCAAAACTAATGCTCTCCACTTCCAAATGGTGCGCGATGGCATAAATAACCCTATTTAAGCTTAGTTACACGTTTGCATTGAAAGGGACTGAGTTATTCACTTTTCCAGTTTTTATCCGTGCAAAATGCTTTTCAGAGCGAGAAAAGCATGTTTTGACCCACAATGTGTTTTTGACCCTAACACGTGAATTATGCTCAAAACCAACGCTCTCCACTTCCAAATGGTGCGCAATGGCATGAATAACCCTATTTAAGCTTAGTTACACGTTCGCATTGAAATGGACTGAGTTATCAACTTTTCCAGTTTTTATGCGTGCAAAATGCTTTTCAGAGCGAGAAAAGCATGTTTTGACCAACAATGTGCTTTTGACCCTAACACGTGAATTATGCTCAAAACTAATGCTCTACACTTCCAAATGGTGTGCAATGGCAAAAATAACCCTATTTAAGCTTAGTTACACGTTCGCATTGAAAGGGACTGAGTTATAACTCTTCCAGTTATTATGCATGCAAAATGCTTTTCAGAGCGAGAAAAGCATGTTTTGACCAACAATGTGCTTTTGACCCTAACACGTGAATTATGCTCAAAACTAATGCTCTACACTTCCAAATGGTGTGCAATGGCAAAAATAACCCTATTTAAGCTTAGTTACACGTTCGCATTGAAATGGACTGAGTTATCAACTTTTCCAGTTTTTATGCGTGCAAAATGCTTTTCAGAGCGAGAAAAGCATGTTTTGACCAACAATGTGCTTTTGACACTAACACGTGAATTATGCTCAAAACTAATGCTCTACACTTCCAAATGGTGTGCAATGGCAAAAATAACCCTATTTAAGCTTAGTTACACGTTCGCATTGAAAGGGACTGAGTTATAACTCTTCCAGTTATTATGCATGCAAAATGCTTTTCAGAGCGAGAAAAGCATGTTTTGACCAACAATGTGCTTTTGACCCTAACACGTGAATTATGCTCAAAACTAATGCTCTACACTTCCAAATGGTGTGCAATGGCAAAAATAACCCTATTTAAGCTTAGTTACACGTTTGCATTGAAAGGGACTGAGTTATCAACTTTTCCAGTTTTTATGCGTGCAAAATGCTTTTCAGAGCGAGAAAAGCATGTTTTAACCCACAATGTGTTTTTGACCCTAACACGTGAATTATGCTCAAAACCAACGCTCTCCACTTCCAAATGGTGCGCAATGGCATGAATAACCCTATTTAAGCTTAGTTACACGTTCGCATTGAAATGGACTGAGTTATCAACTTTTCCAGTTTTTATGCGTGCAAAATGCTTTTCAGAGAGAGAGAATCACTTTTTGACCAAAAAGGTGTTTTTGACCCTGACACGTGAATTGTGCTCAAGACCAATGCTCTCTACTTCCAAATGGTGCGCAATGGCATAAATAACCCTATTTAAGCTCAGTTACAGGTTTGCATTGAAATTGACTGAGTTATTAACTTTTCCAGTTTTTATGCGTGCAAAATGCTTTTCAGAGCGAGAGAATCACTTATTGACCAAAAATGTGTTTTTGACCCTGACACGTGAATTTTGCTCAAAACAAATGCTCTCCACTTCCAAATGTTGCGCAATGGCATAAATAACCCTATTTAAGCTTAGTTACACGTTCGCATTGAAAGGGACTGAGTTATCAACTTTTCCAGTTTTTATGCGTGCAAAATGCTTTTCAGAGCGAGAAAAACACTTTTTGACCCACAATGTGTTTTTGACCCTAACACGTGAATTATGCTCAAAACCAACGCTCTCCACTTCCAAATGGTGCGCAATGGCATAAATAACCCTATTTAAGCTTAGTTACACGTTTGCATTGAAAGGGACTGAGTTATCAACTTTTCCAGTTTTTATGCGTGCAAAATGCTTTTCAGAGCGAGAAAAGCATGTTTTGACCCACAATGTGTTTTTGACCCTAACACGTGAATTATGCTCAAAACCAACGCTCTCCACTTCCAAATGGTGCGCAATGGCATGAATAACCCTATTTAAGCTTAGTTACACGTTCGCATTGAAAGGGACTGAGTTATCAACTTTTCCAGTTTTTATGCGTGCAAAATGCTTTTCAGAGCGAGAGAAGCATGTTTTGACCAACAATGTGTTTTTGACCCTAACATGTGAATTATGCTCAAAACTAATGCTCTCCACTTCCAAATGGTGTGCAATGGCATAAATAACCCTATTTAAGCTTAGTTACACGTTTGCATTGAAAGGGACTGAGTTATCAACTTTTCCAGTTTTTATGCGTGCAAAATGCTTTTCAGAGAGAGAGAATCACTTTTTGACCAAAAAGGTGTTTTTGACCCTGACACGTGAATTGTGCTCAAGACCAATGCTCTCTACTTCCAAATGGTGCGCAATGGCATAAATAACCCTATTTAAGCTCAGTTACACGTTTGCATTGAAAGTGACTGAGTTATTAACTTTTCCAGTTTTTATGCGTGCAAAATGCTTTTCAGAGCGAGAGAATCACTTTTTGACCAAAAATGTGTTTTTGACACTGACACGTGAATTTTGCTCAAAACAAATGCTCTCCACTTCCAAATGTTGCGCAATGGCATAAATAACCCTATTTAAGCTCAGTTACACGTTTGCATTGAAAGTGACTGAGTTATCAACTTTTCCAGTTTTTATGCGTGCAAAATGCTTTTCAGAGCGAGAGAAGCATGTTTTGACCAACAATGTGTTTTTGACCCTAACATGTGAATTATGCTCAAAACTAATGCTCTCCACTTCCAAATGGTGTGCAATGGCATAAATAACCCTATTTAAGCTTAGTTACACGTTTGCATTGAAAGGGACTGAGTTATCAACTTTTCCAGTTTTTATGCGTGCAAAATGCTTTTCAGAGAGAGAGAATCACTTTTTGACCAAAAATGTGTTTTTGACCCTGACACGTGAATTGTGCTCAAGACCAATGCTCTCTACTTCCAAATGGTGCGCAATGGCATAAATAACCCTATTTAAGCTCAGTTACACGTTTGCATTGAAAGTGACTGAGTTATTCACTTTTCCAGTTTTTATCCGTGCAAAATGCTTTTCAGAGCGAGAAAAGCATGTTTTGACCCACAATGTGTTTTTGACCCTAACACGTGAATTATGCTCAAAACCAACGCTCTCCACTTCCAAATGGTGCGCGATGGCATAAATAACCCTATTTAAGCTTAGTTACACGTTTGTATTGAAAGGGACTGAGTTATCAACTTTTCCAGTTTTTATGTGTGCAAAATGCTTTTCAGAGCGAGAAAAGCATGTTTTGACCCACAATGTGTTTTTGACCCTAACACGTGAATTATGCTCAAAACTAATGCTCTCCACTTCCAAATGGTGCACGATGGCATAAATAACCCTATTTAAGCTTAGTTACACGTTTGCATTGAAAGGGACTGAGTTATCAACTTTTCCAGTTTTTATGCGTGCAAAATGCTTTTCAGAGCGAGAAAAGCATGTTTTGACCCACAATGTGTTTTTGACCCTAACACGTGAATTATGCTCAAAACCAACGCTCTCCACTTCCAAATGGTGCGCAATGGCATGAATAACCCTATTTAAGCTTAGTTACACGTTCACATTGAAAGGGACTGAGTTATCAACTTTTCCAGTTTTTATGCGTGCAAAATGCTTTTCAGAGAGAGAGAATCACTTTTTGACCAAAAAGGTGTTTTTGACCCTGACACGTGAATTGTGCTCAAGACCAATGCTCTCTACTTCCAAATGGTGCGCAATGGCATAAATAACCCTATTTAAGCTCAGTTACACGTTTGCATTGAAAGTGACTGAGTTATTAACTTTTCCAGTTTTTATGCGTGCAAAATGCTTTTCAGAGCGAGAGAATCACTTTTTGACCAAAAATGTGTTTTTGACACTGACACGTGAATTTTGCTCAAAACAAATGCTCTCCACTTCCAAATGTTGCGCAATGGCATAAATAACCCTATTTAAGCTCAGTTACACGTTTGCATTGAAAGTGACTGAGTTATCAACTTTTCCAGTTTTTATGCGTGCAAAATGCTTTTCAGAGCGAGAGAAGCATGTTTTGACCAACAATGTGTTTTTGACCCTGACACGTGAATTGTGCTCAAGACCAATGCTCTCTACTTCCAAATGGTGCGCAATGGCATAAATAACCCTATTTAAGCTCAGTTACACGTTTGCATTGAAAGTGACTGAGTTATTCACTTTTCCAGTTTTTATCCGTGCAAAATGCTTTTCAGAGCGAGAAAAGCATGTTTTGACCCACAATGTGTTTTTGACCCTAACACGTGAATTATGCTCAAAACCAACGCTCTCCACTTCCAAATGGTGCGCGATGGCATAAATAACCCTATTTAAGCTTAGTTACACGTTTGTATTGAAAGGGACTGAGTTATCAACTTTTCCAGTTTTTATGTGTGCAAAATGCTTTTCAGAGCGAGAAAAGCATGTTTTGACCCACAATGTGTTTTTGACCCTAACACGTGAATTATGCTCAAAACTAATGCTCTCCACTTCCAAATGGTGCACGATGGCATAAATAACCCTATTTAAGCTTAGTTACACGTTTGCATTGAAAGGGACTGAGTTATCAACTTTTCCAGTTTTTATGCGTGCAAAATGCTTTTCAGAGCGAGAAAAGCATGTTTTGACCCACAATGTGTTTTTGACCCTAACACGTGAATTATGCTCAAAACCAACGCTCTCCACTTCCAAATGGTGCGCAATGGCATGAATAACCCTATTTAAGCTTAGTTACACGTTCGCATTGAAAAGGACTGAGTTATCAACTTTTCCAGTTTTTATGCGTGCAAAATGCTTTTCAGAGCGAGAGAAGCATGTTTTGACCAACAATGTGTTTTTGACCCTAACATGTGAATTATGCTCAAAACTAATGCTCTCCACTTCCAAATGGTGTGCAATGGCATAAATAACCCTATTTAAGCTTAGTTACACGTTTGCATTGAAAGGGACTGAGTTATCAACTTTTCCAGATTTTATGCGTGCAAAATGCTTTTCAGAGAGAGAGAATCACTTTTTGACCAAAAAGGTGTTTTTGACCCTGACACGTGAATTGTGCTCAAGACCAATGCTCTCTACTTCCAAATGGTGCGCAATGGCATAAATAACCCTATTTAAGCTCAGTTACACGTTTGCATTGAAAGTGACTGAGTTATTAACTTTTCCAGTTTTTATGCGTGCAAAATGCTTTTCAGAGCGAGAGAATCACTTTTTGACCAAAAATGTGTTTTTGACCCTGACACGTGAATTTTGCTCAAAACAAATGCTCTCCACTTCCAAATGTTGCGCAATGGCATAAATAACCCTATTTAAGCTCAGTTACACGTTTGCATTGAAAGTGACTGAGTTATTCACTTTTCCAGTTTTTATCCGTGCAAAATGCTTTTCAGAGCGAGAAAAGCATGTTTTGACCCACAATGTGTTTTTGACCCTAACACGTGAATTATGCTCAAAACCAACGCTCTCCACTTCTAAATGGTGCGCGATGGCATAAATAACCCTATTTAAGCTTAGTTACACGTTTGCATTGAAAGGGACTGAGTTATCAACTTTTCCAGTTTTTATGCGTGCAAAATGCTTTTCAGAGCGAGAAAAGCATGTTTTGACCAACAATGTGCTTTTGACCCTAACACGTGAATTATGCTCAAAACTAATGCTCTACACTTCCAAATGGTGTGCAATGGCATGAATAACCCTATTTAAGCTTAGTTACACGTTCGCATTGAAATGGACTGAGTTATCAACTTTTCCAGTTTTTATGCGTGCAAAATGCTTTTCAGAGAGAGAGAATCACTTTTTGACCAAAAAGGTGTTTTTGACCCTGACACGTGAATTGTGCTCAAGACCAATGCTCTCTACTTCCAAATGGTGCGCAATGGCATAAATAACCCTATTTAAGCTCAGTTACACGTTTGCATTGAAATTGACTGAGTTATTAACTTTTCCAGTTTTTATGCGTGCAAAATGCTTTTCAGAGCGAGAGAATCACTTATTGACCAAAAATGTGTTTTTGACCCTGACACGTGAATTTTGCTCAAAACAAATGCTCTCCACTTCCAAATGTTGCGCAATGGCATAAATAACCCTATTCAAGCT
This sequence comes from Micromesistius poutassou, assembly GCF_964030765.1. Lineage (NCBI taxonomy): Eukaryota > Metazoa > Chordata > Actinopteri > Gadiformes > Gadidae > Micromesistius > Micromesistius poutassou. The sequence goes on from NC_140288.1 coordinate 11,351,160, forward strand.
CAGTTACACGTTTGCATTGAAAGTGACTGAGTTATTCACTTTTCCAGTTTTTATCCGTGCAAAATGCTTTTCAGAGCGAGAAAAGCATGTTTTGACCCACAATGTGTTTTTGACCCTAACACGTGAATTATGCTCAAAACCAACGCTCTCCACTTCCAAATGGTGCGCGATGGCATAAATAACCCTATTTAAGCTTAGTTACACGTTTGCATTGAAAGGGACTGAGTTATCAACTTTTCCAGTTTTTATGCGTGCAAAATGCTTTTCAGAGCGAGAAAAGCATGTTTTGACCCACAATGTGTTTTTGACCCTAACACGTGAATTATGCTCAAAACTAATGCTCTCCACTTCCAAATGGTGCGCGATGGCATAAATAACCCTATTTAAGCTTAGTTACACGTTTGCATTGAAAGGGACTGAGTTATTCACTTTTCCAGTTTTTATCCGTGCAAAATGCTTTTCAGAGCGAGAAAAGCATGTTTTGACCCACAATGTGTTTTTGACCCTAACACGTGAATTATGCTCAAAACCAACGCTCTCCACTTCTAAATGGTGCGCGATGGCATAAATAACCCTATTTAAGCTTAGTTACACGTTTGCATTGAAAGGGACTGAGTTATCAACTTTTCCAGTTTTTATGCGTGCAAAATGCTTTTCAGAGCGAGAAAAGCATGTTTTGACCAACAATGTGCTTTTGACCCTAACACGTGAATTATGCTCAAAACTAATGCTCTACACTTCCAAATGGTGTGCAATGGCATGAATAACCCTATTTAAGCTTAGTTACACGTTCGCATTGAAATGGACTGAGTTATCAACTTTTCCAGTTTTTATGCGTGCAAAATGCTTTTCAGAGAGAGAGAATCACTTTTTGACCAAAAAGGTGTTTTTGACCCTGACACGTGAATTGTGCTCAAGACCAATGCTCTCTACTTCCAAATGGTGCGCAATGGCATAAATAACCCTATTTAAGCTCAGTTACACGTTTGCATTGAAATTGACTGAGTTATTAACTTTTCCAGTTTTTATGCGTGCAAAATGCTTTTCAGAGCGAGAGAATCACTTATTGACCAAAAATGTGTTTTTGACCCTGACACGTGAATTTTGCTCAAAACAAATGCTCTCCACTTCCAAATGTTGCGCAATGGCATAAATAACCCTATTCAAGCTCAGTTACACGTTTGCATTGAAAGTGACTGAGTTATTCACTTTTCCAGTTTTTATCCGTGCAAAATGCTTTTCAGAGCGAGAAAAGCATGTTTTGACCCACAATGTGTTTTTGACCCTAACACGTGAATTATGCTCAAAACCAACGCTCTCCACTTCCAAATGGTGCGCGATGGCATAAATAACCCTATTTAAGCTTAGTTACACGTTTGCATTGAAAGGGACTGAGTTATCAACTTTTCCAGTTTTTATGCGTGCAAAATGCTTTTCAGAGCGAGAAAAGCATGTTTTGACCCACAATGTGTTTTTGACCCTAACACGTGAATTATGCTCAAAACTAATGCTCTCCACTTCCAAATGGTGCGCGATGGCATAAATAACCCTATTTAAGCTTAGTTACACGTTTGCATTGAAAGGGACTGAGTTATTCACTTTTCCAGTTTTTATCCGTGCAAAATGCTTTTCAGAGCGAGAAAAGCATGTTTTGACCCACAATGTGTTTTTGACCCTAACACGTGAATTATGCTCAAAACCAACGCTCTCCACTTCCAAATGGTGCGCAATGGCATGAATAACCCTATTTAAGCTTAGTTACACGTTCGCATTGAAATGGACTGAGTTATCAACTTTTCCAGTTTTTATGCGTGCAAAATGCTTTTCAGAGCGAGAAAAGCATGTTTTGACCAACAATGTGCTTTTGACCCTAACACGTGAATTATGCTCAAAACTAATGCTCTACACTTCCAAATGGTGTGCAATGGCAAAAATAACCCTATTTAAGCTTAGTTACACGTTCGCATTGAAAGGGACTGAGTTATAACTCTTCCAGTTATTATGCATGCAAAATGCTTTTCAGAGCGAGAAAAGCATGTTTTGACCAACAATGTGCTTTTGACCCTAACACGTGAATTATGCTCAAAACTAATGCTCTACACTTCCAAATGGTGTGCAATGGCAAAAATAACCCTATTTAAGCTTAGTTACACGTTCGCATTGAAATGGACTGAGTTATCAACTTTTCCAGTTTTTATGCGTGCAAAATGCTTTTCAGAGCGAGAAAAGCATGTTTTGACCAACAATGTGCTTTTGACACCAACACGTGAATTATGCTCAAAACTAATGCTCTACACTTCCAAATGGTGTGCAATGGCAAAAATAACCCTATTTAAGCTTAGTTACACGTTCGCATTGAAAGGGACTGAGTTATAACTCTTCCAGTTATTATGCATGCAAAATGCTTTTCAGAGCGAGAAAAGCATGTTTTGACCAACAATGTGCTTTTGACCCTAACACGTGAATTATGCTCAAAACTAATGCTCTACACTTCCAAATGGTGTGCAATGGCAAAAATAACCCTATTTAAGCTTAGTTACACGTTTGCATTGAAAGGGACTGAGTTATCAACTTTTCCAGTTTTTATGCGTGCAAAATGCTTTTCAGAGCGAGAAAAGCATGTTTTGACCCACAATGTGTTTTTGACCCTAACACGTGAATTATGCTCAAAACCAACGCTCTCCACTTCCAAATGGTGCGCAATGGCATGAATAACCCTATTTAAGCTTAGTTACACGTTCGCATTGAAATGGACTGAGTTATCAACTTTTCCAGTTTTTATGCGTGCAAAATGCTTTTCAGAGAGAGAGAATCACTTTTTGACCAAAAAGGTGTTTTTGACCCTGACACGTGAATTGTGCTCAAGACCAATGCTCTCTACTTCCAAATGGTGCGCAATGGCATAAATAACCCTATTTAAGCTCAGTTACACGTTTGCATTGAAATTGACTGAGTTATTAACTTTTCCAGTTTTTATGCGTGCAAAATGCTTTTCAGAGCGAGAGAATCACTTATTGACCAAAAATGTGTTTTTGACCCTGACACGTGAATTTTGCTCAAAACAAATGCTCTCCACTTCCAAATGTTGCGCAATGGCATAAATAACCCTATTCAAGCTCAGTTACACGTTTGCATTGAAAGTGACTGAGTTATTCACTTTTCCAGTTTTTATCCGTGCAAAATGCTTTTCAGAGCGAGAAAAGCATGTTTTGACCCACAATGTGTTTTTGACCCTAACACGTGAATTATGCTCAAAACCAACGCTCTCCACTTCCAAATGGTGCGCGATGGCATAAATAACCCTATTTAAGCTTAGTTACACGTTTGCATTGAAAGGGACTGAGTTATCAACTTTTCCAGTTTTTATGCGTGCAAAATGCTTTTCAGAGTGAGAAAAGCATGTTTTGACCCACAATGTGTTTTTGACCCTAACACGTGAATTATGCTCAAAACTAATGCTCTCCACTTCCAAATGGTGCGCGATGGCATAAATAACCCTATTTAAGCTTAGTTACACGTTTGCATTGAAAGGGACTGAGTTATCAACTTTTCCAGTTTTTATGCGTGCAAAATGCTTTTCAGAGCGAGAAAAGCATGTTTTGACCCACAATGTGTTTTTGACCCTAACACGTGAATTATGCTCAAAACCAACGCTCTCCACTTCCAAATGGTGCGCAATGGCATGAATAACCCTATTTAAGCTTAGTTACACGTTCGCATTGAAAAGGACTGAGTTATCAACTTTTCCAGTTTTTATGCGTGCAAAATGCTTTTCAGAGCGAGAGAAGCATGTTTTGACCAACAATGTGTTTTTGACCCTAACATGTGAATTATGCTCAAAACTAATGCTCTCCACTTCCAAATGGTGTGCAATGGCATAAATAACCCTATTTAAGCTTAGTTACACGTTTGCATTGAAAGGGACTGAGTTATCAACTTTTCCAGTTTTTATGCGTGCAAAATGCTTTTCAGAGAGAGAGAATCACTTTTTGACCAAAAAGGTGTTTTTGACCCTGACACGTGAATTGTGCTCAAGACCAATGCTCTCTACTTCCAAATGGTGCGCAATGGCATAAATAACCCTATTTAAGCTCAGTTACACGTTTGCATTGAAAGTGACTGAGTTATTAACTTTTCCAGTTTTTATGCGTGCAAAATGCTTTTCAGAGCGAGAGAATCACTTTTTGACCAAAAATGTGTTTTTGACCCTGACACGTGAATTTTGCTCAAAACAAATGCTCTCCACTTCCAAATGTTGCGCAATGGCATAAATAACCCTATTTAAGCTCAGTTACACGTTTGCATTGAAAGTGACTGAGTTATTCACTTTTCCAGTTTTTATCCGTGCAAAATGCTTTTCAGAGCGAGAAAAGCATGTTTTGACCCACAATGTGTTTTTGACCCTAACACGTGAATTATGCTCAAAACCAACGCTCTCCACTTCTAAATGGTGCGCGATGGCATAAATAACCCTATTTAAGCTTAGTTACACGTTTGCATTGAAAGGGACTGAGTTATCAACTTTTCCAGTTTTTATGCGTGCAAAATGCTTTTCAGAGCGAGAAAAGCATGTTTTGACCAACAATGTGCTTTTGACCCTAACACGTGAATTATGCTCAAAACTAATGCTCTACACTTCCAAATGGTGTGCAATGGCATGAATAACCCTATTTAAGCTTAGTTACACGTTCGCATTGAAATGGACTGAGTTATCAACTTTTCCAGTTTTTATGCGTGCAAAATGCTTTTCAGAGAGAGAGAATCACTTTTTGACCAAAAAGGTGTTTTTGACCCTGACACGTGAATTGTGCTCAAGACCAATGCTCTCTACTTCCAAATGGTGCGCAATGGCATAAATAACCCTATTTAAGCTCAGTTACACGTTTGCATTGAAATTGACTGAGTTATTAACTTTTCCAGTTTTTATGCGTGCAAAATGCTTTTCAGAGCGAGAGAATCACTTATTGACCAAAAATGTGTTTTTGACCCTGACACGTGAATTTTGCTCAAAACAAATGCTCTCCACTTCCAAATGTTGCGCAATGGCATAAATAACCCTATTCAAGCTCAGTTACACGTTTGCATTGAAAGTGACTGAGTTATTCACTTTTCCAGTTTTTATCCGTGCAAAATGCTTTTCAGAGCGAGAAAAGCATGTTTTGACCCACAATGTGTTTTTGACCCTAACACGTGAATTATGCTCAAAACCAACGCTCTCCACTTCCAAATGGTGCGCGATGGCATAAATAACCCTATTTAAGCTTAGTTACACGTTTGCATTGAAAGGGACTGAGTTATCAACTTTTCCAGTTTTTATGCGTGCAAAATGCTTTTCAGAGCGAGAAAAGCATGTTTTGACCCACAATGTGTTTTTGACCCTAACACGTGAATTATGCTCAAAACTAATGCTCTCCACTTCCAAATGGTGCGCGATGGCATAAATAACCCTATTTAAGCTTAGTTACACGTTTGCATTGAAAGGGACTGAGTTATTCACTTTTCCAGTTTTTATCCGTGCAAAATGCTTTTCAGAGCGAGAAAAGCATGTTTTGACCCACAATGTGTTTTTGACCCTAACACGTGAATTATGCTCAAAACCAACGCTCTCCACTTCCAAATGGTGCGCAATGGCATGAATAACCCTATTTAAGCTTAGTTACACGTTCGCATTGAAATGGACTGAGTTATCAACTTTTCCAGTTTTTATGCGTGCAAAATGCTTTTCAGAGCGAGAAAAGCATGTTTTGACCAACAATGTGCTTTTGACCCTAACACGTGAATTATGCTCAAAACTAATGCTCTACACTTCCAAATGGTGTGCAATGGCAAAAATAACCCTATTTAAGCTTAGTTACACGTTCGCATTGAAAGGGACTGAGTTATAACTCTTCCAGTTATTATGCATGCAAAATGCTTTTCAGAGCGAGAAAAGCATGTTTTGACCAACAATGTGCTTTTGACCCTAACACGTGAATTATGCTCAAAACTAATGCTCTACACTTCCAAATGGTGTGCAATGGCAAAAATAACCCTATTTAAGCTTAGTTACACGTTCGCATTGAAATGGACTGAGTTATCAACTTTTCCAGTTTTTATGCGTGCAAAATGCTTTTCAGAGCGAGAAAAGCATGTTTTGACCAACAATGTGCTTTTGACACTAACACGTGAATTATGCTCAAAACTAATGCTCTACACTTCCAAATGGTGTGCAATGGCAAAAATAACCCTATTTAAGCTTAGTTACACGTTCGCATTGAAAGGGACTGAGTTATAACTCTTCCAGTTATTATGCATGCAAAATGCTTTTCAGAGCGAGAAAAGCATGTTTTGACCAACAATGTGCTTTTGACCCTAACACGTGAATTATGCTCAAAACTAATGCTCTACACTTCCAAATGGTGTGCAATGGCAAAAATAACCCTATTTAAGCTTAGTTACACGTTTGCATTGAAAGGGACTGAGTTATCAACTTTTCCAGTTTTTATGCGTGCAAAATGCTTTTCAGAGCGAGAAAAGCATGTTTTGACCCACAATGTGTTTTTGACCCTAACACGTGAATTATGCTCAAAACCAACGCTCTCCACTTCCAAATGGTGCGCAATGGCATGAATAACCCTATTTAAGCTTAGTTACACGTTCGCATTGAAATGGACTGAGTTATCAACTTTTCCAGTTTTTATGCGTGCAAAATGCTTTTCAGAGAGAGAGAATCACTTTTTGACCAAAAAGGTGTTTTTGACCCTGACACGTGAATTGTGCTCAAGACCAATGCTCTCTACTTCCAAATGGTGCGCAATGGCATAAATAACCCTATTTAAGCTCAGTTACACGTTTGCATTGAAAGTGACTGAGTTATTAACTTTTCCAGTTTTTATGCGTGCAAAATGCTTTTCAGAGCGAGAGAATCACTTTTTGACCAAAAATGTGTTTTTGACCCTGACACGTGAATTTTGCTCAAAACAAATGCTCTCCACTTCCAAATGTTGCGCAATGGCATAAATAACCCTATTTAAGCTCAGTTACACGTTTGCATTGAAAGTGACTGAGTTATTCACTTTTCCAGTTTTTATCCGTGCAAAATGCTTTTCAGAGCGAGAAAAGCATGTTTTGACCCACAATGTGTTTTTGACCCTAACACGTGAATTATGCTCAAAACCAACGCTCTCCACTTCCAAATGGTGCGCGATGGCATAAATAACCCTATTTAAGCTTAGTTACACGTTTGCATTGAAAGGGACTGAGTTATCAACTTTTCCAGTTTTTATGCGTGCAAAATGCTTTTCAGAGCGAGAAAAGCATGTTTTGACCCACAATGTGTTTTTGACCCTAACACGTGAATTATGCTCAAAACCAACGCTCTCCACTTCCAAATGGTGCGCAATGGCATAAATAACCCTATTTAAGCTTAGTTACACGTTTGCATTGAAAGGGACTGAGTTATCAACTTTTCCAGTTTTTATGCGTGCAAAATGCTTTTCAGAGCGAGAAAAGCATGTTTTGACCCACAATGTGTTTTTGACCCTAACACGTGAATTATGCTCAAAACCAACGCTCTCCACTTCCAAATGGTGCGCAATGGCATGAATAACCCTATTTAAGCTTAGTTACACGTTCGCATTGAAAGGGACTGAGTTATCAACTTTTCCAGTTTTTATGCGTGCAAAATGCTTTTCAGAGCGAGAGAAGCATGTTTTGACCAACAATGTGTTTTTGACCCTAACATGTGAATTATGCTCAAAACTAATGCTCTCCACTTCCAAATGGTGTGCAATGGCATAAATAACCCTATTTAAGCTTAGTTACACGTTTGCATTGAAAGGGACTGAGTTATCAACTTTTCCAGTTTTTATGCGTGCAAAATGCTTTTCAGAGAGAGAGAATCACTTTTTGACCAAAAAGGTGTTTTTGACCCTGACACGTGAATTGTGCTCAAGACCAATGCTCTCTACTTCCAAATGGTGCGCAATGGCATAAATAACCCTATTTAAGCTCAGTTACACGTTTGCATTGAAAGTGACTGAGTTATTAACTTTTCCAGTTTTTATGCGTGCAAAATGCTTTTCAGAGCGAGAGAATCACTTTTTGACCAAAAATGTGTTTTTGACACTGACACGTGAATTTTGCTCAAAACAAATGCTCTCCACTTCCAAATGTTGCGCAATGGCATAAATAACCCTATTTAAGCTTAGTTACACGTTCGCATTGAAAGGGACTGAGTTATCAACTTTTCCAGTTTTTATGCGTGCAAAATGCTTTTCAGAGCGAGAGAATCACTTTTTGACCAAAAATGTGTTTTTGACACTGACACGTGAATTTTGCTCAAAACAAATGCTCTCCACTTCCAAATGTTGCGCAATGGCATAAATAACCCTATTTAAGCTCAGTTACACGTTTGCATTGAAAGTGACTGAGTTATTCACTTTTCCAGTTTTTATCCGTGCAAAATGCTTTTCAGAGCGAGAAAAGCATGTTTTGACCCACAATGTGTTTTTGACCCTAACACGTGAATTATGCTCAAAACCAACGCTCTCCACTTCCAAATGGTGCGCGATGGCATAAATAACCCTATTTAAGCTTAGTTACACGTTTGCATTGAAAGGGACTGAGTTATCAACTTTTCCAGTTTTTATGCGTGCAAAATGCTTTTCAGAGCGAGAAAAGCATGTTTTGACCCACAATGTGTTTTTGACCCTAACACGTGAATTATGCTCAAAACCAACGCTCTCCACTTCCAAATGGTGCGCAATGGCATGAATAACCCTATTTAAGCTTAGTTACACGTTCGCATTGAAATGGACTGAGTTATCAACTTTTCCAGTTTTTATGCGTGCAAAATGCTTTTCAGAGCGAGAAAAGCATGTTTTGACCAACAATGTGCTTTTGACCCTAACACGTGAATTATGCTCAAAACTAATGCTCTACACTTCCAAATGGTGTGCAATGGCAAAAATAACCCTATTTAAGCTTAGTTACACGTTTGCATTGAAAGGGACTGAGTTATCAACTTTTCCAGTTTTTATGCGTGCAAAATGCTTTTCAGAGCGAGAAAAACACTTTTTGACCCACAATGTGTTTTTGACCCTAACACGTGAATTATGCTCAAAACCAACGCTCTCCACTTCCAAATGGTGCGCAATGGCATAAATAACCCTATTTAAGCTTAGTTACACGTTCGCATTGAAAGGGACTGAGTTATAACTCTTCCAGTTATTATGCGTGCAAAATGCTTTTCAGAGCGAGAAAAGCATGTTTTGACCCACAATGTGTTTTTGACCCTAACACGTGAATTATGCTCAAAACCAACGCTCTCCACTTCCAAATGGTGGACAATGGCATAAATAACCCTATTTAAGCTTAGTTACACGTTCGCATTGAAAGGGACTGAGTTATCAACTTTTCCAGTTTTTATGCGTGCAAAATGCTTTTCAGAGCGAGAAAAACACTTTTTGACCAACAATGTGTTTTTGACCCTAACACGTGAATTATGCTCAAAACTAATGCTCTCCACTTCCAAATGGTGTGCAATGGCATAAATAACCCTATTTAAGCTTAGTTACACGTTTGCATTGAAAGGGACTGAGTTATCAACTTTTCCAGTTTTTATGCGTGCAAAATGCTTTTCAGAGAGAGAGAATCACTTTTTGACCAAAAAGGTGTTTTTGACCCTGACACGTGAATTGTGCTCAAGACCAATGCTCTCTACTTCCAAATGGTGCGCAATGGCATAAATAACCCTATTTAAGCTCAGTTACACGTTTGCATTGAAAGTGACTGAGTTATTCACTTTTCCAGTTTTTATCCGTGCAAAATGCTTTTCAGAGCGAGAAAAGCATGTTTTGACCCACAATGTGTTTTTGACCCTAACACGTGAATTATGCTCAAAACCAACGCTCTCCACTTCCAAATGGTGCGCGATGGCATAAATAACCCTGTTTAAGCTTAGTTACACGTTTGCATTGAAAGGGACTGAGTTATCAACTTTTCCAGTTTTTATGCGTGCAAAATGCTTTTCAGAGCGAGAAAAGCATGTTTTGACCCACAATGTGTTTTTGACCCTAACACGTGAATTATGCTCAAAACTAATGCTCTCCACTTCCAAATGGTGCGCGATGGCATAAATAACCCTATTTAAGCTTAGTTACACGTTTGCATTGAAAGGGACTGAGTTATCAACTTTTCCAGTTTTTATGCGTGCAAAATGCTTTTCAGAGCGAGAAAAGCATGTTTTGACCCACAATGTGTTTTTGACCCTAACACGTGAATTATGCTCAAAACCAACGCTCTCCACTTCCAAATGGTGCGCAATGGCATGAATAACCCTACTTAAGCTTAGTTACACGTTCGCATTGAAATGGACTGAGTTATCAACTTTTCCAGTTTTTATGCGTGCAAAATGCTTTTCAGAGCGAGAAAAGCATGTTTTGACCAACAATGTGCTTTTGACCCTAACACGTGAATTATGCTCAAAACTAATGCTCTACACTTCCAAATGGTGTGCAATGGCAAAAATAACCCTATTTAAGCTTAGTTACACGTTTGCATTGAAAGGGACTGAGTTATCAACTTTTCCAGTTTTTATGCGTGCAAAATGCTTTTCAGAGCGAGAAAAACACTTTTTGACCCACAATGTGTTTTTGACCCTAACACGTGAATTATGCTCAAAACCAACGCTCTCCACTTCCAAATGGTGCGCAATGGCATAAATAACCCTATTTAAGCTTAGTTACACGTTCGCATTGAAAGGGACTGAGTTATAACTCTTCCAGTTATTATGCGTGCAAAATGCTTTTCAGAGCGAGAAAAGCATGTTTTGACCCACAATGTGTTTTTGACCCTAACACGTGAATTATGCTCAAAACCAACGCTCTCCACTTCCAAATGGTGCGCAATGGCATGAATAACCCTATTTAAGCTTAGTTACACGTTTGCATTGAAAGGGACTGAGTTATCAACTTTTCCAGTTTTTATGCGTGCAAAATGCTTTTCAGAGAGAGAGAATCACTTTTTGACCAAAAAGGTGTTTTTGACCCTGACACGTGAATTGTGCTCAAGACCAATGCTCTCTACTTCCAAATGGTGCGCAATGGCATAAATAACCCTATTTAAGCTCAGTTACACGTTTGCATTGAAAGTGACTGAGTTATTAACTTTTCCAGTTTTTATGCGTGCAAAATGCTTTTCAGAGCGAGAGAATCACTTTTTGACCAAAAATGTGTTTTTGACCCTGACACGTGAATTTTGCTCAAAACAAATGCTCTCCACTTCCAAATGTTGCGCAATGGCATAAATAACCCTATTTAAGCTCAGTTACACGTTTGCATTGAAAGTGACTGAGTTATTCACTTTTCCAGTTTTTATGCGTGCAAAATGCTTTTCAGAGCGAGAAAAGCATGTTTTGACCCACAATGTGTTTTTGACCCTAACACGTAAATTATGCTCAAAACCAACGCTCTCCACTTCCAAATGGTGCGCAATGGCATGAATAACCCTATTTAAGCTTAGTTACACGTTCGCATTGAAATGGACTGAGTTATCAACTTTTCCAGTTTTTATGCGTGCAAAATGCTTTTCAGAGCGAGAAAAGCATGTTTTGACCAACAATGTGCTTTTGACCCTAACACGTGAATTATGCTCAAAACTAATGCTCTACACTTCCAAATGGTGTGCAATGGCAAAAATAACCCTATTTAAGCTTAGTTACACGTTTGCATTGAAAGGGACTGAGTTATCAACTTTTCCAGTTTTTATGCGTGCAAAATGCTTTTCAGAGCGAGAAAAGCATGTTTTGACCCACAATGTGTTTTTGACCCTAACACATGAATTATGCTCAAAACCAACGCTCTCCACTTCCAAATGGTGCGCAATGGCATGAATAACCCTATTTAAGCTTAGTTACACGTTCGCATTGAAAGGGACTGAGTTATCAACTTTTCCAGTTTTTATGCGTGCAAAATGCTTTTCAGAGCGAGAGAAGCATGTTTTGACCAACAATGTGTTTTTGACCCTAACATGTGAATTATGCTCAAAACTAATGCTCTCCACTTCCAAATGGTGTGCAATGGCATAAATAACCCTATTTAAGCTTAGTTACACGTTTGCATTGAAAGGGACTGAGTTATCAACTTTTCCAGTTTTTATGCGTGCAAAATGCTTTTCAGAGAGAGAGAATCACTTTTTGACCAAAAAGGTGTTTTTGACCCTGACACGTGAATTGTGCTCAAGACCAATGCTCTCTACTTCCAAATGGTGCGCAATGGCATAAATAACCCTATTTAAGCTCAGTTACACGTTTGCATTGAAAGTGACTGAGTTATTAACTTTTCCAGTTTTTATGCGTGCAAAATGCTTTTCAGAGCGAGAGAATCACTTTTTGACCAAAAATGTGTTTTTGACACTGACACGTGAATTTTGCTCAAAACAAATGCTCTCCACTTCCAAATGTTGCGCAATGGCATAAATAACCCTATTTAAGCTTAGTTACACGTTCGCATTGAAAGGGACTGAGTTATCAACTTTTCCAGTTTTTATGCGTGCAAAATGCTTTTCAGAGCGAGAAAAACACTTTTTGACCCACAATGTGTTTTTGACCCTAACACGTGAATTATGCTCAAAACCAACGCTCTCCACTTCCAAATGGTGCGCAATGGCATAAATAACCCTATTTAAGCTTAGTTACACGTTTGCATTGAAAGGGACTGAGTTATCAACTTTTCCAGTTTTTATGCGTGCAAAATGCTTTTCAGAGCGAGAAAAGCATGTTTTGACCCACAATGTGTTTTTGACCCTAACACGTGAATTATGCTCAAAACCAACGCTCTCCACTTCCAAATGGTGCGCAATGGCATGAATAACCCTATTTAAGCTTAGTTACACGTTCGCATTGAAAGGGACTGAGTTATCAACTTTTCCAGTTTTTATGCGTGCAAAATGCTTTTCAGAGCGAGAAAAGCATGTTTTGACCAACAATGTGTTTTTGACCCTAACATGTGAATTATGCTCAAAACTAATGCTCTCCACTTCCAAATGGTGTGCAATGGCATAAATAACCCTATTTAAGCTTAGTTACACGTTTGCATTGAAAGGGACTGAGTTATCAACTTTTCCAGTTTTTATGCGTGCAAAATGCTTTTCAGAGAGAGAGAATCACTTTTTGACCAAAAAGGTGTTTTTGACCCTGACACGTGAATTGTGCTCAAGACCAATGCTCTCTACTTCCAAATGGTGCGCAATGGCATAAATAACCCTATTTAAGCTCAGTTACACGTTTGCATTGAAAGTGACTGAGTTATTAACTTTTCCAGTTTTTATGCGTGCAAAATGCTTTTCAGAGCGAGAGAATCACTTTTTGACCAAAAATGTGTTTTTGACACTGACACGTGAATTTTACTCAAAACAAATGCTCTCCACTTCCAAATGTTGCGCAATGGCATAAATAACCCTATTTAAGCTCAGTTACACGTTTGCATTGAAAGTGACTGAGTTATTCACTTTTCCAGTTTTTATCCGTGCAAAATGCTTTTCAGAGCGAGAAAAGCATGTTTTGACCCACAATGTGTTTTTGACCCTAACACGTGAATTATGCTCAAAACCAACGCTCTCCACTTCCAAATGGTGCGCGATGGCATAAATAACCCTATTTAAGCTTAGTTACACGTTTGCATTGAAAGGGACTGAGTTATCAACTTTTCCAGTTTTTATGCGTGCAAAATGCTTTTCAGAGCGAGAAAAGCATGTTTTGACCCACAATGTGTTTTTGACCCTAACACGTGAATTATGCTCAAAACCAACGCTCTCCACTTCCAAATGGTGCGCAATGGCATGAATAACCCTATTTAAGCTTAGTTACACGTTCGCATTGAAATGGACTGAGTTATCAACTTTTCCAGTTTTTATGCGTGCAAAATGCTTTTCAGAGCGAGAAAAGCATGTTTTGACCAACAATGTGCTTTTGACCCTAACACGTGAATTATGCTCAAAACTAATGCTCTACACTTCCAAATGGTGTGCAATGGCAAAAATAACCCTATTTAAGCTTAGTTACACGTTTGCATTGAAAGGGACTGAGTTATCAACTTTTCCAGTTTTTATGCGTGCAAAATGCTTTTCAGAGCGAGAAAAACACTTTTTGACCCACAATGTGTTTTTGACCCTAACACGTGAATTATGCTCAAAACCAACGCTCTCCTCTTCCAAATGGTGCGCAATGGCATAAATAACCCTATTTAAGCTTAGTTACACGTTCGCATTGAAAGGGACTGAGTTATAACTCTTCCAGTTATTATGCGTGCAAAATGCTTTTCAGAGCGAGAAAAGCATGTTTTGACCCACAATGTGTTTTTGACCCTAACACGTGAATTATGCTCAAAACCAACGCTCTCCACTTCCAAATGGTGGACAATGGCATAAATAACCCTATTTAAGCTTAGTTACACGTTCGCATTGAAAGGGACTGAGTTATCAACTTTTCCAGTTTTTATGCGTGCAAAATGCTTTTCAGAGCGAGAAAAACACTTTTTGACCAACAATGTGTTTTTGACCCTAACACGTGAATTATGCTCAAAACTAATGCTCTCCACTTCCAAATGGTGTGCAATGGCATAAATAACCCTATTTAAGCTTAGTTACACGTTTGCATTGAAAGGGACTGAGTTATCAACTTTTCCAGTTTTTATGCGTGCAAAATGCTTTTCAGAGAGAGAGAATCACTTTTTGACCAAAAAGGTGTTTTTGACCCTGACACGTGAATTGTGCTCAAGACCAATGCTCTCTACTTCCAAATGGTGCGCAATGGCATAAATAACCCTATTTAAGCTCAGTTACACGTTTGCATTGAAAGTGACTGAGTTATTAACTTTTCCAGTTTTTATGCGTGCAAAATGCTTTTCAGAGCGAGAGAATCACTTTTTGACCAAAAATGTGTTTTTGACCCTGACACGTGAATTTTGCTCAAAACAAATGCTCTCCACTTCCAAATGTTGCGCAATGGCATAAATAACCCTATTTAAGCTCAGTTACACGTTTGCATTGAAAGTGACTGAGTTATTCACTTTTCCAGTTTTTATCCGTGCAAAATGCTTTTCAGAGCGAGAAAAGCATGTTTTGACCCACAATGTGTTTTTGACCCTAACACGTGAATTATGCTCAAAACCAACGCTCTCCACTTCCAAATGGTGCGCGATGGCATAAATAACCCTATTTAAGCTTAGTTACACGTTTGCATTGAAAGGGACTGAGTTATCAACTTTTCCAGTTTTTATGCGTGCAAAATGCTTTTCAGAGCGAGAAAAGCATGTTTTGACCCACAATGTGTTTTTGACCCTAACACGTGAATTATGCTCAAAACTAATGCTCTCCACTTCCAAATGGTGCGCGATGGCATAAATAACCCTATTTAAGCTTAGTTACACGTTTGCATTGAAAGGGACTGAGTTATCAACTTTTCCAGTTTTTATGCGTGCAAAATGCTTTTCAGAGCGAGAAAAGCATGTTTTGACCCACAATGTGTTTTTGACCCTAACACGTGAATTATGCTCAAAACCAACGCTCTCCACTTCCAAATGGTGCGCAATGGCATGAATAACCCTACTTAAGCTTAGTTACACGTTCGCATTGAAATGGACTGAGTTATCAACTTTTCCAGTTTTTATGCGTGCAAAATGCTTTTCAGAGCGAGAAAAGCATGTTTTGACCAACAATGTGCTTTTGACCCTAACACGTGAATTATGCTCAAAACTAATGCTCTACACTTCCAAATGGTGTGCAATGGCAAAAATAACCCTATTTAAGCTTAGTTACACGTTTGCATTGAAAGGGACTGAGTTATCAACTTTTCCAGTTTTTATGCGTGCAAAATGCTTTTCAGAGCGAGAAAAACACTTTTTGACCCACAATGTGTTTTTGACCCTAACACGTGAATTATGCTCAAAACCAACGCTCTCCACTTCCAAATGGTGCGCAATGGCATAAATAATCCTATTTAAGCTTAGTTACACGTTCGCATTGAAAGGGACTGAGTTATAACTCTTCCAGTTATTATGCGTGCAAAATGCTTTTCAGAGCGAGAAAAGCATGTTTTGACCCACAATGTGTTTTTGACCCTAACACGTGAATTATGCTCAAAACCAACGCTCTCCACTTCCAAATGGTGCGCAATGGCATGAATAACCCTATTTAAGCTTAGTTACACGTTCGCATTGAAAGGGACTGAGTTATCAACTTTTCCAGTTTTTATGCGTGCAAAATGCTTTTCAGAGCGAGAGAAGCATGTTTTGACCAACAATGTGTTTTTGACCCTAACATGTGAATTATGCTCAAAACTAATGCTCTCCACTTCCAAATGGTGTGCAATGGCATAAATAACCCTATTTAAGCTTAGTTACACGTTTGCATTGAAAGGGACTGAGTTATCAACTTTTCCAGTTTTTATGCGTGCAAAATGCTTTTCAGAGAGAGAATCACTTTTTGACCAAAAAGGTGTTTTTGACCCTGACACGTGAATTGTGCTCAAGACCAATGCTCTCTACTTCCAAATGGTGCGCAATGGCATAAATAACCCTATTTAAGCTCAGTTACACGTTTGCATTGAAAGTGACTGAGTTATTCACTTTTCCAGTTTTTATCCGTGCAAAATGCTTTTCAGAGCGAGAAAAGCATGTTTTGACCCACAATGTGTTTTTGACCCTAACACGTGAATTATGCTCAAAACCAACGCTCTCCACTTCCAAATGGTGCGCAATGGCATGAATAACCCTATTTAAGCTTAGTTACACGTTCGCATTGAAAGGGACTGAGTTATCAACTTTTCCAGTTTTTATGCGTGCAAAATGCTTTTCAGAGCGAGAGAAGCATGTTTTGACCAACAATGTGTTTTTGACCCTAACATGTGAATTATGCTCAAAACTAACGCTCTCCACTTCCAAATGGTGTGCAATGGCATAAATAACCCTATTTAAGCTTAGTTACACGTTTGCATTGAAAGGGACTGAGTTATCAACTTTTCCAGTTTTTATGCGTGCAAAATGCTTTTCAGAGAGAGAGAATCACTTTTTGACCAAAAAGGTGTTTTTGACCCTGACACGTGAATTGTGCTCAAGACCAATGCTCTCTACTTCCAAATGGTGCGCAATGGCATAAATAACCCTATTTAAGCTCAGTTACACGTTTGCATTGAAAGTGACTGAGTTATTAACTTTTCCAGTTTTTATGCGTGCAAAATGCTTTTCAGAGCGAGAGAATCACTTTTTGACCAAAAATGTGTTTTTGACCCTAACACGTGAATTATGCTCAAAACCAACGCTCTCCACTTCCAAATGGTGCGCGATGGCATAAATAACCCTATTTAAGCTTAGTTACACGTTTGCATTGAAAGGGACTGAGTTATCAACTTTTCCAGTTTTTATGCGTGCAAAATGCTTTTCAGAGCGAGAAAAGCATGTTTTGACCCACAATGTGTTTTTGACCCTAACACGTGAATTATGCTCAAAACTAATGCTCTCCACTTCCAAATGGTGCGCGATGGCATAAATAACCCTATTTAAGCTTAGTTACACGTTTGCATTGAAAGGGACTGAGTTATCAACTTTTCCAGTTTTTATGCGTGCAAAATGCTTTTCAGAGCGAGAAAAGCATGTTTTGACCCACAATGTGTTTTTGACCCTAACACGTGAATTATGCTCAAAACCAACGCTCTCCACTTCCAAATGGTGCGCAATGGCATGAATAACCCTACTTAAGCTTAGTTACACGTTCGCATTGAAATGGACTGAGTTATCAACTTTTCCAGTTTTTATGCGTGCAAAATGCTTTTCAGAGCGAGAAAAGCATGTTTTGACCAACAATGTGCTTTTGACCCTAACACGTGAATTATGCTCAAAACTAATGCTCTACACTTCCAAATGGTGTGCAATGGCAAAAATAACCCTATTTAAGCTTAGTTACACGTTTGCATTGAAAGGGACTGAGTTATCAACTTTTCCAGTTTTTATGCGTGCAAAATGCTTTTCAGAGCGAGAAAAACACTTTTTGACCCACAATGTGTTTTTGACCCTAACACGTGAATTATGCTCAAAACCAACGCTCTCCACTTCCAAATGGTGCGCAATGGCATAAATAATCCTATTTAAGCTTAGTTACACGTTCGCATTGAAAGGGACTGAGTTATAACTCTTCCAGTTATTATGCGTGCAAAATGCTTTTCAGAGCGAGAAAAGCATGTTTTGACCCACAATGTGTTTTTGACCCTAACACGTGAATTATGCTCAAAACCAACGCTCTCCACTTCCAAATGGTGCGCAATGGCATGAATAACCCTATTTAAGCTTAGTTACACGTTCGCATTGAAAGGGACTGAGTTATCAACTTTTCCAGTTTTTATGCGTGCAAAATGCTTTTCAGAGCGAGAGAAGCATGTTTTGACCAACAATGTGTTTTTGACCCTAACATGTGAATTATGCTCAAAACTAATGCTCTCCACTTCCAAATGGTGTGCAATGGCATAAATAACCCTATTTAAGCTTAGTTACACGTTTGCATTGAAAGGGACTGAGTTATCAACTTTTCCAGTTTTTATGCGTGCAAAATGCTTTTCAGAGAGAGAATCACTTTTTGACCAAAAAGGTGTTTTTGACCCTGACACGTGAATTGTGCTCAAGACCAATGCTCTCTACTTCCAAATGGTGCGCAATGGCATAAATAACCCTATTTAAGCTCAGTTACACGTTTGCATTGAAAGTGACTGAGTTATTCACTTTTCCAGTTTTTATCCGTGCAAAATGCTTTTCAGAGCGAGAAAAGCATGTTTTGACCCACAATGTGTTTTTGACCCTAACACGTGAATTATGCTCAAAACCAACGCTCTCCACTTCCAAATGGTGCGCAATGGCATGAATAACCCTATTTAAGCTTAGTTACACGTTCGCATTGAAAGGGACTGAGTTATCAACTTTTCCAGTTTTTATGCGTGCAAAATGCTTTTCAGAGCGAGAGAAGCATGTTTTGACCAACAATGTGTTTTTGACCCTAACATGTGAATTATGCTCAAAACTAACGCTCTCCACTTCCAAATGGTGTGCAATGGCATAAATAACCCTATTTAAGCTTAGTTACACGTTTGCATTGAAAGGGACTGAGTTATCAACTTTTCCAGTTTTTATGCGTGCAAAATGCTTTTCAGAGAGAGAGAATCACTTTTTGACCAAAAAGGTGTTTTTGACCCTGACACGTGAATTGTGCTCAAGACCAATGCTCTCTACTTCCAAATGGTGCGCAATGGCATAAATAACCCTATTTAAGCTCAGTTACACGTTTGCATTGAAAGTGACTGAGTTATTAACTTTTCCAGTTTTTATGCGTGCAAAATGCTTTTCAGAGCGAGAGAATCACTTTTTGACCAAAAATGTGTTTTTGACACTGACACGTGAATTTTGCTCAAAACAAATGCTCTCCACTTCCAAATGTTGCGCAATGGCATAAATAACCCTATTTAAGCTCAGTTACACGTTTGCATTGAAAGTGACTGAGTTATTCACTTTTCCAGTTTTTATCCGTGCAAAATGCTTTTCAGAGCGAGAAAAGCATGTTTTGACCCACAATGTGTTTTTGACCCTAACACGTGAATTATGCTCAAAACCAACGCTCTCCACTTCCAAATGGTGCGCGATGGCATAAATAACCCTATTTAAGCTTAGTTACACGTTTGCATTGAAAGGGACTGAGTTATCAACTTTTCCAGTTTTTATGCGTGCAAAATGCTTTTCAGAGCGAGAAAAGCATGTTTTGACCCACAATGTGTTTTTGACCCTAACACGTGAATTATGCTCAAAACCAACGCTCTCCACTTCCAAATGGTGCGCAATGGCATGAATAACCCTATTTAAGCTTAGTTACACGTTCGCATTGAAATGGACTGAGTTATCAACTTTTCCAGTTTTTATGCGTGCAAAATGCTTTTCAGAGCGAGAAAAGCATGTTTTGACCAACAATGTGCTTTTGACCCTAACACGTGAATTATGCTCAAAACTAATGCTCTACACTTCCAAATGGTGTGCAATGGCAAAAATAACCCTATTTAAGCTTAGTTACACGTTTGCATTGAAAGGGACTGAGTTATCAACTTTTCCAGTTTTTATGCGTGCAAAATGCTTTTCAGAGCGAGAAAAACACTTTTTGACCCACAATGTGTTTTTGACCCTAACACGTGAATTATGCTCAAAACCAACGCTCTCCACTTCCAAATGGTGCGCAATGGCATAAATAACCCTATTTAAGCTTAGTTACACGTTCGCATTGAAAGGGACTGAGTTATAACTCTTCCAGTTATTATGCGTGCAAAATGCTTTTCAGAGCGAGAAAAGCATGTTTTGACCCACAATGTGTTTTTGACCCTAACACGTGAATTATGCTCAAAACCAACGCTCTCCACTTCCAAATGGTGGACAATGGCATAAATAACCCTATTTAAGCTTAGTTACACGTTCGCATTGAAAGGGACTGAGTTATCAACTTTTCCAGTTTTTATGCGTGCAAAATGCTTTTCAGAGCGAGAAAAACACTTTTTGACCAACAATGTGTTTTTGACCCTAACACGTGAATTATGCTCAAAACTAATGCTCTCCACTTCCAAATGGTGTGCAATGGCATAAATAACCCTATTTAAGCTTAGTTACACGTTTGCATTGAAAGGGACTGAGTTATCAACTTTTCCAGTTTTTATGCGTGCAAAATGCTTTTCAGAGAGAGAGAATCACTTTTTGACCAAAAAGGTGTTTTTGACCCTGACACGTGAATTGTGCTCAAGACCAATGCTCTCTACTTCCAAATGGTGCGCAATGGCATAAATAACCCTATTTAAGCTCAGTTACACGTTTGCATTGAAAGTGACTGAGTTATTAACTTTTCCAGTTTTTATGCGTGCAAAATGCTTTTCAGAGCGAGAGAATCACTTTTTGACCAAAAATGTGTTTTTGACCCTGACACGTGAATTTTGCTCAAAACAAATGCTCTCCACTTCCAAATGTTGCGCAATGGCATAAATAACCCTATTTAAGCTCAGTTACACGTTTGCATTGAAAGTGACTGAGTTATTCACTTTTCCAGTTTTTATCCGTGCAAAATGCTTTTCAGAGCGAGAAAAGCATGTTTTGACCCATAATGTGTTTTTGACCCTAACACGTGAATTATGCTCAAAACCAACGCTCTCCACTTCCAAATGGTGCGCGATGGCATAAATAACCCTATTTAAGCTTAGTTACACGTTTGCATTGAAAGGGACTGAGTTATCAACTTTTCCAGTTTTTATGCGTGCAAAATGCTTTTCAGAGCGAGAAAAGCATGTTTTGACCCACAATGTGTTTTTGACCCTAACACGTGAATTATGCTCAAAACTAATGCTCTCCACTTCCAAATGGTGCGCGATGGCATAAATAACCCTATTTAAGCTTAGTTACACGTTTGCATTGAAAGGGACTGAGTTATCAACTTTTCCAGTTTTTATGCGTGCAAAATGCTTTTCAGAGCGAGAAAAGCATGTTTTGACCCACAATGTGTTTTTGACCCTAACACGTGAATTATGCTCAAAACCAACGCTCTCCACTTCCAAATGGTGCGCAATGGCATGAATAACCCTACTTAAGCTTAGTTACACGTTCGCATTGAAATGGACTGAGTTATCAACTCTTCCAGTTATTATGCGTGCAAAATGCTTTTCAGAGCGAGAAAAGCATGTTTTGACCCACAATGTGTTTTTGACCCTAACACGTGAATTATGCTCAAAACCAACGCTCTCCACTTCCAAATGGTGCGCAATGGCATGAATAACCCTATTTAAGCTTAGTTACACGTTCGCATTGAAAGGGACTGAGTTATCAACTTTTCCAGTTTTTATGCGTGCAAAATGCTTTTCAGAGCGAGAGAAGCATGTTTTGACCAACAATGTGTTTTTGACCCTAACATGTGAATTATGCTCAAAACTAATGCTCTCCACTTCCAAATGGTGTGCAATGGCATAAATAACCCTATTTAAGCTTAGTTACACGTTTGCATTGAAAGGGACTGAGTTATCAACTTTTCCAGTTTTTATGCGTGCAAAATGCTTTTCAGAGAGAGAGAATCACTTTTTGACCAAAAAGGTGTTTTTGACCCTGACACGTGAATTGTGCTCAAGACCAATGCTCTCTACTTCCAAATGGTGCGCAATGGCATAAATAACCCTATTTAAGCTCAGTTACACGTTTGCATTGAAAGTGACTGAGTTATTCACTTTTCCAGTTTTTATCCGTGCAAAATGCTTTTCAGAGCGAGAAAAGCATGTTTTGACCCACAATGTGTTTTTGACCCTAACACGTGAATTATGCTCAAAACCAACGCTCTCCACTTCCAAATGGTGCGCAATGGCATGAATAACCCTATTTAAGCTTAGTTACACGTTCGCATTGAAAGGGACTGAGTTATCAACTTTTCCAGTTCTTATGCGTGCAAAATGCTTTTCAGAGCGAGAGAAGCATGTTTTGACCAACAATGTGTTTTTGACCCTAACATGTGAATTATGCTCAAAACTAATGCTCTCCACTTCCAAATGGTGTGCAATGGCATAAATAACCCTATTTAAGCTTAGTTACACGTTTGCATTGAAAGGGACTGAGTTATCAACTTTTCCAGTTTTTATGCGTGCAAAATGCTTTTCAGAGAGAGAGAATCACTTTTTGACCAAAAAGGTGTTTTTGACCCTGACACGTGAATTGTGCTCAAGACCAATGCTCTCTACTTCCAAATGGTGCGCAATGGCATAAATAACCCTATTTAAGCTCAGTTACACGTTTGCATTGAAAGTGACTGAGTTATTAACTTTTCCAGTTTTTATGCGTGCAAAATGCTTTTCAGAGCGAGAGAATCACTTTTTGACCAAAAATGTGTTTTTGACACTGACACGTGAATTTTGCTCAAAACAAATGCTCTCCACTTCCAAATGTTGCGCAATGGCATAAATAACCCTATTTAAGCTCAGTTACACGTTTGCATTGAAAGTGACTGAGTTATTCACTTTTCCAGTTTTTATCCGTGCAAAATGCTTTTCAGAGCGAGAAAAGCATGTTTTGACCCACAATGTGTTTTTGACCCTAACACGTGAATTATGCTCAAAACTAATGCTCTCCACTTCCAAATGGTGCGCGATGGCATAAATAACCCTATTTAAGCTTAGTTACACGTTTGCATTGAAAGGGACTGAGTTATCAACTTTTCCAGTTTTTATGCGTGCAAAATGCTTTTCAGAGCGAGAAAAGCATGTTTTGACCCACAATGTGTTTTTGACCCTAACACGTGAATTATGCTCAAAACCAACGCTCTCCACTTCCAAATGGTGCGCAATGGCATAAATAACCCTATTTAAGCTTGGTTACACGTTCGCATTGAAAGGGACTGAGTTATAACTCTTCCAGTTATTATGCGTGCAAAATGCTTTTCAGAGCGAGAAAAGCATGTTTTGACCCACAATGTGTTTTTGACCCTAACACGTGAATTATGCTCAAAACCAACGCTCTCCACTTCCAAATGGTGGACAATGGCATAAATAACCCTATTTAAGCTTAGTTACACGTTCGCATTGAAAGGGACTGAGTTATCAACTTTTCCAGTTTTTATGCGTGCAAAATGCTTTTCAGAGCGAGAAAAACACTTTTTGACCAACAATGTGTTTTTGACCCTAACACGTGAATTATGCTCAAAACTAATGCTCTCCACTTCCAAATGGTGTGCAATGGCATAAATAACCCTATTTAAGCTTAGTTACACGTTTGCATTGAAAGGGACTGAGTTATCAACTTTTCCAGTTTTTATGCGTGCAAAATGCTTTTCAGAGAGAGAGAATCACTTTTTGACCAAAAAGGTGTTTTTGACCCTGACACGTGAATTGTGCTCAAGACCAATGCTCTCTACTTCCAAATGGTGCGCAATGGCATAAATAACCCTATTTAAGCTCAGTTACACGTTTGCATTGAAAGTGACTGAGTTATTAACTTTTCCAGTTTTTATGCGTGCAAAATGCTTTTCAGAGCGAGAGAATCACTTTTTGACCAAAAATGTGTTTTTGACCCTGACACGTGAATTTTGCTCAAAACAAATGCTCTCCACTTCCAAATGTTGCGCAATGGCATAAATAACCCTATTTAAGCTCAGTTACACGTTTGCATTAGAAGTGACTGAGTTATTCACTTTTCCAGTTTTTATCCGTGCAAAATGCTTTTCAGAGCGAGAAAAGCATGTTTTGACCCACAATGTGTTTTTGACCCTAACACGTGAATTATGCTCAAAACCAACGCTCTCCACTTCCAAATGGTGCGCGATGGCATAAATAACCCTATTTAAGCTTAGTTACACGTTTGCATTGAAAGGGACTGAGTTATCAACTTTTCCAGTTTTTATGCGTGCAAAATGCTTTTCAGAGCGAGAAAAGCATGTTTTGACCCACAATGTGTTTTTGACCCTAACACGTGAATTATGCTCAAAACTAATGCTCTCCACTTCCAAATGGTGCGCGATGGCATAAATAACCCTATTTAAGCTTAGTTACACGTTTGCATTGAAAGGGACTGAGTTATCAACTTTTCCAGTTTTTATGCGTGCAAAATGCTTTTCAGAGCGAGAAAAGCATGTTTTGACCCACAATGTGTTTTTGACCCTAACACGTGAATTATGCTCAAAACCAACGCTCTCCACTTCCAAATGGTGCGCAATGGCATGAATAACCCTACTTAAGCTTAGTTACACGTTCGCATTGAAATGGACTGAGTTATCAACTTTTCCAGTTTTTATGCGTGCAAAATGCTTTTCAGAGCGAGAAAAGCATGTTTTGACCAACAATGTGCTTTTGACCCTAAAACGTGAATTATGCTCAAAACTAATGCTCTACACTTCCAAATGGTGTGCAATGGCAAAAATAACCCTATTTAAGCTTAGTTACACGTTTGCATTGAAAGGGACTGAGTTATCAACTTTTCCAGTTTTTATGCGTGCAAAATGCTTTTCAGAGCGAGAAAAACACTTTTTGACCCACAATGTGTTTTTGACCCTAACACGTGAATTATGCTCAAAACCAACGCTCTCCACTTCCAAATTGTGCGCAATGGCATAAATAACCCTATTTAAGCTTAGTTACACGTTCGCATTGAAAGGGACTGAGTTATAACTCTTCCAGTTATTATGCGTGCAAAATGCTTTTCAGAGCGAGAAAAGCATGTTTTGACCCACAATGTGTTTTTGACCCTAACACGTGAATTATGCTCAAAACCAACGCTCTCCACTTCCAAATGGTGCGCAATGGCATGAATAACCCTATTTAAGCTTAGTTACACGTTTGCATTGAAAGGGACTGAGTTATCAACTTTTCCAGTTTTTATGCGTGCAAAATGCTTTTCAGAGAGAGAGAATCACTTTTTGACCAAAAAGGTGTTTTTGACCCTGACACGTGATTTGTGCTCAAGACCAATGCTCTCTACTTCCAAATGGTGCGCAATGGCATAAATAACCCTATTTAAGCTCAGTTACACGTTTGCATTGAAAGTGACTGAGTTATTCACTTTTCCAGTTTTTATCCGTGCAAAATGCTTTTCAGAGCGAGAAAAGCATGTTTTGACCCACAATGTGTTTTTGACCCTAACACGTGAATTATGCTCAAAACCAACGCTCTCCACTTCCAAATGGTGCGCAATGGCATGAATAACCCTATTTAAGCTTAGTTACACGTTCGCATTGAAATGGACTGAGTTATCAACTTTTCCAGTTTTTATGCGTGCAAAATGCTTTTCAGAGCGAGAAAAGCATGTTTTGACCAACAATGTGCTTTTGACCCTAACACGTGAATTATGCTCAAAACTAATGCTCTACACTTCCAAATGGTGTGCAATGGCAAAAATAACCCTATTTAAGCTTAGTTACACGTTTGCATTGAAAGGGACTGAGTTATCAACTTTTCCAGTTTTTATGCGTGCAAAATGCTTTTCAGAGCGAGAAAAGCATGTTTTGACCCACAATGTGTTTTTGACCCTAACACATGAATTATGCTCAAAACCAACGCTCTCCACTTCCAAATGGTGCGCAATGGCATGAATAACCCTATTTAAGCTTAGTTACACGTTCGCATTGAAAGGGACTGAGTTATCAACTTTTCCAGTTTTTATGCGTGCAAAATGCTTTTCAGAGCGAGAGAAGCATGTTTTGACCAACAATGTGTTTTTGACCCTAACATGTGAATTATGCTCAAAACTAATGCTCTCCACTTCCAAATGGTGTGCAATGGCATAAATAACCCTATTTAAGCTTAGTTACACGTTTGCATTGAAAGGGACTGAGTTATCAACTTTTCCAGTTTTTATGCGTGCAAAATGCTTTTCAGAGAGAGAGAATCACTTTTTGACCAAAAAGGTGTTTTTGACCCTGACACGTGAATTGTGCTCAAGACCAATGCTCTCTACTTCCAAATGGTGCGCAATGGCATAAATAACCCTATTTAAGCTCAGTTACACGTTTGCATTGAAAGTGACTGAGTTATTAACTTTTCCAGTTTTTATGCGTGCAAAATGCTTTTCAGAGCGAGAGAATCACTTTTTGACCAAAAATGTGTTTTTGACACTGACACGTGAATTTTGCTCAAAACAAATGCTCTCCACTTCCAAATGTTGCGCAATGGCATAAATAACCCTATTTAAGCTTAGTTACACGTTCGCATTGAAAGGGACTGAGTTATCAACTTTTCCAGTTTTTATGCGTGCAAAATGCTTTTCAGAGCGAGAAAAACACTTTTTGACCCACAATGTGTTTTTGACCCTAACACGTGAATTATGCTCAAAACCAACGCTCTCCACTTCCAAATGGTGCGCGATGGCATAAATAACCCTATTTAAGCTTAGTTACACGTTTGCATTGAAAGGGACTGAGTTATCAACTTTTCCAGTTTTTATGCGTGCAAAATGCTTTTCAGAGCGAGAAAAGCATGTTTTGACCCACAATGTGTTTTTGACCCTAACACGTGAATTATGCTCAAAACCAACGCTCTCCACTTCCAAATGGTGCGCAATGGCATGAATAACCCTATTTAAGCTTAGTTACACGTTCGCATTGAAATGGACTGAGTTATCAACTTTTCCAGTTTTTATGCGTGCAAAATGCTTTTCAGAGCGAGAAAAGCATGTTTTGACCAACAATGTGCTTTTGACCCTAACACGTGAATTATGCTCAAAACTAATGCTCTACACTTCCAAATGGTGTGCAATGGCAAAAATAACCCTATTTAAGCTTAGTTACACGTTTGCATTGAAAGGGACTGAGTTATCAACTTTTCCAGTTTTTATGCGTGCAAAATGCTTTTCAGAGCGAGAAAAACACTTTTTGACCCACAATGTGTTTTTGACCCTAACACGTGAATTATGCTCAAAACCAACGCTCTCCACTTCCAAATGGTGCGCAATGGCATAAATAACCCTATTTAAGCTTAGTTACACGTTCGCATTGAAAGGGACTGAGTTATAACTCTTCCAGTTATTATGCGTGCAAAATGCTTTTCAGAGCGAGAAAAGCATGTTTTGACCCACAATGTGTTTTTGACCCTAACACGTGAATTATGCTCAAAACCAACGCTCTCCACTTCCAAATGGTGGACAATGGCATAAATAACCCTATTTAAGCTTAGTTACACGTTCGCATTGAAAGGGACTGAGTTATCAACTTTTCCAGTTTTTATGCGTGCAAAATGCTTTTCAGAGCGAGAAAAACACTTTTTGACCAACAATGTGTTTTTGACCCTAACACGTGAATTATGCTCAAAACTAATGCTCTCCACTTCCAAATGGTGTGCAATGGCATAAATAACCCTATTTAAGCTTAGTTACACGTTTGCATTGAAAGGGACTGAGTTATCAACTTTTCCAGTTTTTATGCGTGCAAAATGCTTTTCAGAGAGAGAGAATCACTTTTTGACCAAAAAGGTGTTTTTGACCCTGACACGTGAATTGTGCTCAAGACCAATGCTCTCTACTTCCAAATGGTGCGCAATGGCATAAATAACCCTATTTAAGCTCAGTTACACGTTTGCATTGAAAGTGACTGAGTTATTAACTTTTCCAGTTTTTATGCGTGCAAAATGCTTTTCAGAGCGAGAGAATCACTTTTTGACCAAAAATGTGTTTTTGACCCTGACACGTGAATTTTGCTCAAAACAAATGCTCTCCACTTCCAAATGTTGCGCAATGGCATAAATAACCCTATTTAAGCTCAGTTACACGTTTGCATTGAAAGTGACTGAGTTATTCACTTTTCCAGTTTTTATCCGTGCAAAATGCTTTTCAGAGCGAGAAAAGCATGTTTTGACCCACAATGTGTTTTTGACCCTAACACGTGAATTATGCTCAAAACCAACGCTCTCCACTTCCAAATGGTGCGCGATGGCATAAATAACCCTATTTAAGCTTAGTTACACGTTTGCATTGAAAGGGACTGAGTTATCAACTTTTCCAGTTTTTATGCGTGCAAAATGCTTTTCAGAGCGAGAAAAGCATGTTTTGACCCACAATGTGTTTTTGACCCTAACACGTGAATTATGCTCAAAACTAATGCTCTCCACTTCCAAATGGTGCGCGATGGCATAAATAACCCTATTTAAGCTTAGTTACACGTTTGCATTGAAAGGGACTGAGTTATCAACTTTTCCAGTTTTTATGCGTGCAAAATGCTTTTCAGAGCGAGAAAAGCATGTTTTGACCCACAATGTGTTTTTGACCCTAACACGTGAATTATGCTCAAAACCAACGCTCTCCACTTCCAAATGGTGCGCAATGGCATGAATAACCCTACTTAAGCTTAGTTACACGTTCGCATTGAAATGGACTGAGTTATCAACTTTTCCAGTTTTTATGCGTGCAAAATGCTTTTCAGAGCGAAAAAAGCATGTTTTGACCAACAATGTGCTTTTGACCCTAACACGTGAATTATGCTCAAAACTAATGCTCTACACTTCCAAATGGTGTGCAATGGCAAAAATAACCCTATTTAAGCTTAGTTACACGTTTGCATTGAAAGGGACTGAGTTATCAACTTTTCCAGTTTTTATGCGTGCAAAATGCTTTTCAGAGCGAGAAAAACACTTTTTGACCCACAATGTGTTTTTGACCCTAACACGTGAATTATGCTCAAAACCAACGCTCTCCACTTCCAAATGGTGCGCAATGGCATAAATAATCCTATTTAAGCTTAGTTACACGTTCGCATTGAAAGGGACTGAGTTATAACTCTTCCAGTTATTATGCGTGCAAAATGCTTTTCAGAGCGAGAAAAGCATGTTTTGACCCACAATGTGTTTTTGACCCTAACACGTGAATTATGCTCAAAACCAACGCTCTCCACTTCCAAATGGTGCGCAATGGCATGAATAACCCTATTTAAGCTTAGTTACACGTTCGCATTGAAAGGGACTGAGTTATCAACTTTTCCAGTTTTTATGCGTGCAAAATGCTTTTCAGAGCGAGAGAAGCATGTTTTGACCAACAATGTGTTTTTGACCCTAACATGTGAATTATGCTCAAAACTAATGCTCTCCACTTCCAAATGGTGTGCAATGGCATAAATAACCCTATTTAAGCTTAGTTACACGTTTGCATTGAAAGGGACTGAGTTATCAACTTTTCCAGTTTTTATGCGTGCAAAATGCTTTTCAGAGAGAGAATCACTTTTTGACCAAAAAGGTGTTTTTGACCCTGACACGTGAATTGTGCTCAAGACCAATGCTCTCTACTTCCAAATGGTGCGCAATGGCATAAATAACCCTATTTAAGCTCAGTTACACGTTTGCATTGAAAGTGACTGAGTTATTCACTTTTCCAGTTTTTATCCGTGCAAAATGCTTTTCAGAGCGAGAAAAGCATGTTTTGACCCACAATGTGTTTTTGACCCTAACACGTGAATTATGCTCAAAACCAACGCTCTCCACTTCCAAATGGTGCGCAATGGCATGAATAACCCTATTTAAGCTTAGTTACACGTTCGCATTGAAAGGGACTGAGTTATCAACTTTTCCAGTTTTTATGCGTGCAAAATGCTTTTCAGAGCGAGAGAAGCATGTTTTGACCAACAATGTGTTTTTGACCCTAACATGTGAATTATGCTCAAAACTAACGCTCTCCACTTCCAAATGGTGTGCAATGGCATAAATAACCCTATTTAAGCTTAGTTACACGTTTGCATTGAAAGGGACTGAGTTATCAACTTTTCCAGTTTTTATGCGTGCAAAATGCTTTTCAGAGAGAGAGAATCACTTTTTGACCAAAAAGGTGTTTTTGACCCTGACACGTGAATTGTGCTCAAGACCAATGCTCTCTACTTCCAAATGGTGCGCAATGGCATAAATAACCCTATTTAAGCTCAGTTACACGTTTGCATTGAAAGTGACTGAGTTATTAACTTTTCCAGTTTTTATGCGTGCAAAATGCTTTTCAGAGCGAGAGAATCACTTTTTGACCAAAAATGTGTTTTTGACACTGACACGTGAATTTTGCTCAAAACAAATGCTCTCCACTTCCAAATGTTGCGCAATGGCATAAATAACCCTATTTAAGCTCAGTTACACGTTTGCATTGAAAGTGACTGAGTTATTCACTTTTCCAGTTTTTATCCGTGCAAAATGCTTTTCAGAGCGAGAAAAGCATGTTTTGACCCACAATGTGTTTTTGACCCTAACACGTGAATTATGCTCAAAACCAACGCTCTCCACTTCCAAATGGTGCGCGATGGCATAAATAACCCTATTTAAGCTTAGTTACACGTTTGCATTGAAAGGGACTGAGTTATCAACTTTTCCAGTTTTTATGCGTGCAAAATGCTTTTCAGAGCGAGAAAAGCATGTTTTGACCCACAATGTGTTTTTGACCCTAACACGTGAATTATGCTCAAAACCAACGCTCTCCACTTCCAAATGGTGCGCAATGGCATGAATAACCCTATTTAAGCTTAGTTACACGTTCGCATTGAAATGGACTGAGTTATCAACTTTTCCAGTTTTTATGCGTGCAAAATGCTTTTCAGAGCGAGAAAAGCATGTTTTGACCAACAATGTGCTTTTGACCCTAACACGTGAATTATGCTCAAAACTAATGCTCTACACTTCCAAATGGTGTGCAATGGCAAAAATAACCCTATTTAAGCTTAGTTACACGTTTGCATTGAAAGGGACTGAGTTATCAACTTTTCCAGTTTTTATGCGTGCAAAATGCTTTTCAGAGCGAGAAAAACACTTTTTGACCCACAATGTGTTTTTGACCCTAACACGTGAATTATGCTCAAAACCAACGCTCTCCACTTCCAAATGGTGCGCAATGGCATAAATAACCCTATTTAAGCTTAGTTACACGTTCGCATTGAAAGGGACTGAGTTATAACTCTTCCAGTTATTATGCGTGCAAAATGCTTTTCAGAGCGAGAAAAGCATGTTTTGACCCACAATGTGTTTTTGACCCTAACACGTGAATTATGCTCAAAACCAACGCTCTCCACTTCCAAATGGTGGACAATGGCATAAATAACCCTATTTAAGCTTAGTTACACGTTCGCATTGAAAGGGACTGAGTTATCAACTTTTCCAGTTTTTATGCGTGCAAAATGCTTTTCAGAGCGAGAAAAACACTTTTTGACCAACAATGTGTTTTTGACCCTAACACGTGAATTATGCTCAAAACTAATGCTCTCCACTTCCAAATGGTGTGCAATGGCATAAATAACCCTATTTAAGCTTAGTTACACGTTTGCATTGAAAGGGACTGAGTTATCAACTTTTCCAGTTTTTATGCGTGCAAAATGCTTTTCAGAGAGAGAGAATCACTTTTTGACCAAAAAGGTGTTTTTGACCCTGACACGTGAATTGTGCTCAAGACCAATGCTCTCTACTTCCAAATGGTGCGCAATGGCATAAATAACCCTATTTAAGCTCAGTTACACGTTTGCATTGAAAGTGACTGAGTTATTAACTTTTCCAGTTTTTATGCGTGCAAAATGCTTTTCAGAGCGAGAGAATCACTTTTTGACCAAAAATGTGTTTTTGACCCTGACACGTGAATTTTGCTCAAAACAAATGCTCTCCACTTCCAAATGTTGCGCAATGGCATAAATAACCCTATTTAAGCTCAGTTACACGTTTGCATTAGAAGTGACTGAGTTATTCACTTTTCCAGTTTTTATCCGTGCAAAATGCTTTTCAGAGCGAGAAAAGCATGTTTTGACCCACAATGTGTTTTTGACCCTAACACGTGAATTATGCTCAAAACCAACGCTCTCCACTTCCAAATGGTGCGCGATGGCATAAATAACCCTATTTAAGCTTAGTTACACGTTTGCATTGAAAGGGACTGAGTTATCAACTTTTCCAGTTTTTATGCGTGCAAAATGCTTTTCAGAGCGAGAAAAGCATGTTTTGACCCACAATGTGTTTTTGACCCTAACACGTGAATTATGCTCAAAACTAATGCTCTCCACTTCCAAATGGTGCGCGATGGCATAAATAACCCTATTTAAGCTTAGTTACACGTTTGCATTGAAAGGGACTGAGTTATCAACTTTTCCAGTTTTTATGCGTGCAAAATGCTTTTCAGAGCGAGAAAAGCATGTTTTGACCCACAATGTGTTTTTGACCCTAACACGTGAATTATGCTCAAAACCAACGCTCTCCACTTCCAAATGGTGCGCAATGGCATGAATAACCCTACTTAAGCTTAGTTACACGTTCGCATTGAAATGGACTGAGTTATCAACTTTTCCAGTTTTTATGCGTGCAAAATGCTTTTCAGAGCGAGAAAAGCATGTTTTGACCAACAATGTGCTTTTGACCCTAACACGTGAATTATGCTCAAAACTAATGCTCTACACTTCCAAATGGTGTGCAATGGCAAAAATAACCCTATTTAAGCTTAGTTACACGTTTGCATTGAAAGGGACTGAGTTATCAACTTTTCCAGTTTTTATGCGTGCAAAATGCTTTTCAGAGCGAGAAAAACACTTTTTGACCCACAATGTGTTTTTGACCCTAACACGTGAATTATGCTCAAAACCAACGCTCTCCACTTCCAAATGGTGCGCAATGGCATAAATAACCCTATTTAAGCTTAGTTACACGTTCGCATTGAAAGGGACTGAGTTATAACTCTTCCAGTTATTATGCGTGCAAAATGCTTTTCAGAGCGAGAAAAGCATGTTTTGACCCACAATGTGTTTTTGACCCTAACACGTGAATTATGCTCAAAACCAACGCTCTCCACTTCCAAATGGTGCGCAATGGCATGAATAACCCTATTTAAGCTTAGTTACACGTTCGCATTGAAAGGGACTGAGTTATCAACTTTTCCAGTTTTTATGCGTGCAAAATGCTTTTCAGAGCGAGAGAAGCATGTTTTGACCAACAATGTGTTTTTGACCCTAACATGTGAATTATGCTCAAAACTAATGCTCTCCACTTCCAAATGGTGTGCAATGGCATAAATAACCCTATTTAAGCTTAGTTACACGTTTGCATTGAAAGGGACTGAGTTATCAACTTTTCCAGTTTTTATGCGTGCAAAATGCTTTTCAGAGAGAGAGAATCACTTTTTGACCAAAAAGGTGTTTTTGACCCTGACACGTGAATTGTGCTCAAGACCAATGCTCTCTACTTCCAAATGGTGCGCAATGGCATAAATAACCCTATTTAAGCTCAGTTACACGTTTGCATTGAAAGTGACTGAGTTATTCACTTTTCCAGTTTTTATCCGTGCAAAATGCTTTTCAGAGCGAGAAAAGCATGTTTTGACCCACAATGTGTTTTTGACCCTAACACGTGAATTATGCTCAAAACCAACGCTCTCCACTTCCAAATGGTGCGCAATGGCATGAATAACCCTATTTAAGCTTAGTTACACGTTCGCATTGAAAGGGACTGAGTTATCAACTTTTCCAGTTCTTATGCGTGCAAAATGCTTTTCAGAGCGAGAGAAGCATGTTTTGACCAACAATGTGTTTTTGACCCTAACATGTGAATTATGCTCAAAACTAATGCTCTCCACTTCCAAATGGTGTGCAATGGCATAAATAACCCTATTTAAGCTTAGTTACACGTTTGCATTGAAAGGGACTGAGTTATCAACTTTTCCAGTTTTTATGCGTGCAAAATGCTTTTCAGAGAGAGAGAATCACTTTTTGACCAAAAAGGTGTTTTTGACCCTGACACGTGAATTGTGCTCAAGACCAATGCTCTCTACTTCCAAATGGTGCGCAAT
This sequence comes from Micromesistius poutassou, assembly GCF_964030765.1. Taxonomy (NCBI): domain Eukaryota; kingdom Metazoa; phylum Chordata; class Actinopteri; order Gadiformes; family Gadidae; genus Micromesistius; species Micromesistius poutassou. The sequence continues at coordinate 11,385,434 of NC_140288.1, forward strand.
GGCATAAATAACCCTATTTAAGCTCAGTTACACGTTTGCATTGAAAGTGACTGAGTTATTAACTTTTCCAGTTTTTATGCGTGCAAAATGCTTTTCAGAGCGAGAGAATCACTTTTTGACCAAAAATGTGTTTTTGACACTGACACGTGAATTTTGCTCAAAACAAATGCTCTCCACTTCCAAATGTTGCGCAATGGCATAAATAACCCTATTTAAGCTCAGTTACACGTTTGCATGGAAAGTGACTGAGTTATTCACTTTTCCAGTTTTTATCCGTGCAAAATGCTTTTCAGAGCGAGAAAAGCATGTTTTGACCCACAATGTGTTTTTGACCCTAACACGTGAATTATGCTCAAAACCAACGCTCTCCACTTCCAAATGGTGCGCGATGGCATAAATAACCCTATTTAAGCTTAGTTACACGTTTGCATTGAAAGGGACTGAGTTATCAACTTTTCCAGTTTTTATGCGTGCAAAATGCTTTTCAGAGCGAGAAAAGCATGTTTTGACCCACAATGTGTTTTTGACCCTAACACGTGAATTATGCTCAAAACCAACGCTCTCCACTTCCAAATGGTGCGCAATGGCATAAATAACCCTATTTAAGCTTAGTTACACGTTCGCATTGAAAGGGACTGAGTTATAACTCTTCCAGTTATTATGCGTGCAAAATGCTTTTCAGAGCGAGAAAAGCATGTTTTGACCCACAATGTGTTTTTGACCCTAACACGTGAATTATGCTCAAAACTAATGCTCTCCACTTCCAAATGGTGTGCAATGGCATAAATAACCCTATTTAAGCTTAGTTACACGTTTGCATTGAAAGGGACTGAGTTATCAACTTTTCCAGTTTTTATGCGTGCAAAATGCTTTTCAGAGAGAGAGAATCACTTTTTGACCAAAAAGGTGTTTTTGACCCTGACACGTGAATTGTGCTCAAGACCAATGCTCTCTACTTCCAAATGGTGCGCAATGGCATAAATAACCCTATTTAAGCTTAGTTACACGTTCGCATTGAAAGGGACTGAGTTATCAACTTTTCCAGTTTTTATGCGTGCAAAATGCTTTTCAGAGCGAGAAAAACACTTTTTGACCCACAATGTGTTTTTGACCCTAACACGTGAATTATGCTCAAAACCAACGCTCTCCACTTCCAAATGGTGCGCAATGGCATAAATAACCCTATTTAAGCTTAGTTACACGTTTGCATTGAAAGGGACTGAGTTATCAACTTTTCCAGTTTTTATGCGTGCAAAATGCTTTTCAGAGCGAGAAAAGCATGTTTTGACCCACAATGTGTTTTTGACCCTAACACGTGAATTATGCTCAAAACCAACGCTCTCCACTTCCAAATGGTGCGCAATGGCATGAATAACCCTATTTAAGCTTAGTTACACGTTCGCATTGAAAGGGACTGAGTTATCAACTTTTCCAGTTTTTATGCGTGCAAAATGCTTTTCAGAGCGAGAGAAGCATGTTTTGACCAACAATGTGTTTTTGACCCTAACATGTGAATTATGCTCAAAACTAATGCTCTCCACTTCCAAATGGTGTGCAATGGCATAAATAACCCTATTTAAGCTTAGTTACACGTTTGCATTGAAAGGGACTGAGTTATCAACTTTTCCAGTTTTTATGCGTGCAAAATGCTTTTCAGAGAGAGAGAATCACTTTTTGACCAAAAAGGTGTTTTTGACCCTGACACGTGAATTGTGCTCAAGACCAATGCTCTCTACTTCCAAATGGTGCGCAATGGCATAAATAACCCTATTTAAGCTCAGTTACACGTTTGCATTGAAAGTGACTGAGTTATTAACTTTTCCAGTTTTTATGCGTGCAAAATGCTTTTCAGAGCGAGAGAATCACTTTTTGACCAAAAATGTGTTTTTGACACTGACACGTGAATTATGCTCAAAACCAACGCTCTCCACTTCCAAATGGTGCGCGATGGCATAAATAACCCTATTTAAGCTTAGTTACACGTTTGCATTGAAAGGGACTGAGTTATCAACTTTTCCAGTTTTTATGCGTGCAAAATGCTTTTCAGAGCGAGAAAAGCATGTTTTGACCCACAATGTGTTTTTGACCCTAACACGTGAATTATGCTCAAAACCAACGCTCTCCACTTCCAAATGGTGCGCAATGGCATAAATAACCCTATTTAAGCTTAGTTACACGTTCGCATTGAAAGGGACTGAGTTATAACTCTTCCAGTTATTATGCGTGCAAAATGCTTTTCAGAGCGAGAAAAGCATGTTTTGACCCACAATGTGTTTTTGACCCTAACACGTGAATTATGCTCAAAACTAATGCTCTCCACTTCCAAATGGTGTGCAATGGCATAAATAACCCTATTTAAGCTTAGTTACACGTTTGCATTGAAAGGGACTGAGTTATCAACTTTTCCAGTTTTTATGCGTGCAAAATGCTTTTCAGAGAGAGAGAATCACTTTTTGACCAAAAAGGTGTTTTTGACCCTGACACGTGAATTGTGCTCAAGACCAATGCTCTCTACTTCCAAATGGTGCGCAATGGCATAAATAACCCTATTTAAGCTCAGTTACACGTTTGCATTGAAAGTGACTGAGTTATTAACTTTTCCAGTTTTTATGCGTGCAAAATGCTTTTCAGAGCGAGAGAATCACTTTTTGACCAAAAATGTGTTTTTGACACTGACACGTGAATTTTGCTCAAAACAAATGCTCTCCACTTCCAAATGTTGCGCAATGGCATAAATAACCCTATTTAAGCTTAGTTACACGTTCGCATTGAAAGGGACTGAGTTATCAACTTTTCCAGTTTTTATGCGTGCAAAATGCTTTTCAGAGCGAGAAAAACACTTTTTGACCCACAATGTGTTTTTGACCCTAACACGTGAATTATGCTCAAAACCAACGCTCTCCACTTCCAAATGGTGCGCAATGGCATAAATAACCCTATTTAAGCTTAGTTACACGTTTGCATTGAAAGGGACTGAGTTATCAACTTTTCCAGTTTTTATGCGTGCAAAATGCTTTTCAGAGCGAGAAAAGCATGTTTTGACCCACAATGTGTTTTTGACCCTAACACGTGAATTATGCTCAAAACCAACGCTCTCCACTTCCAAATGGTGCGCAATGGCATGAATAACCCTATTTAAGCTTAGTTACACGTTCGCATTGAAAGGGACTGAGTTATCAACTTTTCCAGTTTTTATGCGTGCAAAATGCTTTTCAGAGCGAGAGAAGCATGTTTTGACCAACAATGTGTTTTTGACCCTAACATGTGAATTATGCTCAAAACTAATGCTCTCCACTTCCAAATGGTGTGCAATGGCATAAATAACCCTATTTAAGCTTAGTTACACGTTTGCATTGAAAGGGACTGAGTTATCAACTTTTCCAGTTTTTATGCGTGCAAAATGCTTTTCAGAGAGAGAGAATCACTTTTTGACCAAAAAGGTGTTTTTGACCCTGACACGTGAATTGTGCTCAAGACCAATGCTCTCTACTTCCAAATGGTGCGCAATGGCATAAATAACCCTATTTAAGCTCAGTTACACGTTTGCATTGAAAGTGACTGAGTTATTCACTTTTCCAGTTTTTATCCGTGCAAAATGCTTTTCAGAGCGAGAAAAGCATGTTTTGACCCACAATGTGTTTTTGACCCTAACACGTGAATTATGCTCAAAACCAACGCTCTCCACTTCCAAATGGTGCGCGATGGCATAAATAACCCTATTTAAGCTTAGTTACACGTTTGTATTGAAAGGGACTGAGTTATCAACTTTTCCAGTTTTTATGCGTGCAAAATGCTTTTCAGAGCGAGAAAAGCATGTTTTGACCCACAATGTGTTTTTGACCCTAACACGTGAATTATGCTCAAAACTAATGCTCTCCACTTCCAAATGGTGCACGATGGCATAAATAACCCTATTTAAGCTTAGTTACACGTTTGCATTGAAAGGGACTGAGTTATCAACTTTTCCAGTTTTTATGCGTGCAAAATGCTTTTCAGAGCGAGAAAAGCATGTTTTGACCCACAATGTGTTTTTGACCCTAACACGTGAATTATGCTCAAAACCAACGCTCTCCACTTCCAAATGGTGCGCAATGGCATGAATAACCCTATTTAAGCTTAGTTACACGTTCGCATTGAAAGGGACTGAGTTATCAACTTTTCCAGTTTTTATGCGTGCAAAATGCTTTTCAGAGCGAGAGAAGCATGTTTTGACCAACAATGTGTTTTTGACCCTAACATGTGAATTATGCTCAAAACTAATGCTCTCCACTTCCAAATGGTGTGCAATGGCATAAATAACCCTATTTAAGCTTAGTTACACGTTTGCATTGAAAGGGACTGAGTTATCAACTTTTCCAGTTTTTATGCGTGCAAAATGCTTTTCAGAGAGAGAGAATCACTTTTTGACCAAAAAGGTGTTTTTGACCCTGACACGTGAATTGTGCTCAAGACCAATGCTCTCTACTTCCAAATGGTGCGCAATGGCATAAATAACCCTATTTAAGCTCAGTTACACGTTTGCATTGAAAGTGACTGAGTTATTAACTTTTCCAGTTTTTATGCGTGCAAAATGCTTTTCAGAGCGAGAGAATCACTTTTTGACCAAAAATGTGTTTTTGACCCTGACACGTGAATTTTGCTCAAAACAAATGCTCTCCACTTCCAAATGTTGCGCAATGGCATAAATAACCCTATTTAAGCTCAGTTACACGTTTGCATTGAAAGTGACTGAGTTATTCACTTTTCCAGTTTTTATCCGTGCAAAATGCTTTTCAGAGCGAGAAAAGCATGTTTTGACCCACAATGTGTTTTTGACCCTAACACGTGAATTATGCTCAAAACCAACGCTCTCCACTTCCAAATGGTGCGCGATGGCATAAATAACCCTATTTAAGCTTAGTTACACGTTTGCATTGAAAGGGACTGAGTTATCAACTTTTCCAGTTTTTATGCGTGCAAAATACTTTTCAGAGCGAGAAAAGCATGTTTTGACCCACAATGTGTTTTTGACCCTAACACGTGAATTATGCTCAAAACCAACGCTCTCCACTTCCAAATGGTGCGCAATGGCATGAATAACCCTATTTAAGCTTAGTTACACGTTCGCATTGAAATGGACTGAGTTATCAACTTTTCCAGTTTTTATGCGTGCAAAATGCTTTTCAGAGCGAGAAAAGCATGTTTTGACCAACAATGTGCTTTTGACCCTAACACGTGAATTATGCTCAAAACTAATGCTCTACACTTCCAAATGGTGTGCAATGGCAAAAATAACCCTATTTAAGCTTAGTTACACGTTTGCATTGAAAGGGACTGAGTTATCAACTTTTCCAGTTTTTATGCGTGCAAAATGCTTTTCAGAGCGAGAAAAGCATGTTTTGACCCACAATGTGTTTTTGACCCTAACACGTGAATTATGCTCAAAACCAACGCTCTCCACTTCCAAATGGTGCGCAATGGCATGAATAACCCTATTTAAGCTTAGTTACACGTTCGCATTGAAATGGACTGAGTTATCAACTTTTCCAGTTTTTATGCGTGCAAAATGCTTTTCAGAGAGAGAGAATCACTTTTTGACCAAAAAGGTGTTTTTGACCCTGACACGTGAATTGTGCTCAAGACCAATGCTCTCTACTTCCAAATGGTGCGCAATGGCATAAATAACCCTATTTAAGCTCAGTTACACGTTTGCATTGAAAGTGACTGAGTTATTCACTTTTCCAGTTTTTATCCGTGCAAAATGCTTTTCAGAGCGAGAAAAGCATGTTTTGACCCACAATGTGTTTTTGACCCTAACACGTGAATTATGCTCAAAACCAACGCTCTCCACTTCCAAATGGTGCGCGATGGCATAAATAACCCTATTTAAGCTTAGTTACACGTTTGCATTGAAAGGGACTGAGTTATCAACTTTTCCAGTTTTTATGCGTGCAAAATGCTTTTCAGAGCGAGAAAAGCATGTTTTGACCCACAATGTGTTTTTGACCCTAACACGTGAATTATGCTCAAAACTAATGCTCTCCACTTCCAAATGGTGCGCGATGGCATAAATAACCCTATTTAAGCTTAGTTACACGTTTGCATTGAAAGGGACTGAGTTATTCACTTTTCCAGTTTTTATCCGTGCAAAATGCTTTTCAGAGCGAGAAAAGCATGTTTTGACCCACAATGTGTTTTTGACCCTAACACGTGAATTATGCTCAAAACCAACGCTCTCCACTTCCAAATGGTGCGCAATGGCATGAATAACCCTATTTAAGCTTAGTTACACGTTCGCATTGAAATGGACTGAGTTATCAACTTTTCCAGTTTTTATGCGTGCAAAATGCTTTTCAGAGCGAGAAAAGCATGTTTTGACCAACAATGTGCTTTTGACCCTAACACGTGAATTATGCTCAAAACTAATGCTCTACACTTCCAAATGGTGTGCAATGGCAAAAATAACCCTATTTAAGCTTAGTTACACGTTTGCATTGAAAGGGACTGAGTTATCAACTTTTCCAGTTTTTATGCGTGCAAAATGCTTTTCAGAGCGAGAAAAACACTTTTTGACCCACAATGTGTTTTTGACCCTAACACGTGAATTATGCTCAAAACCAACGCTCTCCACTTCCAAATGGTGCGCAATGGCATAAATAACCCTATTTAAGCTTAGTTACACGTTCGCATTGAAAGGGACTGAGTTATAACTCTTCCAGTTATTATGCGTGCAAAATGCTTTTCAGAGCGAGAAAAGCATGTTTTGACCCACAATGTGTTTTTGACCCTAACACGTGAATTATGCTCAAAACCAACGCTCTCCACTTCCAAATGGTGCGCAATGGCATGAATAACCCTATTTAAGCTTAGTTACACGTTCGCATTGAAAGGGACTGAGTTATCAACTTTTCCAGTTTTTATGCGTGCAAAATGCTTTTCAGAGCGAGAGAAGCATGTTTTGACCAACAATGTGTTTTTGACCCTAACATGTGAATTATGCTCAAAACTAATGCTCTCCACTTCCAAATGGTGTGCAATGGCATAAATAACCCTATTTAAGCTCAGTTACACGTTTGCATTGAAAGTGACTGAGTTATTCACTTTTCCAGTTTTTATCCGTGCAAAATGCTTTTCAGAGCGAGAAAAGCATGTTTTGACCCACAAAGTGTTTTTGACCCTAACACGTGAATTATGCTCAAAACCAACGCTCTCCACTTCCAAATGGTGCGCAATGGCATGAATAACCCTATTTAAGCTTAGTTACACGTTCGCATTGAAATGGACTGAGTTATCAACTTTTCCAGTTTTTATGCGTGCAAAATGCTTTTCAGAGCGAGAAAAGCATGTTTTGACCAACAATGTGCTTTTGACCCTAACACGTGAATTATGCTCAAAACTAATGCTCTACACTTCCAAATGGTGTGCAATGGCAAAAATAACCCTATTTAAGCTTAGTTACACGTTTGCATTGAAAGGGACTGAGTTATCAACTTTTCCAGTTTTTATGCGTGCAAAATGCTTTTCAGAGCGGGAAAAGCATGTTTTGACCCACAATGTGTTTTTGACCCTAACACATGAATTATGCTCAAAACCAACGCTCTCCACTTCCAAATGGTGCGCAATGGCATGAATAACCCTATTTAAGCTTAGTTACACGTTCGCATTGAAATGGACTGAGTTATCAACTTTTCCAGTTTTTATGCGTGCAAAATGCTTTTCAGAGCGAGAAAAGCATGTTTTGACCAACAATGTGCTTTTGACCCTAACACGTGAATTATGCTCAAAACTAATGCTCTACACTTCCAAATGGTGTGCAATGGCAAAACTAACCCTATTTAAGCTTAGTTACACGTTTGCATTGAAAGTGACTGAGTTATTCACTTTTCCAGTTTTTATCCGTGCAAAATGCTTTTCAGAGCAAGAAAAGCATGTTTTGACCCACAATGTGTTTTTGACCCTAACAAGTGAATTATGCTCAAAACTAATGCTCTCCACTTCCAAATGGTGCGCAATGGCATAAATAACCCTATTTAAGCTTAGTTACACGTTCGCATTGAAAGGGACTGAGTTATAACTCTTCCAGTTATTATGCGTGCAAAATGCTTTTCAGAGCGAGAAAAGCATGTTTTGACCCACAATGTGTTTTTGACCCTAACACGTGAATTATGCTCAAAACCAACGCTCTCCACTTCCAAATGGTGGACAATGGCATAAATAACCCTATTTAAGCTTAGTTACACGTTCGCATTGAAAGGGACTGAGTTATCAACTTTTCCAGTTTTTATGCGTGCAAAATGCTTTTCAGAGCGAGAAAAACACTTTTTGACCAACAATGTGTTTTTGACCCTAACACGTGAATTATGCTCAAAACTAATGCTCTCCACTTCCAAATGGTGCGCAATGGCATAAATAACCCTATTTAAGCTTAGTTACACGTTCGCATTGAAAGGGACTGAGTTATAACTCTTCCAGTTATTATGCGTGCAAAATGCTTTTCAGAGCGAGAAAAGCATGTTTTGACCCACAATGTGTTTTTGACCCTAACACGTGAATTATGCTCAAAACCAACGCTCTCCACTTCCAAATGGTGGACAATGGCATAAATAACCCTATTTAGGCTTAGTTACACGTTCGCATTGAAAGGGACTGAGTTATCAACTTTTCCAGTTTTTATGCGTGCAAAATGCTTTTCAGAGCGAGAGAATCACTTTTTGACCAAAAATGTGTTTTTGACCCTGACACGTGAATTTTGCTCAAAACAAATGCTCTCCACTTCCAAATGTTGCGCAATGGCATAAATAACCCTATTTAAGCTCAGTTACACGTTTGCATTGAAAGTGACTGAGTTATTCACTTTTCCAGTTTTTATGCGTGCAAAATGCTTTTCAGAGCGAGAAAAGCATGTTTTGACCCACAATGTGTTTTTGACCCTAACACGTGAATTATGCTCAAAACTAATGCTCTCCACTTCCAAATGGTGCGCGATGGCATAAATAACCCTATTTAAGCTTAGTTACACGTTTGCATTGAAAGGGACTGAGTTATCAACTTTTCCAGTTTTTATGCGTGCAAAATGCTTTTCAGAGCGAGAAAAGCATGTTTTGACCCACAATGTGTTTTTGACCCTAACACGTGAATTATGCTCAAAACCAACGCTCTCCACTTCCAAATGGTGCGCAATGGCATGAATAACCCTACTTAAGCTTAGTTACACGTTCGCATTGAAATGGACTGAGTTATCAACTTTTCCAGTTTTTATGCGTGCAAAATGCTTTTCAGAGCGAGAAAAGCATGTTTTGACCAACAATGTGCTTTTGACCCTAACACGTGAATTATGCTCAAAACTAATGCTCTACACTTCCAAATGGTGTGCAATGGCAAAAATAACCCTATTTAAGCTTAGTTACACGTTTGCATTGAAAGGGACTGAGTTATCAACTTTTCCAGTTTTTATGCGTGCAAAATGCTTTTCAGAGCGAGAAAAGCATGTTTTGACCCACAATGTGTTTTTGACCCTAACACATGAATTATGCTCAAAACCAACGCTCTCCACTTCCAAATGGTGCGCAATGGCATGAATAACCCTATTTAAGCTTAGTTACACGTTCGCATTGAAATGGACTGAGTTATCAACTTTTCCAGTTTTTATGCGTGCAAAATGCTTTTCAGAGCGAGAAAAGCATGTTTTGACCAACAATGTGCTTTTGACCCTAACACGTGAATTATGCTCAAAACTAATGCTCTACACTTCCAAATGGTGTGCAATGGCAAAACTAACCCTATTTAAGCTTAGTTACACGTTTGCATTGAAAGTGACTGAGTTATTCACTTTTCCAGTTTTTATCCGTGCAAAATGCTTTTCAGAGCGAGAAAAGCATGTTTTGACCCACAATGTGTTTTTGACCCTAACAAGTGAATTATGCTCAAAACTAATGCTCTCCACTTCCAAATGGTGCGCAATGGCATAAATAACCCTATTTAAGCTTAGTTACACGTTCGCATTGAAAGGGACTGAGTTATAACTCTTCCAGTTATTATGCGTGCAAAATGCTTTTCAGAGCGAGAAAAGCATGTTTTGACCCACAATGTGTTTTTGACCCTAACACGTGAATTATGCTCAAAACCAACGCTCTCCACTTCCAAATGGTGGACAATGGCATAAATAACCCTATTTAAGCTTAGTTACACGTTCGCATTGAAAGGGACTGAGTTATCAACTTTTCCAGTTTTTATGCGTGCAAAATGCTTTTCAGAGCGAGAAAAACACTTTTTGACCAACAATGTGTTTTTGACCCTAACACGTGAATTATGCTCAAAACTAATGCTCTCCACTTCCAAATGGTGTGCAACGGCATAAATAACCCTATTTAAGCTTAGTTACACGTTTGCATTGAAAGGGACTGAGTTATCAACTTTTCCAGTTTTTATGCGTGCAAAATGCTTTTCAGAGAGAGAGAATCACTTTTTGACCAAAAAGGTGTTTTTGACCCTGACACGTGAATTGTGCTCAAGACCAATGCTCTCTACTTCCAAATGGTGCGCAATGGCATAAATAACCCTATTTAAGCTCAGTTACACGTTTGCATTGAAAGTGACTGAGTTATTAACTTTTCCAGTTTTTATGCGTGCAAAATGCTTTTCAGAGCGAGAGAATCACTTTTTGACCAAAAATGTGTTTTTGACCCTGACACGTAAATTTTGCTCAAAACAAATGCTCTCCACTTCCAAATGTTGCGCAATGGCATAAATAACCCTATTTAAGCTCAGTTACACGTTTGCATTGAAAGTGACTGAGTTATCAACTTTTCCAGTTTTTATGCGTGCAAAATGCTTTTCAGAGCGAGAAAAGCATGTTTTGACCCACAATGTGTTTTTGACCCTAACACGTGAATTATGCTCAAAACTAATGCTCTCCACTTCCAAATGGTGCGCGATGGCATAAATAACCCTATTTAAGCTTAGTTACACGTTTGCATTGAAAGGGACTGAGTTATCAACTTTTCCAGTTTTTATGCGTGCAAAATGCTTTTCAGAGCGAGAAAAGCATGTTTTGACCCACAATGTGTTTTTGACCCTAACACGTGAATTATGCTCAAAACCAACGCTCTCCACTTCCAAATGGTGCGCAATGGCATGAATAACCCTACTTAAGCTTAGTTACACGTTCGCATTGAAATGGACTGAGTTATCAACTTTTCCAGTTTTTATGCGTGCAAAATGCTTTTCAGAGCGAGAAAAGCATGTTTTGACCAACAATGTGCTTTTGACCCTAACACGTGAATTATGCTCAAAACTAATGCTCTACACTTCCAAATGGTGTGCAATGGCAAAAATAACCCTATTTAAGCTTAGTTACACGTTTGCATTGAAAGGGACTGAGTTATCAACTTTTCCAGTTTTTATGCGTGCAAAATGCTTTTCAGAGCGAGAAAAACACTTTTTGACCCACAATGTGTTTTTGACCCTAACACGTGAATTATGCTCAAAACCAACGCTCTCCACTTCCAAATGGTGCGCAATGGCATAAATAACCCTATTTAAGCTTAGTTACACGTTCGCATTGAAAGGGACTGAGTTATAACTCTTCCAGTTATTATGCGTGCAAAATGCTTTTCAGAGAGAGAGAATCACTTTTTGACCAAAAAGGTGTTTTTGACCCTGACACGTGAATTGTGCTCAAGACCAATGCTCTCTACTTCCAAATGGTGCGCAATGGCATAAATAACCCTATTTAAGCTCAGTTACACGTTTGCATTGAAAGTGACTGAGTTATTCACTTTTCCAGTTTTTATCCGTGCAAAATGCTTTTCAGAGCGAGAAAAGCATGTTTTGACCCACAATGTGTTTTTGACCCTAACACGTGAATTATGCTCAAAACCAACGCTCTCCACTTCCAAATGGTGCGCGATGGCATAAATAACCCTATTTAAGCTTAGTTACACGTTTGCATTGAAAGGGACTGAGTTATCAACTTTTCCAGTTTTTATGCGTGCAAAATGCTTTTCAGAGCGAGAAAAACACTTTTTGACCCACAATGTGTTTTTGACCCTAACACGTGAATTATGCTCAAAACCAACGCTCTCCACTTCCAAATGGTGCGCAATGGCATAAATAACCCTATTTAAGCTTAGTTACACGTTCGCATTGAAAGGGACTGAGTTATAACTCTTCCAGTTATTATGCGTGCAAAATGCTTTTCAGAGAGAGAGAATCACTTTTTGACCAAAAAGGTGTTTTTGACCCTGACACGTGAATTGTGCTCAAGACCAATGCTCTCTACTTCCAAATGGTGCGCAATGGCATAAATAACCCTATTTAAGCTCAGTTACACGTTTGCATTGAAAGTGACTGAGTTATTCACTTTTCCAGTTTTTATCCGTGCAAAATGCTTTTCAGAGCGAGAAAAGCATGTTTTGACCCACAATGTGTTTTTGACCCTAACACGTGAATTATGCTCAAAACCAACGCTCTCCACTTCCAAATGGTGCGCGATGGCATAAATAACCCTATTTAAGCTTAGTTACACGTTTGCATTGAAAGGGACTGAGTTATCAACTTTTCCAGTTTTTATGCGTGCAAAATGCTTTTCAGAGCGAGAAAAGCATGTTTTGACCCACAATGTGTTTTTGACCCTAACACGTGAATTATGCTCAAAACCAACGCTCTCCACTTCCAAATGGTGCGCAATGGCATGAATAACCCTACTTAAGCTTAGTTACACGTTCGCATTGAAATGGACTGAGTTATCAACTTTTCCAGTTTTTATGCGTGCAAAATGCTTTTCAGAGCGAGAAAAGCATGTTTTGACCAACAATGTGCTTTTGACCCTAACACGTGAATTATGCTCAAAACTAATGCTCTACACTTCCAAATGGTGTGCAATGGCAAAAATAACCCTATTTAAGCTTAGTTACACGTTTGCATTGAAAGGGACTGAGTTATCAACTTTTCCAGTTTTTATGCGTGCAAAATGCTTTTCAGAGCGAGAAAAACACTTTTTGACCCACAATGTGTTTTTGACCCTAACACGTGAATTATGCTCAAAACCAACGCTCTCCACTTCCAAATGGTGCGCAATGGCATAAATAACCCTATTTAAGCTTAGTTACACGTTCGCATTGAAAGGGACTGAGTTATAACTCTTCCAGTTATTATGCGTGCAAAATGCTTTTCAGAGAGAGAGAATCACTTTTTGACCAAAAAGGTGTTTTTGACCCTGACACGTGAATTGTGCTCAAGACCAATGCTCTCTACTTCCAAATGGTGCGCAATGGCATAAATAACCCTATTTAAGCTCAGTTACACGTTTGCATTGAAAGTGACTGAGTTATTCACTTTTCCAGTTTTTATCCGTGCAAAATGCTTTTCAGAGCGAGAAAAGCATGTTTTGACCCACAATGTGTTTTTGACCCTAACACGTGAATTATGCTCAAAACCAACACTCTCCACTTCCAAATGGTGCGCAATGGCATGAATAACCCTATTTAAGCTTAGTTACACGTTCGCATTGAAATGGACTGAGTTATCAATTTTTCCAGTTTTTATGCGTGCAAAATGCTTTTCAGAGCGAGAAAAGCATGTTTTGACCAACAATGTGCTTTTGACCCTAACACGTGAATTATGCTCAAAACTAATGCTCTACACTTCCAAATGGTGTGCAATGGCAAAAATAACCCTATTTAAGCTTAGTTACACGTTTGCATTGAAAGGGACTGAGTTATCAACTTTTCCAGTTTTTATGCGTGCAAAATGCTTTTCAGAGCGAGAAAAGCATGTTTTGACCCACAATGTGTTTTTGACCCTAACACATGAATTATGCTCAAAACCAACGCTCTCCACTTCCAAATGGTGCGCAATGGCATGAATAACCCTATTTAAGCTTAGTTACACGTTCGCATTGAAATGGACTGAGTTATCAACTTTTCCAGTTTTTATGCGTGCAAAATGCTTTTCAGAGCGAGAAAAGCATGTTTTGACCAACAATGTGCTTTTGACCCTAACACGTGAATTATGCTCAAAACTAATGCTCTACACTTCCAAATGGTGTGCAATGGCAAAACTAACCCTATTTAAGCTTAGTTACACGTTTGCATTGAAAGTGACTGAGTTATTCACTTTTCCAGTTTTTATCCGTGCAAAATGCTTTTCAGAGCGAGAAAAGCATGTTTTGACCCACAATGTGTTTTTGACCCTAACAAGTGAATTATGCTCAAAACTAATGCTCTCCACTTCCAAATGGTGCGCAATGGCATAAATAACCCTATTTAAGCTTAGTTACACGTTCGCATTGAAAGGGACTGAGTTATAACTCTTCCAGTTATTATGCGTGCAAAATGCTTTTCAGAGCGAGAAAAGCATGTTTTGACCCACAATGTGTTTTTGACCCTAACACGTGAATTATGCTCAAAACCAACGCTCTCCACTTCCAAATGGTGGACAATGGCATAAATAACCCTATTTAGGCTTAGTTACACGTTCGCATTGAAAGGGACTGAGTTATCAACTTTTCCAGTTTTTATGCGTGCAAAATGCTTTTCAGAGCGAGAGAATCACTTTTTGACCAAAAATGTGTTTTTGACCCTGACACGTGAATTTTGCTCAAAACAAATGCTCTCCACTTCCAAATGTTGCGCAATGGCATAAATAACCCTATTTAAGCTCAGTTACACGTTTGCATTGAAAGTGACTGAGTTATTCACTTTTCCAGTTTTTATCCGTGCAAAATGCTTTTCAGAGCGAGAAAAGCATGTTTTGACCCACAATGTGTTTTTGACCCTAACACGTGAATTATGCTCAAAACCAACGCTCTCCACTTCCAAATGGTGCGCGATGGCATAAATAACCCTATTTAAGCTTAGTTACACGTTTGCATTGAAAGGGACTGAGTTATCAACTTTTCCAGTTTTTATGCGTGCAAAATGCTTTTCAGAGCGAGAAAAGCATGTTTTGACCAACAATGTGCTTTTGACCCTAACACGTGAATTATGCTCAAAACTAATGCTCTACACTTCCAAATGGTGTGCAATGGCAAAAATAACCCTATTTAAGCTTAGTTACACGTTTGCATTGAAAGGGACTGAGTTATCAACTTTTCCAGTTTTTATGCGTGCAAAATGCTTTTCAGAGCGAGAAAAGCATGTTTTGACCCACAATGTGTTTTTGACCCTAACACATGAATTATGCTCAAAACCAACGCTCTCCACTTCCAAATGGTGCGCAATGGCATGAATAACCCTATTTAAGCTTAGTTACACGTTCGCATTGAAATGGACTGAGTTATCAACTTTTCCAGTTTTTATGCGTGCAAAATGCTTTTCAGAGCGAGAAAGGCATGTTTTGACCAACAATGTGCTTTTGACCCTAACACGTGAATTATGCTCAAAACTAATGCTCTACACTTCCAAATGGTGTGCAATGGCAAAACTAACCCTATTTAAGCTTAGTTACACGTTTGCATTGAAAGTGACTGAGTTATTCACTTTTCCAGTTTTTATCCGTGCAAAATGCTTTTCAGAGCGAGAAAAGCATGTTTTGACCCACAATGTGTTTTTGACCCTAACACGTGAATTATGCTCAAAACCAACGCTCTCCACTTCCAAATGGTGCGCAATGGCATAAATAACCCTATTTAAGCTTAGTTACACGTTCGCATTGAAAGGGACTGAGTTATAACTCTTCCAGTTATTATGCGTGCAAAATGCTTTTCAGAGCGAGAAAAGCATGTTTTGACCCACAATGTGTTTTTGACCCTAACACGTGAATTATGCTCAAAACCAACGCTCTCCACTTCCAAATGGTGCGCAATGGCATAAATAACCCTATTTAAGCTTAGTTACACGTTCGCATTGAAATGGACTGAGTTATCAACTTTTCCAGTTTTTATGCGTGCAAAATGCTTTTCAGAGCGAGAAAAGCATGTTTTGACCAACAATGTGCTTTTGACCCTAACACGTAAATTATGCTCAAAACTAATGCTCTACACTTCCAAATGGTGTGCAATGGCAAAAATAACCCTATTTAAGCTTAGTTACACGTTTGCATTGAAAGGGACTGAGTTATAACTCTTCCAGTTATTATGCGTGCAAAATGCTTTTCAGAGCGAGAAAAGCATGTTTTGACCCACAATGTGTTTTTGACCCTAACACGTGAATTATGCTCAAAACCAACGCTCTCCACTTCCAAATGGTGCGCAATGGCATAAATAACCCTATTTAAGCTTAGTTACACGTTCGCATTGAAAGGGACTGAGTTATCAACTTTTCCAGTTTTTATGCGTGCAAAATGCTTTTCAGAGCGAGAAAAACACTTTTTGACCCTCAATGTGTTTTTGACCCTAACACGTGAATTATGCTCAAAACTAATGCTCTACACTTCCAAATGGTGTGCAATGGCAAAACTAACCCTATTTAAGCTTAGTTACACGTTTGCATTGAAAGTGACTGAGTTATTCACTTTTCCAGTTTTTATCCGTGCAAAATGCTTTTCAGAGCGAGAAAAGCATGTTTTGACCCACAATGTGTTTTTGACCCTAACACGTGAATTATGCTCAAAACCAACGCTCTCCACTTCCAAATGGTGCGCGATGGCATAAATAACCCTATTTAAGCTTAGTTACACGGTCGCATTGAAAGGGACTGAGTTATAACTCTTCCAGTTATTATGCGTGCAAAATGCTTTTCAGAGCGAGAAAAGCATGTTTTGACCCACAATGTGTTTTTGACCCTAACACGTGAATTATGCTCAAAACCAACGCTCTCCACTTCCAAATGGTGCGCAATGGCATAAATAACCCTATTTAAGCTTAGTTACACGTTCGCATTGAAATGGACTGAGTTATCAACTTTTCCAGTTTTTATGCGTGCAAAATGCTTTTCAGAGCGAGAAAAGCATGTTTTGACCAACAATGTGCTTTTGACCCTAACACGTAAATTATGCTCAAAACTAATGCTCTACACTTCCAAATGGTGTGCAATGGCAAAAATAACCCTATTTAAGCTTAGTTACACGTTTGCATTGAAAGGGACTGAGTTATAACTCTTCCAGTTATTATGCGTGCAAAATGCTTTTCAGAGCGAGAAAAGCATGTTTTGACCCACAATGTGTTTTTGACCCTAACACGTGAATTATGCTCAAAACCAACGCTCTCCACTTCCAAATGGTGCGCAATGGCATAAATAACCCTATTTAAGCTTAGTTACACGTTCGCATTGAAAGGGACTGAGTTATCAACTTTTCCAGTTTTTATGCGTGCAAAATGCTTTTCAGAGCGAGAAAAACACTTTTTGACCCTCAATGTGTTTTTGACCCTAACACGTGAATTATGCTCAAAACTAATGCTCTACACTTCCAAATGGTGTGCAATGGCAAAACTAACCCTATTTAAGCTTAGTTACACGTTTGCATTGAAAGTGACTGAGTTATTCACTTTTCCAGTTTTTATCCGTGCAAAATGCTTTTCAGAGCGAGAAAAGCATGTTTTGACCCACAATGTGTTTTTGACCCTAACACGTGAATTATGCTCAAAACTAATGCTCTCCACTTCCAAATGGTGCGCGATGGCATAAATAACCCTATTTAAGCTTAGTTACACGTTTGCATTGAAAGGGACTGAGTTATCAACTTTTCGAGTTTTTATGCGTGCAAAATGCTTTTCAGAGCGAGAAAAGCATGTTTTGACCCACAATGTGTTTTTGACCCTAACACGTGAATTATGCTCAAAACCAACGCTCTCCACTTCCAAATGGTGCGCAATGGCATGAATAACCCTATTTAAGCTTAGTTACACGTTCGCATTGAAATGGACTGAGTTATCAACTTTTCCAGTTTTTATGCGTGCAAAATGCTTTTCAGAGCGAGAAAAGCATGTTTTGACCAACAATGTGCTTTTGACCCTAACACGTGAATTATGCTCAAAACTAATGCTCTACACTTCCAAATGGTGTGCAATGGCAAAACTAACCCTATTTAAGCTTAGTTACACGTTTGCATTGAAAGTGACTGAGTTATTCACTTTTCCAGTTTTTATCCGTGCAAAATGCTTTTCAGAGCGAGAAAAGCATGTTTTGACCCACAATGTGTTTTTGACCCTAACACGTGAATTATGCTCAAAACCAACGCTCTCCACTTCCAAATGGTGCGCAATGGCATAAATAACCCTATTTAAGCTTAGTTACACGTTCGCATTGAAATGGACTGAGTTATCAACTTTTCCAGTTTTTATGCGTGCAAAATGCTTTTCAGAGCGAGAAAAGCATGTTTTGACCAACAATGTGCTTTTGACCCTAACACGTAAATTATGCTCAAAACTAATGCTCTACACTTCCAAATGGTGTGCAATGGCAAAAATAACCCTATTTAAGCTTAGTTACACGTTTGCATTGAAAGGGACTGAGTTATAACTCTTCCAGTTATTATGCGTGCAAAATGCTTTTCACAGCGAGAAAAGCATGTTTTGACCCACAATGTGTTTTTGACCCTAACACGTGAATTATGCTCAAAACCAACGCTCTCCACTTCCAAATGGTGCGCAATGGCATAAATAACCCTATTTAAGCTTAGTTACACGTTCGCATTGAAAGGGACTGAGTTATCAACTTTACGAGTTTTTATGCGTGCAAAATGCTTTTCAGAGCGAGAAAAGCATGTTTTGACCCACAATGTGTTTTTGACCCTAACACGTGAATTATGCTCAAAACCAACGCTCTCCACTTCCAAATGGTGCGCAATGGCATGAATAACCCTATTTAAGCTTAGTTACACGTTCGCATTGAAATGGACTGAGTTATCAACTTTTCCAGTTTTTATGCGTGCAAAATGCTTTTCAGAGCGAGAAAAGCATGTTTTGACCAACAATGTGCTTTTGACCCTAACACGTGAATTATGCTCAAAACTAATGCTCTACACTTCCAAATGGTGTGCAATGGCAAAAATAACCCTATTTAAGCTTAGTTACACGTTTGCATTGAAAGGGACTGAGTTATAACTCTTCCAGTTATTATGCGTGCAAAATGCTTTTCAGAGCGAGAAAAGCATGTTTTGACCCACAATGTGTTTTTGACCCTAACACGTGAATTATGCTCAAAACCAACGCTCTCCACTTCCAAATGGTGCGCAATGGCATAAATAACCCTATTTAAGCTTAGTTACACGTTCGCATTGAAAGGGACTGAGTTATCAACTTTTCCAGTTTTTATGCGTGCAAAATGCTTTTCAGAGCGAGAAAAACACTTTTTGACCCTCAATGTGTTTTTGACCCTAACACGTGAATTATGCTCAAAACTAATGCTCTCCACTTCAAAATGGTGCGCGATGGCATAAATAACCCTATTTAAGCTTAGTTACACGTTTGCATTGAAAGGGACTGAGTTATCAACTTTTCCAGTTTTTATGCGTGCAAAATGCTTTTCAGAGCGAGAAAAGCATGTTTTGACCCACAATGTGTTTTTGACCCTAACACGTGAATTATGCTCAAAACCAACACTCTCCACTTCCAAATGGTGCGCAATGGCATGAATAACCCTATTTAAGCTTAGTTACACGTTCGCATTGAAATGGACTGAGTTATCAATTTTTCCAGTTTTTATGCGTGCAAAATGCT